>NC_091684.1:7254375-7910000 GCF_041296265.1 Equus caballus
TGTGGCCATTACACAAACGAAACAATTTAGAGCTGAGTTGATCAGACACCATCGCTTTCCACTGAGCTAAGCCTGGGTGGAGTCAGGGATGGCTCTGTGAGGAGGTGAGCTGAGTCACGAACTGGACTTTCCCAGGTGACGGAGGAGAGAGGAGACTGAGAGGGCGTGTGGGAGACTGGACTTGGCGGTGTCAGATAAAAAATGTGCTTGGGGCCAGCCCAGTTGTGTAGTGGTTAAGTTTGCGTGCTCTGCTTTGGCAGCCTGGGGTTCACAGGTTCAGATTCCAGGTGCAGACCTACATACTGCTCATCAAGCCATGCTGTGCAGGCATCCAACATACAAAATAGAGGGAGATTGGCACAGATGTTGGCTCAGCGACAGTCTTCCTCAAGCAAAAAGAGGACGATTGGCAACAGCTGTTAGCTCAGGGCCAATCTTCTTCACCAAAAAAAAAAAAAAAAAAGATCCAGACTTAGGCACAGGGAAACTTGGCCTAAAAGTGACAGGAGATTTTCATATTTTGAGGTATATGGGGAAACTATTGGAGTTCAAAACTGATTTGGGTTGAACTAAAAAAAGCCTGATTTATAGCCTATCAAACATACATCATACATCTGCTTTAACCATTCAAATAAGAGTGTGTGCTTCCCCTCCTGCGTCCTATTGGTAGTGCTCATTATTAATCCCTTTCCCGACCTCAGGCTTGTATTGAATTGCTAATTTGCAACTAAACATCTCTTTGAAACTCTGAAAATGTATCCTAGGTGTGTTTAATGTATACTCTTTGCTCTGAAAAGGTATAAGACTGTGCTGAGAGCCATGCTTCTCTGCAACACTGTCCAAGGCCTTCCTGGGTTCTAATCCTCGCTCTGGCCCCAGTGCAGCTCACCTTATCTATAGAATGGTTCTTGGTCCTTTTGCGACGACGTAGGGATTATTGCAGTAGGGGGAGGGGACGACCATCGTGATAAGGAGAACATGACCGTGGGCTCTGCGGGCTCTCTACGTCGGGGGGGGAGGTGGGGGAGTCGACAGGCTGGAGAGAACCAGTGTGGGGGCCCAGAGGGGACAGTCAGACAGCGGATCAGGGCATGTCCTTCCCCGAGGGCAGCTGATTCTCCGTAGGGCCATCAAGAAGGGGTTGTTCATTGGTCCAGTCTCATGGACAAGTTCAGGGGTCCCAGGAAGGGGACAGCCGGAGGAGAGTTTGCTCAAATCAAGTTAGTGGCATTTTGTCCAGGTTGGTCAGTGGGAACAAAGAGTTCAGCTAATCATTATGAGACAAAGAACGGGAATTTGGGGGTCTGGGCTGGCTTTGTCGTAGGAAAACAAGGAGGTCATCTGCGAATCTGAGCTGAGCCATGTGGGGCACGGGGGGGACTCTGCAGTGAGCCACCTGCTGGAACACAAAAGGGTGGGTGCGGGCAGGATTTAACCCGCACAGGGCCCCAGAGAGTTGGACATGGTCAGCAGAAACAGGAACAGGCCGCAGAGGGCAATCGGCAGGCAGTGGGAGGGTAGGTTGTGAGCCAGGGCCCCCGGAGTACTTAGCAAGCCAGGCGCTAGGCAAGGGCAGAGCATCGTGGGGTGCTGTGGCCGCGCCTGTCCTTGTCACACTCACCTGCATGTGGCTTCATTGGCCCGGCCTCTGACTTTCAGGAGCTCCTCTCTCCAGAACCGTCTGTCCCAGGCCCGGCATTCTCCCAAGAACAACGTAGGAAGGTGCGGCAGAAGGCCCACGTGGCCACGTGCAGGAGTGCCCTTCACAGACCAGCTCTCTGCTGGGCCTTCTGAGTTGGCCACTTGCCCAGGTGAGAAGCTTAAGGCTTTGAAGTCACCTAGCTCTGCGGCGCCCAAGGCTTGAAAGTGAGGACTCAGAAGAAAGCCCGAAAGCGTTGGTAGATGGAACCACACTCTGGGCTCCCTCAGAGTCCTTCAGCTACCTAGTTACCATATTTGACGGTGAAAATCAAGCCAGCAGCTGTTGGCATTGGCACAAGCGAGGCAGGAGGCACGTGGTCTGTTTGGTAAGTTGCCTATTTCAATCAGAAGTTTGTGCTTAACCATAACTTTCTGTCACACCGGTTGGTCTTTGCCTTGAAAGATCCATTTAATTATCTTTGTTTTAAAACCTATAGGGTGTAAATGGAAGCATCGGTACAGGGAGACTACTCAAAAAGTCCCAAGTTCGGGGCAAAAAAACAATTTCTTTTTGGTTGACAAAGACATATTCTGGGGGCTCTTTTGGATGCAAGCTGGCTGAGAATGTGGTTGTGGGGCTCCTGGAATGTCTTGGAGGCAGTGGCTAGTGGTGGCGGGAATTCAGCCCGGGGGCCACAGGTTTAAGATGCTCCAACAAGGAAGCAAAGCCTGTGGTCCTCCTGCTTCCAGCCTCGTGCTAGTGCCTGCCTGGTTAGCACTGAGGGACATCCTGGGACATGGCAGGAGGGTCAATCTTCTGGAACTTCCTTCTCTTTCTGTTTGTCAAATCGATGACTGTCAAGATCATTTCCGTCTTCTGCAAGCATAGTTGAGCAGCTGGATCGGGTGAGATTTAAGCTGCTCTCCAGGTGGGTTCTGTGACCGTGAGGAACCACGTCTAAGGCGGGGATCCCCCCTGCAGCCATTTTGCCCCGATCTTCAGATAGGCTCTTTTGCACAGCTGCTCTCGCGGGCTGGGGAAGGAACCTCCTAGCTTTCCTTGGATAATGGGACAGTTCCGGCCCATCCTGGGTACCCACGCACTGCTGAAAGGCTGCTCAGGAGCAGAGCCCACCCGGGCACCTGGCGAGGGTCCACAATTAGCCTGGGGTGGATGGGCATACACGCCAGGCCAGATCTCTATCAGCTTTCCTGATGTTCCTTTGGCATGGACAGAGCTCTCTATGACCTTCTGTCCTCCTCTGCCCCCTCCATCCTCCCCTTTCCCCCAAGGCAGTGCTGATTCAGGCCTGGGCTGGGACCTGGACCACCTCTGACTTCCGATCCCCCATGTTCCCCACGTGGAACCCCATCCGTGCCTCTGATCCATGCCTACATGGAGTCGGGGAACCCTCCAAAGTCGCGGTGAAGTCTGCTGCTTCCAGAAGCCTTGTCAGTGGCCCTCCAGCTCACACAGCCTCTTGTCTCTTCATTTTTCCTTCTTTTTTCTTCTTTTCTCATTGTCTAGTCCCAATTATCTTGCCTCCCTCCATTGCGTCCTATTTTCTATTATTCTCTATATTGCGTCAGCTGTATATTCTACCTCCACTGTGCATCTCGGCTTGGGGAGGCCACCCGCTACTCCCCTAGGAAGAGGTCGAGAGCTGCTGCTGTGCAGGACCCACTCTCTCTTACTCCCGGTTGACAGGATGGTGGCCTCCACCAGACTGATTTTCTTAAGGTAGGTGCAACGGATGATTTTTCTTACCTGCACCCATGTCAGACTAGGGCCTGGAACATAACAGATGCTTAAATTGACATTTCTGGTTTGACACAGGAACTTCCCACCTAAAGTGGATGCTCTCCTAGCAAGGGGGCTGTTGCCAGGACCCCTTTGAGCGTAGGACTGATGCTCAAGAAAGATCAGTTGAATTGGCCTCTGGTTGGTAGGTGGTGGGAGGAAGTAAGGCTCAAGGAAGGGGTGAGCCACATGTTTGGGGCAGTGCCCGCCATGTGCCAGGAACGTCCCCTGCCTGGGTGCCCTGAGGCCTTGGCACTGCCCTTCTCTCCGGAGCAGAAAGCAGCTAACAGAGAGAGGGGCTGTGTTGTTCACTTGTCCGGGGCGGTGTCAAGTATTAAAGTGAGGGGCTGTTAAGTGCCAACTTCATTCTCTGATTGAGTTCAGAAGAGAAAGAAAGGGAGGGCGGGAGAGAAAGACTCTTCCCTGCAAGAGTCAGGCAAATGGAAAGCAACACATCAGGTTGCCTGATGATAAAGACGACAGGCTCCGGTGTGTGGCCACACTGGGGTCCCCAGATCTGCAGTGCGCACAGCCTCCGGCCTTGTTCCCCACCCCCAGGGCTGGAGCTGCCCTGTAAAACTTCCTTCATGAGAGAGCAGAGCAAAAGAGATAGAAAGAGTGCCCTGCCCCTCCTCCGGCCCGAGGACTTCCAGCTCCTGGACCAAGCCCTTTGCAGCACAGCAACTCAGGCCATTGCAGCCCTCCACATGGGCTGCGTGTTGTGTGGGGCTCACTTTGCAATGCTTACTCGACAAGTTGAGGTTAAGTGCACAGACTTGGGAACCGTGCGGCTCTGGTCATAGTCCTGGCTTTGCCATCAATTGCCAGGGGACCTCAGGAAAGTGCCCTAACTTCTTTGAGCCTCATCATCCTCATCTGTATAATGAGGATGATACCAATTCCTGCCTTGGAGGGTGTGGTGAGGATTAAATGAGACAACGCACGTAAGATGCTTAGCCCAGGGCTGGCACATGGTGAGCTAGCAGCAAATGCTGTCTGTTGTTCTTAGTTTTTGAAGATAATGGTGTTGAGCTGTCACTTACCAGTGACCTCTAATGCCCCCATTATCATGAGCCCTAAACTCTTCAGACACTGGATTTCAAAGGTCCTCTCTATCTCCCGTGTTCTAAGGATTGCTTTGACTCTGCTCCATTATGAACACTTAGCAGAAATGAAGAACCACCTTCTCATTTGGTAAGAATTTTAGGAGCAGTGAATTTCTTAGCAATTTGTTCTTCGGGACAAGCCAGCTCCACACCCATTCCTCCCCAGCTTCCCGCAGGACCAGAGCTGTGACCTTACCCAGGAGGAGAGTCAGGGCTTCGTTACGGCGCCACTAAACCCGGGAGAGGCACACCTCTGTTCAGCCCGCTTGTTTCACTCCCCACCACACTGCATACAGGCTAATATTTAATCTGCTCTCTCTGCTTGATTTCTTCCAGTGTCTCCAGGCACCTTATTCCCTGTGACTTTATCTGTGTTTGGGATTATTTTTCCCAGATGTTTTACCTGGCATTTATCCAGCTGAAATCTCACTTTCGTATTTTCTGGCTCCGTTTATAATCTCCTTAGATCCGTTCTTATCATTTGTCTGTCTTCCCTGGTGTTCCTCAAACTGCCCAATTTAGTTACAAGGATGCCACACATGAGCAGCACGGTGTCTGAGATCCTGTTCCCCCGTCTCTGTGTGGATTTAGCCAGCATGCATGTCTGGATTTTCATGTTCTGATTTAGCATTTTTAAAAACAAGCCACTCATTCTATTAAGATTTTATCCCCAGCCCATCTGATGCTTGAATAGTTTGGTATCTATCTACATCTTGCCTATAACAGGATATAATTAAGTCAAATTTAGCTCAGAATTAAGTTAGATTAACCAACAATACTGTTATGATGGACATGTTTGTAGACAAAAATTTTTTTTGATTTTTTTTCAAATCTGTTGCAAATGTCTGATTTCAGAGTTCTCTGAGTTCTTTCAACTTTGATCCTCTCCCTTTGATTTTAAAAAATAAACTCCTAAAAGAACAGTTTTAGATCTACAGAATTATTGCCAAGATGGTGCAGAGAATTCCCGTATACCCCGCATCAATTCCCCCGGCATTAACATCTGACGTTAATAAGGCATATTTGTCATAATTCATGCGTCAGTGTTGATATACTATTACTGATTAAAGTTCATAGTTTAGGGGGCTGGCCCAGTGGCACAGCAGTTAATTTTGCACTTTCCACTTTGGCGGCCCGGGGTTTGCTGGTCCAGATGCCAGGTGTGGACCTATGCACTGCTTGTCAAGCCATGCTGTTTCAGGGGTCCCATGTATAAAGTAGAGGAAGATGGGCATGGATATGAGCTCAGGGCTAGTCTTCCTCAGCAAAAAGAGGATTGGCAGTAGATGTTAGCTCATGGCTAATCTTCCTCGAAACACACACACACACAGGAGAAAAAGAATTATATATAAAAATGTTCATAGTTTATCTAGATTTCCTTAGTTTTTCCCTAATGTCCTTTTCCTGTTCCGGGATCCTGTCGAGGATCTCACATTAGGTTTAGTCATCCTGTCTCCTTAGGCTCCTTTTAGGTGACAGTTTCTCCAACTTTTCTTGTTTTTGATGACCTTGATAGTTTTGAGGATTACTGGTCATTTTCTAGAATGTCCTTCAATTGGGATTTGTCTGATGCTTTTCTTGTAATTGGATTGGGGTTGTGGGGTGGGAAGAAGGCCACAGAGGCAAAGAGCCATTCTCATCACATCATCTCAAGCGCACACACTGTCGCTATGACTCCTCACTGCTGATGTTGCCGTCGATCACCGGGCTGAGGTGGTGTTTGTCAGGTTTCTCTACTGTCAAATTCTGCTTCTGCTTCTCCCTTTCTCTACTTCACTCTTTGGAAGAAAGTCATCATACGCAGCCCACACTTAAGGGGTGAGGAGTTATGCTCCCCTTCCTTGAAGGCAGAGTATATTTGGAATTCTTCTGCATGGAAGATTTGTCTACTTTTTCTTATTTATTTACTTATTTAATCACTATTGACATCACTATGGACTCTATATATTCATTTTATACTTTGGGTGATAATCCAGTACTTATTTACTTTATTTTGGTGCTCAAATTTTCCCAACTTTGGCCGTTGAGAGCTCTTTCAGTTGCTCCTGTATCCCTTTGAAATACCCCCATCCTTTTTCTTAGGCTTCCTTGCTCTGCAAGATTCTCCAGGTTCCACTTGTGAATTTCCTGTCTCAGGCCTAGAATCGGCATTTCTCCAAGGAGCTCTGTTTCCTTTCATTGAAGAATTGCGTTAGAAACCAAAGTCTGGGTGCTGGTTGTGCTGTTGCTACTGGAGTGTCATTTCCTTTAGGCCCTCTCAGCTAACAGAGCAGCAGTCATTTGTGTGTATACTAATCCACGTGTATACATACCTCTGTAAATATTTCTATGTGTAACCATCTGCATCTAGATTGAGCTGAACGTGAGCTTAGCATACTCCTGTCTCCCCCTCTGATCCATTCCCACAGGGATCGTCCAGCCTCCCCTCCTTGCCTATCTGTTTAACTTCCCACTCCAACAGAGAGAAGCCTGGCTCCTGCCATTTACTAACTGCTCACTTCCATTATATATTCTGATGGTTTCAGAATTGTTGACACACGTCCACGTGGGAAACAGATTTATCAGCTAAGGTGCTTATGGTTAGTTCCTTTTGCCTTTGGTCTTACAGCCTCTGCTCATTTCCAAAGCTCCTTGGGTCAACATCTTATTCCCCACCCCTTCAATGAGATTGTTTCATATCTTTTTAATACATTTAGATTCTTCTGTCACATTCTGCCTTCCATCCTGGAATCCCCCAGGATCCTAAGTGATTTTTTAAAAATTTGCCTAATTTGCATACATTAAGATTTATTCTCTGTGCTGTCAAGTTCCATGAGTTTGACAAATGCTTATTGTCTTGTGTTCACCAGCATAGTGTCATACAGAATAGTTCATTGTCCTAAAAATCCCCTGTGCTCTACCTACTCAGCCCTCCCACCCCCGCCCAGAACCCATGACAACTGTGGATCCGGTCACCGTCTCTATAGTTTGCATTTTCCAGAATGTCGTATAGTTGGAATCACATAGTATGTAGCTTTTTCAGAATGGCTTCTTTCACTTAACAATGTGCATTTAGGGTTCATAAAGAGCTTGATGGTTCTTTATCGCTGAAAGATATTCCATTGTATGGATGTACCATAGTTTGTTGATCCATTCACTTATTGATGGACATTTTAGTTGTTTCCAGTTGTTGATAATTATTAACGCAGTTGCTATAAACATGAATGTGTAGTTTTTTGTGTGAACATAAGTTTTCAGATCACTTGGGTAAATGCCTATGAGTGTAATTGCTAGATTGTATGGTAAGACAACGTTTAGTTTTGTAAGAAACTGCTAAATTGTCTTCCGAAGGTGCTGTATCATTTGGTGTTTCCAACAGCAGAGGATGAGAATTCCTGTTGTTCCTCATCCTTGTCAGCAGTTGGTGTTGTCAGTGTTTTTGATTTTAGCCATTCAAGTAAATGTGCAGTGGTATCTTGGGGGTTTCAGCTTGCAGTTCCCTAAGGACAAATGATGTCGAACACCTTTTCATATGCTTATTTGCCATCTGTATATCTTCTTTATTGAGGTGTCTATTCAGATCTTTTGACCATTTTTAATTAGGTTGTTTGTTTTCTTATTGTTGAATTTTAAGAGTTCTTCGCATATTTTAGATATAAATCCTTTATCAGATATGTATTTTGAAAGTATTTTTTCCCAGTCTGTGGCTTATCTTTTCATTCTCTTAACAGTGTTTTTTGCAGAGCATGTTTTAATTATAATACACCTAACTTACCAATTTTTTCTTTCATGGATCATTCCACTGGTGCTGTATTCAAAAATTTCTCACCAAACCCAAGTTCATATAGATTTTCTCCTATATTTCCTTCAACAAGTTTTATAGTTTTGCATTTTACATTTAGGTCTATGATCTATTTTGAGTTAATTTTTGTGTAAGGTCTGTGTCTAGGTTATTATTTTTGCATACTGATAGCCAATGATTTTTGCATACAATATGGTTGTTGAGAAGACTGTCTTTTCCCCATTGAATTGTTTATGCTTCTAGTCAAAGATCAGTCGACTATATTTGTGTGAGTCTATTTCTGGGCTTTTGATTTTGTCCCACTGATCTGTGTACCTATTCTTTCTCCAGCGCTGTGCTGTTTTGATTATTGTAGCCTTATAGTGACTCTTGGAATTAGGCCGTGTGAGTCCTCCAGCCTCGTTCTCCTTCAGTGTTATGTATGCTATTGTAGGTCTCCTGCCTTTCCCTATAAACTATAGAATTATTTTGCCGATATCTGCAAAATAGCTTGCTGAGATTTGGATTGGGATTACGTTGAATCCGTAGATCCTGTTGGGAAAAATTTACATCTTAACGATATTGAGTCTTCCATTTCACGAATGTGCAGTCTCTCTCTATATAGCTCTTCTTTGATTTTTCATCAGTGTTTTGTAGTTTTCTGCATATAGTTCTTACACTATTTTTTAGATTTATACCTAAGTATTTCATTTTTTGGATGCTATTGTAAATTATTTTCTTTTCCATTTTAAGTTCCAATTATTCATTGCTGGTATATAAGAGAGCAATTGCCTTTTGTCTATTAACCTTGTCTCTTGCCATAACTCATAATCTTGTAATCTTACTATATTCTATCATTAGCTCCAGGGGTTTTTTTGTCATTGTTGATTGGTTGGGATTTTTGACATAATTATGTCATCTGAGAACAAAGAAGTTTTATTTCTTCCTTTCCAATCCGTATACCTTTTACTTTCTTTCCTTATCTCATTCTGCTAACTTGCACTTCCAGTATGATGTTGAACAGGAGTGGTGAGAGAGGGTATCTTTGTCTTGTTCCTGGTTTTGGGGAGAAAGTGTTCAGTTTCTCACCATTATGATATTAACTGTAGGCTTTTTGTAGACGTTCTTTATCAGATCAAGGAAGATACTTTCTATTCCTAGTAGGCTACGAGGTTTTTAAAAAAATCATGAATATGTGTTGAGTTTTGTCAAATGCTTTTCTGCCAATTGATTTGACAACATGCTTTATCTTCTTTAGTCTGTTGATGTGGTGGATTACATTGATTGATTTTCACACGTTGAACCAGCTTTTCATTCCTGGAATAAATTCCACTTGGTTGTGAAATAGCATACTTTTATACATTGTTAAATCTGATTTTCTAATATTTTTGGAGGATTTGTGAGTCTATGTTTATGAGAGATATTGGTCTGTTTTTCCTTTCTTATAATGTCTTTATTTGATTTTGTTATCAGGGTAGAGCTGGAGCCATAGAATGAGTTAGGGAGTGTTCCCTCTGCTTTTATTTCCTGGAAGATATTGGGGAGAATTGACATTATTTCTTTCTTAAATGTTTGGTAAAACTCATCCACGAAGCTATCTGGATCTGGTGCTTCTTTTTGGGAGGGATGTTAATTATTAAGACAATTTCTTTAAAAGATATCAGACTTTTAGGATATTTATATCTCCCTGTGTGAATTTTATTAGTTTATATTTCAAGGAATTGGTCCATTTCATCTAAATTATCAAATTTGTGGGCACAGAGTTGTTCGCAGTCTTCTTTTGTTATCAATTTAATATCCATGGAATCAGTAGTGCCGAATCCTTTTAAATTTATGCTATTGATAATTTGTTTCTTCTCTTTTTTTTTTTAGTTAGCTTGGCTAGAGCCTTATCAATTTATTGATCTTGCTAAGAAACAGCTTTTGATTTCATAGATTTTCTCATTTTCAATTTTATTGATTTCTGCTCTAATTTTCATTATTTCTTTTCTTTTCCTGCTGTAGGCTTACCTTGCTCTTCTTTCTCTAATTTTCTAAGTCGAAAGGTTAAATTATTGATACTATAGCTTCTTCTTTTGTAATATATGCATTTCAATGCTGTGTATTTTCTTCTAAGCAGTGATTTCACTACATCCCACAAGTTTTGTTAACTTGTAATCTCATTTTAATCTAGTTCAAAATATTTTTACATTTGTCTTACACCCATGTATTACTTAGAAGTGTATTGCTTAATTCCCAAATATTTGGGGATTTCCAGCTATCTTTCTTTCTTTTTGGTGAGGAAGATTGGCCCTGAGCTAACACGTGTTGCCAGTCTTCTTTTTGCTTGAGGAAGAGTGGCCCTGAGCTAACATCTGTGTCCATCTTCTTCTATTTTTTTCTGTATGTGGGACACCACCATAGCATGGTTGATGGGTAGTCTAAGTCTGTGCCCGGGATCCGAACCCACAAACCCTGGGCCGGTGAAGTGGACTGCACCAAACTTAATCACTGTGCCACCAGACTGGCCCCCGTCCAGCTATCTTTCTGTTACTGATTTCTAGTTTAATTCGTTTGTGGTCTGAGAACACACTTTGTGTGATTTCCATTCTTTTAAATTCATTAAGATGTGTTTTGTGGCCCAGAATGTAGCTACTCCAGCTTTCTTTTTAATAGTATTAGCGTGGTCTATCTTTTCCCTTCTTTTACATTAAACTTTATATTTATAGTCAGTTTCACATAGACAACATGTATTTGGGTCTTTTTTTTTTTGCTCTGACAATCTCTGTATTGTAATTATAGTATTTAAACAATTTATATTTAATGTGATTATTGACGTATTTGGATTAATGTTGATACCAACCATGCTTGTAACTGTTTTCTATTTATTGTCAGAGACTTCTTTTCTGCCTTCTCTGATTTTATTTGAGCATTTCATATGGTTAGATTTATCTACTCTCTTAGTGTATCAGTTATTCTTCTTTTAAAAAAATTTAATGTTTGCCCTATGGTAGAGTTTATGATATGCATTTTTAAACCAATTTAAGTCTACCTATAAATAACGTTATTCCATTTTATGTATAGTGAGCTTATCTAATAAAAAAGAGTCCTCAATTTCTCCCTCCCGTCCTTATTGCTGTCATTCACTTCACTCATCCATTTGCTATAATTATTACTATTACCATTATTATTACTATCACTATGTAGAACAAATAGTTATCTCTTAGATCAATTAAGAATAAGAAAAAAAAAGATTTTACTTTACCTTCATTTATTCCTCCTCCAGGGCTCTAGAGTCAGAGGTGTCTCCAAGATCAGGATGCTAAAAGCCATGTGAGGACATCCATAAGGCTGCAGCTCTCTCCACGCCCAAAGGACCCACAAAGGGAAGTTTGCTCCATGAATGTTGGAGGGTACATCGTCACCAGAAGAGGCCTGGAGTCAGTCCATTGCAGTTCTCTGTTCCTTTACCAAAAATCTCCCTCAGCAGAAGTGTTCCAAGAGGAAGATGTGTATTTTAACTTATTAGTCTTGGTGGTTTGGTATCAGCCTCTTTTCCTAGGACAGACAGGGACCTGGAGATGGCATCTCAGGCTTAGAGCCTTCTGGATGAGAAGTTTCCATTTTCCGTAAGTTCTCATTTAAGTGTAATGCCACCATTATCATTATACAGATGCACCTCTCGATCTCGTAGAGCAGGATGTTAGCCAGTTGCTGTGATATTAGTCATCCGTGGCTCTCTGCCCCTGACACACACACACAATTGGTGCTTTGAAGACTTATATTCAGAACAACGATGGTAGTTCAGTCAGTGTTATTCTATTCTCAGTAAGAAACATGGAAAATGAGGCCAAAATGTCACTTGCTTCAGCGAGAGGAATTTAGACGCAGGACACAAGTCACCAGGACCTAAAATGCATTTGGAAACTTAGACTAGCTTCCCTTCTGTCAATCATGGCTGTTCCATCCCACATGGGCCGTGGGAGTTTTGTTCCTGTTGTCGTTGAATGAATGTTCTAACAGCTACAATTCTAAGTCTGTTCACAGTAGTCTTGTAAATAGTGAAAATCTTCACACTCTAAGATCCCTTGCTCCAGAGAAACAATTTCGACTCCTAAGGTATATTTTATTAACCTCAGAAATGGAATATGTGAACTGTAGACTCGGAGCCTTGGTTTGACATGTCAGTGAGCTCTTGTATACACTCACACATGAGAACAAAATGAAATACTTCACTAGGGCGCCAGCTTCCTCCCTGCCATGCATAGGTCTGTGGACACCGTTAACAGCGCGGCTGGGGTAAGAATTCCAGATGTGGGGCTGACTGGGGCCACTGGTTTTCTGTGACAAAGGAATTTCCATGGAGCTCTACAATGCGTTATATGTCCTGGGCTCCCCTTCCCAGCTACTGCCTCGAGTCACCCCCGGGGATCTAATAGTGTGTGACAGTCTCATTTCTGGGAGGACGAGATCAGGCCCACAGCCACATCATTGGGGCTAAAAGTCATTTTTAATTCCCCAAGAGCTCACGGGACTCCCAGTGCCAGATGCTGTTGCCCATGAAGATTAAGATTCTCCTGAACCCCTCTTCCCTGGGGCCCGTGGGCCCCCAGACCCCACACTTCAATTTACTCCAGAAGCTTTAAATTGCTACAGCTCTTTCCTTCACGAGGCTGAGATTCATTTTATGTTTGAAGCAGGCTCGGAAACTTGTTCTGTTTTGGAAAGCCAACTTGTCTCCTCCTCAGCCTTGGGCTGTTGGATTTACTGCTTCTCTTTTCCCGTAGATGGAAAGGACTAAATTAACATACAATTCTCTCCTAATTGCTTAACTCCAATTAATTGCCTTTGTCTGTGTGAGCCCTCATCTTTCATGTTTGAAAGAATGACAATGGAAACCAATGGGGCGTCTCTTTGGGATTTTAAAAGACACTCATTGATGATCAGAGGACTGGAAAATGCCCTCACCGTGCCCATCAGTCCAGGATAACCTCTGACTTGCTTGGGCCTCTATGTTTAGAAAACTCACTGTGTTGACTGGATGTCCAGCACACTGCAGGTCTGCTCCAACCAATGTGGGCTCACTGGCCACATGGGCTATTGTGCATTGGAAATGTGACTACTCCAAGTTGAGATGTGCTGTAAGTATGAAACACACCCCAAATTTCAAAGGCTTAGTAGGGAACAGAGAATGTAAAAGTATCTCATTAAGATTGTTTCTAATTGAGGGCCAGCCCCGTGGCCGAGCGGTTAAGTTCGCACGCTCTGCTTCGGTGGCCCAGAGTTTCACCAGTTCGGATCCTAGGCGTGGACCTAGCACCACTCATCAGGCCATATTGGGGCGGCATCCCACAGAGCAGAGCTAGAAGGATCTACAACTAGAATATACAATTATGTACTGGGGGCTTTGGGGAGAAGAAAAAATAAAAGAGGACAATTGGCAACAGATGTTAGCTCAGGGCCAATCTTTGAAAAAAAAGATTGTTCCTATTGATTACATGTTGCAAGAATAATACTTTGGGTATGTTGATTAAAATATATCATTAAAATTAACACAATACCATTCACAATTGCAACAAAAAGAATAAAATACCTCGGGGTGAATTTCACCCTAAGAAAGTGAAAGACTAATACAATGAAAATTACAAGGCTTTTCTGAAAGAAATGGATGACAACATAAAGAGATGGAACGACATTCCATGTACAGGATTGGAAGAATAAACATAGTTAAAATGTCCATTCTACCTAAGGCAATCTACAGATTCAACGTCATCCCAATCAGAATCCCAATGACATTCTTTACAGAAATAGAACAAAGAATCCTAAAATTCATATGGGGCAACAAAAGACCCCGAATTGCTAAAGCAATTCTGAGAAAAAAGAACAAAGCTGGAGGCATCACAATCCCTGACTTCAAAAACATACTACAAAGCTACAGTAATCAAAACAGCATGGTACTGGTACAAAAACAGGTGCACAGATCAGTGGAACAGAATTGGAAGCCCAGAAATAAAACCACACATCTATGCACAGCTAATCTTAACCAAAGGAGCTGGGGGCATACAATGGAGAGAAGAAAGTCTTTTCAACAAATGGTGCTGGGAAATCTGTATGACCACATGTGAAAGAATGAAAATTGACCATTCTTTTTCACCATTCACCAAAATAAACTCAAAATGGATCAAAGACCTAAAGCTGAGACCTGAAACCATAAGGCTTCTAGAAGAAAATGTAGGCAGTACACTCTTTGACATCAGTATTAAAAGGATCTTTTCGGACACCATGTCTTCTCAAACAAGGGAAACAACAGAAAGAATAAACAAATGGGACTTCATCAGACTAAAGAGCTTCTTCAAGGCAAGGGAAAACAGGATTGAAACAAAAAAACAACCCATTAACTAGGAAAAAATATTTGCAAGTAATACATCTGACAAAAGCTTAATATCCATAATATATAAAGAACTCGCACAACTCAACAACAAAAAATCAAACAACCCAATCAAAAAATGGGCAGGAGACATGAACAGACATTTCTCCAAAGAAGATATATGGATGGCCAATAGGGACATGAAAAGATGTTCATCATCACTGTGCATCAGGGAAATGCAGATCAAAACTACTCTAAGATATCAGCTTACACCCATTAGAATGACAAAAATAACTAAAACAAATGGTAACAAATGTTGGAGAGGTGGAGAAAATGGAACCCTCATACACTGCTGGTGGGAATGCAAACTGGTGCAGCCACTATGGAAAACAGTATGGAGATTCCTCAAAAAATTAAAAATAGAACTACCATACGATCCAGCTATCCCACTACTGGGTATCTATCCAAAGAGCTTGAAGTCAGCAATTCCAAAAGTCCCATGAACCCCAATGTTCATTGCAGCATTATTTACAATAGCCAAGACGTGGAAGCAACCTAAGTGCCCATCAACAGATGAGTGGATAAAGAAGATGTGGTATATATACACAATGGAATACTACTCAGCCATAAAAAAGAACAGAATCATTCCATTTGCAACAACATGGATGGACCTTGAGGGAATTACGTTAAGTGAAATAAGCCAGATAGAGAAGGACAATCTCTGTATGACTCCACTCATATGAGGAATTTAAAAATGTGGACAAAGAGAACAGATTAGTGGCTACCAGGGGAAAGGTGGGGTGGGGGGTGGGCACAAAGGGTGAAGAGGTGCACCGACAACACGACTGACAGACAATAATGTACAACTGAAATTTCACAAGATTGTAACCTATCAACTCAATAAAAAATAAATTAAAAAATATATCATTAAAATTAAATTCACCTGTTTCTTTTTACTATTTTAATGCGGCTACTAGAAAATTTATAATTGTCTATGTGGCTGACATTACTTCTGTTGGATACGGCTGGTCTAGGCAGTCAGATTATTGTGCAATTCAAGCAAGAATATACACTCTTCAAAAGCGATGTTAAATCATCCTTGGACTTGTTCACACTTCTGGTTGCCCACTGCGTAGGAAAACTCCCATGATGTGGCAGTTTATTTGAGACTTTTTTCAATACCTAGCCTATAATACTGTTCAAAGAGTCATAGCATTTTACAAAAGACGTCTGGGGATTTTCCGATGCATAAGGAATATAACTGGTTACTAATGTTGCCTTGATCTTCTTGATGTTCAAGAGGAACTTTGATAGTCAATGGCCCAGTCCTGAGTTTGACTGTACGAGCCACACATCTGTTTATCGAAGGCACCAGGTGGTGTTTTTGCTTTATAAAAATAAAAAGTTCAGTTGGATACATTAGTTGGAATCACATTTTTGAAATAAATATTTAGTATCTGGGTAACACTGGCCATGTTTCAAAAATGCATAAAACATATGTGAGAAAAGACAATAAAATTAAGATCAGAGAAATATTAATGTGGAAAAAAGAAAGTGTTAAGGGAGCACCGATTGCAGTCTATAAAATTTGTGAGTTCTATGTGTAATGTAATTGCAATAGCAAGCCTCTCGAATGGTTTCCTTGTAGGACATTGCTCCCTCAGAGTATCTTCCTTCCAGATGCCTGGGAACTATTTCCCTGAGTTCCTCAAGGGTTTCCAGATTTGGCAAATAAAAATATAGTATGTCCATTTAAATGTGAATATCAGGTAAACAATGCATCATTTTTAGTACAAGTGTGTCCTATTTTGGTTTTGCTTATACTGAAAACGATTCATTGTTAATCTGAAACAAAAAGTATGGAGGAGCTCCCTTCCGGTCTTCCACTTTGGCCTCCTGCAACTCAGGGCTCTGCCACTGCTGCCTCTGCCACCGCTGCCCCTCCAGTGGGCCCCTCTGCAGGATGCAGGTGCTGATGCTCACCTGTGCCCTGGGGTGGAAGGCTGTGGAAAGCTAACAATGGCCCTTTAAGGTGGCCATGTCCGAATCCTTGCAACCTGTGACCTTACATGGCAAAAGGGACTTTGCAGATGTGACTAAGTTAAGACTCTTGCCATGGAGAGATTCCCTTGAATTATCTGGGTGGGTCCAAGGTACTCACAAGGTCCTTATAAGAGGAAGGCTAGAAGGTCAGAGTCAGAGAAGCAGATGTGAGGATGAAAGTAGAGGTTGAAGTAATGCAGCCATGAGCCAAGGAATTCAGGAGGCTTCTGGAAGGTAGAAAAGGCAAGGAAACAGATCCTTTCCTTGGCTTCCAGAAGGAACACTGGCCTTGATTTTAGCCTCCTAAGCCCCATTGTGGACTTCTGGCCTCGAGAACTGTAGACTTTGTGTTGTTTTAAGCCACTAAGTTTGTGGTAATTGTTCCAGCAGTCACAGGAAACGAATACAAAGGCTGAGGTAGCCTTCCCCTTGGCTCCTTTGGGACCTACAGCACAGCAAAGACCAGGTTGCAACTTCTAGAAAGATATTAAGGGTGGATTTGTGATCATAGGAGATGAACAGAATCACATTCAACCACTGCAGAGGGTCTTCTACCGGCCCCCTCCCTCCTGGGTCCGCAGCTGGCTTCCATCTTGCTACTGGTGCACTCTCAAGACTGGTCCTGGACCCCAAGGCTAGGAGGACATGTTTTCCCCTTAACTCTAGTAAGAAGTCCATCCAGGTTTGCTCCCCCTCCAGCCGTAGGACACAAGTACATTTCTCCAAGCTGGGCTACCTGGTCTTAAATCCCACCTGCAGTCTGGGCTGTGCTGGGCCAAGGTGAGCCTGGTGTCTTTTGAGTAAGGTGATGGATAGGCTTGTGCATCCTTGCTGTAGATCGCTATACCTCATCCATGCCTCCCCAAACTGCTGTGAGAAGGCACCCGTAGCTCCGTAAGAACGCACGAGAATACATGGGCAAAGGGCAGACTCTGTCCCCGCTGAGGAAAGAAGCACTTTGCCATCACTAACACCCTGCAGTGTTGGCAGCTCTGTCTGTCCACAAAAATAACAGCATCTTGGATGACTATGCAGAGGTGCTTGGTGCCCTGAAGCCACATTTTCTCAACCCTTTCCTTTCCAGTAGAGTCTCTTTGCTTTGAGATAACTGAAGGACCTTTGGCTGGTTTCCCCAGAGCTAGGAAACAGACTACATCAAAATGCAAATTCCAGCATCTCCTGCTCAGGAAGGAAACTGCTGACAAACATACCTGAGTTTTCCCAGTTTCTCTTCACTCTAGTTCAAAAAACCCTCAGTGAGCCATCTCACCTCCAGGTGTCATGTTATGCCGTTCTGGAGTGAAGTGGACTTGGTTACAATCTCCTAGACCCTAGAATGAAGAATCGTCCAGAAACTTAGAGGAAGTGGTTTTAGAATTTGCAAGTAGCGGATAAATCATGGGTTTGCAGAGCCGGGGAAGTTAGCGAAGTTGCACATTACAGCTGTGTATTACTGGTGGTTAGTTACACAGTATTGCTATTCTAGTGGGTGAATCTTCTTAATATTTTCTTCCTCTTTCAGCCATCTCTCAATTTCTTGCTAACTAGGAAAATACTGCTTTAAGCAAGACTGTCTATAGGTTTGTATGTCATGCAGAGTTGCTGCTCAGAAAACACATTTTAAAATGGCTGACAGTTGAGAGGGAACAGGAGGACGAGGACTCACTTAGTGAGTGCGTTTTAAGATTTCCAGTTTATGGTTGGGAGAGAAGGGAGAAGGGAAGAGAGCGTATGGACTTTCAACCCTGAGCCAAGATGCCAGAAGTTGCTATTGCCCCCGTTTCTTGCAGAGTTCTTCCATGGGGTTTGGGAACACAGGAACTCTGACTCTCTTGAGTCCATACTGAGAAAGTGAGAGGAGAAAACACCCCAGGAAAAGGCAGGGGCCATTTCATCTTTAACCCTTTCTGTGCCTTGCTCAAGGTAAAGCCTTTCCTGGGGGGAGCTGAAGGGAGAGGGGAAAACTCTGGTGAGAGTCATACTAGATCTCTCAAATCAGAAAAACAAAAGTCACTGAAAAGATTTTCCAAGGGGAAATAATTTCTTTTTGAAAATTAGTAGTAATGTCGAAAGAGAGACTTAAAGGCAGGGCAACCCCAAGCACCATGAAGAGATCTACGCACGCGCCATCTTCCAGCTTGCCCAACATTTGGGTAAATCCCTATGTGCTTTCAGTTTCTGCTCTTACAGGACCCACAATCTCTCTGCTCCATGCCATCCCAAGTGGATGCTGCTGCCCGTTCTCTCGAGGCATTTGTGTGGGCGGTGGACTTGAAGGAATGTTGGGGGAGATGGGCCTGATTTGCAACTCATGATGAATTATTAACTATTCTGATCTTAAAAGCCTCTGGGATGCTCTGCTTCAACCTTTCTCTCTTCTCCTCTCTCCTTGACCCCCAAATGTAGAGCAGCTTAACCACAACTTTTGTTGACTTGTTTCAAGCCAAGTTGAGTGGGAGAGTTTGACTTTACACCCCAAGAGCAAATTATCACTATTTTTCTAAATAGAGCCAGCACCCTCCCTAAAAGAATGTTGACGTTTCCACTAAGATAACTTTTAAACCTCACCACATAAATAAATACAGCCTAACTGCACTTCAAATTATACACCGCAAAGTACCTTTTTTGCAACATATTGGAAAATTTAGCCTTGTGTTAGCTTAATAACAGATTCACATTTTTCTATCATTAAAACAATGAATTAAAAAGATTCAATGAGAAAGTGCAGTAGTGCACAGGATTATCTTATTATCTTCATTAAATATTTCCTGAGAAAGTGATAATTATTGTAGTCGAACTGTCAAAGCCAAAATGAGTCACAAGACAAATATTGTAGTTAAACCCGCTAGTTCCTCCAGCATAGGCATTTGCCTACAAAATATAGGTTTCTTCATTCTTCCAATTAACAGAGGAGCGTTTTCTCGGGTGTGATGGAAATACGATCTCTTACCAAGATATTCCATTTAAGAAAATGCGCAAGTTGTGGATATAAGCTATTTATGGTCATGTAACATCATTTTCTAAAAGGGGATCACGTAGTGACATACTTCGGAAGACTAATTGCTGAGTAATTGGCAGTCAAGACATGGCGTCCTGGAGTATTTGTAAACGTGTTTATGAGCATACATGCCAGAGACGTTTATGTGTTATAATTTTTAGTTGGTCTGGTGATTCCACATGGAAATCTTTAGTTAAGATTTTCATGGGAAATTCTACTCCCCTTCTTCTAGATAGGAAAAACTTTCCAAAATGCCTCAGAGGCTGGCTTACAAAAGAGAAGAGTAACTTATATCATCTTTCCTAGGGAATACGTGACTTTTTCCAATAGAGCAAGCATTTCCCTCCACCCCTGAGTCAAGTGACAGCTCACTGATGTCACCACATTCTTGGTGTTTCTTCATCCTCTGCTCCTCTGACCTCAAAGGCTCCAGACCCGGACTGGCTGCGTAATTTGCTGGGCTCATTGCAAAATGAAAATACGGGACACTTTCTTCAAAAATTAAGAATTTCAAGATAGTGACATCAGAGCATTAGACCAAGCCCAGGGTTCTGGGCAGGGGGCCCTGTGCGGCTGCCTGAGTTGCACCCGCTTGAAGCCGGCCCAGTTCAGACCCTGGTTGGCTCTCTCTATCCCGTCAACCTGTTCAGACTTGCCGAATCCACTTGACGTTCAGAAATCTTCTATTTCAACTCTGGAAGTGATATTGTCTCCTCTCCTGGCCAAAGAAACAGCGCACTCAGCTTTCAGGGAATGGAGAATTCAGAAGGAGTGGCTCTATGTATATTTCCTTCAGGTTCTTTGCATCACTGCTAATTAAATATTCAAGCAGCATTTCTCTCTTCTTTGGGCATTTTCTACCTCACAAACATAAACCCTTATTTAGCATTGTTCTGTTATTCAGGTGAATTGGATTATTATTGTTTTGTAAGATTTCAAGATGGATGTTGTGGTCACCAGCTAAGCAAATCTATCTAGATGATTCAAGTCTAAGAAAAGATTTCTGAAAATTTCAAGAGGATAAAAACATCAGAAAGCAACAAGGTTCATTTCAAAGGAGGTATTAAATCCACTCCAGAGGAATTTATTTTAACAAATGGATTTATCACAGCAAATAATAAGCTTTGTGTGCTATTATGGGGTAGGTGCTATGTGGCATTCATCAATGGGCAGGACACAGCCTACTCCCTCAGGAATTTATAATCTAGTGGAGAGAATGGGAATTTCCATCCATGGTTCTAATAAAGGGAGCAGAAAAGCAGAAATCCAGGAAGGTTTCCTGACAGGGAGTTGGAGCTGAGTCTCAAATGACTTTACCAAGTAGAGACAGGCGGTTGGAAAGGGTACTTCAGGAAGTGAAGGCCGGAGGCGCGGAAGCCGGGGCATGCTTGGATGGGTCAAACACTCTGATTACAGAGGAATATGCAGTATTTGCAAAGGAGGTGTCGGAAATAAAGCTGCAAAACTTGGCTTGGACAAGACCAAAAGGGGACTCTAAAGCCAAGCGGAGGGATGAACGCTACAGGAAGCAAGGTGAGAGGTGGGCATGGGGCTGCAGGCTTTTACGCTGTGCTATTGCCTGCTGCAATTTAGGAAGATCCACTGGGCAGCTGTGTTAGAAAGAAGAGACACTCGGAGTGGGAGGCCAGGCAGTTGGAGGGCTAGTGTCCAGGAGGAATGCAATGATGACTTGAGCAAGGGTGGCAGCAAGAACAATAGAAGGTTTCACAGGGCTGGGGAGGTGAGAGGGGGTGTTTAAAGATGATGCCAAGGTTGTCAGTTTGGATGACTGCAGTAACGTTGGCCCAACTGGCTGAAATACAGGAGTTTGAAGCAGAAGGTTGAGAAAGGAGATGAAAACTGAGTTGAGCCTATGGTGAGCATGATGGTCTGCTGGGACAGTCAGGTAAGGGCGCCCCATAGACGGGGGAGTGGGGGCCAGGAAGCCCAGGAGAGTCAGGCTCAGGAGTCATCAGGGAGGTATTACCTGTGGCCCGGGCGGGTTGAGAAGGTCAAGGAAAGAGGACATGGACAAAGTGGGAAAGAATTGGGCTGAGAGATGGATGGATCTTCACTTAGGAGGCATGGGAGTCGGGGGAGAGAAGAATCCTTCGGCTTGGAAGGTAGCACAGTAGCAGGAAGCATTTTCTGTTTGGGCAGGTCTAAGTGTGTCTTTGGCTTGGAGCTATAAGAAGAGAAAACACGCGAGAGAGGGAGAGCCGTGACGGAGCAGAACGGAAGAGCAGGTGAGAAAAGATGGTGGGAAGGAGGGCTACTTCTTCCTAAATGGGGAGAGACCAGAAGAAGCCACAAGACTACTTCAGTAATGCTCTTCTCTTTGCCAGACCAAATACCGCCAATACCACAGATGTTATCTCCTGGAGATGTGGGTAAGTTAATGTACGCTAAAGTGATAAGACTTTCCATGTCACAAGACTGCCCAACAACCAGAGACCTTCCTGGTGATGCTATCAGCCAAAGGGACAGTGGAAGGCCAGCATCATCTGAGGAGAAGTCAGACATTCCGTTCCATCTGGAGATTGGACCAAATTCCCTTAATTCATCTACCTTCTTTTTGCTCTGGTATCATTTCTCTATAACTACGTATTGCCTTAGCATCCAAATATTGATAATAACTTTTGTGTACTGGAAACTGTTTTACTTAGAGCTTTCACATACCTTTGATCCTCACTATGACTGTGAAGAAGTTAGGGCAGTCATTACTGTATCTGCCAGTCTGACCAGCAGCCTGAGACGCTCGGCTGTTGGGTGATTTACCAAAGTCACATAGGGACTGCGTTGGGGCCAGGAATGGACTCTTTTGAACTGATGTAATTCTCTTTCCAAATGTGAGACATGGGCACTTGACTCTTTCTGATGCTCCATTCTGAGAGAGCAGTCAGAGTCCAGGCCCTCTATGTGAGGTTAGGATTTGGAGCTGGGCCTGCAGCAGCCAGGCTGAAGAGTGGGATTTTTGTTTGCTGAGGTGTTGTACTCATGATGGTGATGGAGTATACGCGTGTCATACTCATGATGGTGTAACTCATGTTATACCCATGAGTTTTATGACCATATACATGATTACACCTTTATATAGGGTCATGGAAATTGATCATCTGATGCAAGAAGTGCCAACAAATGAGGGGCAGGTGAAGCAGAGGGAGGTGGGGAAGAAGGAGGTAAGTTGGGTCACACGCATACTTAGCATTACAATAGGGGCAGTGCCATGAGCGAGTAAATCCAATTTACTTTTCTGATAAATAACTGCTGCTGTTGTCACTGCGCAATGAAATCAGGTTCCCTTCATGCCTCCATTCCTTTCACAAAGAATCCATTAGTCTTGCATGAATCTTCAATTATACCGTTACACAGTCTGCAGGAAGTAAAGTTATTTCAGTTGATGGAAAATCTCCTTTTTAGTCTCCTAACTATTTAACAGGGACCAGACTCTAGAACTCTAATAATTTTTTCTTACATCACATAAAATATTGAAGACAATGTTCTATGGATTCTCTGCACGCTCAACACTTTGATGCCTGTGTGTGGGATCCATCCCTGTTCATTCATTCATTCAAAAGACTTCGGTCGAGTCGCTACTATGTGCCAGCAACTGGGATAAATCCTGGATACTTTTGCCCTTTGACAAAGGGCCCATCTACCTCGTCCAAGACATTGGACACATTTAGGGCCATTTCAAATCAATCCCACAGAAAGAGTGTTATTAATAGTACTGTTGTGAAGTTGACTTTACTGAACACAAGCTCACTAAAGAGCTTAGACTTTTTTACGTTTAACTTTTAAAAATTTTAAGGTAATTACAAAGTTATAGAAAAATTGCCAGGGGAATGCAAAGAACATTGGTTTCTTGGACTATTTAAGAAGTTGCTGAGTGGATGCCTCATCTTCTCTGAATACTTCAAAGAATTCTTTATAGAGAAGGCAGCATTTGATCTAAATCCTGAAAAATGAAAAGGATTTGGATATTCAGGGATGGGGAAAAAGGGGCTCCCAGACAGAGGGATTAGTTTGAACAAAGTCAAGTAGGTGGAAAATTATGGAGCACGCATAGAAGACAGCAAAATCAGGAAAAGCAAGATCAGATCATGTGTCACTTAGGATTCTCGTGCTTGAAAGTGACCAAATTCAACTCCAGTCAGCTAAAGAGAAAAGGAATCTATTGTTTCACTTAAGTGGAAAGTCAGAAGTAGCTTTAGGCATGGCTCGAAAAACGTCCCAACCCTCTTTCTCCCCATCTTGTCACTTGGCTTTAGTTATGGACTTCAACCTAGACAGGCTTTCTTTTCAAGACTACAAAAGAGCTGCAACAGCTCCAGACCTCACATTTCTAGCAGATGATAATATGTTTTTCCCAGGATACCTAAAAAATGTCTCATTGCATCTCATTGCCTCTGATGGGTCATGTGCATATCCTTGAACCAACCAGTGTACCAAAGGAAATGCGATCTATTCCCTGATTGGCCTAGATCTTGCTCACGTGCTTCATCTCTGGAGCTTATCTTCTGGGATGAGGCCAGGTCTCCTCCAACAACGAGGAGTGAGAGTTTGGTAGAGGCGGTTTCCCAGAGGGAAAAAAGGATGTGGTTAGAGAGGAAAGTAGAATAGACTCCAAGAGATCATGAAAAAAAGCATGAATGTCCATAACAGGCAAAGAGTTTGCAGTCAGATCCCAAAAGGCCTTGGGATATGAATGACAGGATATGCCCACTCACGACATTCAGCGTCCTGGGGTCAGCTTTGATATGTGTTCAGAGTGATGATGATACTGATAGCTGTAACGATAATCTCCTCTGTGCTAGACATCATCTCATGCCCTTTACTCACATGAACTAATCTTTCATGTATACCTAGCACAGTGCTAGGCACAGCTTGACCATTCAATAAACATCCCACTGACTTGGCCACTGTTTGAAGATGTCCAAAGACACAGCCCTGAGGGCAGGGTGACCATCAGGGGTATAGGGAATCAGTCCTCCCTGGAGTGTATTATGCTCTTATTCTTTAAATGTTTGGGGTTCAGTAACAGGCAGCCCTTGACCATGAACTCCTCAATATAACTCAGGATGCAGGGTATTTAGATGAATCCTGCAGGGCTGGACTGATCAATGAAATAGCAGCTCACTGAACTACGGAAATTGGCGTTATTAACTTTGAAGACCTCACAGTTAATAATTCCAAGGATAATCTTCCTGATTACCTTATTGGTATAACTGGGAGTAAAGTGCTATTATTTCCAATTAGGCATTGAGGAGCAGCATAAGAGTGCAAAGAAGAGGCTACTAGCTAATTCTGATGTTGTTTATAGTAGGGGATCAATAGATAAAAGCTAGTGAGGAGGAACTAAAGTATTATCAAATAATGTTAGTAAAAGGTAACTACTTGCACAAAAATGCAAATCTTCTTGGCTTCCAAAAGATAAAATAAAGGATAGAAAGATCAAAAATCAAAAAGACCACACTGAAAGACTATTATGTGTGTTTCAATATACGTGTATCTGTGTGTGTAGTAATATATATACATATGTATATATGTACATACAAATATATAATATGATGAAGCTGAGGCAAAATATATTGATTATAAGGATAAATATCAATGGGCTTAGCCTATTAAAAGAAGGACTTAGAGTTTTGGCTACCAAAGAAAAACCCAGCGTTATGTCCTATGTAAGAGACACTCCTAAAATAAAGAGATCCAGGAAGGTTAACAATTAAAGAATGGACAAACTTATACTATGTGAAATAATGAATAAATAAATAAATAAATAAAGGATAAAAATGCAAGGAAGAAAACTTGATATTTGGCAAGGTAGAATTCAGATTGGAAACATTATAAAAGACCCAGAAGACAGTTCATAATGTCAAGGCTACAAGTCACAATGAAGATCCCACGGTTATAGTGTGCAGGCACGCAATAACACAGCAACAATCTTGTAACGCAGAATCTGTAAAAAATTCAAGGAGAAATCGTCAAACACGTTAACATTAGACTTAACCCACTTCTCTCAACTGAAGGAATACCATGTGGACAAAAAATTAGTAAGAATACCGAAGACCTAATTAGCATAATCAGTGAGGTGAGTCTTATAGATATATGTAGAAACATAAACAACAGTGTAAGAGAAGACTCCTTCTTTTAAAGTACAGATGGAACATTAAGAGAATTGATCAAATCTTATCCCACAAAGATCTCAATGAATTTAAAGAAATAGAAATAATATAAGCAGGATTCTCTGACCAAAATAAGCCAGAAATTGACAACATTAACAAATAAAAACATCCTTCCACTCTAAGTATAAAACAACAGCAAGCACCAGCAACGAAAACTAAAATCAACACGTGGGGCTACATCAAACTAAAGGGCTTCTGCACAACAAAGGAAACCATCAGTAAATTGAAATGGCGACCTAAAGAATGGGAGACAATATTTGCAGACCACGTATCTGATAAAGAGTTAATAAACAAAATATGTACAGAACAAGAAAAAGCAAAACCCACCACTACCAACAAAACAATAAAAAAACACCCTCTATTTAACAACTCTGGGGTCAAATGGAAAATACAAAATGAAATTGCAGAAGTTCTTGAAAGTAAGTAAATGTTAAAAATAGGATCCATCAGAATCTAAGGGATATAGCTAAAGTAGTTATCAGTGGAAAACTTGTAGCATTAAATACATATAGTCATAATAATGAAAAAAATAAACACTAACTCGAAAAGCTAGAAAAAGAAAAACATAGGAAACAAAGTGGAGGAAAGATTTAATAAACATGAAGAAGATAGTACATTTGGAAATGTAAAAACTGTAGAGATCATAAGAAATCCCAAAGTGGATTTCTTTTAAGTAAAAAAACAACAAAATAAACAAACCACCAGCTAATCAAATCAAGAAAAGAATGGAGAAAGTGGAAATTCATAGCATTAGAAGTATTAAAGGGTGAAACTCAGAAAGTAGAGGAAATAAAAAAATCAAGAGAGTGCTTGTCACAAGTCTATGCAAATAAATATGAAAACCTAGACGAAATGGATAATTTTCTAGAAAAACATAACTTAACAAAACTGAATCTAGTAAAGACATTGTCTAAACAGACTTATTACCACAGAAGAAATCGAAAAATCATTAAAGCACTATCTTTCCCCAAAAGCATCAGGCCTAAAAATCACCTTTCCAGTTCTTGTAACCTTGGTACTTCCCAAATTACCTGAAAGCTTAAAAAAATGAAGGAAACTTTTGTTATCAAGTGAGTATATCCTTAATCTTCAAATTTGAAGAGACTGCATTGAAAATTTAAAAACTTCTGATTGATTTTACTTATAAATATTGACACAAAACTTAAAAAAACAGTTATCCAGTAGAATCCAATAGCACATTTAAAGAATTATGCATTAAGAACAAGTGAGATTTATTCCAAAATGCAAGGATGGTCCAGTATCAGGAAATATATTGATGCACCACTCAAGTAATAGAGCTAAGAGGATAAATCATATCATCGTCTCCATACATGCAGAAGAGACACTTGACAACATTCAATACGTGTGTCAGTCTGCTGGGGCTGCCATAACACTACCGCAGACAGGGCGGCTTAAACACAGACATTTATCATCACCGTTGCGGAGGCTGGAAGTCCAAGATCAAGCCCTGGGCAGGGGTGGTTTCTTCTGAGGCCGCTCCTTGGCTTGCACATGGTCTCCTGCTTGCTGCCTCACGTGGTCTTTCCTGCGTGTGCCCACGCTGGTGTCTCTGTGGGTGTTCAATTTTCCTCCTCTAAGGACACCTGTCAGATTGGATCAAGGCCCACCTTTTTGGCTTCATTTTAATTCAGTCACCTCTTTAAAGGTCTTTTCTCCAAATACAGTCACATCCTACGATACTGGGCTTAGTGCTTCAACTATGAATCTGGGGAGGACACAATTCAGTCCACAGCAACCCTCATTCATTTTAAAACGCTTAGTAACATAGGAATTGATGGATGCTTTCATAACATGGTAAATATACATGCCTCAGACCAGGTACCTTCTTACTTAGGAAGAAAGATTTGATGCTTTGCTGTCAAGGTCCAGAACAAGAAAAGAAGGCCCAGTGCCTCCACTCCTGCTTAACGCTGTGTTATTCCCACTGCAATCAGGCCAAATGAAGCCCTTATGGAATAGATACTAGAAAGGAATAGAAAAAATATCCCTATTGATAGAGACGATGATTGTGTGGCAACCCCAAGAATCAATGGCAAACTACAATAAAATAATAAGAAAATTTAGTAAATTAGCAAGTTATAAAGTCAAAATACACAAATCAAGTGGTCATGTATATAAACAAACACCAGTTAGAAGAGGTGACGGACGAGAAGACTATATTGACAACAGAGAGAAAGAAAAGGAAATCCCTCAGCATAAACTTAGCAAGAAATGTCTCAGGGCTCCTTGGAAAATGTAAACACCCCTGAAAGACATAAAAGGGATCATGAACAAATGGGAAGACATCCCACGCTTTGGATAGAAAAACTCATTTTCACAAATGGATAACACCCCATATTTTGGATAGACAAACTCATTTTCACAAATATGTCAGTTCCTCACAGGTCAATTTGTAAATTAAAGGCAACCTCAATTAAAAAATATCATTGATTTTTTTCTAACTGGAGCTAGACAATTCACTTATAAAGTTTATTTGGAAGAACAAATGAGAATGATTCACTAGGAGAACCTGGAGGAAGATGAGCCATAGAGGTGATGAGCAGAGGTTAAACATACTATGAAGCTTCTAGAATTAAAATATCAAAACACGCGAGAAAGGCTCTATGGCTAAAATAGTGTGGAATTGGTGAATGCATAGATAGACCCACCAAGGGAACAGAATAGAAAAATCTGGAAATAGACCCAATTGCATACGGAAATTTAGCACTTGATAAAGAAGGGATCTCAAACCAATGGGGAAACAGCAAGGACATGGCTCATGCTTCCACAGAGGAGTCTGCAGGTATAGTGTGTCCTGGGTTGGACACTGTCCCCTCAAATTCATGTCCTTCCTGGAAGCTCAGAATGTGATGCTATTTGGAAACAGGGTCATTGCAGATGTAATCAGTTCAGATGAGGTTATACTGGAGAAGGATGGGCCCTTAATCCAGCATGACGGATGTCCTTAGAAGAGGAGACACAGGGACACATGGGGAGGAGGCCATGTGGTGACAGAGACAGAGATTGGCTAGATGCCTCTCTCTACAAGCCAAGGAACCAAGGATTGTGGAAACACCAGAAACTAAGAGAAGGGCACGGAACAGATTGTCCCTCAGAAACTTCAGAGAAAGTATGGCCCTGCCAACACCTTGATTTCAGGTTTATAGCCCCCAGAACTGTGGGAGAATAAATGTCTCCCACATCCAGTTTGTGGTTCTTTGTCACAGCAGCCACAGGGCACTAATACATTGGGTGTTGAGCCAGAGAGCTGCTTGACAAGAGCTGGGACCCGCCAGCCTGTGAGGACCCTGTGGGAGTGGGGGAATTAGAGACATTAATATTCTGATCTTACTCCTTTCCCTCACTCTGGTCTCCTGGTCTGAGTTATCCTATATGGTGGCCACTCATCACACACAGCCATGGTGCACTTGAAATGTGGCTGGTCTGAATTGAGATGGGCTGTAGTGGAACACACACACTGGAGAGTGGAGATGTAGTGAGAAAAAAGATGCTAAAATATTTCATTAATAAACAGTCTTTATGTTGATTGTAAGTCGATATGGTAATGTTTTAGATATATGGGGTTAAATAAAATATATTATTAAAATTAACTTCACCTATTTCTTTTTACTCTTAAACATGTGGCTACTAGGAGATTTTAAATGATACATGTGGCTCACATCAGTAGCTTGTATTTTATTTCTGTGACCAGCACTGCTGAAGAAGCCAGAGACCGAGCCTTTCTGCTGAAATGGTCCATCAGGTCAGCTTCCCAGGCCCAGGACAGGGCGGGGGGAGGGAGGAGAGTGGATCCAAAGAACAAACAGAAAATATTCTGTACAAGCACCCACTGTGTGCCAGGAATGATTCTAGAGGCCGAGAATAAAGCAGCAAAAAAATCCAGGCAAGGGATGGTAATGCCTTGGGGTGATAGCAGTGGGGATGGGGAGAAAAGATTTAAGAAGTATCTAGGAGGCAGCGCTGATGTAACTTAGAAATTGGACCGGGAAAGAGAGGCGAGCCAGGATGTAGATGGAGTGACTTAAGTGAACAGGGATGCCATTTCCTGGACAGGAAGAGCTACAGGGAACAAGCTGGGTGTGGGGCAGTGGAGAGGGTTTCCATTTTGGAAATGATGAATTTGTTTGTGGAACCTGGTTGAATATACGGAACTAGAGCTTAGGAGAAATCATGGACTAAAGATTCTGATTTGGGAATTATCAGCATATGCTACAAATCATTGTATCTTAAACATTTTTGACATTAGTTACTTGAGATACAGGCACTTTAATCCTTCAAAAGTATGAAAAGACGTATTTTTAATAACCACAAAATTTCACTGTCCAAAGACGTTCTGTGGACATTATTTATACAACAAAATTATATATATATATAACATAGTTATGATTATATAATTATCTATAACAACATCTCCCAAATCTTAGCAATAGGAGTCTGAAGGGTTCATATTTGTACCATTATACATTGTCCTAAATCTGGGCACTGGAAAATTATGGGCCAAAAATGCCATGGAGGCTAATAGGCATCTCATTATATAGCAAACCAAATAGCACACAAGAAATTAAAGTGATAATGATGAAGTCAAACTAATACAGATTTCTAATTAAAATGGAATAATAGCAACTAGCCCAAACCACAACAACTCAAGGCAATGTTGACAATGCATTAATGACAAAGCATCGTCCCTGAAAATTCCAAGTGCTTATTGCACAGGAGGAAGGAGAGAAGCAATACTGTCAGGCAGAATCCTCAGTAAATTCTAGTACGGGGCTAATTTTAGTTTAGGAACTCCAAATTTAGAAACACATTTCATGGGTAGCTCTTAGTCCTATAAAAAAATAAAAGACTTTGGAACTGCACGTCATTTGCCTGTTAGAAAAGAAAGTGATTTGTACAAAAATAGTTGCACAGAAGTAGTTTCAACCTGTCCCATTCTCCTTCCAAGGGGGATTCTGATGTTTCGTTTTGGGGGCTTCTGCTGTGTTCCCCTGTGGAATGAGTGGAGCAGAGAAGAGAGGAAAGTTAGACTGATTATATAAGAAAATGGGACAGGTATTTGTGGAGAGAAGATGGATCCCTAAGGCCAAGATGGGCTGGAGGAATTTTTCAGGAGGAAAGTGGGAGGAGGGACGCATAGGAAAAACTTGAGAGGCTTTGGAGGGCACGGCTCCCCGGAGGAGTGGGACTTTGAGGAATTTGAATCATTTTATGGAGAGCTGGGCAATGTCGTTCCCTCTTTTGGCACCCACCTGGGAGACTTCACTAACAACTTAAGCAGCTTTGCAAGTTTCAGCTGTGGTCTTGTTTTCCTATTGCATTTTTCCTAGGGTAACAGGAAGGCATTTCACAGCTTCTCAGAGAGAGGTTGAGAGATCCTGCTATAGGTGGTAGTTGGATGTCTGTGAGCCGCTGAGATCGCTCAGGGTGAGGACATAGCATAGGAGTTCACCATCAGCAAACCCTCCACCCACTGACCCTTGAGGACTGTTGTCAATGGCTCTTCAGAGGCTGCATCTTCATGAAGATCCTAGTTCTCTCCATAGAGAGATCAAAGTCCTTGGATACATAACTTCTAGTGTTCTGCACTGACTCAGAAAGCTGAAGCCCACTGGCGTGAAGTCTGCGAGGCTGAGAATTTGTCTTCAGTGTCTCTAGTTCATCAAGCTCGCCTCTTCTTCCTGCTCTCCTTTGTATTGCGGAGTGAGATCTAGAACCTTTGCCTTGTGGCCTATGTGAGAATCTGTGTATGTGTGTTCGTGTGTGTGTGTGTGTGTATGGGGTGATAATGGTGTTGATTAAGCAGGACTATGACATAGGCAGCACTTCTCAAACACTCCTAAAAATTATTGAGGGGGCTGACCTGGTGGTGTAGTGGTTAAGTTTGTGTGTTCCACTTCGCTGGCCCAGAGTTTGCAGGTTTGGATCCTGGGCACGGATCCACACATGGCTTGTGAAAGCCATACTGTGGCAGGGTCCTACATGTAAAATAGAGGAAGATTGGTTTGTGTTAGCTCAGGGCTAATCTTCCTCACCAAAAAAAAAAAAAAAAAACTATTGAGAATGTTGAAGAATTTTGTTAATTTTGGTTTTATCTGTTAAGATTTACCACATTAGAACTGAACTGAGACATTAAAAATTATTTATTAACTAATCAAAAATAACAATAACAGACCCATTACATGTTAACATAACATATTAATTAAAAATAACTGCGTTTTCCAAGAGAAAACAGTGAGAAGAGTGGCATTGTTTTACATTTTTGCAAATCTCTTTAATGTCTGGCTTATTAGAAGACAGCTATATTCTCATATCTGCTTCTTCGTGAAATGTGTGGTGAGATATTTGGTTGAATCATCTGCAGAAAACTTGGCCTCACACAGATGTGTAGTTGGAAAAAGGATGACTATTCTAATAGTCTTTTCAGGTAATTGTGGATATTCTTTTTTTATACTATATTAAAACTTGAAGGTGGTAGTTTCTCAAAAGTTGGTTGCAAGTGGAATATGGAATGACATCAATGACTTTTCATTCTCTGTTACATTAAAATCCACTTTTCTATCTTATACTTGCTATGGATCTTTCACCCATGCATGATTTTGTAACATGATGCACTGGTCCTGTGGAAGGGTTGGTTCGCTAAGTTAGACAGCTCTTCTGAATGTTGATATATTTCATTAGCTGCTATCAAAAATTAGGTTTGTTAACATCAGCACCCATCACATCAGAAAAGTGTTTAAATATCAGAAGGCTTCCAGTTCATGGTGGCATATGCAAGATTTCCAAAGGTAATTTTCACTTGAAAGCTTGAATGTTATCATTGGCAACAAATACTTCCAGTTGTTTTCCTTGAAGTGACAGGCTCACTTCATCCACTCCAGAGAAAATGTCTGCCATTTACCCGAGTCTGAATAACCATAGTTTGTTAGAAGTTCTTGCAAGTAGAAACAGTTCCATGGAAAAATGGCTAGTTCAGTGTGCAACTCAAATAACTGCACAAGAAATTTATTCACGCCAGCTATTGCCCTGCGGTATGCAGCGGAAGCGTTTTATGTGTAGTTCCCAATTTTGTCACAAGGGCCATCTAAAGACCTGTCCTCATAGGTAGAGACAAAATGGAATGAATAATTTTGACAGCTTCTTCAAGGACATTTTTGAGTGAAACTGGCTTATTTTGTTCTTTCTCCGAGTGCGTGGTGGTCAAGAACTGTGAGGACTAGTGTAGTTTGGTGCCGCGCCTTCACTGGGTCTTAGGGTACCACCAGTCTCACTGCCATTGCTTGCACCATCAGTGCAAATGTCTACACAGAGAAAAGGCAAATAGCATCTTGGTAGTATTGTGAAAATTGTTTGGATCTCACAAGCTCTTGAAGAGTCTCAGCATGCCCAGGGGGCCACAGACATACTTGATAAACTGCTGGTCCTGTTGATCCTCTTTGTGGATTGAGTATTGTGAACTCATCTACTTACTAAGATTATTTGTAACCCCAAGTCAGTACTCATTGTGTGTTTGTGGTCATTTGTGGACAAGCACATGCACAGAGTGGCTTAAATTTGAGAGGCCCAATGTGCACGTTCCTAGCTGAGGTCAAACAAGGTGATATGCTGCCTCCTTTTTTGGCTTTCATACAGTAAACAAGTGTCGTTTATGCAGTTTATTTAGTGCCACGTTTTTGGCTTTAGTTTTGTGCTTGGTGTTGGTGATTTCACTGTTTAAAATAGCGCCACAGTGCTGTCTAGTGTTTCTGAGCATAAGAAGGCTGTGATGTGCCTCACGGAGAAAATACGTGTGTTGGATAAGTTTTGTTCAGGCATGTATATAGTGCTGTTGGCCAAGAGTTCAAGGTTAATGAGTTAACAGTATATACTAAATAAGGTGTCTTTACACAGAAACACACATAAAACTAGGTTATGTATTGACCAGCTGATAAAAATGCTGTGCACAGAGGCTCACAGGAACCTAACCTTGCATTTCCTTTAGGGACAGTGGTTCAGTGCTCCCCAGCTCAGTGTTCACGGCAACTTTATAGAACATAACTACCGCGAAGAATGGGAATCAGCTGTATAAGGGGAAACGGCCCACAGTGACCATCACTTCATTAGTTAGGGTGGGCTAAGTTCTGCAGTAACAACATCCCTGAAATCTTAGTGGCTTAGGATGATAAAAGTTTATTTTCCAGCTCATGCTTCATGTTCATCATGGGTACGTGGGGCTCTTCTGCACACTTACTTCCCTGTGGGACACAGGCTGACAAAGACACCAGGAACAGTAACATTGTTGGTCATAGTGGCAGCAGAAGGACCTATGGCTCACAGGCATTTGAAGGCTTTTTTCTGGAAGGGGTGTGATTTCTGCTCACATTTCATTGGCCAAAGTCAATCCCACAGCCGTACTGGATTTCTAGAGGGCAGCTAAGCGCAGTCCTACCATGTTTCTGGAAGAAGAACAGGCATATCGGGTAAATAGCATTAATGACTGTCACATTCATTACATTTCTTTGACTCTTGGATGCCATCAGTTGAAAGTGCACCATTATTTTTTGTACCAATAAGAAAGAAAAGATGCCGCTAGTTGAACTATGATATGCTATCTGTTATAAGACTCATCCTGACTTCCAGAGGATTAAAATATAAAAATATTAAAACTTAAAATTGAGAAAATGTGGTAGATGCTGGAGGAACACTAACTATTGTACTCGAATACAAAAAGGAATACAAATGATCATACTTTATGTTCACAGCTTGCTGTTAGTGCCTTATGACCTCTCAGCAGAACAGTTATATGTCTACCAGTAATTGTGGGTCAGGGCAAACTCATTGGTATACTGTTATTTTAACTTTTTATTTTAAAATAATTATAGATTTGTATTTAGTTGCAAAAATGTACAGGGAGGATCCAGGTACTCAAAACCCAGTTTCCTCCAATGGTAACATGGTATAACTGTAGTGCATTATTACAACCAGGGATGTTAGCACAACCCACACAGCTTATTCAGATTTCACCAGTTTACCTGCACTGATTTGTATGTAGTTCCATGTGATTTGTTAATGTGTATATTCATGTAACTAACACCCTAATCAAGACATAGACCATTGGTGTGTTTTATGTGATAATAATAACACATTTCATACATATAAGCTCAGTGTTCAAGTAGATGACACATAGAATGGTTGCCTGTTTGCAACTTAAAATTAGTGGGCATGTTGTTAATGCTCTTGATTCCTTGAAATACTTCGGATCAACTTGAGTAAGCAGGGTTGTCTAAAATATGAATTCTCTGGCTTGAGAGTAATTTGCAAGAGAGTTTTAAAAGAGCTATTGAGGCCTGTTAATTTTAGAATGAGGTACAAGAAACAGTGGGGAAATTGAGAAAGGAAAAATAAAGAACATGCATGATTATTCATATCAGATTTTTCACAGTTTTAGACGTCAACTTTAGAGGAAAGAGGCCACAACTTTACTACACACATCAGTAATTTAAAAATATCCGTTGTCTCCTATAGTCTCATGAAGGTGCATAAAGAATCTAAGACAATACACGGAATTGCAGCACACTTTTAGTGACTGTTGCCACTGAGGGACCGCCTGCTCTCTGCTACGCCCTGACGTAAGCCACTCTGCATATTGTCTTGTTGGTTGCCCTCATGAGGGAGGATTTCTTTCTCCCATTCACAGACAGCAAACTGATGAGCACACTAGAAGCTAAATGACTTGCCCTATGTCACTCAACCAGCGAGTGACCGAGCAGGATCCCACACCCAGCTTCATGGACTCCCAAGTCTGTGTTCTTCCACTGGGCAGTGCTGTTTTTCCTCATGCCTGGGCATTCCACCATATCTTTTCAGCAGATCTGGAGAGGACACCAGAACTTGATAGAGCCTATTGCCTTGCCTGTTGGGTGCCAGCTCTCAGTATGACACACAAGAGCCAGACCTGCACCTACCAGTCATTCCCGTCACATTTGTAAATGTTGATTGCTTTACTTTCAGTTTCAGATACTCTCTTCCTCTGCGCCTCCCATTCCCCCAGGCCATCCACTGAACTGAGTTGCTTTGGTCCTGGTGGGGCGAATCTTACAAGCCGGCGATTGCGCAGTGCAGGAAAAAGCAGCTACCACCAGAGGGCACTGTAACCTTTACATGGTTGGTACCTAGAGGACAAATGGCCCCGTCCACTTTCCCAACAGAGAAAGATTTCTCTGAGATTTACATTCTCTTTTGGCTCAGGCATAGCCTTATGAGAATAAATCACAGTGGTTGCTGCATGTTATAGAATCCTTATGTGCTCTTCTGGCATATTGCCGTTGAAGGAAAACGAGCCACTTTAAGGTATTTCCCCTTTCCATCTAACGGTGATGGATGAGGATCGCTGAGGCTGCTTTTCCCAAAGCGCAAATGTATTCAGTCGCTCCCTTTAGAACCCACCATTCAATTGATTCCAATACTAAAATATAATAAGTGGTGTCAGAGAAAGATCAGCAGATTGCTTGGGATTGCAAGAAAAATACTAGGCCCCAGCCCTTCTTGATTTTAGTTAAATGCAGTGTTCAGGTGTCAGTTAGCTGCTCAGTCAATGGGAAGGGGAGCTATAGCTCTGAATGGAGAAAGCCAAAGATTTCTTTATGTAATGGGAACTGCTGTTGCCTCTAGTGTCAAGCTGCCCTTGTGAAACTGGCTTTAAATTCTTATGACCAAGTAGAGACTCTGATGTTTAAAAATATAAAGTGATTTGAACATTATGGAAGGGAAAACGTGGAATGGATAAGGGGCCGGTCAATTTACAGTTTAGTCCATTGGTTTTCAAACTCCGTGTAGAGGCAGCATCTTTGAGAAGGGAAATCCTTGGGAGAGACAGGACACAGAACAACTGGAGCTGGCCAAGAAGAAGAAGGCTATGCCGTTGGGCAGTACTCCACAAATCCCGCTGATTGACAAATGCTGTGCTCCAGTCTGTAGGTGGGGATAGCCCTGGACAGACAGAATCTGGGCTCTGCTGTCCCTTTTCCTGTGAAATCCTTGGGCTGGTTCTCGGCAGATTGTATAATAAATGCTGCCTTCCATGGCTCACCCAGCTTCCAGCCAAGCAACTGGACCACAGCATGGAATGACCTGTCCCATAGAAATCTGCATTTTAATAGAGAATTAAGGATTTTTTAAATACAAAATTAGTCCATTCAAATAAAAAAAAGAAAGAAAGAAAAATCTGGTTTATCACCCCCTTGCTATCAATTATGTTCTGCGGGCATAATCACCGTTCATAGTTTAGTGTGTACCCTTGCAGAACTTTTTCTTTGCTCATATGTACATCAATTATATATTGGTACACACTCGATTTTTTTTTAGACAAATTTGTGTATATACTCTCTACAGTGGTATTCCCCCAATAATCAGGCATGGGTGCCCTTCCAAGTTAGGACAGACAGGTACCTCTTTCATTTTAACTCTGCACAGAGTTCCATCATGTGGGGGTATCATAATTTATTGACCAAGTTTTATTGGTGGACTTTTAAGAGGTCTCCAATTTTTTGCCGTCACAAATAAGACTGTAGCAAACACCTTCTCATGAACACCTTCTTGCAAACAGCCTTGACTACACGGAGTTGCCGTGCATTTTAACTGTTACTAGACATTACCAAATCAGTCCCAGTTTATTTTCACCAGAGGGATTTTGAAGAGGAAAAGTTTTAATGCCTAGAAAAATGACTACGAAACAATGGGAGTGGGGTGGGGTTGGGGTCACAGGGCGCTTGGGCCAGGAAAGGCTGGTCTTGCCTGCAAGGGAGGCAAACAGTGGCCTCTCAGCCTGTGTGGTCCTGGGGTAAGGGCATCTGGTCAACTGAACTGGAGCAAAGCAGGATGATGGTGGTATCAATAGTCATAAAACCCAGTATTCGTTGGTTGCTCCCTCGGTGCTGAGCACTGTTCTAAGGGCTTTGCTGTTGTCTTTCATTAACCCGCACAGCCACTTTATATGGAGTGCATTCATTGTTTTATGGAGGCACTATGAGGTTAAGTTACATGCCCAAGTCACACCGTTCCTAAGTGGCATTGTGGAATTTTAGGCCCAGGTGTTCTGACTGACATCTCCCTTTGTCACCGTAAAATGTCCGAATACCATGCATGAGGAGAAGATCCTAAAGGTTGCAGAGAGAAAAGCAGGACACAGCCAAAGGTACATGAATCAGAGTGTATCCGATTTATCTAACACAACTCTGGAAATGGAAGACAGTGGACAGGTGTCTTCAACATTCTGGAGGAACATGGTTCTCAAGGCCTAAATCTATACCAGCCAATTCCCGATCAAGTGTGAGAGTAGAAGAGAGACATTTCAAACAGGGAGGCCTCAAAAAATTTACCTCCCAAGAAGCCTTTTTAGGAAACCACCACAAATACGTCCCAACAAAACAACAGCTGAGAAAAACATGGAATCCAGCGACCAGGGGTCCCACCTCCGGACAAGGCACAGGGCTGCCCCAGGGCGAGAGGCGGCAGCAGCGGAGCTAGGGAGCTCGCAAGACTGAGTTCATGGAAAAGGGGCTGTGACGATGTTGGAAGGGTCGGGTGCTGTCAGAGCTGAGAAAATCACCCCCTATGAATGAGGGAAATAAGTAGATAATGTTTAGAATAACTAAACTAACACAGAGCAGAATAAGCATACTTTTTAGTATATAGAGGAAACCAGAAGAAATAAGAAGGAGAGTTGAAAGTGGTGGTTAGTGAGAAGGGAATGATGGCGGGAGAGGGGTGGGACAGGGACTGCTATTATTATAAGCCTCTGATTTTTTTCAGTTCTTCTTTGCTTTTGATTTTTTAGAGCAGTTTTATGTTCACAGCAGAATTGAGGAGAAGGTTCAGAGACTTCCCCTGTGCCCTCTGCCTTCACACATGCACAGCCTCGCCCGCTGTCTGTATCCCCCACCAGATGGTATTTTTGTTACAATCAATGAACCTACATTGACACGTCATAATCACCCGCAGCTCATAGTTTACACTAAGATTCACTCTTGATGTTGTACCTTCACAGATGTACATGATGTGTATCCACCATTATAGCATCATACAGAGTAGTTTCACTGTCCTAAAAATCCTCTGTCCTCTGCCTATTCATTCCCCACTCCCCCAACCCCTGGCAACTGATCTCCACAGGTTTTAAGCCTTTGATTTTCTAACTATATGCATGCATTAAGTTGGTTAAGAAAAATTCAGTGGCTTTCACCTAAAAACCAAATATCTGGCTTCTTTCGAAACACCAGAAAATCTGGCAGCTCAGGGCTGCCACTTTGCCTGGTAGCGTTGGATCCATAGCTGTGGATCTTTTTGGGTGGGAGATGCCCTTTCACATTTGCCACCATCCCAAACAGGTGAGCTTCCGTTTTTTCTTACCTCTGTTCGCTGGAGGCTTTGAGCATGTGCCCTGCAATGAGTGACCCACTTCTGTGCGCTGCTCACCTGTGCACCTGCCTGAGAGTCGGTCGGCGGAAGTTCCACTAGTTGCAAGAACGGGCTCTCAGCCGCCAAAGCTCACGGTGACTCCAGGGGTTCCCCTATACTGGGGCCCCATTTAATGCCGCAGAACAGCTTCTTGCTAAATCACACTGTCTTTAGAAAGCCCCAAGTAGTAGATTATGTAAGTTGGATTAGCATTAATTTAGGAAATCCCACTTTGAGAGGCTCAACTTGTAGGCAAATGCCTTCAAGCTCGATATCGTTAATGGGAGTTGTCTCCACTGAGCAGATGGCATACGGCCCCTCCATTCTGCTTCCAGGAGCTTTTCCTATAGCAAATCCACTAGGATGACGAGGACGAAATCATCTAGCCAGAGTATTGTCAGTAGGAATTATGAACAGTGTATTTCATGCCCCCAGGAGTCAACACTCTGATTTTAGTGAAGTGCCACACAGATCTTTGATCTCTTGCCATGTTGTTTAAAGGGTGATTGTCATTCTCATAAGAAGAACAAGAACTCACAGAGCCTTAGATCAAGGTGGTCCTAGAATTCAAAAAGAGCAGCAGGGATTCCTTCTTGTTGAGAGAGAGAGGAAGAGAGAGAGGATGAGGGGGAGAGAGAGGGAAACAGAGAGAAAGAGAGAGAGAGAATTCACATAAAAGAGCAGCTGTAGCAGAAGCCAATTCAGTGTCAATGAGTCTGCATCTCCATGTGGCATGTTAAGAGCCAGTACATTAATTTCCTCTCCTTTTAGATCCTTTGTCAAGAACACCAAGAAAGTTTCAGACAAGAGGCAACTTTGATGGGCTTTTCAAAGCTGCACGCCCTTCCTTTAATAACTCTATTGCCACCAACCATCCCACAAGGACATTCCTTTCATTTTAGGAAGTGTCAAGAGCAGGAGCCACCGTGGGAAAGAAATCTAAAGGCTGGTGATTGGAATCCACAGCCTCGGGCATCCCAATAGTGAGTTAGTGACAAGGCAAAGATTTGAGTGTAAGTCCCTCTGGGTCCCCAATAGAAACATTTCATTAATATCATGCTCAAGAAATACTCACAAATGATAAAGCACAGCCAAAGGGTTTGTTAAACGCAATATATTTCAAACGAACTTTTCTGCAATTATAAATTGTGTCACTTGTTTAATGTTTGAGTTAGTGGCTGATCATGTCCACTTGGGAAATTTTCCAGCACCTAAGCAAGAAGGTTCCCCGCTTTTGAGCCATGAGCCCCCAGAGTTGTAAATTCAGCTTCACCTGGGTTGTGTTTTGGAGCTGCTGGTTATCACCCTTCCTCAGACTTTCTCAAACATCCCAAGTCTCCTTAAAGAAGCTGGTCTGGGAGGCAAAACTTATGGTTTCACCACACAGTGAGTGATTTACTAAAATTAGTTCACTTCTGTTCTGAAGCACTGACAGGGAATTTGTGTGTGGATGAAATAAGTAGATGTGTGTGATATTAATCAGATATGTCAAGTCCTATGGAATGAAGTATGATGCAAGGAAGACAATCACCATGTTTAAAACCTGGAGAGGGCAGATGCTCTTGAGTTTCCCTTTCTGTTGGGTTTGTTTTCTTTATAAATCGATCGTGAGTGTGAAATGTTCCTAAGGCACTGATCACATCAAAGGCTGCAGGGTGGGTGAAGGGCATCCCTAACTGGAAAACATCGCCTTATTATTGAGTATTTTCCAAAGTGTTTTCCATGGGCCACCTGCATCAGCATCACACGCAGAACTTGTTAAATGTTCAGATTTTGATGCTCATCTCCTGCCCCCAGATGCAGTGAAGGAGGCTTTCTGGAGCAGCAGCCCGGGAATATGCATCTATAGCAAGCACCCCAGAGGATTCTCACGCACATTAAAGTTTGGGAATCTGTGGATGATCCCAAAGGTCCCACATGGTGTGATGCTGTCTATTGTGGGAATGACACAAGAAGTAATAGCATGTCCAAGGCTTTCCGCTTCCGGTCTGGTGGACAGAGCCACAGGTTCACCGTGTCACCAAATGCTAAATGATTTGAGTGCTCAAGACATTTAAATAGTGAAACACATGTATTTGCCTCTAGAGAATGCCTCATGTTTCATCTTCACCTCGAGTGACATCAAATGAGTTATTTAATCTGCTTCAAACCCAATTTTGTTTTTCTCATTAAAGAAAGCGCTGGCGGAAAGAGTTGAATTTTAATCCTCACCTTCATTTAGTATGAAGGCCAAGGACAAGAGGGTCACTTCTAAAGATGAACATTTTGCTAAACTGGTGATAATTTAAACACCTTAAAACGCAAATGCACTGCAACCTTTTCAGAGGAGAAACTCAAGTACAGCGTGAGACCTCAACGGGAAAATGGATAAAATCTGCAGCTAACTAAATGGTGAAATAAAAATGTTGGAATGATGTGAACGACTCAAGATTCTATAACATTTTTTTCCTGCCTCCCCGTGTCTCCCTCTCTATCAACCCCTAATTGTTCTCTGAACCACTGGGATTTGGGGGCATAAATATTCTGGAGGGTGGAAAGCGGGAGATGTAAGGAGGAAAAATGTGGGAGAAATTAAGGGGGAGAAAAAGAGGCAGATGTTTGTGTGGGGCACCATGTGCATAATTCAGAAAAAGTGAGTGCAAGTTAAGTTGCCAAACGGACCAGTGCCTCACCATCCTCACACCATTGTCCCCATGTGCCCTACTACTGATGACATAATGTGGCCCAAAGAGTCTTTACTTTTTGCCTGCTTCATTAACATTGGGCTGCTCTGCTTTAGGATGAAATTGGGTGAGTGGAAATCCTTTGCTCAGGGTGAGATAACACCTGCTTTCATGGAACCCAAGTTCTTTAGACTAGCTTCAGTGACTCGCCAAATAACCCATGGAGACTTTGGTCATGAGTAGGACTTCTGGGCTATTGCTTGATAGGTTCTTGCCTTTCCAGTTTATTTATGTATTCTTTCCCTCAAAGAATATAGAATACTAGGGGCTGGCCCCGTGGCCGAGTGGTTGAGTTCATGCGCTCTGCTGCAGGTGGCCTAGTGTTTCGTTGGTTCGAATCCTGGGCATGGACATGGCACTGCTCATCAAACCACGCTGAGGCAGCGTTCACATGCCACAACTAGAAGGACCCACAATGAAGAATATACAACTATGTACTGGGGGGCTTTGGGGAGAAAAAGGAAAAAAATAAAATCTTAAGAAAAAAAGAATATAGAATATTTGAAAATTGACTACGCATGTGGTAATTACAAGGATCATGTAAGGGACGTTCCCACAATGGATAGAAGAATTTACAAAATTTGGGAAGCAGAGATGATAATGATTGGTTAAGGCCATTTGGGAAAATAAATATGACTTGCATGTTGGATTTTATTTTAAAGCAGGTTGTTAACAAGAGTTGCGGGAAAATGTATGTCATTAGTAGTTACAACAAGCTTAAGACACAATTATTTTTAATAATACATCTATACATCTAAAACCCTTTTACTTAACAAATGAGCACAAGTAATAATTCCTCTTACTGGAATATGTCATAACGCTCTTGTAAAGTACATTATTAACCTTCATGACAGCATTGTGAAGTGATTATTATTGTAATCATTTTTACAGGTGAGGAACTGAGTAATAGAGGTCAAATGACTTCCTTAGTTGCAGAAGCAAGCTTGTTATACCAATCTTAAGACTTTTCCTATCATATCCATCACATTTCTGGAAATAAAATCTTTAAAAACAGTAGAGGGAAATTCTTTATTTTTATCAAGTTATTATGGCTAAAATAATTGACTTGGGGAAATGTTAAAAATGCAGTAACGTGTGTGTTTGCCGCGTATCATTGATTTTTATCTTCATATCTACTGCCTAATATTGAGAAAGTCCACTGAAAATCCAAGTCAGAAGAAAGACCTATATCTTTTTGAAAGTTAATCCACTGAGATCTCTACCTAATTGAGGGAAAACACATAATGAAGTGTGCCCAATCTTTTTTTTTTCTTTTCCTTAATGAGTTATCACGATTCCTTAAAATAGAAGATAAATGTCTCTTAGATTGAATGTGTAGATAATGGTGTGTGTAATAGGGTATCATCAGGGACCCAGGACAAGTTTGATTTCCCAAGAAGAAAGGCATCATTGTCTAGGTCGAATTCTGTCCATTTCTCCTGCTACATTACCAGGCTGGTAAGAGAGGCGTTTCCAAGTTAATGGTCTTGTACCCTAAATTGGGATTCAATATGGTGGTCATTTTGTCAATGCTGAGTATAAGCAGCGAGTCTTGGTGAGTAATGGCTCAAGAGTAGGGAGGGGACATGAGGCCAAACACATAGAATCCAACTCTGAGTGCTGGCTGCCTCCCCAGGTTCGTGGCGTGGGACTTCTCTGCAAGTGCAACACTTCTCAAGGGGGCTCCTTGCTTTCCTTCCCAAGCCCAGTTCTCCTCCAGGGTTCTATGCTTCAGTTCTTGACGCTGAAACCCTCAGGGTCTGGTTGCACCATGCGTTGTTCATCTTGTCCCCTGATACCAGCCTGGTGCCTGGCATGAAACTGACACTCAGGCAATGTCTGCTAATAAATTGCTGAATCTCTGCCACTTCCTGTTCCTTTGCTCCTAAAGCCCCACATATTTACTCACATACTGCCGGTTCTAACCCACTTTACCCCACCCTGTTCTTCCCCCTCCATGCCTTCTGAGTTCAGGCTTGTGTTAGCTCTCACTGGAACTCAGCCATTCCATAGCATCTTTGAGCACCTACTGTTTGCCAGGAAGTTTGTAGACACTAAAGAACTTTCTAGACACCAAAGATGTCCAGGTGAATATGACTCTGATCTGTCCTCACAGAGCTCACAATCTAGTGAGTTTTCACGTTTCGCTTTAACAGTTTTGAAGTGTATGAAAACAAAGTGATACACGCTCATTATTTTTTAAAAATCACATTCTAAAAGCATATAAATGAAAGTGTGGATGACTTCTATATTCTTCCAGACATTTTTGTAAATATATTTGTGTGTGTGTGTGTGTGTATATATATATACACATACATTATTTTATAATGTGTTCAGCAACTTGCTCATTAAATTTAAATATTAGATTCTTTACATATCAGGATAATAGATCTATTTTTTATTGTATAACATTCACTGTATTGAATAATTACTGAAAAATTCATAAATGTGTGGAATAATTCATAAAAATGCATTTATTCATCAATTCAACAATATTTATCGAATGCCTTCAACATGCCAGGCACTGTTCTTGGTGCTGGAGATGAAGTGATCAAAGGAAAGTCCTTGCTTTTACAGAGCTGACATTCTAGAGGGGAGAAACAGACAATAAACAAACAGTTAGAGACCTAGCATGTCAGGTGGAGAATGTAAACGCAGAGTGGGTGGGAGAGGGAGTGTGCGTAGGGGTTCCATCTTCTGTACTGTGGTCACAGAGGAGGACCCCTCTGGTGAGGGTGCTTTTGAGAAGGGAACTGAAGGAGGCAAAGAGTGAGTGACAGATCAGGGAAGATTGTTCCAGGCACAGCAGTAACTAACAACCAGCTCTCTGAAAAAAAATGAGCCTTTATTTGCAACATTAGCTGATTTCTGTCATATAAACATGCTCACCGTTGCTGATTTTAAACCACCAATGCGACGTTACTGCATATGGAGTTGGGAAGGGATACTCATAATTGTCTCCAGTAAGCCAGAGCCTGTGGGTGGGAGCAGGGTCCAGCACACCACTGAGGCAGAAGGTGTCCCTGGTGTGGTCCAGGGGCAGCCAGAAGGGCCAAATGGCTGGAGCAGACTGAGCAACGGGGAGGGAAGTAGATGAACTTAAAGAGGCAGGCTTGGGCCAGGTCTTGTAGGGCTCTGGAGGCCAGTGCTTCCACTGGTTATATTTTGGTTTTTCCTCCAAGGAAGATGGAAAGACCAAGTAAGATTAAGGTTTTAACCAGAAGAGTGACTTGATCTGACTTACAGTTTTGAAGTGTTGATAAGAAATTGTAGGAAGGTCAAGGACAGAAGCAAGGGAGCCAAGAGGAAGCTATTACAATAATCCAGGAGAGCGAGGTTGATGACTTGGACCCAGATGTTACTGATGGAAATGGTGAGCAGTGACTGCATTATGGGTGAATTTTGAAGGAAGATCTGGTAGATTCTGCTGATTAATTGGACGTGGGTTGAGAGAGGAAGAGAAGAGACAGGAATGATTCCAAGACTCTTTGCTCCAGCAATGGGAGGAATGGTGTTGCCATTTACTGGGGTTGTGAACATTGCAGGAGGAACAGATTCAGGGGAGGAAATCAGGAATTTAGTCTTGGATATTTTGAGTTCAAGATACCCATTATACACACAAGTGGAGATGATGAACAGGCAGTTGGAAATACAAATCTGGAGTTCCAGGCAGAAGTCGGGACTAGAGTTACAAATGTAGGAGTCATCAGCGTATGATGGATGTTCTCACCTAGCATGTGAATATAGACAGAGAGGCAATGCCTTAGGACTCAGTGCTCCAAGGTTTAGAGGTTAGGAAGCTGCAGAGGAACCAGCAGAGCAGCCTGGGAAGGAGCAGCAGCAAGAAAGGAGGAGGATGCAGCAGGCAGACGAGGAAAATGTTCCCTGAAAGAGAAATAATCCACCATGTCAAATGCTGCTGACGGGTCAAGCAAGATAAAGAATGAGGCTGATCATGGGATTGAGCAGCTTGGAGGTCACTGGTGACCTTCAGGAGAGCCTGGCAGTGAAAGCCCGATTGGAATGAATGCCACAGAAAATGCGATGTGGGGAATTGGACCATTCTGTTCAGATGTCTTTGGCCATGAATTTCATTGTAACGTGCAACAGAGGGACAGAGCAATGGCTGCAGAGGCTGTAGGGTCAAGAGAGAGTTTGATGACTAAATTGTTTTATTATCACTGCACAAGATATATAGCAACATAGAACAAGGAATAAAACCTTATGTTGACAGCTCTTCTATAGCTCTAAAAACAAATCAAACGATTAATTAAATACAAACAAAGTTACAATACCAAAAAAGTTCAAATCACAACAGCACATGACAGATGATGTTGTTTTCCTGAAAGGTGCATTTTCATGTATTTTATTTGTTTGTTGTCTAATTGATCTTTTAAAATTTTTTCCTTTGAGCCCAGCGGGCCTCTCCCTCCCCCTGCTCCCAAGATTGGAAATTACAGTATGTTTGAAGGCTGCTAGGAATGATCCTGTAGACAGAGGAGCAGCAGATCATGATGCATTTAACTAGCCCCGTTCTAACCAGGCATCAGTGAGCATCCCTTTGAGGCCCCACCTGGTCTCCCTGCTTCTAGGTTTTCCCCTCCTCCCCTGTTCTTCATACTGCTGTCAGATGACGCCTCCTGGAGCCCACGTCTTGGTTGGCATTCATAGTGCCACCCTCTCTGGTCCTAATCTATCTTTCCATGCAATGGGGCAGCTTTTGTGAAAGTGCCCAAAACTGCCTGTTCATGTTTCCAAATCACGTATTCCCTTCCACGGATCCCTGTCCCACGCCCGAGCCTCCAGTCACCCTGAGCTGATTTCTCTCCCCAGGAAGCCTTGGGGGATGCCATCTGCCAGGGTCTCAGCTCCTGGTGTTTCTTCTCTCCACATAGGGTATCCTTGGATGCTGGGCTCTTCAAATGCCACATCCTGCTCTACATTCGGAAACTCCTTCTCTGCAGGCTCTTACGTCTTTATCACATCTTATATATTGTCTGGGCCCCAAGCTGTAGGTGCAGGTTTGTCCTCCTTCCTCTCGGCACCCCCACCGTGCCTTACCCAGACCCTGCCCACAGCTCAGAGTATTCATAGGGGTGCACAGCATTCGTTGAACACTTGTATGTGCCTGGTACTGTGCTCAGTGCTTCTGTGCATTATGTAATTAATCTTCAGTGTCAGAAGAAGGTGCTTCTAAAAAAATCCCTACCTTGCTTTAAGTGGAGGAGATCCTCGCCCAAGGTCAAACATTTGGGGAGCAGCAGAGCTGGCATTGAACTTGGGTGAGGAGCTCTTTATCCACCAGGCGGTACCATCAACTGTCAGCTGACAAGGCTTCCTCAATGAATGAATGAATGAATGAATGAATTGTACAAAGGGTACCTGTAGGGGGTGGTTTCATGAAAATCATCATTCTTCCTAGGAGACAACAAAAGCCGTGCCTTCTGACAGAAGGAGCAGCTCCCTGGCACATTTTATTGGCACAGTGGTGACCCTGGCGGGGTGAGGGCTCTGTTGCAAGGAGACGGAAAGGAGGTGGGCCTGAGTTCTATGATGCCAACAGCTCATGTTACAAACATCCATTCTCGACCACTTGCGTATTCACTCTAACCCAAATATTCTATAGAATCAGAAGCTATTTTTTTTGCCTCTCGGTTAGAGCATCTTCATTTTGAAAGAATCAATAGCCTGAAAATGAATTTTTAAAAAGACTTCTTTAAAAGTCAGTGTTATTTCAAAAGGGGGAGGTGTCCTGTGTCTTACCTGCAGATAAATAAATACAATCCACGCCTCTCTCAGTGTTTCATCCGTCCAGACTACAAGTTATCAAACCCTTAAATATTTAAAGCCTCAAATTAACTTCAAGATAACACTAAAATGCGCCAATGTCCTTTGCCCTGATAAGAAGAGAAATGAATGATTTTAAATTAATGCCAAGCATACATGCTCTGAATATATGAAGGAAGCCCTGCAATTTGTATGCCTGGCTGAGCCTGTGCTTGCTAGCTCTGCAATTGAGGAGGCTTGGTGCTCATTAGACAATGCCGGGGACAAACGGCCATGTGATTCCCGGAGGCCGGCAACGGGAGCAGCCCGCCTGTGAAACCGCCACCTGCCTTTGAAGTCTCTTGAGTGGTTCCCAACATCGGCACCCTGAGTCGTACATTTCACAATGTGGACATATACTACATCTGATTTGGTTCTCATGAACCCTGGGAGGCAAGCAGGGCACAGGTTCCCAACCACCTTTACAAATCAGGAACTGAGGCACTTGAGTGGCTCCCCAGAGCTGGGTGCTATTCTGTGACTTCAGATCTTTGGGGTTTTGGAGGTCAAGTTGACATTGTCTTTGAGAATTAAACTCTTCCCAGCCTTTGACCATGAGGTTGTACTTCTCAGACCTTATCCTATTTGTGCTGACGTGGAAAGGTCTCCCAGTCATATAGCCAAGATGAAAAAAAAAGGCAATTTGCAGGGAAATATATAGTATTTATGTGAAAAAGAGTCCTATGCATTTCTATGTGTAGAGGTGTATGTTTGCAAATGCTTAGTATTAAGAAACACAGCAATTGTTAGCAGTAATTACATGTGGGGGGAACACGGGGTGGGGGGCTGCATTTCAGGGGAATTTCCCTCTATCTACATTATTATTTCTGCTACAAGTAGATGCAGTAGGGGCAGCGGTTTTAGTGCTAGAAGCAGCATTATGAGAATTCCTGGTCTTTTGATAGAATGAGTGTTGCAGCATAAGACACAGAGTGCTTAGAATCTCCGTCCTTTTTGCTGCTGGATCGTTCATTCATGTTCCAGAACCGGCCTTCAGGGAAGTGTCTGCGTGGGTTTGGTAATCCCCAGAGCAGCCTGAGGGCCACTGATGCCTGCGATTTAACACGATGTCGACGTCGACAGATATCTCAGCTTCTGGGAAAGCTTGTATTTTGCCTTCCTAGTACTCACAACAATGGAGCTTATTTCCCACATGCCTGTTTTAGCCTCAGGACTGTAAGCTTCTTGCGGAGGAAGGACCGGCTAACCTCAGGGCGGAATTGCTGAATAAATGAGTGAATGAATGTATGAAGTGGACCTCGTGTTGGCGTGCGTCTCTTCTGAGGAGTCTCACGCAGCACCCTGGGAAAACTGATAGTTTCAAATGCATTTTAATGAAAATAAGTTTTGCTCAGAGACCCCACGATTCATAAATAGTTTAGGAAAAAAATCCAAATTCTGGTTTCTTTCTCTATCTTCTTCTATACCTGACATGGTAGGTAACTACCCAGTACTTTTTTGGTAGTGATTGACAGAAATCCACCTCAAAGTAACTTAAAAACGAGGAGTTTACTGGGTTGTGTGAAACTGGTCTAAGGATCGGGACCTCAGTGACGTCCTTGGCCCATCGCTTGGCCCCTCCTTGTTCCTCTTCATCTCTCTGCCTGGCCTCTCTCTGTGGGGGTCTCATTTTTCTTGCTGGTCATGAGCTTCCTCCGTGGATGACGGCAGGGCCAGGGTGTGGGGATGCAGGAACGACCAGAGACAGTTCCGGCCTACTGCTTCCCTGATTAGAGACCAGAGGGGACAGGGGACAGGACAGCTCCTCTGTGTATGAAATCTCAGAGGAGGATTGGACTGACTCTTGTGTCTATCCCCAGGCCAAGCACTGTGGCCATGGCATGGGCTTAGAGGATGGGCCCCGCTGGGAAAGATGCTCTGTAGAGGACCCAACACACCCACACCGAGCAGGGGAGTGGGAGGTCCTCAAAGAAAGGGAGTGGCACTCTCAGAGACAAGAACCACAGGGGTTGGCACTCCAATGTTAGTGCAGTGAGTTGAAGAGAATTTCTATTAGTAATTTTTACCTTTGGGGGGACAATTCCATGCAATTACAACTCGAGCGGGGAGTGCTCTTCCCTCCGCCCTCGAACCCAGTGTTGCTACTCTATCCTAAGGCCCGAGGTCCCCTCTCCTCTCCAGCTCTTATCCGTAGACCAGATACCGGCCTGCAACAATAAATATGAGTACGAAATACACACTCACTGATCTCCCATGAACACAAATTCCAGCCTCAAATCTACCAAAGGAGCTGTATTAGTTTCCCAGGGCTGCCACAATCGATTGCCACAATCTGGGTGGTTTAAAACGACGGAAATTTATTCTCTCACAGTTCTGGAGGTCAGAAGTCCAAAATCCAGGTGTTGGCAGGGCAGCTTTCTCCCAGAAGGCTCTGTGGAAGAATCCTTCCTTGCCTCTTCCAGCTTCCTCCCGTGGTGGTAGGCAGTCCTTGGGGTTCCTGGGCTTGTGGGTTCATCACTCTGATCTCTGCCTCCCTCTTCCACTGCCTTCTTAGCTGTGTGTTTGTCTCTGAGACTCTTCTTCTCTTCTTGTAAGGACACCTCACATTGGATTAAGGGCCCAACTTATGCCAGTGTGACCTCGTCTTAACTAATTACATCTTCAGCGGTCCTATTTCCAAATAAGGTCACATTCTGAGGTTCCAGGAAGCACATAGATTTTTTTTGGCGGGGGGGGACATTATTCAATCCAATACAGAGGCTATCAAGAAAAAAGCGAAACAAAATGAGATAACTCAGTGGGTCCTGAGGCTGAGTATTTCACTGATGGAAAAGTAGAGAAAATAGAGTGAAGGGCTAAAGAGAAAAACGAGAAGGGAAGGACATGGGAGGGGAGAGGGCAGATGACATTTCTCTAACTGAGAAAGATTCTGTAGAGCATTTAAAAATGCCAGCAGAATTCTGTGCGGTGTTGGGGGAGCCCTGACTTCTGTCTCAAGCACTGTGGCCTCGCTCCCTGGGCTCTGTTGCCTCTTGTGCATGACACCCTCCTGCTGCTGAGACTTAGGATTCAAGAGCGGCCGGGTGACATCATTCTTAACTGCGCTGATGGCTTGTGAGAAGCATATAAAAGACTTTTCATAAAGAGTAATTTACTGTGCCAAGAAACCCGCTCTCCTCAGCTCTTCCTTCCGCTCTGGAGAAGGCTTCAACTGCATTCTCTGTGTGAAGAGGTCCTCGACTTCAAGGTGAGAGAGGGGGGTGACAATGTTTCCCAGAGGCGCACCAGCCCTCCAGGAACAGAAGCTGCTAAGCATTGAAAAGCTCACCGGGGATTCACGGAGCCATGTTCTCCTATCTGTTGAGCTCGCCTAGAATGCAGGTTACTTCTCAATATACAACAGGACTGCAGCTGAGTTGGTGCAACAACTGTGGAAATTGTAATCACTTGGCGAATGATCAAATGGATGGCGGGTGTGGAATTCTCTCCTTCTTCAACAGGTCTGGCTTGTGCTTGGCGCTGGTGTCGTAGAATTTGAAGGACGTGGCTCCTGCTTTCTAGCAGTCACAATCTTTTTCAAGCTTTTGTAATCTGGGAACCACAGGCCTGGTGATGTGGTTCCAAAGGTCTGTGAAACTTCTAAACTTCTCAGAGAAGTTTTTGTGTGTCTACGTGAGTATGCGGACATAGTCACTGATCCTTACTGTGTGCCCATTACATACGGAGGAGTCCAGTGCAGACGGCACTGATGATGATTTGATATCTTTCAACTCTTAGGCTCCTTTTAGCATCTTTGTTGGTTAGCTGAATCTCCTGAAATATTTACATAAAAATTCAACTGTTTGCTTTTGTCCTCATGACTCAAGCTGCCGTTGCCAATCAGTTGAACGAGTACCTCTATTTCAAGATTCTCCTGAAACACTGTTTCCCTGGTGAAAATCTGCCTCCCTTTTGTGGTGCATTTAGAAACTCAGCGTCTCAAAGCCAGGCTACAACAATGTCCGAGCGCGTCTCAGCTCTGGCTGTTCATTAGAAACAACTGGGAAAACATTTAAACTGCAGTGTGGATGGCTCGGTCCCGTTCCCCAGAGACTCGGATTTACAGCATCCCAGAAACGGCCCAGGCATCAGTGTGTTCTAAAGTTCTCCAGGTGATTCTGAAGTGGAGCTGGGAGGGAGCAACTCTGGGCTAAGAGACCGTAACCCCTCACTGAGGCACACCTGGGCTGCTGAGGTGGGGCGGAGGTCGGCCCTCCTGCACCAGGGGCTGTGAACAGGGAGGGGCTGGAAGGCTGGGGGCAGGAGAAAGAGGCTTGAGCTTTGAATTATGAGGCCAAGAAGTCTGCCCAGAGAGTGAAGAGCGAGTGGCCAATACTGCAGGTACCAATGGGTGATGCTCTCCGGGTGTGGCCAAAGAGCCTTTCTTCCTGCTCCCTTGGGATCCAATGAGAAAGTGGCCTTGCTGTGGCCGGCAAATGGCTTTGCCAAGCAGCTGGGGAGTGAGACCTATAGCATGGATGGGCCAGGGCAGGGCTGGGGGTTGTGGGTGCTGGAAAGGCATTGGACACTTCCAGCGGCTCTGCCAGCCCAAGAACCTGGAATAAGTTTCCAGCTTGGTTGTAACAAAAATAAGTGATTATTTTAATGAACAACAGTAATAGTATATCAAGTGTTTACACGGCAGCCAGTACTCTAAGTGCTTTTCGTGCATTATTTTATTTAACTATCAGTAGGTGCTGTGGCTCTTCTTCCATTTGCTCAGGTCAAATATGTGATTGAGACATTTTTTTATTGAGATACAATTGACACATAACTGTGTAAATTTAAGGTGTACAACGTGTTGATTTGACACATCTATATACTGGAACGTTAGCTAACACCTCTATCACACCACTTAACGACCATTTCTTTTTTTTGTAGTGAGAACAGTTAAGATCTAGTCTCTTAGCAACTTTAAAGGGCATGATATAGTCATACTACTGCAGTAATAATACAACGTGGTAATACCATAATCACTATACTGTGCATTAGGTCCCCAGGCCTTATTTGTCGACTAGTTGTAAGTTTGTGACCTTAAATAACGTCTCCCCAACTCTCCCCCTCACTGCCCCCCAGCACCTGCTAACCCCTGTTCTACTCTGTTTCTCTGAGTCTGGCTTTCTTAGATTCCACATATAAGTGATATCATATAGTATTTGTCTTTCTCCATGTGACTTCACTTAGCATAATGTCCCCAAGTTCCATCCATATTGTTACAAATGGCAAGATTTCCTTCTTTGTCATGGCTGAATAATATTCCATTATATATATAATATTTCATTCTCTCTCTTACCCATTTATCCATTGATGGACACTTATGTTGTTTCCAAGTCTTGGCTATTGTGAATAATGTTGCAATGAACATGGGGGTGCAGATATCTCTTTGGGATCCTGTTTTCATTTCCTTTGGATCAATACCCAGAAGTAGGATTGCTGGGTCATATGGTGGTTCTATTTTTAATTTTTTGAGGAACTTCCATACTGTACCATAGTGGCTGTACCAATTTACACTCCCACCAACAGTGCACAAGGGTTCCCTTTTCTCCACATCCTCACCAACACTTATCATCACTTGTCTTCTTGAAGATAATCATTCTAGCAGGTAGGAGGTGATACTTCATTGTGGTTTTGATTTGCATTTCCCTGATGATTAGTGATGTTGAACACCTGTTGGCCATTTAGAGTCGTTCTTGGTTTTCCTTTTACCTCAAAATCCTCACCTGATCCATTAGCACGTCCCATCAGCCTTACCATCAGAATACATTCCCCTTTGGACTATTTCCCATTCTCCCCACCATTGTTGCTTTTATCTTTTGCAAAGACGTCTGCAATGACCTCCTAGCTGCTTTCCTTACTCCCAATCCTTTCTCCTTTCTCATTTTCCCATCCATTCATTGCATAGTAGCCAAAGCCATTTTTCAAAGTACATAAATCCAATTGTGTCATTTTCTTGTTCAACTCCCTGATTATATGCAATTCCCTCCAATTATATGCAAATTCCCTACTGTGATTTAGGGGGACCTACATGGTCTGGTCCTTGCCTACCTCTGAAAACTCATCTTCTGCACCTTGCTCACATGCCCTAGGCAGGTTTATCTTCTTTCTGCCCCTGCCTCAGGGACTTTGCATTTGCCATTTCTCTTGCCTGAAATGCAGATCTTCAATCTTCCCATTACCCACATTCTCACTTCATTTTAATACCTGTCCAAATATAAACAGTTCGCAGAGACGTTTCCTGAACATGCAGCCAACTGCTTTCTTTACCCCTGATTCACTATCTCTTTACTCTGCCTTATCATTTACCACTATCTGATATCAAGCTATAGTTTGTTTACTGTCTTTCCCACCAGAATGTAAGCTCCATGAAGCAGAGACTTTGTTTTCATATACACACACACATTGTGTTCCCAGCCCTTAGTGCTCAATATGAAACTTGGAAAAACCCATACAATAACCCTATGTGGTACTATTATCCACATTTTATGTCTGATCAGAGTCCAGTTGTCTTGTGATTTGCAGTTGGCCAAATGTCATCATGTAATTTATCTCTTTCCTTCCTTGCAACACCTCTGTGATGGAGACAGGGAAGCTATTATGATCATTCTCTCCATTTTATTGATAAAAATACTAAGTCCAAGAGTATTTCCAAGGTTACACCCTTTGAACAGAATAGAAATAGGACTCAAAATACCATGCTATTTCCAGTGCCATGTTGCTCTCCCAGTTATTGACTTCTTTTGGTTTGCTTGAGTTTCTAATTAAAAGACGTCCTTGAAAAACATCATACTGTTAAGACATTTGAAAAGAAGACCTTGCTTACCACTAGTAAGAAGCAGTTGGAATGGGCCCTGAAGCTGTCACTGGAACTGGTGGCAACCAAGTGCATCCAACCAAAGAAGCAACTGCAAGAGATGAAGGGAGGCGGGGATGAGTGATTGGTGGGTGGGAAATAGCAGCCCCTCGATTGAGCATCTTGACCTCCTCTATAATTGATGTTAGAGGTTGCAATTGTGGCGGGGGACTTTAGTCAGTGATGTCAGTGCTTTGTCTCCAGTTAACATAGGGGTGAATAGGTGAGTATCAATTCCATATATAATCAGTCAAATCAATCAAGCAGTCATCTAAATTAGTTCTTTTGGAAATAAAACCAATATTCACTTTTATGCTTGTATCTTCAGCTTTTAGAGTAAAGACCAAAATTCTGTCCATCGCCTAGAAGACCCAGTGTGTTCAACCTCTGCCTGATCTTGCCCCGTCTGTATCTCGAGCCTCTAGGGAGACCACTGTCCCTGTTGGACTGAGAGGTTTCCCAAGACAGGAGACTTTCAGTATGAAAACCCTGACAGTCCTGGGATAACGGGGGTTGTTGTCACTGTAGACATGACCTTTCTGCCCTTCCTATTCATGCCGGCCTTTCCTGATGCTTTGAGTAGAAAGAGATCTCTTCTCCATCAGGGCTTCTGTACATGACTCTCACTCCACACGGACTCCTGTCTGATGTTTAGGTTTAGGCGTAAATCTCCCTTCCTGCCCTCCTTCCACCATTCTATGACATCAAATACTTCTTCACAGAACTTTGAACACCTGGGTGCCAGGATCCTAAATAAATTAATAAATGAATGAATAAATAAATAGATTGATAGTTTTTGGCAGTGATTTTTTTACTGTAGTATAACATATAGTCAAGTGCATAAATCATAAGTATACAGCTCCATATATTTTCATAAAATGAACATACCCAGTTTAAGAAGCAGAAGATTATCAGATTCCCATAAACCCCATGAATCCATGTTATAGTTTTCTATTGCTGCATAATAAACCACTCCAAAATTTTGTGGCTTAAAATAAACACAACTTATTTATTCTCATGATTCTGTGGGGTCAGGAACAGGCAGGATTCGGGTGAGCATTTCTTCTACTAGACATAGCATTGTCTGGGTCAGTTAATTAGCTGCATTGAGTGGGCAGCTGGACTAGGCTGGTACATCCAAGAAGGCTCCATTCAAATGTCTGGCACCTCAGTGCTCCTCCACGTGGCCTCTCTTTCTCTTGGCAGGGCCTCATTATTCGGTGGCCTAGCCTGAGCTTCATTACAGCATGGTGGCTGTCTTCTCCATAGACTGAAAAAGGAAAGCTTCCAGACCTCTGACAGGCTGGGCTCAGAACTGGCACAATGTCCTTTCTGCTACATTCTTTTGATCAAAGAAAGTCACCAGGCCTGCCCAGGGAAAGGAGTGGCATGTGTGTATGGGGAAAGGAGGAAGTGATCATGGCCATTGTTGGAGCATATCCACCATGTGTCTCTATCTGGTTGCTACATATTCCCAAATACAACCATTAGCCTAACTTCAAATACTACAATTAATTTTTCCTGTTTGGAAATTTATATAGATAGTATCATGCAGTATGTGTTATAAAAGTAATTTACTGCTGCATAACAAATTACTCCATAACTTAGTAGCTCAAAACATTGATTATTTCACATAGTTTTTGTGGGTCAGGAATCTAGGAGCAGCTTAGCTGGGTGGCTCTGGCTTGGGGTCTCCCCTAAGATTGCAGTCAAGATGTCAGTCAGGACTGCAGTTGTCTGAAGACTTGACTTGGGCTGAAGGAATTACTCTAAGAAGCTTAGCTTACATGGCTGTTGGTTGGAGGCCTCAGTTCATTGCTACGTGGACCTCTCCATCAGGCTGTTCATAACATGGCAGCTGGCTTCCCTCAGAGTGACCAACGCAAGAGAGTGAGGAATTTTCATTGCCTTTTAACATCTAGTCTCCAAAGTCTTGTTGCTTGCATGCTTCTTCCATTTGTTAGTCCAGCCCACACTCAAGGGGAGAGGAATTAGGTCCTGCTTTTTGAAGGGAGTGCTAGGGAATGGTGTGGGTGGATACGACATCAAAACGGTATTCTTTTGTTTCACCCTTCATTGTTGCAAGATTCATCCATAGTGTTTTCTGTAGCTGTAGCTTGTTCATTTTTAACATGGTAAAGGATTCTACTATATGTATATAGCATGATTTATTTATCTGTTCTACTCTGCATGGACATTTGGGTTTTTTCCATTTTGGGCCATTATGAAAAGTGCTGCTATGAATAATCTAGTACTAGTCTTTTAGCAAAAATATGTAGGCAACTCTTTTGGATATTTAATTTGGAATGAAATTGCTGGTCATACAATAAATCTACTGTGTATGCCCAGCTTTGGAAGATACTGCCAAACAATTTTCCAAATTTATGGTAACAATTTTGCATTCCCATGAGCAGTATATGTGAGCTCCAATCTTCCATAATTTTGATGTTTTTTGTCTTTTTCATTTTAATTATTTGGGTGGATCTGTGTTGATCTACTATTGTGGTGTTAATTTGCCTTTCCCAAATGACTAGTGAAATTGAGTGCCTTTGTATTCTTAGCCATTTAGATATTCTTTTTTTGTGAAGTGCCTGTTCAAGTCATTTGCCCATTTTTCAGTTGGATTGTCTGCCTTTTCTCATTGATTTGTGGACATCTTTATATGTTTGGAAATCAGTTCTTGGACAGATATGTGTATTGCATATATCCTCTCCTACTCTGTTGCTTGCCTGCTCATTCTTCTAATGATGTTCATTGATTTAAGAGAAGTTTTCAATTTTGATATAGCCCAATTTTTTAGTTTTCCCCTTTTTAGTGCTTCTACTATCCTCTTTAAAAAGCATTTTCCTATCCTAAGGTCATAAAAATATTACTCTTTTTCTTTTCTCCTACAAGCTTTATTGTTTTTTCTTAACATTTGTATCTAGAATCCATCTAGAAATGTTTTTTCTTTATGGTGTGAGGCAGAGGTCACAATACTCTTTTTTCTCACATACGTATCTCGTTGACCCTGCACCATTTACTGAGAAGACTATTTTTTTTTCTTCTGTGCAACAGATTCATAAATTAGGTGTCTCTATATGTGTGAGTCTATTTCTAGACTCTGCTCTTTTCCACTGGCCTATTTTTCTATCTTTGTGACAATACCACACTATCTTAATTGCTATAACTTTGTAATCTGAGTTGGTATCTGGCAATGGGAATCCCCTCCTTTGTTCTTCTTCAGGATTTGCTTTGGTTGTTCTTGGCCCTTTGCACTTTCATTTCTATTTTAGATTCAGCATGTTAATGTTCACAAAAAGCCTGCTGGGATTTTCATTGAGAATGTGTTAAATATATAAGTAAATTTGGGAGAATTGATATCTTTACAATATTGTGTTCCAATTTATGAAATTGATATATCCCACCATGTATTCAGTTATTTAATGTGTCTAAATATTTTTTAAAAAATTTCAGTGTAGAGGTTTTCCACATTTCTCTTATATTTGTTCATAGCATTTGAATTTTTGTGATGCTATTGTAAATGGCAATTTTTAAAGTTTCATTTTCTATTATTTTGTTTCTCATATATGGGAATATAATTGGTCTTTTTATATTTACTTTATATCTAACAATCTTGCTAAATCCATTTGCTAATTTTAATAGTTTTTCTGTAGATTCATTTGTACATTCTCCATAAGCATATTTCCTCACTTCCAATCTTCATGCACTTTATTTTTTCTTGCCTTATTTTACTGGCCAGAAACTGGTACAAGTTTAATAGAAGTAGTGATAAAAGATACCTTTGCCTCATTTCCAATCTCAAAGGGGAAGTTGTAATAATTCCCATTAAATATGATGTTTGTGGCATTTTTTTTTTTTTTGTAGCAAATCTTTACAAGACTACAGAGGTATTTTCGTATTCCTAGTTTGCTAATAGTATCTTTCATAAATGAGTGTTGAATTAAAAAGTTTTTTAAAAAAGCAGCCTTATTGAGATATAATTAACATACCATGGAAGTCATTCATTTGAAAACTTTTTTAATGAAACAATTTTTTAAAATATCATCAGTAAAACTGACTTTTTTCTTTTGGTGTATGCTTTTATGAATTTTAACACATTCATAGATTCATATAAATACTACTACCTCAATTAACATACAGAACAGCTCTGACATCTCAAAGACTCCCTCATGTTACCTCTTTATGGTCACACTCTCCCCATCTCCTAAATCCTGGGAGACACTGATCTGTTCTCTGTCATTATAGTTTTGTTTTTTAGAGAATGTCATATAGATGGAATCATATCTATGTCTGGGTGTTGAATCTAATCAAACATATTTTTCTGCCTCTATTGAAATTGTGAGATTTTTCTCTTTTATTCTGTTGTGGTTAATTGCACTGTTATTTAATGTTAATTCAACTTTCACTTTTGGAATAAACCTTATTTAGTCCTGTGATGTATTATCATATATCCTGGATACAGTTTGCTAAGGTCCTGTTTAAGATTTTTTTTCTTTGCTGATAGCTTTTTTGAAAATTGAGATTTAATTGACATATAACATTATATTAGTTTCAGGTGTACAATATAATGATTCAATATTTTTACATATTGTGAAATGATCACCACAATAAGTCTAGTTAACATCCACCACCATACATAGTTATAATTTTTTTTCTTGTGATGAGAACTTTTAAGATCTACTCTTGTTTAAGATTTTTTAATCTATATTCATGAAACAGATTGATGCTGGAATTTTCCTTTTCAGTAATAACCTTGTCAGGTTTTGGTATCAAGTTGATGCTGACCTCAGTAAGCAATTTGGAAAGTTTTCCCTCTTTTTCTGTTCTCTGGAAGATTTTGTCTTTCTTACTCATTAAGTATTTGGAAAAGTTCAGCAGTGAAGCTAGCTAAGCCTGGGGTTTTCTTTCTGGGAAAAATGTTAACAATCCTTCAATTTCTGGAATACACAAAGAGTATTCAGATTTATTACTCCTTCTGACATCTTTGCTAAGTTGTGTATTTCAAGGTGTTTGCCAATTTTATCTAAATTATCAAATTTATTGGTATAAAGTGTTCATAATAGTCTGTTATCTTTTTTATGACATTTTAATTCCTCATATCTGCAGTCTGAGTCCTCTCCTTTTTTCTGATAAGTCATTTTAAGGAACTGATTATTGGCTTTATTGACTTTTTAAAAATTAACATTTGTTTTCCAGTACATTAATTTTTGCTCTTGTGTTTATTTCCTTTCTTTGTTTTTGACTTGGAAAGTCAAAGTTTGAAGCTTATCACATATTTCTAATAATTTCGCTTTCTAACATACGAAATTGCGTTGTTGGTGTTGCTGGGTCAATTCTGACTCCCAGTGACTCTGTGTGCAGCAGAGTGAAAACCTGCCCAGTGTTTTTGCAGTGCTCCACTGCTATATGTAGGGTTTTCATGGCCAATTCTTCAGAATTTGGTGGCCACGTCCTTCTTCCTAGTCGGTCTATTCTGGAAGCTCTGCTGAAATCTGTCCACTGCAAGTGACCCTGTTGGTGTTTGACATACCGTTAACATAGCTTTTAGTACCACAGCAACATGCAGCCGCTACAATATGACAACAGACAGATGGGTGGTGTGGTTCCCTGACTGGAAATGAACCCAGGCTGCAGTGGTGAGAGTGCTGAATCTTAACCACTAGACTTCCAGGGCTGGCTAACATACAAAATTAAGGCTATAAATTTCCCCCCAAACACTGCTTTAGCTTCATCCCATAAAGTTTGATCTGTTGTATTTTTATCATCATTTAGTTACAAGAATTTTTGCATTTTATTTACAATTTCTTTTATGACCCATGGATTACTATTCTGAATGATTTCAATATTTTGAAACATGTTGAGTTTTGCCTTATAACCCAGAATATGATCCATTTTGGTAAATGTTTCTTCCATGTTTGAAAAAAGTATGTATACTGTAATTGTTAAAAGCAGCGTTTCGTATATGTCAATTAGGTCAAATTGATTAATTGTGTTATTCACATCTTAGGTATATTATACTCAGTATATTTTTTGTCTTTTTTCCTATAAACTATTGAGGGAAGTGTGTTAAAATCTCTCATTAATATTTTAGATTTATCTACTTCTCTTAGTTTTGTAAATTTTTTTGCTTTAGGTATATTGAAAGTATGTTATTGGGTGCACATATGTTTAGGATCACATCATTGTATCACTATGAAATATCCCATTTTACCTGCAGGTTTCATGCCTTAAAGTCTACTTTAATATAACTGCATCATATTTTTTCTGGTTGTTGTTTGCATGACTTATCTTTACCCAACCTTTTTCTTTCAACCATCCTGTGTACTTATATTTTAAGTATGACTCTTGTAAGCAGTATAAAGTTATTTTTTAAAAAACTTAATCTGGAAAGCTTGGTCATCTAATTGAAATATATTGAAATATTCAAAATTGAATTCATTTATGTTTAATTTAATTATTGATATATTTGGATTTATATCTATCATCTTATGTTTGTGACGACATAAACATAACCCATCTGTTTTGTGTCCCTCTTTCTTGCCTTCTTTTGGGTTAATAAAATATTTTTTATCATTTCATTTTTCCTCATTAATTACACATTCTTCTCCTATTCTGTTAGCTACTCTGGAGACCACAACATGAATCTTGTCATATGTTGGTCTAAAAACAAATTAATTTTATCATTTCTCCAATAGTACTAGAACCTTAAAACACTTGAACTCCATTACCCCCTCTATTTTTTGCACCAATGGTTGTCATGAAACAATGTGTGTATTTTTTATTCTACATATATTTTGAAACCTACAAGAAATCACTATAATTGTTTTGCATAATATGCTTTCAATCAACCTCTTTATATTTACTTGCAGACTTACATTTTCCATTAGTCTTTGTTTTTCCCTGCAATTCTTTCTTTTTCTGTGGGATCATTTTCTTTCTGCCTGAAGAAAATATTTAACATTGCTTTAATAATTGCTTTAACATTGCTTTAATAATAACATTGCTTTAATAAAGTTTAGCAACAAATTTTCTCAGGTTTTATTTGTCTGAAAATGTCTTTATTTTACCTTTATCTTTGAAAGATTATTTTTTCTGAATTTTAAATTCTAGGTTGGCAGTATCTTTTTGCAGAACGTTAAAAATTTTTTCTTTGGCATTAGAATTGATAGATTCAGTTGACAATGCAGCTGTTAATTTTTCCGTTGGTCTTCTGAAGAAAATTTATTTCCCCTCCTCAGCTGCTTAAATGATATGCTCCATATATTTGATTTTTATTAATGTTACCATAGTATATCTTATTATGGGTTTCTTTATATTTATATGAAACATCTTGGATATGTGAATTGATGTCTCTCATCAGTTTTAGAAAATTCTCTGCCACTGTGAGTTCAAATATTGCTTCTGTCCCATCCTTTTCCTCCTCTCCTTTTAGACCAATTATGCACATATTAGATATTTTGACTGTGACGCACATACTTAAACATTCATTTCTGCTTTTATTCCATCCTTTTTTCCTTTTCATGCTTCATTTTCGATATTTTCCATTCATCTGTCTTCCAGTCCAGGTCAACAATCCTGTATTCTGCCGTGTTAAATCCAGTGAATGAGTTCCTAATTTCAAACATTATCTATTTCAGTTGGAAAATGTCCAATTATTTAATTTTTTATTGATAATAGTTCTATGTTAAAGTGATCTATCTTATCATCTCTATTATTCATTTAAAAGATTATCAGAAACATGTTAATTATGGTTATTTTATAGAGTTTGTCAGCTAATTTCAATATCAGGATTCTTGAGGGAATGTTTCTATTGTTTAGATTTTTTCCCCCTCTTCTTATTTGGTCTTGTGATTTTGTCTTTTGGTGACCTAGTGATTTGTTTCTTTAGAGGCCCCAAATGGTTTTGTTTTCCTCTAGACAGAACTTCACCGTTTTCTCTGCTGGGAACACAGAGCAGTGGCTGATTATCCCAAGGCAATCAGGGTCTGACTGAGCTGCTGATTGCTTGCAGCCTTAGTAAGGGTCAGTCTACTCTGATTCATCTGTAAGCCTTCAGGATTTTTCTGCTAAGATCCAAGTTTATTCTGCAAGGCCTCTCTTAATGGAAGGCCCCGAATGCAAATCTTTCTCTTGAGACTGTGCTTTTCAGAGGTTTCTGCCTAAATTTTTAGCTTACATCTGGACAGCCACAGAATTCAGCTAATATTGAGAGGGAAGAGGTCCATGTTCTTGAGGACTCCCAAATGTCCAAGAACTCTGCTGGATATTTTTGTCCCCCCGCATGGCCCTCCACCTAGTTTTCCAGCAGGCTTTACAATATTTTCAGCTTCCTTTCCATACTTATAATTGGAAAATGTCCCTGAGCAATGGCAGCCAGTGACAGCCAGGTTTCGTCTCTAAAATTCTTCCTTCTCTGGCATCTTAGTCCCTCCAGTTCTCAATGCCTCGGTAGCTCTCTACTGCTTCCAAACATGTGATGTGGTGGGCATGAGAATGAGCCTCATAAACCTCCAATTACTGGGAGCACAAGCGACCAAGAACCCCAGCTGCTGTGCTCTGAAATCCATCACTGCCTTTGTCCTGAGGCCACATTTCCCATGGCTTGCTCTCAGCCAGTCATTGAGGGTGCCAAGGATACTAAGGCAGACCATTCCTGGGAGATACAGGACTCCTCTACCAGCTGGCCTTGTCTTGTGGGCTCCCCAAGGGGACTGCACTGCAGCCTGGGACAGCTTCTTTCCTCCTTTTCTCCTTCATTTGTCATCAGACTTGTGTCATGGTCTCATGACTCTCCCTGCCTTTTCCTAGCTCCCTCTCAATTTTCTCTCAAGAGGCATTTTTTCCTAATAAAATCATTGCACGTTCACTCTCATTTGATGTCTTCTTCTTGCAGGACCTGGATCAACACAGGTTATTTCTGTATATTATCAGCTGTTACAGCTGTTCTAGATGGGCACACTGGTCAGCCCCCAGTTCCCTCAGCCTATTTGGAAGCGAATATCTCTATAATATTTTGAATGATTAATCTTTGTTTTTTCCTAGTATTTTTCTACTCCCACTAAATGTGTTGCCTTTAGGATAGGGTTGGTAAGGTTAGTTTAGCCAAAATTCAAAGAAAATAAATAGAGGCAATTTTCAGTTTTTATTTCAGAAATTGAGGTGTGGATATAAGATAAGTAAGATTAGAAGAGGACTTAAGGAGCCAATTTTCTAGAGAAGAAAAATAACCTGCCTGGATACTGGCTGGGGAGAGTCAGAGGGAGAACCAAGGAGTCTGGAAAGGGTGTTGTTCCATGACCCCCTCCCTACCCTGAGGAGTTGGGCAAATACCCCCACGGAGGACGGACGATAAAACCACTAAATAAGCCTGGGTGACTTAGAGCAGGGAGGGCTGAGCCCCACTGCCTGGTCGGGTCCAGAAGAGCAGCAAACCCTAGTCCCATGTGGTGCAGCAGTAAGAGGGTAGATGTGGTGGGGTTGGGGGGTCTAGGCAGATTGGGTCTGAGAAAGTCTCGTAGGCGTTTATGCAGCCCCGGAGCCTTGGGCAAGAGCATCTAAAATCTCCTGTGTCCTTGAAAGACGGAGTTGCCAGATAAAACAAGGGCATCCTTTGTTTGTATTTTTATTTGCTAAACCTGGCAACCCCACTGAAAGGGGGATGTAGACATAGGCAGAAATGGCTGCTGACCTGACGCGTCCTGGAGGCAGGGACGAGAAGCCTTCACATTGACCTTGTTGGACCTTTACTGGTAGACCAGATGGCACTGAGGATGTCTCATAGATGCTAGCAGAAATCGATGCCAATGACTGGTGACTAGAGGGAATGAGGGCTCCATAGCAGCTGTCACTCGGACAGATGACACCATGGACCCCTTCTCCTCCCCTTCTCTGCTTGATACAATATAAACTCCCCTCCCCAGATTCAGAGACCAGCCCAGGAAGAAGGAGGAAGGAGGAGCATGAATTGTCTGGGCTTAACCTGAATGACCTAAAGTCAAGTTCCTGCCACTGGTGGATGGAATATAAGATAGAAATTAAGTTCAAGTATGAAAAAATGAAATTACATTTGCATATACCTGAGTTTGTGGCTTGAAAAGTTAGGATCTGGGGATTATGTTGTTTGTAATGATGGCTCTGATGGTAATCTCTGTTATGGTAAGGATTCGGTTATCGTGCCTCTGTCCCTCATTCTTACATGGTATGTGGCACGCATAGTTGCTTTCTCTCTTCCAGAAATTCTTTTATGTTTGTTTTACTGCCTGTCTCGGCACTGAATGCAAGTTCCCCAAAGGCAGGAGCCTGCTTTGCCTCTTGCTTGGCTGGATCTGTCTTCATCAGTCTCCTTCATCCATCAAGTCTGGCCATTCTGCATGGGGTGTTCAAGCCAAGGTTTTGAACTAGACTCGTACATTTGGGCTCAATGTGTGGCTCCATAACTGCCTCCTTCAGAGCTGGAAGCTCTGTGCCCTCTTCTTCAGAAGCCCTGCCTTTGTTCACCCAGGCTGTGCCAGAGGAATGGGAGAAGTGAAGATGAGCAGGTCTCTATTCCAAAAGCGCTCACTCTCATGGCGAGCCAGAGAGGTAAATGCTGGGAACACAGCTCAGTAAACATGAGAACAGGATGTGTTCATGGTTCTGAGGCAGCTCAGCGGCGGGAGCCACCAGTTCAGCCAATAGGCTTCCTAGAGGAGGAACCATTTGAGCTGGGCCGTGATAATTGAGTAGAATTTTCCCGACTGGATATATAGGGGTGGAGATGGAGACCTGGGGGCAAGGACAGAATGTGCAAGGGTGCAGAGGCGTGCCGTTTCAGGAGCAGGGAGCAATCAGGCCAGCTGGAGCCTCTGGAAGGGGGGTGGGGAGCTGAGTTGCCTAGTATTGAGAATGAATTTCTGGCTTGTGTTTTGAAGTGTTAGATAAAGGTTCTTATCTTTTATTTTTTCCCTAATTAAATAATTACAGCATTCTGGCTGTTTTCATTATTTTCACTCAGTTCACGCCTCTGCAGATTCACAATAATCTCCTATTTTTTAAAGATAATGTCTCTGCCCTGAGCAGAAAGCATGTCTCTGAGGAGCAGAGGAGTCAGGATTTGCTTCAGGCAGGAAAGATGGAAGTGCTCTGTGACCTTGGGGACTCTATTAACACCCTGAGGCCATGGGGATAGGAATGCCCTGGAACTGCTATTCATAATCCCTTGTCTTGGAGCTCCTAAGAGCAGCAGATGCTTCCAGAGCTGAGTAGTTTGGCTGCTTTGAACTAACCAGATCATGCCCCAGGGCAGCAGGAAATCGCAGGGGACCTGGGAAATTCCTGCCTGAAGTAGAAGCAAGGTCCCTTCGCTCCAGCACTCTGGAGTCCCAGTTGGACAGTTCTTGACAAGCGAGTGAGGAGACAGACCCGCCGGCAGGCACAGGGGCGGGAGAGCCCAGTGGGGAGCTTGGAGGAGAGTAGCTGTTTAGGGGAAATGACAGGCCCTAGGCCTGGGTCCTGCCTAAAGCTGGACGAGGCAGCCTGCAGGTGGCAGAGAGGAAATTGAAACTCTACTGGTACTGGAGGTTCAAGCACTGTGGGCAATCGGGGACATTTTCTGGAGGGGTGGGATGAAAGGGGAGTGTTACTCCACCCCGTCTGTGAGCCAGGGAGGTGGCAGCAGGGACAGACCAAGCACAGGGCAGAGGGCCTAGGGAAGAACTCACAGGAGGCCCCAGGAGCCCTCTCCTTCCTGGACCCTGTCCATGTTCTAAAGGCCGAGTCCTTTTCTTGAGTCTGCTTTTCCCCGCTGGCCTTGGAGTTAGGCCCACAGGCCTGAGCTCAGGATGCCTGGGTTTGTCCCTGCTCCATCTCTCATTACCGACGTACCTCTGAGAAACTTGTGTAATGTCCCCGAGCCTCAGTTTCCCTACCTATAAAGTGGAGATCGTACCTGACAGGAGAGTCAACACTCAGAGTCTGAGTCCTTTTCTCATTTGTTCCTTTGAGAGGTCTCCACCACTCCTGTTTCTCGTCTCCGTTCCCGTTAGATAAGGGCCCAGGTGCGGGGACAGGGGAATGGCAGCCCCAGAGGTGCTGGGAAGATCAGAACATCCCCCTGGTTTCTTTCTCTGACAGTTTTGCTTGAGTACATTCACAATGTTGTGCAACCATCACCTCTATCTAGTTGCAGAACATTTTCATCACCCCAAAGGGAAACTCCGTACCATTCAGCGGTCACTCCCCAGTTCCCCTTTCCTCCAGCCCTTGGCAACCACTGATCTGCTTTCTCTCTCTATGGATTTGCCTATTCTGGACATTTCCTATAAGTGGAATCACAATATGTGCCTTTTGTGCCTGGCTTCTTTCACTTAGTATGTTATCAAGGTTCATTCACGTTGTAGCATGTGTCAGTACTTCATTCCTTTTTATGGCTCAGTAATACTCCATTGTATGGATGGACCACATTTCTTCTATCCATTTATCTGTTAGTGGGTATCTAGGTTGTTTCCGCCTTTTGGCTATTGTGAATAGTGCAACTACAAACATTCCTGTTTCAGTCTGTGTTTGAACACCTATTTCAATTCTTGTGGGTATATACCTAGGATAGAATTGCTAGGCCATATGGCAATTCTGTGTTTAACTTTTGAGGAACCACTCAGACTGTTTTCCACAGTGCTGCACCAGTTTTCATTCCTACCAGCAATGTATGAGGATTCCAATTCCTTCACCTTCTCACCAACCCTTGTTATCCACTCCCTTTAAACAAAAAATTACAGCTGTGCTAGTCGGTGTGAACTGGCAGGTGGGCTCCTCTTTGTCTTCACAGTTGTTTTCCCAGCCCCCAGGACACTGTCGGGGGGTAGTGGGACCTCAGGAAGGATCTGCCCATGAAACGAATAATTGTTCCCCTCACTTGGTCCAAGAAGGGCCACCTCACGTTCCATCAGAGTCTCCAAGTTTCCATCTGAGTCTCCTCCCCTTCCCCACAGAGTTCTGGAAGCCCACGGCTGGTTCCCATGGGCAAGGATGGCACTTACTGGAGTCTGCAGCCCGGTCTCCTCCATCCTGGGTCCCTCCTGCAGTCACCAAGTGGGCATCGACCTGCCGGACACAAAATCTAAACCCCAGAAAGGTTCCTGGGTCTCCAATGTGCCGAGTGCCTACGGAAGATCTGGCCCAGGACCCCACAGAGAAGAATTTGCTGCTTTTTATATTTCCCACATTTCTCCTGCTGCCGCTCGAGCAGCGCGGCCCAGGGCCCCTCATGTCACTCAGGCTCTCGGATGCTTTTCAACCTCTTAAAATGCTGCTCACAAGAGGCAGGTCTCTGCCTTCGAGGGCTGCTCTTTCATGTTAAATCATCTGGAAGCAGCTTGAATATTGATAGCTGTTATTGTAGAAACCCAGAACATGACAGTTTTTCTTTCGTTCCTATTTTGGAGGCAGCCCTTCCTGGGAAACCCTCTTGGCCAACATCTGTTACATTCCTTCCCTTGGCGCCTCATCTAGGGACCAGGTCACAGACAGAGCAGCCATTCAGGTGTTTGCAAGCAATGGAAACTAACATCAGCTGGCATAAAACCAAGAAAGGAATTTGCAAGAAGGGTGGGGGGCAGCTCACAGACAGATGGAAAGCTGAAGAACCCAGCCTCAGAGGGGCTGCTGCGCCGACTGGGGAGCAGGGGTGAATGGGTGGCCTCTGCAGGGAGCAGCGCTAGCTAGCTGGACAGTGGGGCCAGGGACCTCGACTGACAATGCCACCATCACTGTGTGCTATGTCCCAAAGGCCAAGTGTGGCTGCTATTGCAGAAGGAGGGGAATGGATGCGGCTGGCAAAGGCACGTGCGGTCCTCTGTAGGTTGGGGGTGGGGTGGGGGAGTTGGAATTCGTCAGTATTGAGCCAGAAATTCATACAGCGTTCCCGCAGGAGTTCTGTTGAGGCATCCAGCAAGAAAGGACTTCAAGATCACCATCCAGGCTTTCTCTAAAGGCGCTCCCTGTATCAGCACTGCGTGGGGGTGGGTCTTGTTGATGCCATTTTATCAGAGGTATGGGGGGGGGGGGTGGGTGAGCTCCAGGTGTGTGTTAGCACATTTCCTTGGTGATTTTTCTGCAAACTTCGGCTTGGACCCTGCTTGCCCTTCAAGCTTTTTGATTTCAAGAGTGGTGTGCTGGCTGCTCTCTGACTCCGTAAGAATCACATTCCAGTAATCTCCACATGCGAAGCAAACTTCATCCAAAGACAGGACCGTTGAAGGCTGGAAGGTGTGCTGGGAGAGAAGACCTAAAAAGGGTAGATGCACCTTGGCAAGCCATCAGGCCTTTATGGTCGCAAAAGAATTTTTCTCCATTAGTAAAAGCTGAAACTTGTGTCATTTTTAGACTTTGGTGAAAATGGAGGCTTCTTTTAATAGGTAATAAGTAAATACTAACATAGAATTATTGAGTGCTTAGTCTTGGCATTTTATCCTGGGAGCTCTGAAATGTAGATGCTTTCTACCTAACTCCTAGTTTTATAGTCAGGAAAGGGATGCAGAGAGACATCCAAAAACTTGTCCACAGCCACATGGCTGGTGGCGGCAGAGCTGGAGGGAGTCCAGGTGAGCTGGTGGCAGAGCCAGCCTCTTGACCCTGTGCTGCCTTCAATTTGTCGACACAGGATTTTTACAGATGGTGAAAGACCTGCCAGTGTGGGCAATGTGGTTGTGTCCTTGTGTTTTTGTTCCATTTCGTTCTACTAGGAGAGCATTTACTAAGAGCTAGGCACTGGGGAGGCAAAGGTGACCAAGACTGTTTGTTTGCCTTCAAAATGTTGGTTCCGGGGGGGAGCTGTAGAAAAACAAACTCTCAATGCTGATGTAACAACCTACTGCATGAGTGTTCTCAGCCAGGGGCCTTTCCTGTCTGACGCAGAGCAGCGGGCAGGACAGGAGTGGAATCGAGGAGGGCTCCTGGGAGGAGGTGACCATTGAGTTGGGTCTGTATTGATGAGTAGGAGATCAGCAGGTGGACAGGTTGGGGGAGGAGTCAGGGAGGGACAGGACATGGCAGGCTGAAGGCTAGCATTCCAGTGCCTGAAGCATGAGAACTCCAGGCCAAGCAGTCCAGTGGGCATTGCAGGGGGAGAGGGAGGAGGGAAATAGGGGTGGTGAAGGGGTTAGAGATGGAAGAATGGCTGGAGAAGAGATGGGAAAGTTAGGCCGGGTTGTAGAGTCCTGGATTCTCGAGCTGCGTCTCTCTGGTTCTCTCTTCTACTTTTAAGGACTCTTGTGATTACATTCGGCTCACCCAAATAGTTCAGGATAATTTCCCTATTTTAAGATCAGCAGATTAGCAACATTAATTCCATCTGCAACCTTAGTTCCCTGTGCCATATAACCCCACATATTCACAGGTGCTGGCAATTTGGATGTGAACATCCTTGGGGGCCATTATCATTCTGCCCACTACTTCCTGTAATCACGGGAGGTTTTTAAGCTGTGGACTGACACAGAGTTTGAGAAAGATAATATCAGAGCAAGATTGCAAAAAGGATCATGGAATTCCTTTTTCTGTCCTTCATGGTGGACAAGACATACTTCGTTGTATGTAAAATATTCTTATTTTAATGTTACTTTATGACATTTACAGAAAAATGTGGAATGACATATTTAGAAGCTTACACTGGGATGTTTACTTACCTGTTTTCTCCATATTTCCTTTATATTTTGCCTCAGTCCACCAAGGATTTGATGTAACTTCCAAAAATGCAAGTAATTCAAGATGCTGGACTAAGTTGTTGAGGGAAACAGGAAAAGGAAAATTTTAAGTAGGAAAAAAATGAAGCTGGAGAGTTCATTGCTGACAGAGGTGGCTCGCGAACTTGGCCCCAAGCTTCCAGCTCACAAAGCAAAGAGAGGAACAGGGTTAGCTACAAAATTCCCACCAGCAGTAAGATAAATGCAGGTGAGTCGTTTAGCAGGTGGCCTGCTTCTTCTATGGCTGACACCTGAGAAGAATTTCTCCTCCAGGTCCTCACAAGCAATAGCGTTGGTTGTTGCAAACTTCGTCTTTGCAAGAGCTCAGGAGACAGTAATAACCTTTGTACGAGCACCAGTTTCTCACAACGTCCCTTAATGCAAGCAGGTGACCCAACACCAAAGCAATGTCAGCGAAAGATACCATAATGGGGGTGGGGGTGGAGGTGGCAGTGTTTCGGTTCTCTATTGCTGCATTCAAACACCCCAAACTTTGTGATTTAACACAGCCACCACAGTTTATTCTCTCTCCTGAGTCTGTGGAATTTATTGGATTCAGCTGGGCAGTGGTGAGGTCAAGTCTGCTGGGGCTGCATCATCTGTGAGCTTGGCTGGGGCTGGAGCATCCAGCATGGCTCCCTCACAGTGCTGCTGGTGGCCCTCACTGTCAGTTGGAGGCTCAGCTGGGCTCTGGACTAGGATGCCTCAGTTCTTGTAGCATGGCTGCTGAGTTCCAACAGAACCATTCTAAGAGCGAAGGGGAAGCTGTAGACATCTAGGAGTGTGTAGACATTCCAAGGCTCAGCCTTGGAAGTTACATAATAGCACTTCTGCCACATTCTACTGGTCAAAACAGATCACCGGGCTAGCCCAGACTCAGAGAAATGGGAAGCTGACTCCACCTCTTGATGGGAGAAATAGCAAAGAATAGGTGGCCATTTTTATCCATCACAGGGTCAAAACTAGTGTGTGGGGCCCTGATAAGCTGACTGGATACAGGGGTAAAATTTGGAAAAGCTTGAGGAATGGATGCGCTGCCTCTACGTCTCTTTCCAGCTGCCCCCATAAACATCCGCTACTGAAAATAGTGTTCTTGATAAAGATCAGAGAGTCGAGAGGTTCAAGTGTGCTTTCTGGCTGGGATGTGGAACACAATATTCTATCTGCAGACTGAAGGAAGGGCTGTATGTTTCAAGAGCCGAGCATGCGAATTTTCTCTCATGTCATTCTGCTCTTCAGCCATGGATTTTAGTTTAGCGGACTACAAAAATGTTGTTAATCTAACAAAATTGGGTCTAGTTAATCAGAAATCTGCCAAGTGATGTCAGTGGTGGTTCTGTGTGGTGTCAACTTGGCTAGACTAGAATCAGGTTTTCCTTCCCTCTAGAATCCCACATTAAAGTTGGTTGGGGAACATTTGTGTGCGATTGGAAGGTTGTGATGAGGAATCTGACTGGTTTCTGATGTTTGCCGAGCCATCTCTGTCTCTCCCACTCTGCCCCACGTCTGGGCAAGCTGAAGAGAAAATCAGGCGCTCCGTCCTTCTGGTGCTGGTGGGAGATTTGACCCTGGAAAGCCCTTGCCTGTGCTCAGGAACCCTCCTGTTGGCCCCACCCCTTAACCACAATAACCCCCTGAGCCTGGCTCCTCTCCTGGCTCTCTCAAGCCATTTCAGGCTTCAGAGGCCTGCCCTGCTTCCCCAGAGACCTCAGTGACGTGAGTCGTCAGCCTTTGCATTCCCTCTTGGTGTGAGTGTGGCGTCCTCGGTCTCGACATCTGAACCAAAATTTGGATTAGGGGGAGCCATCTGCCTCGGCAGGTGCCACAGCAGGTGGAAGTGCAGTAACCACAACTACTCTCCAAAGGCCATCAGAGCCAGAGGCGGGGGGTATGGCCGATTCCAGCTGCCCTTGCTCTCTCTGCGCCTTGTCCAGCTCTTTCCCCTGATTGCTGGCCCCGCTGGCTGACAGCAGCCCAAGGCAGAGGCAGCACCTTCCGCAGCTTCCCTCCTTGCTCCTCAGTCCTTCCCAGCCCCATCGTGGCAGCTGGCCATGCCTGGTTTCAGGGCCGCTGGTGGTGGAGTTACTCTCCTCTGTTCCACCAGCTCCCCTTGGAACTGTTCTTTCTCAGCTTCTCCCAGGGTAGTGTAAAGTCTCAACCTTTAATAAATCTCTTAATCCACGATCCTCAGATACTCAGGGTGTTTCTGCTCCCCTGATTAAATCTTGACTGATGAAATAACTCTCAGACACTACTTTTAAGACTGGCTATTGATGGCACTAGTGTGTGGATGATGGACTGAATCAAACCCAGAGAGAGGTAAGGTGAGCAGACTGAGGCCACATGGAGAACACTGGCCATTAAAATGCAGGTCTCCTGACTCCTGCTGGCTTTCTCCCACACCACACTGAGAACCTCTTGCGTGCCATGTGCTGTTGTGGGATTTAGGTAGGATTCCAAGATGAATAGGACACGTTCCCTGATTCGAAGGAGCCCCCAGCCTGAGAAGACACAAATGCTGTATTCTGTATATGGTCAGTAGATAAGAATGACAACAATTTACTACACACACATGCATGTGCATGCGCTCACACACACTACTTTTTAGTTTACGAAGATGTTTTCACAGCTGATATCTCAGCATGTCACACACTAAGGGCCCAGAATATGGACAATAGAAAGTATAGGAGACCAGGAAATGGAAGTTTCCTGCCCAGGGGGTCAAGGTGCAGGACTTTGGAAGAGCATGTTAGCATGTGGCTAGCCCTTGATTACTCACCTGGGCTTGTTCCCTGGGTGTATGATGTCCAGCAAGTATCGACCCCATATCGGATCATCCAGCCGTCTGCTAGGCACCCTGTTCCACTGGTGGAAGTGGCTTAGAGGGTGAGATTAGTGGGCTGAAGTCATGCTTCTGAGGGAAGCTCCTGTTCCTTTCAGTGACAAGTTCTTTTGTAACTTTTTATTTGGATATATTTTCAAACTTAGAGAAAAGTTGCAGAGAATAGTACAAATACCCCAATATCCCTCTACCAAGATTCATCAGTTGTTTACAAATTGTTCCCATTTGCTTCTTCATTGTCTGTCCACAGTTTTTCTGAACCACATGAAAGTAAGTTGGAGACATCATTCCCTCTTACCCCTAATTGCTCCAGGGTATATTTCCTAAGAACATCATATGGTACTGTTGTCAAATACAAACACCACCTATGTTTATATTTATTCCTGTATCTATTCTGTGTATGTGTACATATGTGTGCGTGTATGTACTCGTACATGTATATGTACACACATATGTACACAAGTTCATAGTGACCACCGATTCCAATCCAATATCACAGAGCACTCTCTGATTTTACCCCTTTCCACATCTGTAACCCCTTCTCCACTAGCTGAGATGCCTGGCAGTGTGCAACCTCTGGTACCTCATCACCTCCCAGCTATTTGCTAAATTTAATTTTTTTATTGAGGTCATATTGCCTTATAATACTCTGTAAATTTTTGGTGCACACTATCATATTTCAGTTTCTGTATAGACTGCATTGTGTTCACCACAGATAGTCTAGTTTTTGTCCCTTACCATACATACGTGCCTCTTTACCCCTTTTGCTCTTCTCCCCACCTGCTTCCCCTCTGGAAAGCGTTTATCTGTTTTCCTTATCCATATGTTTGTTTATCATCCACATATTAGTGAAATCATATGGTGTTTGTCTTAATCTGTCTAGCTGTTTTGGCTTGGCATAATACCCTCAAGGTCCATCCACACTGTTGCAAATGTCGTGATTTTTCTTTTTATGGTTGACTAGTATTCCATTGTGTATATGTATGTATATATATATATATATATACTACAACTGCTTTATCCATTCATCAGTTAATGGGCACTTGGGTTGCTTTCACATCTTGAAAATTGTGAATAATGCTGTGAAGAACATAGGGATGCATAAACCTCTTTGTATTCTTGATTCCATGTTCTTTGGGCAAACACCCAGTAGTGGGATAGCTGGATCACATGGTATTTCTATTTTTAATTTTTTGAGGCATCTCCATAGTGGCTGCACCAGTTTGCATTCCTACCAGCAGTGTATGAGGGTTCCCTTTTCTCCACATCCTCTCCAACATTTGTAATTTCTTATCTTGTTAATTATAGCCATTCTGATGGGTGTGAGATGATATCACATTGTAACTTTGATTTGCATCTCCCTAATAATTAATGATGTTGAACATCTTTTCATGTGCCTGTTGGCCATCTGTATATCTTCTTTGGAAAAATGTCTGTTCATATCCTCTGCCCATTTTTTTGATTGGGTTGTTTGTTTTTTTGTTGTTGAGTTGTGTGAGTTCTTTATATATTTTGGAAATTAACACCTTGTTGGATATATGATTTGCAAATATTTTCTCCCAGTTGGCGGCTTGTCTTTTTGTTTTGTTCATGGTTTCCTTTGCCTTGCAGAAACCCTTTAGTCTGATGTAGTCCCATTTGTTTATTTTTTCTTTTGTTTCCTTTTCCTGATTAGACATGGTATTCCAAAAGTTGCTGCTAAGACCAATGTCAAAGAGTGTACTGCCTATATTTTCTTCTAGGAGTTTTATGTTTTCAGGTTTTACCTTCAAGTCTTTAATCCATTTTGAGTTAATTTTTGCGTATGGTGTAAGATAAAGGTCTACTTTCATTCTTTTGCACGTGGCTATCCAGTTTTCCCAATACTGTTTATTGAAGGCACTGTCTTTTCTCCATCGTATGTTCTTGGCTCCTTTGTCGAAGATTAGCTGTCCAGAGATGTGTAGCTTTATTTCTGGGCTTTCAATTCTGTTCCATTGATCTGTGTGCCTGTTTTTCTGCCTGTGCCATGCTATTTTGATTACTGTAGCTTTGTAATATACTTTGAAGTCAGGGATTGTGATGCCTCCAGCTTTGTTTTTTTTTCTCAGGATAGCTTTGGCTATTTGGGGTCTTTTGTTGTTCCATATAAATTTTAGGATTCTTTGTTCTATTTTCCATGAGGAATGTCACTGGGATTCTGATTGGGATTGCATTGAATTTGTAGATTGCTTTAGGTAACGTGGACATTTTAACTATGTTTAGTCTTCCAATCCATGAGCAAGAATATCTTTCCATTTCTTTATGTTGTCTTTGATTTCTTTAAATAATATCTTATAGTTTTCAGTGTATAGGTCTTTCACCTCTTTGGTTAAATTTATTCCTAGGTATTTTATTCTTTTTGATGTGATTATAAACAGGATTGTATTCTTGAGTTCTCTTTCTGCTAGTTCATTATTAATGTACAGAAATGTAATTGATTTTTGTATGTTGATTTTGTACCCTGCAACTTTTCTGTAGTTGTTGATTATTACTAATAGTTTTCTGGTGGATTCTTTAGGGCTTCTATATATAGAATCATGTCATCTGCAAAAGGAGTTTTACTTCTTCCTTTCCAGTTTGGATCCCTTTTATTTCTTTTTCTTGCGTAAGTGCTCTGGCTAAAACTTCTAGTACTATGTTGACTAAGAGTGGTGAGAGTGGGCACCCTTGTCTTTTCCTGTTCTCAGAGGAAAGGCTTTCAGATTTTCACCATTAAGGATGATGTTGGTTGTATGTTTGTCATATGTGGCCTTTATTATGTTGAGGTACTTTCCATCTATACCCATTTTATTGAGAGTTTTTGTCGTAAATGGATGTTGTACTTTGTCAAATGCTTTCTCTGCATCTATTGAGGTGATCATGTGATTTTTTTTCCTGAGGAAGATTTACCTAACATCCATTGCCAATCCTCCTCTTCTTTTGCTTGAGGAAGATTAGCTCTGAGCTAACATCTGTGCCAATCTTCCTCTACTTTATACATGGGGCACTGCCACAGTGTGGCTGATGAGTGACGTAGGTCTGTGCCTGGGATCTGAATTAGTGAACCCAGGTCACCAAAGCAGAATGAGCCAAACTTAACCACTACACCGCAAGACCAGTTGCCAATCATGTGATTTTTATTTCTCATTTTCTTAATGTGGTGTATCATGTTGATTGATTTGTGGCTGTTGAACCATCCCTGCATTCCTGGAATAAATCCCACTTGATCATGGTGTATGATCCTTTTAATGTACTGTTCTATTTGATTTGCTAATATTTTGTTGAGGTTTTTTGCATCTATGTTCATCAGCAATACTGGCCTGTAATTTTCACTTTTGTGTTATCCTTGTCTGGTTTTGGTATCAGGGTAATGTTGGCCTCGTAAAATGAGTTAGGAAGTGTTCCATCCTCTTCAGTTTTTTAGAATAATTTGAGAAGGATAGGAATTAAATCTTCTTTGACTGTTTGGTAGAATTCATCAGAGAAGCTGTTTGGTCATGGACTTTTCTTTTTTGGGAGATTTTTGGTTGCTGTTTCAATCTCTACTTGTGATGGGTCTATTCAGATTCTCTATTTCTTCTTCATTCAGTTTTGGGAAGTTATAAGATTCTAAGAATTTATCCATTTTCTTCTAGATTATCAAGTTTGTTGGTGTATAGCTTTTCATAGTATTCCCTTTAATCCTTTGTATTTCTGTTGTGTCTGTTGTAATTTCTCCTCTTTCATTTCTGATTTTATTTATTGGAGTCTTTTCTCTTTTTTCTTAGCGAATCTGGCTAAGGGTTTGTCAATTTTGTTTATCTCTCAAAGAATCAGCTCTTAGTTCCATTGATCCTTTCTATTGTTTTCTTAGCCTCTATTTCACTTATTTCTGCTCTGAGTTTTATTATTTCCTTCTGTCTACTAACTTTGGGCTTTGTTTGCTCTTCTTTTTCTAGTTCTTTTAGGTATAGCATAAGCTTGATTATTTGAGATTTTTCTTATTTTTTGAGGTAGGCCTATATCACTATAAATTTCTCTCTTAGCACCACTTTTGCTGCATCCCATAAGAGTTGGTATGTTGTGTTTTCATTTTCATTTGTCTCTAGGTATTTTTGATTTCTCCTTTGATTTCTTCATTGATCCAATAGTTGGTCAGTAGCATGATGTTTAGTCTCCACATATTTGTGATTGTTCCAGCTTTTTTCTTGTAGTTGACTTCCAGTTTCATAGCATTGTGGTTGGAAAACATGCTTGATATGATTTCAATCTTCTTAAATGTATTGAGACTTGTCTTATTTCCCAACAGATGGTCTATCTTTGAGAATGTTCTTTGTGGACTTGAGAAGAATGTGTATTCTGTTGTTTTGGGATGGAATGTTCTATATATGTCTATTAAGTCCACCTGTTCTAGGCTTTCATTTAAGGTCACCATTTCCTTGTTGACTTTCTGTCTGGATGATCTATCCATTGACATAAGTGGGGCGTTGAGGTTCCCTACTATTATGTTGCTGTCAGTTTCTCCCTTTAGTTCTGTTAATAGTTGCTTTTTACACTTTGGTGCTTCTGTGATAGGTGCATATGTATTCATAAGTCTTCTTGGTGGAATGTCCTTTTTATCATTATATAGTGTCCATCTTTATCTCTCATTATCTTTTTTATCTTGAGGTCTGCTTTTTCTGATATAACTATGGCTACACCTGCTTTCTTTTTTTAAATTGAGTTATTTGACCTTTTATTATTAGATTATAATAGGTCTTTATATATTTATAAAACAAGAATGCAAATGACACCACTTGTGGATACCAGCTGGTTGATTCACACCCTCTAAAATGGAACCAATGGCACAAATGCTTAAAGGTCACCAACCCTGCTCAAATGGTCACCAATATCCTGACCTTTGGGCACTGGCCATTACATGCTCTAATTTTTTTATTACAGTAATATTTGTTTATAACATTATATAAATGTTGAGTGTATGTTAACTTCAATTTCTGTGTAGATTACATCATGTCCACCACCTGAAGACTAATTACAATCCATCACCACAAACATATGCCTAATCACCCATTTTGCCCTCCTTCCTCCCCCTTTTCCTTCTGGTAACCATCAGTCCAGTCTCTGTCTTTATGTGTTTGTTTGTTATTGTTTTTATCTTCTACTTATGAATGTACAGCTCCTTTAGTTTGCTTGCCATTTGCTCGAACTATCACCTTCCATCCCTTCGCTCTAAGCCTATGTTTGTATTTAGAGCTGAGATGTATTTCCTGGGGGCAGCATATTGTTGGGTCTTGCTTTTTATTCCATCCAGGCACTCTGTGTCTTTTGATTGGTGGGTTCAATCTATTTACATTTGGAGTGATTATTGATATATGAGGGCTTAATATTGACATTTTCTCTTTTGTTTTCCTGTTGTTCTATATTTCTAGTGTTTCTTTTTCCTTGTATTTCTGCCTGCCATTTCTGTTTGGTGGTTTTCTGTGAAGGTTTTCTCAATTTTTTCTTTATGATTTGTGACTCTGCTCTAATTTTTTGTTTTGTGATTACCATGATTTTTGTATATAAGATCGCATAGATGAGATAATTCTTTTTCTGATAGCCTCCTATCTCCATTAGCCTATGCAGGTTCCACCCCTTTCCTGTTCCCTCCTATGTTTTTGTTGTCACAAATTATTCTTTTTTGTGTTGTAAGTTTGTGACTAAGTTGAAGTGTTCGTAGTTATATTTGATGCTTTCTTTCTATTTATCCTTTATGTTTTAATTAAGTGTTTGCTAACCTATTCTGATAGACAGCTGCAATTCTCTGATTTTGTCTGTCTATTTATCTCCTTGCTCAAAGCTTTGTAAACCTTTGCCTTTTTTGTTTCAGGTAGGAGGGCTCCCTTCAACAGTTCCTGTAGGGCAAGTCTAGTGGCAATGAACTCCCTCAGCTTTTGTCTGTCCGGGGTAGATTTTATTTCTCCATCATATGTGAAGGATAATTTTGCTGGATAGAGTATTCTTGGCTGATAGTGTTTGTCTTTCGGTATTTCAAATATATCGTTCCACTCTCTCCTAGCTTGTAATGTTTCTGCTGAGAAATCTGCTGAAAGCCTGATGGGAGTTCCTTTGTAGGTTATTTTCTTCTATCTTGCTGCCCTTAATTTTTTTTGTTTGTCATTGACCTTTGACAGTTTTAATACTATACACCTTGGAGAAGGTCTTTTTGCATTGATGCAATTAGGAATTCTATTAAGTTCATGTAGTTGCATGTCCAGTTCTTTCCTCAGGTTTGGGAAGTTCTCAGCTATTATTTCTTTGAATAAGCTCTCTGCTCACTTCTCTCTTCTCCCTCTGGGATACTTATAATCCTTATGTTACTTTTCCTAATTGAGTTGGATATTTCCTGAAGAATTTCTTCATTTTTCAAAAAATCTTAGTTCTCACTCCTCCACCTGAATCATTTCTATGTTTCTATCTTTGAGCTCACCAATTCTGTCCTTCATAAGGTCTACTCTATTTTTAATGCCTTCCACATAATTTTTTATCTCATTAATTGTGTTCTTCCTATCCAGAATTTCTGTTTGGTTTTTTTGTTTAGAGCTTCAATCTCTTTGGTGAAGTATTCCTTCTGTTCATTAATTTTATTCCTGAGCTCATTAAACTGTCTTTCCAAGGTGTTTTGTAACTCGTTGAGTTTCTTTATGACAGCTATTTTAAATTCTCTCTCAGTTAGATTGTAATCTTCTGTGACTTCAGATTTGGTTTCTGGAGAGTTGTCATTTTCCTTCTGTTCTGCCATGTTACTGTAGTTCTTCATGGTGTTTGATGAATTGGTCCTCTGACTGCCCATTTGTGGTAGTAATCATCTCTTTTTTTTGGTATGGCTTTTATTACTTTGGTTCTGGTCACCTGGGTCTTGTGTTCCTTCACTGGTTCTCCACGGTCTTGGATGCTGTTGTCCTGTGCAGCACCTGCATTATTGTTCCCTAGTTGTCTAGGGGAGCTGGTTGCACCACTGCCAGGGGTGCTGGATTCATGGGTGTCACTGTTGCTGGCAGGGCCCTGGGGACCCGGAGACTTGTATGCAGTCCCTGCTGCTGGTGGAGTTGGTGGCAGGGGTGCTGCCACTGGGGGCTGGGTGCTCCCATACTGTCTGCTTGCAGTTGTGTTGCTGCTCCCACCGCTTCTCCAGTGGCCACCACCCCTCACTGCTCCATGGGTGTTCTCATGCATGTGGGGATCAGCACAGCCTGGCAGGCATTTGTGCACACATATGAGGCCACTGCCAGCCTGCTGGCATTTGGGTTCACGGGGCTTGGCAGCCTTTGCCTCCACTCTCAGGTGCACTGGCTGCGGCACGAGGTTCCATGCCCTGGATTGCTGCCACTGGGGGTAGGGGAGGGGGCTGCTCCCCTAGTTCCACTGCTTTCTGGGGGTCCAGTCCACTCACCTTCAGATGTATAGCTGCCTGGATCCCTTAGGCATCCTGTTGTGCTGTGTAGGGAATTCTCTATTGGTCAATGGATGTCTGTTTGGTTGTAATTTAGAGGAGAGAGACAAAGGGAACTTCTCACTCTGCCACAATGCTGATGTCACCACCCTATTTGTTAGATTTCATAGTCTCATCTGTGTGTGCTCTGTCTACCCCTCACCAATGACCAGGGGGAGCTCCCATTCACAGTTCCCTCCTTTCTGGCATATTCTTCCACACCTTCCAACTGCCTCAGCAGCCCCCAACTCCTCTGCTCAGCAAGCATATCATCCTGAGTGGGAGAGGAACTTCTACACTGGCCTCTGAAAACCACCCCAGCAAATGTGCAGCTTTTCCAAATGTCCCTGGTGTGTCCCTTCTCTCAGGGGTTACTCTCCTGTACTGGCTGTTGCCCAGCACCTCAAAAGAGTGGCCACATACATTTTCTTCAGTTTTACATACAGCTGTTTTCAGTCTTCTCAGGCTGCCACAACAAAATACACAGACTGGGGAGCTTAAACAATAGAAATTTATTTCTGGAAGCTGGGAAGTCCCAGATCAAGGTGCTGGTAAGGTAGGTGTCATTCTGAGGCCTCTTCTCTTGGCTTGTAGGTGGCCACCATCTTGCTGTGTGCCCACACAACCTGCAGAGGAGAGGAAGCTCCGGTGTCTCTTCTTCTTATAAGGACACCAATCCCATCATGGAGGCTCCACTCTCATGACTTCATCTGAACTGAATCACCTCCCAAAGGCCCCACCTCCAAATACCACCCCTTTGGGGTGGCTTCAACACATGAATTTTGGGGGAGGGCACAAACATTCAGTCCATCAATAGCTCTTTACAGTAAGAAGGGAAATCTGAAACCAGTTACTCTGTCATGGCCAGACATAGGAAGCTCCATTTAGGTTTTACTCGACACTCTGCAACACTGTATTCAAATTGTACTGTTGTGTATTTCGACTCTCGATCACGTCCACAGCCTGGCAACGTGTTGGTGGAATAGATTCAAAACAGCGTAATTTGAGACTTCAAGGCAAGAGAAAAATCAATTCTGCATTGTGGAAAACAGAATAAACTCATTTCTTTGAGCATCTTATTGAGCCTTCAGGCGCTCATATTTACACATTTTATCAATTTGTGGTAGCTCTCAGAGAAGAACGTCATTAGCAATTCCAAATCGTCAGTGGCCTTCTCATATGTAATTTGTTTTCTGTGGGTCTTGAAAACACTGATATTCCTGTATTTGTTGTATGTTCATTTTAGTTTATTTTTCCCTGATTTATAAAAGCACGATGTATTATTTTTTTGCAAAATTGGGAAAATAACATGAAAGTATAAAGAAGAAACTTAAATCACCAATAATGCCATTTAAAGATCACTGCAGATTTCTCGGTGTGTTTGGAATAGGCACGCCTTGCTTTCAAAAAGAGCTGATCATTCAAAAATCCCAATATATACGTGAATTATTGAACATGAGAGTGGAATGGACCTTCAAGAATATCTTGTCTCAGCCCCCAATTTGGTAGCTGGGTAAATTGAGGCTGGGAAAGGGCACCTAGTCAGGAGTGCATGGCTCTTTGCATCACATCTCTATTTTACAAATTGTGCCACTTCTTTCCTGTCTCCTTAACCTTATCATAGTCATATAATGGAGTAATCATTTTTCCTAATAACCAAGTACTTTACTACTAAAATGGAAACATTTGCCCATGTACTGTCCCCAATTCTATCAAGTACCTGACCTTGTCCTTGTCACCAGCAACCAATGGGAACTGAGTTAGAGAATGGTGGTGTCTCTATCTAGATCACTTCTGTGGATTTCTTCATAAATTGCAAATTATAAAACGAGTTGAGAAAATCTTACAGTCCCAGGGTTCTCATTTTTTAGCTTTTTATTTTCAATAATTTTAAATGTACAGAAGAGTTCCAGAGATAGTAGAGGCTCCCTTCTCCCGGCTCTGCCTCGTGTGAGCATGTTACATAACCACAGTGGACTCATCGAAACCAAGACATTAGCATTGGTACGGCACCGTTAACTCAACTCCAGACCTATCTGGAATTCCCCAGACTTTCCACTAATGTCCTCTTTCTGCTCAAAGATCTAGTCCAGGGCCCCATGTGGCGCTGAGTCCTCATGGCTCCTCAGTGTCCTCCTATCCGGCACTTCCTCAGTCTTTCCTTGACTTTTGTAATCTTGATATTTTTAAAGAGTAATGATCAGTCATGTCTTAAAATGTCCCTCAATTTGAGTTTCTCTGATGTTTTCTCATTATCGGGCTGAAGTTATGAATTTTGAGGATGAACACCCCGGAGACGATGTGCCCTTCTTGTCACATCATGTTAGAGGGCCCATGATGCCACAGGACCTGTTTACAGGTGATGTTAACCTGGACACTTGGTTGAGTTGGCAGCTGCCAGGTTGATTCTTTCCACAGTTACCGTTTTTCCTTTTCCAAACTCTATTCATTAAGGGATTCCCAATTTCAGGATGGCATTGATTCGTAAAGCAGAGAGGCACAAATGCCCCACCTCCCTGCTTCTCCTCCCTGCCTCCCCGGTGAAGTCCGTCCCAGAGCAGCAGCAGAGCCGTGACTCTCAGTGGTGGGAACACCTGGGCCACTTCCTGAGAGCCGTGGTTCTCAGAGTGTGATTCCCAGACCAGCAGCTGCGGTGTTATTACCAGGGAACTTGTTAGAAATGCAAATTCTTAGGCTCCACCCCTGGCCTACAGATTGAAAACTCTGGGGTGGGGCCAGCAACCTGAATTAACAAACCATCCAGGTGATTCTGTTGCACACTATCCAGAACCATCTTAGCGGTTCTGATGTAATTGGTCTGGGGTGTGGCCTGATCATCGGGCGGGTCAGAGCTTCCCAGGTGATTCTAATGTGCGGCCAAGGTAGAGAATTACTGCTGGAGCCATCTGCAGATTTTAGGGCTTCCATCTCAAGCAAACTGGCCTCCTGCAGGCTGCTCTTCATCTGAATAATGGCTTTTTCTATTGTTTATGACAGATTTTCCTTCATCTCTGTAATCTGTATTATAAAAGAGTAAAAATGTAATTTCCCAGTTAGCTTATTTTTTACATGAAAAATGGCTAGTTTGAATCAGACAAAAGGGAAGACATCTTTCAAAGGGTAATGACCCCTGTTTAGTCAAATGACAGCTTTCCAGTTTCATTGCAAGAGGAGGGAACAATTCATTTCTCCTAAATTGGTTTTCTTCAGGGTGTCTTCCCCTCCATGAGGGAATAGTTCTAAGGAAACCGCCTGGTGGGTAAAATGGAGGCAGCCATCCTGGCTTCAGGACCCTCTGGATTTCGGATCACTTCATTGACGGTGTGATTGAGAATCAGGGCGTTTGCACAGCTTTGCCAGTAGGTCTGAGATTCAAAGTGGAAATTCTAGGAAGGTGGAGACCTCCAGTCACGTGCAAACCACGGGGAAGCTCAGACCCACTTTGCATTTGAAACTGCGAATGTCCTCCTCGTGGTCTTAGTGAGGCTCGCTCAGCCTCAGCACTGCTGGCCTTTGGGACTGACTAATCCACTGTCATGGGGCTGTCCCAGGCAGTATAGAATGTTCAGCTGTATCCCTGGCTTCCACTCACCAGATGCCATGACACGTCCTCCCAGTTGTGACAACCTCAAATGTCTCCAGACATTCCCAAATGTTCCCTGGGGGTGGGGAGGGCAAAATGTTCCTTAGTCACAAACCACTGGTCTTAGGAGACAGGGGTTACAGAGGCCTTAACCAAATACCAGCCCAGCAGGTTCAGCGGCCCTGCCAGTAAGCTCTTCTGCTTCCTTGGCCACCTCCCCTCCCGGCACTGCTGGCTCTGTCCGTGGAGTGGCCTCCAGCTCCTGGTTTCTAAGCCCACCTGGCTCAGACTTTGCACCCCTGCCTGTTTGACTTTGTTTGTGGTCTCAGCAGCAGCTCTGTGTACCCTGCCTTGCTACGCACTCCAGCCAGGTCACCTCTGACTATGAGGGACAGCCAGATGGCCTCAACAGGCTGTGAGTGCACTTCAGTCCTCGGGCTTCTGGAACTTGGAGAGCACCGGAGACCCAGGGATGGGGGCCTGGGGGAGCCCACCTGCCATCTGTGTGTTTATTCTTGTTTTCATGGTATGGCTGAGTGTGGAGCAGTTGTCTTTTATGTGCACTTATCGCATTTTCACATGTGTTTATTGCCTAGCTCCTCAGGGACATGTTTTTCCGCCTTCATAAAAATATTTCGGTTGCCTCTTTTTGAAGAGGGTTTCCTTTTATTAGACTCAGTAGGTTAGTGGAATCAAATCTTCAGCACTCACAACTATTCTAAAAAGCATATCCCTCTCTTGTCCCAGTCTTTACCTTCCCAGGTGACTCTGAGTCTACGGGACCGATGCTTGCTGGCCTCTACCAGTGAATTCAGTATAGATAGCATAGTACTTCATTGCTACCCAGCGGGGAAGGAGCACGTTTCCTCTCTCAGATATTTCACATCTAGAAGGTGGAAGACTTCCCAGTGGGGAATGCCCACCCACTCGCTGACCCAAGACATCCCCAGGCCTTTATCCTTCCAGGAGTGAGGTGGGCGGAACATCAGTGCTGCTGAGGCTTTGCTTGGAAAACCTCCAGTTTTACCCTGGTTGGTAAGTAAGAGCTTTCCCTGTCGCCATCTGAAGCCTTTGGGGGACCCTGACTCTATAGGATCAGATGTCTGCCAGGGGTGGGCTTCTGGCAGGAGCCTCCCAAAAGTTGACCACAGAGACTGGTTGATTGGAGTGGCTGGTGAGACATCCCACACCCTCCTTGTGTCACATGGAGTCGAAGTGAGAAAAGGGGGAGGGGCACAGTGGGCCCTTTTAAGTCTGTCTCCATTCTCTCAACTCAGAAAGGTTAGGACACACGAATTAGGGCCTTGAAGCTCCATTTGCTTTTGGTGAGAGGGTTTGGTGTCTCATTTTATTAGAATGTAGCTGAGAACCTAGGGCAAAAGCAGGCAGATTAAGAGTGTTGAAACCATCCACTCTGGCACAAGAGGGAGAAACCAGGCTGAAGAAGAGGCTTTCCTGCTGTCCTGTCAAGACGCAGAACGGTGACAAACAGACTTATTTCCGAGGCCAATTCTGGCCCTCCAGCAGTGTGTGTTGGGAGAGTAATTGACGATTGTGAGGCTGCATTCAGGGCCAGTAGAACTTATGCCTTGACTGACTTGAAAGGTCTCAACAGGTCCTCAAACGTAGTGGTGGAATATGGCGGGTGAGACAGAAATAACCACAGAACAAAACAAATAAAATGTGCTCAGAAGAGAACCTGCAGATTATCAGAGACTTGAGAGAGAGAGGGTTCACACTGAGTTTGGGGAATCATGGAAGGCTTCGTTTAGGACAAGACCTGACTTTCTTCCTCATGTTTTTGAAGGATAATCTGTGATGGGTGTTAGTGCATCAACACTCCTTGATAATTTTGAGTTCCCCAATGATAGACCAACAGGCAGCACTGTTTCTAACAGGTGTTCATGTTTGAGGAGGCATAAGATGGAAGCCCTGGGTGAAGAAAAAACGTGGCTTCTTGGGCAGAGGATGGCCCAGGGCTCAGTGATTCATCCGCGTGGTCTATATTGTGTTGTATGGGACTGTTGACCCCATCGGTCTGCCCTTGGTCAGGTGTAACTTGCTTCCCTGGGTCCTCGGTTCTGGGTCTTCTAAGTTCATCTGCTGCTGTACCTCTGGACACACACGAAAGGTTCCAGGATGGATCAGTGAGCATGTAAATGCAGCACGGCAGGAAAAACCACCCATCAGGCCAGGTGATCCTTTTCCTAGCAATGTTTTCAAATGTGTGAAGCAATTTTAAGTGCCCTCCTAAAATCCTGGCGTATATTAAATAGCCGTCTTTAAAATAATCAGGAAGACTTGATATACGATGAGAAACTTCCTCTCTGAGTTATTTCTACTTTTGTTTTCCCCCGGGCGGGAAGTACAGGAATAGCACAGCCCTCTGTGGGCTGAACTCTGAGCCACATCCCAACTGTGCAGGGGGAACCATCCCAAGGGTCTTACAGGCTCTGGCTGGACCCGTCAACTCAGTCACCTAATACTATCAGCCCCCCAGTGGTCCACTGATGACTTGGCCATTAGCTATGATGATGGTGAAAAAAGATTAGCCAGATGGCCATAACATCATTGACTTGTGAACTCTGTTTCTCAGAGTTTCCATAGCCTGAAGATTGTGAGTTTGGTTTGATTAGACTTGTGTGTTTTTTACCAGCTATTAAACACAAATTATTTCTAAATAATTCTCATAGCGAATGAGCATAAGAAACAGAAACATAACGAAGTTATGTAAACCATTCTTTATGGTTTCCTAACACGCAGTTTACAGTGTCTTGTTTGATTCTTGTGGCTTGACAGAAACTCTCTCCTTGACCTAACTTTTGGTCCTTGAGACCTCTTTTCCTCTAGCTCTTGACCTTGACCCCTGTCCTGTCTTTGGTCCACCCAGCCCATCTTAGCAAGAATACCCCTCTGCTTGATATCTGATCAAGCTCCTCATCTCACATGTTTGACATCTGATTACCTTGGCTGGCCTTTAGCAGGAATCCTGTTAGGTCAGTTTAGCAAGAATCCACCCCTCCCCCCCCAACCCCAACCCCAACTCTTGACGTTTCCTCTTGGGAATTTTCTATCCACCAACCACTCATCCTGCTTCTTGGCTGTAAATCCCCACTTGACCTTGTTGTATTCAGTTGAGCTTCATCTCTCTCCCCTATAGCAATAGCCTTGAATAAAGTCTTCCTTATCATTAAAGTATCAGAATAATTTTTTCTTTAACAGGCTACTCTCTAAGGCAAGTAAAGCAAACACTGCCCCCATTTTACTGAAAAAGAAACAGGCTCTGATTGGTCAGTTCCATGGAACAAATGACAGTGCTGGGACGAGAGTCGCACGGCCCTGACTTCTGGTTGGTGGGGCCACTTCTGGCTTTGCAGACTACACAGCCTGCCTTTTATCCCTTCAAACCAGAAATCTGAATTTCTTTACTTGGTTTTACTCCATGTGGCCGGGAAGCTCTATTAGAGATGTGCAGAGGGAGGGAATATCACAGAAAAGGCAGAGAGGGAAGAGAACGGGGCGGGGGTGGGGGGTGGGTGGGAAACTTCTTTGACCTCTGGGTTCCCCCAGTCATCAGGCTTCCCCAAGCTGCTGGTTTAACCAGTTTCTGCCTCTGCTTCTGGAAATAATCCCCAGGGTAGAGTCTTTAGCTCCTGTTTAATATTATCCCCAAACAACTCCCATTTAGCATAAAAGGAAAGGGCACCTCTAGCTGGCTCTGTGACCTTGAGCAAGTTTCTTAATTCCTTTATGCTTTGGTTTCTTCTTGTGTTACGTATAGGAGGCAGACAGCACTAAGGCTGGTTCCAGTTATAAAATTCAATGCGTCTAGTATTCAAGACCACCGATTGCGGACAAGAGGGTAGGAGCAATAGGAAGGGGAGAGAATCTAATTACTGACAGAATTTGGAATCAGGGGCTCAGCTCCCTTTCTCACTGTTCTTTCCTCTCTACCCATCCGTGTCAGCTCACTGTGGGTGTCACTAAGACTGACTCAATAGGACTGATGCCTGGGTCAGGAGAGAGGAGTTTGAACTTCAGCGGGAAGATTGGCTCCCATGTCAGGCCTCTGCTTGGTATTATACATGACATGTAGCCTTTGCATTTACTGATCAAAGACGTTCAAATCAACAGGGTGCTGACCAGATTTCAGGGAGGACAGGAGGTAAAGAAAGGTAGGAGGTCCCTCTGGGTTCCACGGTAAGCTGAATCTCTCCCCTGTGCCCCAGTCTTGGATTTGAGGGCCACTGGTTTCAAATCAACAGGGGAATTGATCTCCATTTGCAGGCCTGCCACAGACAGTAACTAGCTCTTTCCTATCGTCTGGGCCACGTGGGCACCCTCCTGGGTCTTCCATGGAAGATTTTTAATCTCACACCTGCCACCATCGTGGTCATTGAGACAGGGTGCAATTGTGTGCATGCCCACATCCCAGTGGAATTGTGTTCCTTGAGGCAGGGACATTGTCTTTGAGGCCCTGGTGATTAGCCCCTGGGAAGCACCTGCTGAATGTGCTATTGGATTTCCTGGAAAAAAACCCTGGGCCAGAGGTGGAGTCTGGATGAGCAGAGTTGGAATCCCAGCTCTCCTGGTGTTGAGGGACGGGACCAGGGTGTCAGGAAAGGAGGGGAGCATCCACACTCCACCCCTTACCAGCTGTGCGACTGTGGTTTATGCCTGACTTCTTTGGTACTTGTTTTCTGCATCTACCCCAGGATCCTTCTGAGAGGGAAACGAGCAACTCTCATGTTAGTTTTAGTGGTGCACCTTATCTGAACAGGATGGGCTTGGATGGGCTCACTGGCTCTCCTACAGGTTCACAGGGTGGGCTCTGAGTCAGACAGACCTGAGTCCACCTCCAGGATGTGCCTCTGCCCCGGTGAGGGCCCCTGAGCACGTCACTCCCTTTTCAGGCCTCACCTCCCCCTTCACAGAGTGGAGGGAATCACAGTGTCCACCTCGGGGGTGGTTGTGAGGATTAAGTGAGCGGCCTCTCTCCGTGAAGCCCTCTGCACGGGAAGCTCCAGTCGTGCTGTCAGTGTTACACCATCTAATTTGTGCTCCAAGTACTTCTCTTCAAACATCGGTTTGATCTTTGAGGTACTTCCCTTCAGAAATAAGAGACCTCATTAAATAAATTTTCCTAAAATCGTTTTTAATGAAGAATAACACATATTCACTATGGAAAAGAAAAGCAGCAAGAACAAGTTGCCTATTGTCCCAGCACACAAGCAGACCTCGGTTAATATTTTATCATATTCCCTTCATATTGCTTTCTGTGTGTATATAATTTTATGTTACATAATTTATAATTTCCTCTTTTTGCTTAGACATTTCACTTGTCTCTTTTTTTTATATTATAATTAGTACTTTCGCCATTTAAAAAAATAAGTCATTTTCCTCACTTCAGATTATTTCCTTCTGATCTCTCTGTGCCGGGCGCTGGCGAAGCCTTAGCCAGGGGCAGTGAGGGCAGCTTCGTCCTTGGTCCTTTGGATCCTCTTCTGTCGCCTTGAGCTTTGCTACTTCTGCTCTGCTAAGCCACATCCATCCATGCCAGTTGATTTAAGAATGCTCACCATCCTTTTAATTAACACTTATATGCTAATTCCACAAACTCATCAGTCTCTCCGAGTCCAAATTCATTCTTGAATCTCCAGAGACTTTCTGACTCAATTCCATACACATTATAAATACATTTCTATTTTTCTAGTTCTAGATTTCCATTTTTAATATTGCACTTATCTGTGCATTCGCTGGAAATTTAGGAGGCGTGGTTTCCTCCATGACAAAGCTTTCTTCAAGATAATTTCAGCAACTATCCTGGGAGGGTGAGAGGTTGAATACACCTCCCCAGTTTTACGAGGAAAGAATCTCTCTACTGGACTCAAACAACCCTGGAAGATTCTCCCCAGAAACTTAAAAGTTACTTTATCTCTGTTTTTTCCCCGTTTCTCCTCCAGTCTTCCATTTTCCGTTACACCCCACCCAACTCATGGCAGGTTACAAACTATGTTCTTGGGCTTTCCTGCATTTGGCCCTCACTGTTTCAAAATTACTGTGAGACACCTAGACGGGGCAATAGGGAAATTTATTGAGCTCCTACTTTGCATCATTCTAGGCACTTCCCTGAGCTATTTAAAATTTAATCTTTACTCCAACCCTTATCAGAGACATTGTTCTTTTACTTTATTGATCAATTGATCAATGGTGTAGGCAAAGGGAGAGTCCAGATGGAGAGTCCCGTTGTTCCTGACTCCCCATAAATCCTTGCCCTTCTGGCAGTTTGATTCTAGGCTCTGTCCTTGGAGTCCTTACGCCAATGGATTCCTCTCTTTGTCCAGCCTGGTGCAGGGGGGTTTCTGCCATTCGCAGCCCCAAGAATCCTAACACGCTGCACGTCTTGAACCTTCCACTAGATTGTGAGCTCCTTGAGACAGCTACTGGGTCCATCCTTACTCTCTGGTCCCAGCAGAAGGAAGGAGAACATTTTCTGAAATGAAAATAGGAATAGATTGGTTGAAAATTGAACAGAATCTTTGAAATCAGGATTATATTGCAAATTTGGGCCATATGGTCCTTTAATATAAAGTTCCTTTCAACTCGAAAATTTTATTAGTTATAACCAAGGTATGAGAGCACTAAGCCTTGGAAGTTCCCATCATGTGGTCTTGGGCTTCTTCTCAGAAGATAATTGGCAGTGTGTCCCTGAAGCCCTCTCCAGAGGCCATTCGTGAACAGCTGGTAGATTAGAAAGAAAGTAGAAAAGAAGGCAGAATGAGTGAAGCTGACTGCCTGGGAGAAACTTCTGGTGTTGAGAAAGAAGGGTAGATGAGAGGCCCCCAGACGCTAGTGCTGCATTGTCCAATGCATCGGCCAACACATCCCAGCCAGAGTGACTGCTCCAACTGCGGGGTACAGAAGTCTACTCATGTAAGAGCAAGTAATGTGGAATTGATGGTTAGAATGAAAGTGTATTCCTTGCATCCAAAATACAGTCAGGACAGGCAGGCACGACTGAGGTGCTGTGGCATTTCTCTCCTCCCTTTCATCTTTGCTGCCTGTCTGCTTTCTGCAGCCCAGCTTCTCTGATCATCCCCATGCACATGGTCCCGTCATGGTTGGTCAAAATGGCAACCCTCAGTCTCATCACCCTCCCAGCTGGCCTCTCAGAGCTGGTTGACTCAGTCTCTTTGTCCCCGATTACACAGCTTCGCTGAGAAAATGTGATTGGCTAAGCTTGAATGGAACCTCCCCCCATTATCGAATCGTCTTTGGTCAGTGGGGTTGTGTGGTTTAAGGAGCTCTCTTATGGAGAGATAAGCTATCAGTCAGCTAGAACCTGCTTGAGGAAACGCTGCAACAACTTAAACTTGGAGCGACCTTTGCAAGTAATTAATATTCTCATAAGCATTCGTAACTGTAGAAAATAACTCATTACCAGTTTATTTAAAAAAAAATCCACGTCCTTTTGTGTATTTCAGGCATGACCCAAACTACAATATTCCTGATGTACACTGGGTTTTTCAGGGAGACATCTGCTGTGTATGGCGAGGCGGCCTTGAACTTCACGTTTAAGCTCTGTCTTGTCTACAGTGTCTTACAAGGCTGTCAGGCGGCAGTATTTTATGCAAATGATAACTCCCTCTTACGAGGCTGTGTATTTTTCTAATTTAGCGCATGTGAATGTTCATGTAATTCTTGAAAGAAATGGGGTGAAAGAGCAACAGCAAGATAAATGAGACCAGGATATAGGAGTCGGGGAAGAATGAGCTTCTGCGATGTTAGTTTGGTTACTTTCTGTAGAGTGACTTGATTGATAGAATAAAAGCAGGACAAGACAAGATAAAATAAAAATGGGGCTTAAGACTATTAATCAGATTAAAGACCACAGTGTAGGAAGCATCGTGTGAACACAACAGGCTGAGATATAAGAAAACATAAAAATGTCCCTGTATCCCCTAATAGACAGGTGAGATATGGAGAAAATGAGACAACTATGGGAAACTGAGTGAGAGTGATAGAGATGCTGGCAATCATGGTGCTTGGCTCTCCCCTTTGCTCCAAGTAAACACACTGGGTCTCATTTCTCCCTCCTGTTGTCTTCTGTGGCTGTGCTTGGGTCCATGTGTAGAGAGAAGTGGTGTTGATATTAGAAGGATGAATAGTGACCAGGAGGTGGAGGGTGGAGCTCCTTGGCTCCTGAGAGAGAATGGAGCACAGAAGCCCACGTATCTCTCTATGCCCCACTGGAAATAGTTCCAGGCTGAGTGAAGTCCAGAAAGTCCCCTGGTCTATGAAAGCCAGCAATAAAAATTAAAGTCAGCAAATCAAAGAGCACGTAATTAGGATGCTTTCGGGTGCAAGTAATGAACTCAAACTGAGTTAAAATAGTGTCTGGGGCTTATTTGCATGTGGCGCTGGCAAGTCCAGAGTGGGTAGACTTCAGGGATATTTTAATTTGACTGTCCTATGTCATCAAGGATCTGATTGCTTTCTGTGCATCGATTCTGGCTTCCCTGCTGTTGGCTTTGTCCTCAGGGGAGAGATGGCCATAGAAGTTCCAGACTTCACAGCCCCTTCCTGCTCCATGCACAAGGAACAAGTGTCTCCCGGCACGCCCAGATGGGGACGAGGATCTTCCTTGGAAGCCTCAGAAAATTCTCCTCCCTCTGGGGTGGAACTGGAATTCACCCAAGACAGAGGATGGTCAGCAGCTGGACCCTCCCTAGGACACTGCTGAGGGCTAGTGGGAGGAATGCTTTGAGGTTACCCCGGGCAGTGCTGTCCACTCAGTCCTGGAGAAGTGTGTCACAAGTTCCTGGAGAGTGGGGGCTGTAAGATAACCGCAGTGGGACACATGATGGCAGGCTCTAATCCCGGTAGAGCCCACTCTATCTCTTTGGGGCAAGCGGGCAAGCTTGGGCCCAGGAGCAGAGGTGGCAGTGATGCAGCAGTGGCTTTGCCAGGCTCAGCTGCACACAGTTTTGCAGGATGAGGAGCAGCAGAAAAAGGCCCCTAAGGAGAGTAATGCATGAACTCTCCTTGACCCCACTGGAGAAAGGGGAGAGGAACAGGGTCATTGTTTTCAGATCCTCTATTGCCCTTCTCAACACAGGTTTGGTGGCCTGGTAGACAAGGGCCACGTCCCATTGCCACTTGTGGTTGTCAGCACAACTTGGATTATGATGCTTCCCAACCTGCCTCCACCCTTACCCTGCGCCGAGGAGGCAGCAGTTCCAGTTCTGGGAAGTGTCTGCCTGCCCTCTGCAGAGGTGCAGAGGCCTGTCCTCCAAGACAGGGGCTCCAACTGCTTTGATTGTTCATTCCCGCTGGGAAAGCATTGTTAGGGCACTCCTGGTGTAGGCCCACAGGCCATCAGGGCTATGCAGTATGACCATGAGTTGGTGTACTAATATGTTCTATATAGATATTGAGAAAGATGAGATACAAGTCAGTAAAAATATAAGTTGCAATCTTTTTTTCCATTATACCTGTGAAAGTGCCCAGACTAGCTTTGGAGACCCCTGTCCCACAGGCCCCAGATTCAAGAGCCTTGAGAGTAGGGGCCATGTTTGGTTTTTATAAAAATTATTTTTAACTGTGGTAAAATATATGTACCATAAAATTTACCATCTTAACCATTTTTAAGTGTCCAGTTCAGTGGCATTAAGTATATTCATGTCGTTGTACAACCATTGCCACCATCCATCTCCAGAACTTTTTTCATCTTGCAGAACTGAAACTCCATGTCCATTAACAATAACTCCCCTTTTCCACCTTCCCCAGCCCCTGGCAACCACCATTCTTGTTTCTGTCTCTATGCATTTGACCATTCCAGGTACCTCATATAAGTGGAATCAGAGAGAGTTTGTCCTTTTGTATTTAATTTACTTCACTTGGCATAATGTCCTCAAGGTTTATCCATGTTGTAGCGTGAGTCAGCACTTCATTCCTTTTCGTGGCTGAGTCCATCATAAGGATATACCACATTTTGTTTATCCATTGAAGTACATTTGGATTTCTTCCACCTTTTGGCTTTTGTGAATGATGCTCCTATGAACATGGGTGTACAAATCTCTCTTCAAGATCCTGCCTTCAGTTCTTTTGGGGGTATACCCAGAGGTGGAATTGCTGGATCACGTGGTAATTGCATGTTCAGTTTTTCAAGGATCCACAGTATTGTTTTCCACGGTGGCTGCACTGTTTTACCTTCCCACAGCCGTGTGACTTCAGGGACTATGTTTGACTTAACTTTGTATTCCTACTGCCTAGTACTGAGCCTGCCACCTGGAGGAGTGCTCAGAACGTGTCCATGGAGTGAGTACACGAGCGAGAGGCAGCACAGCCTCACTGAAATTCCGGTGGCGGGGACGGAGTGAACTGTGTGGGCTTCGGCACGGGTGGGAGCGGGAGAGTCTGGACAGGAGTCAACAGGAAGCTCCTCTGGGGCTGTGCAGTGAAGCCCGGCCTTGGACTCTGAATTACTCAGTTTCTAGCTAAGAAGCCCAAAGGGCTGCTCCTCCCCTCTTCAGAGGACTCAGGCTCTAACTTTAAAAACTATTCTAGCCCTTGCAATTGGCTGGCCGAATAGATTCTTCATATAAAAAACAAAAACAAAACCAAAAGCCGTCAGACTTTCTATTTTCTTCCTTTTAACAAGGGCACTGGACTCCTTGGGCGCTGTATTCCTCAGTCATTTCAGTGCTCCGATAGAAGCCTATTGCCTTCACTTAAAAATAGGGCTGTCACCCGATTTGAATTTTAACTGCAGGGTGAGGAACACAGAGAAACCTTAGCAGATGCAGGATGGAGGAGCCAGGAAACCGAAGCCAGGCAAGAGAAAGCACGCAGGAAACCCGAGGAGGGGCATTTTGTGATCAGCCCGCAGGGAGGAGAAATGGAACCCGAGATCCATTTCCCCTCGGTGATGGGGCTGGCTGGGAACACAGGCCGGGCATAGCAGCCGAGAATGAAGCACCATGAGGCCAAGACTTGGGGCCACATGAGAGGGGAGAGACTGGATTTGCACAGGGAGGTGGCCTCGCCCCACACCTAGGGTGCCCACACACAGAAAGTGGGCAAGGGGGACAGTGCATGCTGGACACAGATGCTGGACAGACACGTCCAGCAGGCTCCACCTTCCTGCTTAGTGAGGGTGCTGCAAGTCGTTTGCCCCCCGTTGGTTGGTAGAGGCCTCTCCGACAGCAGGCCAGGGCTGGGGGAGGTCGTCCACCAGGTGACCAAGAGGGAACACACCTGGGGAGACCACTCAGATGTCCTCACGGGCTTGCCACCCAAGGGTACCCCCACCTGCTGTCCCAGTGGGAGGGAGGGATCCAGGTTGTGTGAGTCCAGGAAGTTGTCAGTGGCTGCACTATTGGCTGGTGCTTGGCCGCTGGTTTTCCCCCGGGGCTTGAGTATTTTACTGATAAATACTGGCTTTCAGGAATTTATTCAACACCCTCACAGAAAAATTAATTCCTATAGGTGAGAAGATGTGGCCAAGAGTGACAGTGAACACGTTTGTGAAAAGTAAATATGGAAAGAGTGGAGCGTCCCCTCTCAGGCCCAGAGCAAGAGGCCCCTGACCTTTGCTGCCCACAACCCAGCGTGGCATCTGTTTTTCCTGGGAGGGCAGCAACAGGTGGCCAACACTCTAGGATTCCCTGTTGGGTAAAATTGCCCCAGGATATAAATAGCAAATTGAGTTTGATGTTTCCTTAAAATTTCAGACATAATCTTCATCTCCACTCCTGCTCGACAAAATATAGACTTCAAAATCAAACATAGTTTCTAACAAAGTCATTGATTTTCTTTATTCAAAATCAACTCAGACATTGGAGAGAAAGTATGAAAATACCACTGTCGTCTTCAAATAACTTGCTCCTCTCGTGAGTTTGAAGGAGAGATATATAATTTCTCCCTAACTGTGGGTTGCTTTGATTTTCAGAGCGTTAGAAGTGGCTTTGAATGTGTACCCAGAGTAGCTGGCACAGATCGGAACCCCAGTGGGTGCTAAACAAATCAGTATTGATTGCTTGCAGAAGGGGGAGAAAGGGAATCCTGTGGATGGATGTGGAGAGACAGTTCATGCCATTGCTCCAGTTTTCTCCTTGGTTTTGCCACTTCCCCTTGGGGAGCTGGGAGAAATATCACATTATCATAGTTTCCAAACATTGTATAAAAAAGTAGAAAAAAGTTCCATTTACAGTACGGTAAAAGGTATACATATAAGAAAAGATATCTGATACCTTTGCATTTCATTCATCCATTGAACAAACGTTTATTGAGCACCTGTAACTGATCTCTGAAATGAGGACCCAGGACAGCGGAATGATTTCCAAGGAAATGGAATTCATCAAGCAACACGTATTCTCCTCCTAACCCGGTTAAAAGGTACAGGTTCCCGTGATCAGCTGCATTGTTCTCAGCCCTCTTGTTCTAGAACCCCAGCGTGTGGGGACTAACAGGCGGAGAGATACCCTGCCTCAGTTGTATGTCCCCCAGCCCTGTGAATTTCACGCAGCTGTTTTAAAGCATGATCGTTTAGACATGCTCACAGCGAGGACTGTGTCTCCGAGAAGAGAGAAAAACTTCAGCTCCCACCTGATGAGTGAAGCGCCCATAAATAAAAATGTCATTTCCCCCCGAAAGGGAAACCAAATTATGAATTCAAAAATTCATAGTCATCTGTTTTTATTGTTGCCTAATGCTTTTTAGATCTGTGCAGGCCCTGCAGAAAATCAACTCTGAAACTCTGCATAATTAGGACATCTTTCATAGTCGTAAATGCTAATCCCATTGGAGAACAGATTAAGAATTCACAGGCATGAATTTCTGGCACCAGGTACCTGCAGTTTCTTTTCTTTTTGAATAATTCATTACTTAAATACTTCACTGTGCATTCTATACAGCCCTGCATATTGTATCGGGCCATGGGAGAAATACAAGATTAATTTCACATACATTTCAACACCAAACAAATTCAAAGCCTATTCATGTTGATTTGGTGTCATTGGATTGCAGTTGCTAACAATGTTATAGTTTCTGTTAGTCACCCCAGGGACCAATTTAAGGAAATTAAATAGGGTCTTCTGCAGGACGTTAATAAGGTCAGAGATCTAACTTTTATAGTCGACTGAGTTATTTGGTTTAAGAAAAAAACAGCAAAGAATTTAGCTGGTTGTTTTCCATCAAGAGTGATGATTATTTGCAGTAAATATGGCTTCAGCTAATGCTTCCCCATTCACGGCTGTGAATGCTTTATGACAAAATATATGAAGAGAAAATGAAAAGTGAAGCCCGACAGTTGACTTTTGTCTGGGCAATGCCAGCCACAGGGGCTCAGTAGCACACCAGTCATCCTTCAAGACTCAATGCTGTATTGTTTCTTCTGCGAGGTTTTCCCGGGGTCTCTGTCCATCACCTTGGTGCAAACCTCCCTCATAGGAAGCACTCACGGCACGGAGCAGTGAACTGCTGGTGGAAGCAGACTGTCCCTTTCATCTGTGCATCTCTAGTGCCTGTACGATGCCTGGCATGCAGAAGCTCTTCACGTCTGTTTGTTTAATAAGTAATGAATTTTCAAGGACCAGCCCAAACTCTGTTGGTTGCAAGTGACAGAGACTCAACTCAAATAGCTTAAGCCTAAAAGAGGAAGTAGTATAAAGATACCAGAGTCTCCCTTTGAACCCATAGGCAGGACCCAGGGCTCCAGAAGCATCAGGATGCTCCCGTTTCTGGCCTCTGCCTCTCTCTGTGTCAGCTGCCATTTTCACTAGCAGTGCCTGACATGCTGTGTCCCATGGCCTCAGCTCCAGGACCAAGATTCTCCAGGATGGACTCTGGCTTCATTTGGGCCAAGTGCCCACTCCCGAGTCAATCAGCTGAGGTCAGAGGCTCAGGTGTTCTTATAAGACAGGCCAGCTGCCCTGGGGTGGAGGTGGGGGTAGAACAGGGCTCTGGGCAGCCCAGAGTGCTCGTGTCCTCAGGCAATCTGGGTGCATGAGATGGCATTACATTGCCTGAAGCCATTCTCTCCTGATGGTAGATGTGATGGTAAATGTAACTGACTTTCCGTCCTTTGGGTGAGGACTAGCTCAATTTGGGCTCGTGCCTGGCGCTTCCTCCTTTCACTGCTTTTTGATATCTGGTATTAAAAACCTGCATTTGAGTAGTTTTAAAATACATAGTTGATGAAACTTTCACATACACTGACTACTGGACACAATGTTCACACCCACCTGCTCAGGGAAGTGCTATCTCCACTTTGTATCTGAGGAAACCAAGGCTGGCCTCTGTCCCAGTTCTGGGCACCAAGGCGTGGCAGGAGTCCTGGAATTCAGGTCTCATGACATCCAGTTCAGTTCCTGTTCCTCCTTAACAATTTTCCTTCTTTATTATTAAAATAATGTGCCTGGAGATTTACTCCTTTGAAATTTTTGCCCCTAGGGGGTGACTATGGCTGTTGCCTGTCACGTACCTACCCAGTGCCAGGCTGTCCCAACCACTTTACATGTGCCAGCTCCTTCAGTCTTCACAGAAACCCAGGGAGGAAGGCACTATTGTTATCCAATTAAACAGATGGGGAAACTGAGGCAACATTAGGTTTGCAGTTCCCTGAGGTTGCAGAGCCGGCACTGTGAGTGCCAGAGGGAACTGAGTCTTCTGACTTGGAGAGTGCCAGTGGAGATGGTGGTGCTGGTGGGAAGGAGCAGCCCTGGTTCCAAGGCCGGAGGGAAGGACGCGAGCCCCCCATAGCCCTCCTCAGCAGCCCAGACAGGGGAGGCTTCATCTGCAGAGGGTCCACTACCTTTCCTGGGGAGGGCCTGCCCTGGGCGGCTGAGCTGCTCCCTGCCATGTCCCCACATGGTCTGGACTGACACATTTATGTTCTGTGCTGTCAGAGCAGCCAGGGGGCTTGTTGATGGAGGAACTGAAGCCTGAGGGGAGGGGACTTGTCCATAATCAAGGGCTAGTTCCTTTGGGGGCCCATCCCCCGACTGTGCTTTTTCTAGCCCCCCGACTTCTCAGCCAAGCTTCCCCCCTCTGGGCCTCTGTTTCCTTCTCTATACCGTGAGGGGTCACATCTGACAATCCTGAGGTTTCCATCCAGTCCTATTGACCAAGAATTCCGGAGACCTGCTCAAGGTCACATTACTGCTTTCTCTTGTGGTCACCCTGGCTGGTTAAAGCCCAGCCGCTGCCTGTGGTCATGGGAGAGAGAAAAGCCAGCTACAGCCTTGAAGATCTCTGGAGCCTCCACAGCCACCGCAGGCTGTTGCCGCCTGTGACAAGTGGCTCGCCCAGCGCCAGTCAGCTTTAGCAAACCTCCCATGGCTGTTCTCAAGGCAGTTGGATGGGTAGTTGGTGGCTTCCACGTTGCCCAGGGTCCTTTAGTGTGCTATGGTGATAGGAAAGACATTGTTATTTTTTATCATGTCTGCAGGAGCTGCTGGATGGGGACAGATGGGCGCCAGCAGGGAGCGGTTCAAATGGAGGCTGTGAGGACACAGGGAATGGCCTTCACAGCACCCAAAGAGCCAAGCGGATGCTCTCTTCCTTTCCTGTCCTTGTTTAGTTTTAATTTTTTATTTTGCTCAATTTTTTTCCCTTGCTGTCTTTATTAGGGAGCTTCCAAATCTAAGATGGCGCCCATGGCGTAGCTCACTGGGAAGTTTCCAGCATGCCTCTTGGCTTCAGTCTTGGTTGTCTTGGCATTTCTGTGGGAACCATGGCTGCCATCAGTTGGATCTTGGTATTCTCACTACATCCTTGGGAGAACGACAGGCAGAACCGGACAGTGTCCTGTTTAAGGAACAGGGAACTCCACTTCACTGTGTGATCTTGGGCCAGCGTTTAATCTCTGTGGGTCAGGTAACTCTCTTACCCGAGTGTTAAGACACACAGGTAAGAACATTGGCCTAAATTATCTCTGAAGTCGTTTCCATCTCCTCCTCTGTTTTCGTTCTCAGCTTCAACATTTCTGTTGCCTCCAAAGGGGAAGTTTAGCATTCTGCCGTGCGAGGCCTAGCCCCGCTGACATGATTTGCAAAGCTCCTGCCGACCCCAGGAAGGGTGTGGTTCTGGGCCAGGGACTGACACTCTGTTTTCAGGAAAGTTATGTGCAGTCACTTCTTCACTTGGCCTTGCTCATGGCTTTCCACGTGGGGCGGGAGACTTATTCAAGGGGGCATTCTGTTGAAAGCCTAGAGGAAGTCGCCTGCAGAGAAGAGTTCTGTGTGTGGATGTGGAGCACAGCCATGCCGCTCGTCATCTGCTTGCTCCTGGCCCAGACCCTTGAGCAAGGCTTGTAATTGCCACCTCTGAATTACTGGGCTAATAGAAATGGTACTGAGACATGAAATGAAAAGAAAACGAGTATGTCATGCACCTGAATTTCTAAATGATTTGAAACTTAGAATCCAATCATTTTTAGCATCGTGCAAATCTCCGTTATATTACACGTATAGAGAGAGCATTGCGCAAAATAATTTGGGAAGAAGACACACAACGACACTTCAGAAATGATGCCTTATGTGGCTCTATTACATGCCATTTTCTCACCATTTCACTCATTTGATCCTCCCAACAATCCTGTGAGTGGAAGGTATTTTTATCCCAATTTTCCTCGTGGGGAAACTGAGGCTCAAGTTGGTGAGGAGACTTCCCATGGTTGAGTCAGGACCAGAGCCCTCTCTAAGCCAGGGCACTCCCCTCTCTGCTGACTGGCACACAGGGCTTCCTCACAGGGCCCTGCCTTCTAACGCCTGCTGGCTGCCATCCCTTGTTCTCTTTTTCACTTGAATGTGTTTCTTATCTTTGCCGGGGCTGAGGTCACTCTTTGTGTCAGTAGGAGTCTGCACTTGTTCCTTTCAGTCCTGGCGAGAAAAAGCAGGAATTCTAAAAAGCAGCAATTATCACTCCTGCTTCCTTTGTATGGTGTCCTGTAAATAATTTATCTGGCTTTGAGGGGTCTGAGACTGAAAACATATTAAACCTTGCTGTAACCGGGCGAATTCTGCGTTCCGGACTTGAATGAAGCAGGAAAGAGAAAGGTGTCTTTGAAATCAGAGAAGACTTCGACTGACCGGAGAACACAAGTGGGAGCGCTGGAAAGGGAGGGACGGCAGCAAGAAGGAGCATTTTCATGGCATGGAAAGGTCACCGCGAGGTTCCCACGTCCACATCCCACACGCTTTGCAGCTGGGATCTGGGACCAACTAGTTCTGGAGTTGGAAAACATCGGGAGAGGTCCTAGCTGGGGCACTTCCCGAGTCCCTCCTGCTGTATTCGATACCTGGATTAAACAAAGAAAATTGTGTTTGCCAGGCTAACCAGCTGAAGTCACAAGATTCTGGGGATCATGCAGCGCTCTGGAATTCCTACAAAAACTCATCAGAAAGGGTATGCTGCCCGCCACGCGGAAACGGCTGTGCGCCGGACTTTTCAGATAAAAACCTTTAGCACAGAGTTGAAAAACCATGTGATGGTCATGGATTTCGTGAAGAGTAACTGGTTTCCCTCCCAGAGAAAAGCCAAAGTTTGTATCATCCACATGTATCAAGGCCTGAAGACAGCTGAGCAGACAGCTAGCAGATACGAGGTATGGCTGAATTTGGGCAGGGAGCGGTGGGCGCACACCCCATCCAGAGAAATGGAGCTTTGCTCATCAGGCAGACAGTTCAGATGTTCTAGCTGGTCTAATAGATTAATCATCTGTTTATAGTTTTTCCCAAGGAATTTGGAAAAGACTTTCTCATCTCTTAATTTATTTCAGCTTTTGAAATGTGAGGAGGGAAGCATTGGATTGATGTAATTTACACATGACGCAAGTCTGCATTTATAAACATTTAATAGTGTTCCAAACAGTTGATAGTTTGTATCCTCATTTAGAAACTACAGTAAATTTTTGAGTTAAGTATTCTTAGCTCTGTAAGTTTGCAATCATCTGTCTTTAAAAACAAATTCCTGTTTCCCCATGTGTTATGCAGGAGACTATCTCTGACTTACCTTGATGGAATTGAAATAGAAGGATTTAAGTTAGGTGGGTAAGAATGGTCTCTTATTTTTTGAGGGTGAGCTCTAATTTTCAAGCAGAAACTGCTTTTGTGGGGGAAAAAAGAGAACATCGGAGATTTAGAATATCAAAGTGAGATAAAGACATTATTCAGAAACATATTTGTATTCTGCAACTAGTATAAGCCACGATCGGTTATCCTTCTGAAAGTAAACACACATGAAATCTGATCAGCTCTTTATTGTACATGGAATAAATTATGAATGGCATTGTAATTGACTCCCATATAGCTCACTTACCCATCTCTTTTGATAAATGTAACATGCAAATTGCTAATGTTTTATGAAAAGGCAGGCTTTCTGAATATTGACGCTGTTATTAGGAAAAGCTGCCCATGAATGCTGGCAAGAAGTCCAGATCTTTTGTTCTGCACACTGGGCTTGCTTATTTCGGGGCAGTGCGAGAACCTGTTCCACAGGGTTCAAGGCTGGCTTCTTCCAGTTCCAGCCCTGGGATTGTGAATTTCCATGTTCACAACAGAGATGTAAAGGCCACAGGAATAATGGTGTTAATTAAATTCAGTAATAGTTTTTCATTAGTTCATTGCCCAATCAACCAGAGCAAAAGGTGTGCAATTAGAATATAATTGAAAGAAACCAGAGATGTTATTATTCACAACTAATTAATCAGATGGGGACAGAATTTTATCATTGTATAATTTTCATTGAGGTTATTTTTCAGTCCTCCAGAGAGAGAAAAACTTGTTGAATGATATCATCTTGTGTTTTACAAAAGCCTTATAGCCCCATTTTAAACCCTAAATGGCAAAGAGCAGGTCTGGCGTCCCCGTTTTTTTGTCTGCATAAAACTTCATTTATTTCTATAGCAACGTGCAAGATAACACTGTGGGAAAGTGCAGCTTTGTAGGAGATTGTAAAAAACATCAAGTAGACTGGCAATCATAGCTACGGCATTTTTTCGTGCCCCCTCCCCATCCATTACCAGTTTCAGCCAACAACTGAGGTTGTGTGCCTGCTGCTTAAATGTAACCTAGAGGCTAAAGTCTTCTGTGGAAATGAGTCCAAGACCCCTCCCACGGCAATCAGCCTGGTCCGCTGGACAGTCCTTACTGTGTCTGTGATTTGAGAAGTGGTCCTGGCGGGGCTGGTTCTTCCGCTCGCGGGCAGGCCAGGTTTGAAAACTGTCAGATAGGATCTGCGCTTCCTGTCTCTCTGAATTCTGAGCTCTGTTCTTTCAATAGCAAACATTTCAGAATTTAAAATTTTCCACATCCATTGGACTGTTTCTCATATTATTCCCACTGGGGCATGTCAGTACCATTTAGATTAGGAAACCCAGGAAGAAGGCAATTCCTTGCTCAATTTCCAAGCTGAACTGATGAGAGAGCACAATTAACAGCCGCTGGGTCCTGTTAGACTTGGCCCAGTGACCCCTTCTCTCTCCAAGGCTCTGAGGCCATTGGTTAACTTGCCGGGGCCTTGACCATAAAGTGCCCAGTGGGGTGAAAAATGAGCCAGGTCACTGGAATGAACTCTCAGTGCACAAAGTTGCTAGATTAAAGAAACTGGTTCTCCAGTAAAAGTGAGTTTGAGAGATTTTGTTTCCATAAAAACCTTATGGATTTCAAGTCCTTCCCATGAGGACCTACACATCTGCTTGAGTTGAGTTTCAGATGTAAGACTGGCATTTTTCTAAAACTGTGACCTTAGTCCTGAGCTGTGTTAACACTTGGAGGTGCTGCCTCTCATCTGGGACAAGCAGTGACCCAGCATATCTCTGCCACTGATGGTCCAGCCACACTCACTCTCTTACTTAAATGCCTTTTGACAGGAATGATGAGCAGACCTCTTGTGCTGGAGGGTAACTAGGATGGGAGCAGATGGCGGTGAGGGCGCTAAAGATCTGTGTCTTCATGTTTGCAGAACTTTGATCCCTTCTCACTCCAAAATGCTCAAAACTGTTAAAAGCACAGTGTGTGAAGGCCATTTCTCCCCCTGCATACACATTTGATAAATTTCAGACATCCAGATAGCCATAACTGGGCAGTAGGATGGACCTGTGTTTGGGTTATGACCACTGTCATTGCAAGCATGGACGCATTCTGAGATTCCCTGTGAAGCAGAGCGTGGATGGTTTCACCAACTTCATGGAGAATTCAGAGATGTGCTTGCATCTGCCAGAGTTTCACTGTGAGTCGGCGTCTCCTAATTGACTGTTGAGACCTTTCTGATGATAGGTGCAGGCTGGGGCCACCAAGCCAAGGCTTGACCATTCATCTTCCTGGAGGTGACAGTTTCTAATATATTTAATCATTAGATGAGCCAGGGAAAGTTTCTGTATTTGGCAATTGCCATTTGGCCATGCTTCTCAATATTTCCCCAAACCCCTGTCATTTTCACCTCCCCTTCCTATTCATCCTACTTTTTGGATTTGGCTAGCGGTACTCAATTTTGGCTGAATACATGAATCACGGTGAACTTTTATTTTTATTTTTTTGATATACAAAAAATTGCACATATTTAATATATATGTTTTGATGAGTTTGGACATATGCATACACTTGTGATGCTATCACCACAATCAAGGTACTAAATACATCCATCACCTCCAAAAATTTCCTGTGTTCTTCTGCATGTTGCTTTTTTATTTGCTTTTGGTGTAAGAACACCTAACATGAGATCCGTCTTCTTCATATTTTAAAGTGCACGATGCCATGTTCTTAGCTGTAGGCACTGTGTTGTGCAGCAGAGCCCCAGAACTTACTCATCTTGCATAACTGAAGCTTTGGACCCACTGAGCAACAACTCCCCATTCCCCCCCCCCCAACCCCCAGCAACCAACATTCTATTTTCTGCTTCTATGAATTTGACTAGTTTGGATCCATCATATGAGTGGAATCATGCAGTATTTGTCGTTCTGTAACTGGCTTATTTCACCAAGCATAATGTTCTCTAGTTTCGTCCATGTTGTTGCAAATGGCAGGATTTCCTTTTTAAAGGCTGAGTAATATTCCCTTGTATGTGTATGTTACATGTTTTTTATCTATTCATCTATTGATGGACATTTGGGTTGTTTCCTCATGGTGAACTTTTAAAAACGATGTATGCCGTGGCCCAGCCTAGGCTGTTGAGAGCCAGAGCGGCTGTTTGATTTGGTTGTAGTCCTTTGGAGAGCATTGACCTTTGTTCTGGCATGACGTTAAGTTCCTTGAAAACAGTTTGATTCTTTCAGGGCTTACTTTTCAGCCGACTTTAGTCTAGGGAGAATTTTACCCCCAGTGGGTGTGTGGTAATGTCTGGAGACATTTTCGGTTGTGATAACTTGGGGAAGATGCTACTTGTACCTGCTGGGTAGAGGCCAGAGACGCTGCTAAATGTTCTACATACCCAGGACAGCTCCCCACCCCCAACGACAAAGAATCACCAGCCTGAAATGTCCACAGAGCGGAGGCTGAGAAACCCTGCTTTAAGGTTGATTTAGTCCCTCTGTTAGAGCATGACCCTGTGAGAGTCTAGCTGATGCCTCACGTGTGTGAGATCTTTCTCCCGGGGCCCGTGGGAACATGAACTGTTACCAGCTCTGGGTGAGGTCCCAGAAGTGTTCGACCTACTATTTTCTGGTAGTTCTTTTCCTGGTTTCAGGTTGTTTTCCCTCAAGCATGTGCAAACCAGTATTCAGCCAAAGACTCAGGGACCCCCTGCAGATTGCTAGAAGTCTCTTTCCTTGAGTTCTCTCCTCTTCGGTGTTTGGCCCCGCGAGTTCTAGCTATCTTGGCCTCTCCGAATCCTGAGCTCTGCCTCCTTCACTCAGTGAGTCCCTGGGTTCTCTGAGTTTCTCCTCCCTGAGCTGCAGCCTGGAAACCGCCTCCAGGTGGGGACAATTATAGGGCTCACCTCTCTCGTGTTTCCCCTCCCTCCAGGATCAGAGCCCCACTCTGCTTATTGCCCAGTGTCTGGAAACCATTGTTTCATAGCTTTTGTCTGGTTTCTCCATTGTGGCCAGAAGTAGAAGTCTCCCCGGGTGTTTGCATGTCCCACCAGAGCTGAGAAATGGGCTCTGATGGATGTTTGCAAGTGGCTGGGGTGAGCCCTTAGGTCTTATGAAATGAAAGTGCTCAAGTGCTTGAAAATGAAAGTGCTTGGGCTTCAAGACAGCTGATTATCGGAGAATAAAGAAGTCACTGAGACGCAACAGCAGGTAAACAAATGTTCCCTTTCTTCTCGTAGTTATCGAAAGGAGCAAGACAATTTCACCTCTTTCCAAACTCAGCTGTAGAGATTGAGCCAGATCCGAGTCTGCAGACTCTCGCTTCTCTTCCTCAAATCTTGGCCCCCAAGTGATGCTTTTTCCGGAATATGCTGGTGGCTCTGGCTGCAGTGAAGGCGCTAAGCCCTCCAGAGTGAAGAGGGTTGAGAAAAGGGCATTTCACAAAGGGCAAAACATCTTTCAGTTAGCTTTGCCTCCCCTCGAACAGGTCAGGAAGCCCTGCCTCATCCCTGGGGCCTGCCTCCTGCCTGAGCGTGTACTTGATGCTCCTCCTGGCAGCCTCAACCACTCACCTCCGTTGACAATGGCTGGTAGCCAAATGCAGGAGGAGGGAAATCTAAGAGGCAAAAGGTGAAGCGACCACCCTTGGGGCTCAATGCTGCCCACTCGCCATGTTCTTCCAGCCCCTCCTGGCATCTGCCAATGGGAGGCTGGCTGTCAGGGGCCAGGCCCGGAAGAGGAGCAAGGGGTCAGAGGTCTGAAATTAGTTTTGCTGCATCAGGAGGTGCATCTGGTGATTGAGGTCTCCACTGGGAATTTTATTATGGGTGAAGGGACTTGATCCAGGGCATTTGCTGCCAAGGCTCCTGAGGTCTATCTGACATCATTTTGGCGAACTTCCATTAGGAAACTGGACATAGGTGGGCAGACTATGTCCGCATTTCAGCCAAACCAAGGGAGAGGAGACAGCAGATGAAAGGTGGTGGTGTGGTTAAGAGTGAGGGCACAGGATTAGATTTCCTGGGGTCTTGCTTGTTGAGTGACCTTGGCAAATTTCTTGACCTCTTTGAGCCTCAGTTTCCTCATCTGCGTTCATGAGAACCGTGATAATATAGGGTTGTTGGGAGGGCTAAGGGAGATAATCTATAGAAAGGGCTGAGCCTCGGGCCTGGCATGGAGACAGTATTCCCTGAAAGTGAGTCATTGGTGCTCAACTTTCAATATGCTTTTTTTCTGTCATCCCCAGCCCTACCACAGAGCCACGGTGGGAAGATGTGGCCCCAGGGCCCAGGCTCACTGTGACCAGCACTTTAAGGATGCTGCCTCTGTGCAAGCAGCTGTGTTTAAATTGAACACTCCCTTCCGTCTTTCCCCACACTCAAAGTGCCAGGTGGTAGGGATTTATGACCTTCTGTACTCTGCACGGGGAAACCCCATTCCCCAAGAACTCAGAGATGAGTCACCAAACTGGCCCTGAGCTGAAGGCACAGTTTGCATTCAGAGCCCACCCCGTGCTGTGGTCAACTGCAAATTCCATGTCTGACAAGAGACTATTGAGAATGTGAGTTCATACTGCTTCCTGCCTGATAGACGCAGGGTTGATGCAGGGAGTATTAACAGGGCATTTTCCATGTGCAATGCACCCTCCCTTAGAAGACCTATAAGGACCCAAATGGGTTTTTACCATCTCCTAAAGGATCAAATGGACCTCACACCTAAGTGTCCTGTAGAAGCCTCAGGAGAACTTTCTAAGAATGCAGACCCCTGGGCTCTGAGAAGGGTGAGGTCTAGAAAATCTATATTTTTAACCTGAAAACTGTGATTCTGATGCAGTTGTGAAGTCCTGATCTGGAAGTTCCAGGCCAATATTTTCCAACTGCGCGAGCCCAGGAGAAAATGGTAAAGAAGCCCATATGAATTGCCTGTGTGAAGAAAGCTGGTGTGAAGGAGTAGGGCGATGGGGGAGGGAGGGAGGATCAGGGAGGAGAGTGGCAGGGCTGGACCGCTGTGTGCAAGGAGAGTTGAGAGACAGTGATTGAACAAAGGGGACTGGTGGTGTTGATCCTTGAATTGCCCCATTGACGCTCACCACAGCTGTGTGAGGCACGTGAGCCCTATTGTTCCGAAGAGAGAGTTCTGTGAGGCCCAGATGGATGGTGCAGGCTGCCTGGGGACAGGGTTAGGATTGGCAGGATCTGGCTTGGTTACACCCTACCCCGAGGGTGTGCTTCTTCACGGTGCTGGGGAGAAGAGCAGGAAGCAGCATTTGTCCTGACAGCCACAGCGGGAAACCCAGGGGCCCTCAGAGTTGACCGTGGAGAAAGTGAGCTCTGCCAGAATCAGGTGGCAAGAGGCCGCTCCAGAGCCCCTCTGACTTCCTCTCTCCTGTAGCTTTGGGCATCCTTCCTTCTAAGGCTCTTTCACTAAGCACCTCCTGCGGGCTCTCAGTCCCACCTGTGTTCTCACTACCTGCTGTTTTTGCTGTTCCAGGTTCTCTTACTTTTCTAGTGGAGCAGTCAGATCGAAGAGGAAATATTGGGCTGTCTTGTTAAAAAAAAAAATATGTATCAAGGACCTACTATGTGGTAGGAACTGTGTTAGGTGCTGGGGACACAGAGGTCCCCAAAGGCAGTGTTCCTGTCCCTGTTCATCATCTGGTTGGGGAGGTAGCCATTCCAAGGAATGCCAAGTCAGGGTGTCTACACTGAGCCGTAGACCCAGAGAACTCAGCAAGACTGCACAGGGAAGGAGGCATTTGGGCATGGAAGATGGGGAGTTCCTGCCCCGTGAATCTGCCTTCATGGAAGGTTGGGAGTTTTCCATGTCTAGGAGGGACAGTGAGAATATGGGGCAAAGAATGGGGACATTTCAGGCAGAAGGAATGACAACCTCTGGATGGTGGCACAGGAAGGGAGAACCTAAACAGACCTGATCATCTCTACAATTGCCACTAGAATTTGCAGGGCACAGTTCCCAAGAGCGGGGAGCCAGGCAGAGGAAGGGCTCCAGAAGTTTGCTTCAGATTCCCTCGGGTCTGTGGCTGAAAGCCAGTCTGTGCCATGCAATCCATGAGGCCAGACAAAGAACTGGCCAGGGAAGAACAGGGACTGGGAAGCTGTAAGAGGAACGATCCTCAGAGCTCACCTAGGGCTGCGGATCATTCAAGCTCCCCACCATCCAGAATGTAGGGACCTCACTCACTGAATACAGGGTGAACTCAGTAGAGGTTGCTATGCCTGGGAAGGATGGCTGAGCTAGCCCCAGACTAAAGGCTACTCTAGGCCCGTCCTATAACAATTGTAAAAACAATTCTTGAAAGAATTAAGTTGTTTCACAAGTAGTTTAACTGCCTGCCTGAACAAAGTTCCACATTTTTTAAAAGATGACAACAAAATCCAGCAAGCAATAATATAAAATAAAAAATATCTGCATCCAGACAAAGCTTACTAGACATTCACAGAAGCAGGAAAGTATGACTATTAACCAGGTGAAATTACGGTTAATAGAAACAGACCCATGAATGACAGAGACGATGAAATTAGCAAGCAAGGAGCTCTTAAAAAACTATTCTAAATATTATAGATATATTGCTTTCCCTTTAAATTCAAGGATTTAAGGATAATAGGGAGAGAAACAGTTGATAGAGAAAACGAACCAAATAGAATTTCTAGAGAAGAAAAAAAAAAATGATGCTACCTGAAATGGAAATTTTCCTAGGTGGAGTTAACAGGAAATTGAATGCTATTGAAGAAAAGATCAGTGAAATTTCTAAACTGAAGACAAGAGAGAAAAGAGGAGAGAGAGAGAATGAGAGAGAAAGAGCAGAGCTTGAGGGACCTGTAGGACAATATCAATATCAAGAGGTCCAACATACACATAATTAGAGTCTCAGAAAGCACAGGGAGGGGGTGAGGGCAGAAAAAAGATTTGAAGAAATAGTGGCTGAAACATTTCCAAATTTAGTAGAACATAAGTCAAAGTACTACTTGTCAAGTGTGTATACAGCCGAGGCCAGATCACCAATGTCGTCCTATGCTGTGTTAAATAGTATATATTTCAGTGTTTCCCAGGACCGTGGTCCACAGGGTTATCAATCAACCTTCTCCAGTCTGAGGGATATGTTTGTTTCCATATGATCACTCTGCATAAATTAACTGAGGCGGCTTGCTTATTTACTTGTGGCTGAGATAATATCAATTTAGGGTAGGGTCCTAGGTTGTTTTGGCTCTGATCGGCTATTGGAAGAAGGAAAAACAATCTGGCAGACACTATCTGTATTATTCTTCTATTGCTGCAAAACAAATTATTACATACTTAGCAGCTTAAAACAACACCTATTTATTATCTCACAGTTTTGTAAGTCAGAAGTCCTGATGTGGGTTAACTAGCCCCTCTGCTTAGGGTCTCTCCAGGCTGAATCAATGTATCAGATGAGGCTGTGATTTCATCTGTGGCTCAGAGGCCTCTTCCAAGATCACTGGTTATTGTCAGAATTCAGTTCCTTGTGGTCACAGGACTGAAGTCCCCATGTTACTGGTGGCTGTCAGCCAGCCCTCTCAGCTCCTGCAGGCTGTCCTCAGATCCTTGCCCTGTGCCTTCAGCCACAGGTAGTTTATAACATGTTCATTTGCCTCTTCAAGGCCAGCAGGACAGTCTCTGCTGCTTTGAATCTTTGACTTCTTTTAAAGACACACCTGATTAGGTCAGGCCCACCAGGTATAATCTCCCTTTGATTAACTCAACACCAACGGATTAGTAACCTTAATTATAGCTGCCAAACCCTTTTGCCATATAACATAACTTAATGGTGGAAGTAACAGTCCATCATATTCACAGGTTCTGCTCACACTCAAAGGAAAGAGAACATACAGGGCAGGTGCGCCAAGAGGTGGGAACCTTGGGAGCTGAGAATACTGTCTACCGCACTATATTTGAAATTTTTGTATCTGGGCAGAAAAGGAAATAAAAGGAGCTCTTGAAATTGGAGGCATGTAGATTGGAGGCTCTGTCGAGGAGTTCCGTGAGGAAAGGCGCCCCAAATCTCCTGCAGCTCACCACTGTGCCCCCAGCACCAGGTCAGCCTTCAAGAAACATCTGAGGGATACGTGTAGGACTGAGTGAGTAAATGAACAGAAGTGCGTGAAGTGCGTTTTAGATGAAGACCTGAGGCCGGGCGAATGGTGGCTGATGACATCACACATGTAAGAGATGGTCCTCTGATTCGATACTTCTGTTAGGGTCCCTTAAAGATTCATTCATCTTCTGGTCATTGACAGACAGGCAGGCATCAGCCCTAGTTTGCGCAAGTGAAGCTCCAAAGTGGACGGCACTTGTTTTATCACAAACTGCAAATAGAAAATTGTTTAATTTCCTCTCTGTGAGTCTCATTTACACCCCTTCTCCATCCAGAAAGGACTTGGAGACAGCTCCAAACATGAGTATGTTGGAAAACATCCAGCCTTTAGGAATAATAATGTATCAGACAAACAAATAGGGCTGAAGACAAATGGAGGCATTTTCTTAGAGTAGACAACAAATTGCTTGCCATTTTGTATTGAAGACAAGAAGCCACTTCCCAGCAAAGCAGCCTGCAGTCAGTGGTGAGTAGACTGGCCCTCAAGGGGCAACTCTGTGGCAGGGTTCAGATGGCTCGGATCTAGCCCTCTATTTCCAGAAAGTTCATGAAACTCATTATTTTAGCTACAAATGTGCTCAACTCCTCACTAATGAGCTCTGGATGCTGCTGGCATCTCAGTGCCTGGCTCTGGTCAGTTGCTTCGTGTAGTTCTATAGTTTTGGAGGAAGCGTGTTGAGCGGTGCTGGGCGAGGCCTCGTATGCGAAAGGGACTGGGTCTCGTTGGTTGATGGACATGCAAAGGGGGGCCCAGGAGTGTATGGGAGATGCCGTGTGCTCAGATCTGCACTGTTTGCTCTCACTGTTGATTTAGTACGCAGGAAGGAAGCTTTACTCTGCTCCCAAGGAGTGCAGGCCACTGTGCCAGCTGTCAAATACTCAGGGAGCAAAAATATGAAGACTCCGTGAAACATTCCGCAATAAATGGCCAAATGGTGTTTATTTTTAATACAAATATAAAAGCATTTAACTCATGTGGAATCACCGAAATGATACAATTTGTATTTTTTAGCTCATACATGCATATATGTATTTCATTCTTACTAGGACAGTGGAAACACTACAAAAACCAAGTCAAAATTTTTTTCATTCCTTGATATAATCACATTCTCCCCACACTCTCTGCCTTAGTCCACTGCCGAGTAAGGAAGGTTCGAAAGGAAAGGGAGTTCTGGTGCCCTGTCCTCCCCTTTGCTTCTTCACCATCATTTTCGGCATAAGCGATTGGCTAACACAGGGACTTAACATGAGCAAGAGATGAACGATTGGGTTGGCTGGTTATTCACGTTTCTCGGAATCCGTCACCTTCTTTCTGCATTTGAAGTCGGTCTGGTTCCGGGGCAGCATGGCTTCTACAACTGACAGAACTCCACCTACTCCATCTTAGACATAATTCACTCATTTCGTGTTCATTTTGAGTCTTGCTGAACTGCCATGCATCGTAGGTTCACCCGAATTCTGTAATCAGGAAGCACCTGACACCTTATGTGAATGAGGCAGCGAGCACACACATTGTGTCTTTCTGCTCACGTGCACACTTCACTGGCCCACAGGACTTCAATTACAAAACGCAAGTTCAAAGGTAAGATTATTAAAAAATTCAAGATGGCGATCCCAAAAGCAGAGGCCACAAAACAAAAAATGGATAAGTTGGACTTCACCAAAATGAAAAGCTTGTTTGCATCAAAGGACACTGTCAACAGAGTGAAAAGGCAACCCTCCTACAACATAGATGAACCTTGAGGGCATTATGCTCAATAAGCCAGTCACAAAAGGACTTATATTGTTTGGCTCCATTTTTATGATCTACCTGGAATAGCTAAATTCACAGAGACAGAAAGTAGAATGGTGGCCACTAAGGGCTGGGTGGAGGGGGGAATGGAGAATTCTTGTTTAATGGGTTCAGAGTTTCAGTTCGGGAGGATGGAAAATTCCGGAGATGGATGGTGTGATGGTTGCATAGCATGGTGAATGTACTTAATCTCACCGAATCGGACACTTTAATGGTCAATTTTATGTTATGTATATTTTACCATAATAAAAGACAGCTCAAGATGGCAACACTGAACCAAGCATGTGGCCCTTCTGAGTGCAGGCCCCGTGAACCGCAGGGCTCTCACACCTTGACGCTGGTCCTGAGCTCACTGGTGTTTATAATGCATAAGACAATTCTTTTTCACTAGATGATGAGATCCCTGAGGTCAGAGTCCAGGTCTTATTTCTCTCACTAACTCTCTGTTTGTTGAATTGAAACTTTAACCTAAATTGAAGCTGATTCATGATACATTAAAAAAAAAAATCAGCCTTATTAAGGTATAATTTGCATACATTAATATTCATACATATTATAAGTGTACAGTTCATTTTGTTTTGACGAATGCATACAGTTGTGTAACCAGTACCAAATCATGATGTAGGGCATTTCCACCAACCCAGAAAGTTCCCTCATGCCCTTGCACTCAATGCCCTTCCCCCGACTCAGCCCCTGGCAACCACTGAGCTGCTTTTAGCCACTTTGGTTTTGCCTGGTTCGGCACGTCCTATCACTGAAATCATGCAGTGTGTGGTTTCTGTGACTATGATAAGTTTCTGTTACACCTTTTGGCGTCTTAATTAAATAGATGATGTTCTCTTGAGGCAGCAGAGGGGTGAGGACTTGGCCAGGTAAACTTGAGTTTTTATCCTGACTTTGCCATTTATTAATTCTGGCTTTGTGTGAACTCTGACCTTCTCCAGTGTCAGTTGCTTCATATACAAAACGGAATTAATAGTTAAAGTACCTTCATCTGGCACGTTTGTGGGGATTGAATTAAGTGGTATGCGGAAAGAATTTATGGCAATGCTTGGCTCAGCATAACAGCTCAGTAATGCTTAGTTATTTATCATATTATTATTGATGTTATTAACCTTAATCCTAAGAATAACATATCCTTGTGTGCATCATACAATGGGAGGAGAGTGTACCTCCCTTATAGGGTTGCCATGGAGATTACATATGCCTGGGAAGCATTTAGCATGGAGCCTGGCGCTTGGTAAGCGCTCTGTAGTGTAGCTGTTATAAAGCCATTAAGGACCCTATCCTGCTATTCCCCACTAAGTAAAAGTCACCGTTTCTCCTAATTCTGAGAAGGTGTGAAAGCCAGCTATAAAAAGGGCTTCTTGTAGACGGCTTTTTGTCAGTCTGGGTGAAAAAAAAGTTGGTGAAATGCAGCCACCAGTGTGAGATGATAAGGCCCTTTGCCCTCAGGCCCAGGGGAGGAGGACGGCGTGAACAGGTGAGCCAAAGCACAGGAAATACCTCCGTCCTTTTTCTTCTTTTTTTGTGTCTTTTCCTTTGAAAGAAGAAAAGCAACAGCAATTGAGTTAAAAGTTGTAGGTGTGAGTGGGCGATTGAATTCTCAGAACTTTCCGAAGTGTTCCCAAGCCAGAGTAACTTTGTTGTATTTGATTTTGAAGTACCTCAAGCAATGCAGGACTCTAATTGAGGGAAAGTAGATGGTGACAGTAAACAATTACCGGGGAAAGAATTTTGCGCATGGTACAAGAAATGGATTCCGTTTCTGGGATCATCGGCTCACATTTCCGAGTAAGGAGAAAATGCTGCCAATGATAGGAAACATAATAGAACGTGCTGAAAGGAATACTTGAGGAGCCAGGGGAAATCTAACTCTTTGATATACAAAATAGTTCAGCTAAATTTGACTTTGTAACCGGGTAATTAACATGCCAATATTATGGAGTTATTTTCCCCCCACGCCTGATGTTTGCATAGAAATCTCCAGCCAAGTGCTTCGTCATTGCTGTTCTCATTTATCCCTGCAAACGCTCAGGGAGCTGAAGTCACCCCAGTGGGGAAATGAGGAGCGAACTCTCTGTAGATCACTTCTCATTAGGCAGCCAGGGGAGGCTGTCTTCCTCTGCGTGTCTCGCAAGAGGAGGAATGATCGAAATAATACATCCTCTTTACATCCTGATTTGTCTCATTTTTAAACCAGAACCCCACCGGACACCACCCTTGAAAACAAAAGTGAAGGAGAATCAAGGAGAGACGGAAAGACCGAACTGCATCATCTTCATTCAGATCCTAACGAGGGAACCATCCCGCCATTTGCAATCAGATAGGGCATATTATCTCAGTAATAAAAGACAATTGAGAATCTAAATGAAAAATCTAATGCTTTTCATGCTGATTTATTTTATATTAGAAAAAGTTAAACCAGATGTAAACATGAAGAGATGAAGCATGAAGAGGGAATCAGGGCAGAGTGATAAATCTCAGCTTTGAGTTATTATAGGTGCAGGGTTGCATTAACCAGAAAGTACCCTGTTGATCCATAAACTGATCTGACATTAATTATTGTTGCAGAAGAGAGTTCAGAAGATTGAATACAAACATGTAACACTGGCAAAGATCAATCACGCGTCTAGATTAGCTGTGGAGGGTGTATTCGGCCCCAAGAGAGGCTGTGTTAACCCGTCGGCAGTCCAACCTGGAACCACCCCTGCCACAGGCTTGCTATCTGCCCTCTAGTAGGACCCTCAGCATGCCCAGGAGGAGGCATCAGGATGCTGAAAAGAAATGGTGCTCTTCCTGTCCTGTTGACAGACTCCAACAACGTCTGCCACATCCTAAAGAGCAGACCCAGCCAAAACCCCCCTTGGCCTTTGACAACTTGGGATATAAATAGATTCAGAATCTCTCCTCTGTTTTCTCTGCCGACCACGTAAGTGTCCAGAAGAGGCAGAACGGAGGTGGGGTTCTGTGTGGGCCTGGCAATTCCTAATTGTTTTCTCCCCTCTCTTCTTTCCTAGGGCCTATGAGATTTCAGTCCCTGTTTTACTTGCTCAACCATCTCTACCTACTTCCACTACCCCTACATAAACACACACACACACTAACGTGGGGAATGCAGCGAGAACACTACTTCTAGTTGGAGAAGGATCCTGGCTCTGTCATTGGTAGTTCTGTGACCTGGGGCAAATTACTTAATCTTTCCCTACCCCAGGGCCCATATCTATAAAATGCAGAGGGAATGCCTGTCTTGTGTGGACTGGATGAGGGATATATGGAAAACCCTAACCCAGGGACCGGTGAGTTTTTTAAATATCTGCAGTACCAAGCCACAGTTCTCCACCGAAAACTCTTGGGGCCAAATGTGATTCAACAACAATTTCTTAATATTATTTCAGAAAGGTAATACTGCACGACATTCCCAGCGGGATCTGAGGTAGCACCCTGTAATTAAGCTCACTGACGTTTTTGCAATAAAATTTGTGAATAGTCACGCTAAATGGAATACATTAATATTACAAACAGCCTCAGGTTAGTTCAGGTAAGGTTTTGCTGTCAGGTTAGTTTTCTACAAACTCAGAGAGAAAAACTCTCTGATTTCAGAGCGTTGTGGATTTTAGAATTGTAGATAAGGCATTATGGGTTCATAGTAAGAACTAAGATGTCTTGAAGGGAGAGTCAGTAAACGACAAAAACAGCGAAAAGCAGGAACATATTTGCTGCTCAAAGCCCAGCTGTGATGTCAGGGCTCGGGGGCAGCAAGGGAGAGAGTGTGAAAGTCATCCTGTAAATCATTTAATCTGACACAAATGGACGGGTCTAGTGGTATTGTACCTACGATGTTCAAATCCAGCACAGCTTCTGCCACCTGATGGACTGCATAGGTCAGTTTGCTGTCAATGTCTTCAGCGTCCTCACTGGTGTCAGGCTTAACCACAGGATTTCTGCTGTGGCTGGTGCTGGTCAGGCTGGACTCTATAAGGTGGCGGGTGGGGAGGTGGTGTGGAAAGAACGCCAGATGAGAGTCGGGAGGGCTGGCATAGGGGCCAGTGCCACTGTTTTCTTGTTCTTGAGCCTTTCTGTCTCTCACCCTCTCTGCCTTGGTTTCTTTATATAAAAACCCTTTGTGTTCTGGCCACGTCTCAGCACCTTGGAGAATCAAAATGAAGTAATGTGTATAAAAGAGCTTTGCAATCTGGAACATTTCCTATGATTGTGAGATATCACTATTCTCTTCACGTGCTTGATCCCAATCATAGTTTTCTCCCAAAAAGTAGATCCTAATTGCCTGGCTTCCAATCTGGGCTCTTTCACTTGCTTACTAGGTGTGTGTGTGACTTTGGGCAAGTGACTTAACCTCTCTGTGCCTCAATTTCCACCTCTGCAAAGTGGAAATAATAACTATCCGTCTCTCACAGAGTTGCTGGAGGATCCAGCGAGCTAAGTATCAGGCCCTCAGTGAGCCCTCAGTGATAGCTCCTTTGTGATCTCAGGCTCGAGCCAGGCCCAGGAGCCACTGGGAACAGAGATGGAAAGCAGGGTCTTCAATCTTTTCCCTATTGTGTGGCTTTGGTAAATTACTGTTGCCATTCACTAAATAACACGCTAATGGCTTCAGAGACCTAAGGGAGACAAGATCTTGAAAGAACTGAGTTAGGAGTCACTTAATGATCACTCAGGAAATAGCTTGGGGCTGATCAGATTCTCCCGGTGAGTAGTAAATAGTAAGAACTATAGCAGTACCTTTTCTTTATCACAGGAAGTATTTTTACATGTAGAAAAAGTGTCACTATAGTCACCTATGTATGCTTTTTCCATTTTTTAAAAAAAATTTATTTTTTACTTACTCGCTGGGAATCATAGTGGACATCCATTTATGTTGCCTGTTGCATTAACAGTATATCACAAGGATGTTCTCATGTGATTTCACAGTCCTTTCATTCATTTCATTCATTCAGCATATATATATATATATATATATTTTTTTTTTTTTTTTTTTGCTGAGGAAGATTAGCCCTGAGCTAACAACTGTGCCAATCTTTCTCCACTTTATATGTGGAGGATGGCTGACGAGTGGTGTATGTCTGCACCCAGGATCCTAAACCATGAACCCGGGTGGCCAAAGTGCAGTGCACTGAACTTAACCACTATGCCATGGGGCAGCCCTTCAAAGACATATTACAGACCTGGTGCTGTTGTAGGTGTTGCAAGTACTTCAAGGAACAAAGAACTTACAGTGTGGAGCTTACGTTCCAGTGGGGAGGAAACGGAAAACAAATCAATAAATAAATGTCACACTCGACAAACGAGGAACAGAAGGAAACTACCTCCACATAATAAAAGCCATATATGAAAACCCCACAGAGAACAGTATACTCATTGGTGAAAGACTGAAAGCTTTTCCTCTAAGATCAGGAACAAGGCGAAGATGCCCGCTTTCACCACTTCTCTGCAACATAGTACTGGGAGATCCAGCCCGAGCAATTAGGGAAGGAAGAGAACTAAAAGGCACCCAAATTGTAAAGGAAGAAGTAGAATTATCTCTGTTGGTACATACATGTAGAAAACACTACAGAGTCCATAAAAAACTGTTGGAACTAATAAATGAATTCAGCAAAATAGCAGGATACAATGTCAACACAGAAAAATCCATTGCATTTCTATATACTAACAATGAGCAGTCTGGAAAGGAAATTAGGAAAGCAATTCCATTTACAACAACACCTAAAAGAATAAAATACTTAGGAATTAACTTCACCAAGGAAGTGAAAGACTTGTGCAATGAAAACGGCAAAACGCTGCTGAAAGAAATTGGCAGACATAAATAAATGGAAACACATCTCATATTCACGGCTTAGGAGAATTAATGTTGTTAAGATGTCGATACTACCCAAAACGATCTAGGCATGAAGTCTCCATGAAGGCCCAATGATTTTTTTTTTTTTGGTAGAAACAGAAAAGCCTATCCTAAAATTTGTATGTAATCTCAAGGGATCCCACATAGCGAAAACAATCTGGACAAAGAAGAACAGAGCTGGAAGACACACACTTCTGATTTCAAAACTTCCTATGAAGCTACAGCAATCAAAGCACTGCGGTGCTGGCATAAAGACAGATGTATAGACCAACAGAGAGGAATAGAAAGCCCCCAAAGAAACCCTCACATATACAGTCAAAGGATTTTTGACAAGGGTGTTCAGACCATTCATTGGGGAAAGGACAGTCTTTTCAACCAATGGTAATGGGAAAACTGGACAGCCACATGCAAAAGAATGAAATTAGACCCCTTTCTAACACCATATTTTAAAATTAACTCAAAATGGATCAAAGATCTAAATGTAAGACCTAAAACTATAAAACTCTTATAAGAAAGCATACAGCAAAGCTTCACAGCGATGGATTTGACAATAATTTCTTAGATATGACACCGGAGGTACAGGCAACAAAAGAAAAAATAGACAAATTGGGCTTCATAAAAATTAAAAAACTTCTTACATCAAAAGACAATATTGGGGCCCAGTGGCACAGCGGTTAAGTTTGCGCTCTCTGCTCTGGTGGCCCAGGGTTCACAGGTTCGGATCCTGGGTGTGAACCTACATCCCACTCATCAAGCCATGCTGTGGCAGCATTCCACATACAAAAAATTGGCACAGATGTTAGCTCAGGGCCAATCTTCCTCACCAAAAAAAAAAAAAAAAAAGAAAAAGAAAAAATATCAACAGAGTAAAAAGGCAACCCACAGAATGAGAGAAAATATTTATGAATCATGTAGCTGATAAGGGATTAACCAGAATATAGCGAGAACTAAAACTCAAGAACAAATAAACAAACAACTCAATTCAAAAATAGGCAGAGGACTAGACTAGAATAAACATTTCTCCAAAGAGGACATACAAATGGCCAATAAGCACGCGAAAAGATGCTCAACATCACTAATCATTAGGGAAAGGCAAATCAGACTACGATGAGATACCACCCCATATCCATTAGGATGGCTGCTATTAAAAACCCCCAGAAAATAGTAAGTGTTGGCGAGGATGTAGAGCAGTTGAAACACTTGTGCACTGTTGGTGGAATGCAAAATGGTGCAGTTTCTGTGGAACACAATATGGTGTTTCTCCAAAGAATTAAAAATATAATTACCATACGATCCAGCAATTCCGCTGCTGGGTATGTACCCCAAAGAACTGAAAGCAGGGTCTCAAAGAGATATGTGTACACCTGTGTTCATAGCAGCATTATTCCCAACAGATAAAACATGAAGGCAACTCAAGTGTGTCTATCGACAGAAGAATGGATAAACAAAATGTGGCACATACACGCAGTAGAATATTATTCAGTCTTAAAAAGGAAGCAAATTCTGACACATGCTACAACGTGGATGAGCCTGGAGGAGATGATGCTGAGTGAAATAAGCCAGCCACAAAAGGACACATACTGCATGATTCCACTCATATGAAGAACTTAGAGTAGTCCAAATCCCAGAGACAGAAAGAACAATGCTGTTTGCCACTGGCTGCCGGGAGAGGAGAAGGAGGAGTTGCTGTTTAACGGGTAAAGAGTTTCAGTTTTACAAGGTGAAAAGAATTATGGAGATGGATGGTGGAAATAGTTGCACAGTATTATGAATGGTTTGAACACCACTGAGCTGTACACTTGAAAATGGTTATGATGGTGAATTTTATGTTAAGTATATTTTATCACAATAAAAAACTAAATTAAAAAATTAATATACGTCTCATGTTAGTCTTGGTAAAACTTAGTTGCAAAATGTTGCGTCTTCCAGGGGCAGCAACCGACTTCAGCTCGTGAGCAAATGATCCCCAGATAAGGCTATAAGCCAGCCCCTCTCAGGACCAAGCTTTAACACGTCACTGAACGTAAGGCACAGACTCTCCTGGTTCAAAAATTGCCGAAGCTTCTCTGTCACTTAGGAAATAAAATCCAAATTAGCCTAGCATTCAAGGCCACCCAGGATATGTTGCTACAGTCTGTAGATGCCAAGACTGCAGCGTGGACCATGAAAATTGTTATAATGTTAATGGACACATTAACACGGGTACTCTGACTTACAAAGCCATTCCCTGCTGTTGGATATTTCCGATACTTCCGATGTTTTTCCATTATGAACCACACTGCAACAATGTCCTCGTGAGTATGGCTTTAATTATATTTGAATCAGTTAAGAATCCGAGAGTTTTAAGCTGGGGAGGGACATAACCAGATTTGCTCTGTGGGCACACCATAGGTGATGAAGTGGAGGGAGGAGGCTGTTGGAATGTGAGTTAGGAGGCTGGTGGGGTCTTGGCAAGAATTATGAGGGCCTCCATTATGGCGCAGGAGGAGAGAGGGGGAGGCAGAGAGAAGATGGAGAGATGTTTAGGAAATGTAACTGACAGGAGTTGTTGACAGAACACATCTATTGAAGCTGGCAGCTAGGTGGTCACCGGAGAGCAGAGTGAGAAGAATTCAGTGTCACAGATCACAGCAGCTCAATCTTGTGGTATTGATGGTGGTAAACTGAGGACTGAGTGGGGGACGAGGAGGTGGGGCAGAGAGTGTGGCCATTTCCTTCAAGAAGGTTTCTGCGGGTGGGAAGGTGAAAGGGAGGAAGATAACGTGTTTTGGGGAGGAAGTCTTTTGGTTTTAAGTTGAGAGAGATTTGGATGTGGTTAGAAATGTTGAGGGAGGCAAAGTTGAAGAGAGGAGAGAACACGAGTCCTTGATGGCGTAAGATCTCTGAGGAGACAGGAGAGTGGATTCCAAAGGGCACTGTGCATAATTTACCCCAGATAAGAGGCTTTGCTTCCGTTCAATAATTAATTGATTGATTAATTCTTCCACTTTTTTTCTGAGGAAGATTAGCCCTGAGCTAACATCCTCCGCCAATCCTCCTCTTTTTGCTGAGGAAGACTGGCCCTAAGCTAACATCCATGCCCACCTTCCTCTATATGTGGGGTGCTGCCACAGCACAGCTTAATAAGCGGTGCGTAGGTCCGTGCCTGGGATCCCAAACCGGCAAACCCTGCACTGCCGAAGCAGGACGTGCAAACTTAATCACTACACCACTGGGCCAGCCCCTCTTCCACCCTTTTTTTCAACAAGTATTTATTAAAAGCCTACCATGTGATCGGCCCTATACTAAGAGCTAGGAATCCATTGGCAAGCAAGGCAAAAATAATTTTATTCTCATAAGGATAATAGTCTAGGGGAGAAGCAGACATCAGTTGTGGTTTCACACAAGTCAATATGTATTTGCAAACCCAGGTGAGTGCCCTGAAGGGAAAGGAATGCTCTGCAAGAGCTTATAAGTCAGAAACCTGACCTAGTTTTGAGAGTGGTGTCTGGAGAGAAACTCACATGAGCAGATCATGTGAGCTGAGATCTGGAGGAGGACCAGGAAAGCAACATGCTATGCCTATGGAACAACATGTGCAAAGGCCCTGTGGTGGGGGAGAGAATTCATATTCAAGAGGATGAGGGAAGCTCACACAGTGTGTGGCCTGGAGAGAGGTGTCCATTGATGTCACAGAGATTAGCAGTGGCAGACCACATAGGGCCCTTTGATTCTTTTTCCTAAAGGCAACGAAGAGCGTTGCTCTTCTGTACAAAGGGATTACAACGAGCAACCAGCAAAGGTAGAGTGAAAGTCAGGATGTCACTATTGGATTGAGACCTGGAGTCAGTTGATGACAGAGATTCCTGAATCGCCCTGGTGTTGGGAATTCTTGGATCAATAGTGCCAGAGCCTGTACAAGACGGTTCCAGGCTTTGGAGAAGCCAGGCGTTTGCAGAGGGCTGTGGGGCCTCGTCAGCTTGCCACCCCCTGCCCCCTGCTGGGACCCAGAGAGAGAAATCGTCCTCAGTCTGAAGCAGGGCATGTCAGTGTTTGTTCCTTCCCCGTGGGGATGGGGCTCCCCGCTGAGGACTGTGTGGTGCATCGGGAGTTTGCTGGGGAAACATGGATTCTTCACCGTCCTGTCCCAGCTTAGCTGCCTCTAGTTAGACTTGATAGAGTTACTTTAAAAAATAAGCATAAAATCTTTCTTAAAGAGCCGCACAAGACAACAACCCAGGAGAGAGGAAGCTTAAACTGTCTGCCCACCCCCTCCCCAGAGAGCTTCCAGACCCACCTGCTTGGTTGTGTTTGAAGCGACGGAGAGAGAACTCACTTCTGCCGAATTTGGGATTGAAATGATGTTCCAGCCCCATGTCTAATGTTGTTGTATTTTATTTCCTTCCAGAAAAGTTTCATGTGTTATCCAGTAATTCTTATGACATGTCTATGCTAAGCCTGAGAAAAGGACGTATTATCAGTATAACGGCTCTATACGTACAGCCAGGTGTAGTCAAATAGCCAAATAATAATACTTAGTAATAAAAAAATAGTAATCGCAATATTTGGAACACACTGGCTAAGAGCTCAGGCGCCTTGGGTGGACCAGCCTGGTCGGGATCCTGGCTGTGTGCACCCAGTGGGTGCCTTAGCCTTGGCTTTCTCGGCGGCCGTGGCAGGGCTGATTCCGTGCATCTTTCTAACAGTTGTGAGAATTCAATGAGATGGTACACGGAGCACAACAAGGGGCCCGTGTGAAGTCTCAGCAGTTCTTCTTATGACTATTATAATTAATAATCATATTACTAACAGGCAAAGGCTGAGTTAGGCCCATGGTAGAGAAGGCCAGGGAGTGGCTGAAAATGGTGCGGAACGGTTTAATTCTGCCAGGCTCAGCCCAGCCACAGGCCAGGTCCTGCCCCCATCTTTCTCTGCTGCCCTGGGGTCTGGGGGGCCAGGCTCCTGCTTGGGACAGAAGAATTGTTTGCCTGCAGCTTCCCCTCTGCAACCCTGAACTGGTTGCCCAGATGTTGGGGGTGAGGGGAAGCCAAAAATGGGACGGGAACCCCGTGAAGCTTAAGTCAGGCTAGAAGTTAACCAGGGTTCAGAGTTAGAGGCCGGCTTGAGCTCCATGAACGTGCTGCCTCTTCAAATCACACTAGGATTATAACGGGGAGTCAGAAGAGTGATTTTTCAGCTTTGGGGGGAGGTCACGGGGTGTTCAGAGGGATGACGGCCGTAGGGGCGGACCCGGTGTGGAATGAGGTGCTGTGAAGTCAGATTATAAGTTTATAAATCAGAATCAAAGGTCTCAGCCACAATGAACCGCTTTCCAAATCAACTTACAAAACAAACCTTTGCCTCCTGGCGGAGAAAGTCAGCATGATACTCAAACATGCAGACAGTAGGATACTTTTGCGTGTATTAATCTCGTTTTCATTGAGCCTTGAAGGCTAATTCCTGAAATTTGACTGCTCGTGGTTAATCAATTTATCAATATTTATTGAATGTCCAATTTTAGCTCAACACCCATTCAGCACCATGACGGGACAGAAAAGAAGCATTAGATGTGGTTCTTTGATCTGCTAGCAAAATCTGTGGCAAAATCAACGTTGGCTGATTGCAATTTTTCTCCCTCCCTTCCTCCTTCCTGTGTATTTTGAAACCTTCAGAAACCTACCCTTTATTCATTGGCAGAGCTAACACAGGAGATAGTGGGAATAAGCATTCGTCACAATCTATAGTTCTTTCTTAGAATGGAGAAATTCTAGGGACGTTTCAAAATTTTTTTTTTTAAAGATTTTATTTTTTCCTTTTTCTCCCCAAAGCCCCCCGGTACATAGTTGTATATTCTTCGTTGTGGGTTCCTCTAGTTGTGGCATGTGGGACGCTGCCTCAGCGTGGTTTGATGAGCAGTACCATGTCCGCGCCCAGGATTCGAACCAACGAAACACTGGGCCGCCTGCAGCGGAGTGCGCGAACTTAACCACTCGGCCACAGGGCCAGCCCCTCAAAATTTTTTTAAAATAGTAATGTATGTTATTGAAGATTATGTATCTGGCAAATAAAAATATAAAACTGGGAAGCTTTCTGTTTGTCTTTCAGATCCACAGTCGGCTCTTCTCGTCCCCCAAAGATCGCTCCGCCTGGGAAAGAAATGAAAGTCTTTCAAACGCAGGTAAAGACCTGGGCTCTGACTGGGTGCGTTCGCTTTCAAGCCTTTATTTTTAATAATGAAATGTGCCTTGGAGGCTAGTGTCCCCCCAAACCCCGGAGGAGGGCTCAGTGGCTCTGACAAGACTTGAAGCTGATCTGAATTTCTAAACACACGGGCTTCTGGGCTGGCAGTCTCTGGAAAAGCAAACGATGCAAAAGAAATATTAGTGGCCTCAGGCAGCGCAGGGGAACCCGAGATGACGGCAGATTGCTGGTCGTGCAGGGGTTCAGGCCAGTGCTGTGCGGGGTTCCGCCAGGAATGAGGACTGGGACAAATGTGGAACCTTCTCAGTATAGAGTGGGTGCAATTTACACACAGGCATGGTATCTGTGCGTTCATCAATCATTTTTTTTTTTAAAGATTTTTTTTTTTATTTTTTCCTTTTTTCTCCCCAAAGCCCCCCAGCACATAGTTGTATATTCTTTGTTGTGGGTCCTTCTAGTTGTGGCATGAGGGATGCTACCTCAGCGTGGTTTGATAAGTGGTGCCATGTCCGCGCCCAGGATTCGAACCAACGAAACACTGGGCCGCCTGCAGCAGAGTGCGCAAAGTTAACCACTCGGCCACGGGGCCAGCCCCTCATCGATCATTTTTTACGAAGCTTCAATTCATAGCCACTAAGCTGTAAAAACACTGGGTGATATGGTTACCGTTCATAACGTTTTTTAAGTTTGTCAACATAACTGGTGTGAAAGCAAACTTTTTTTCTCCCTTTCATGAGAGAAATCATGGATTTAAGTCAGATTTTCTGATGGGACTGTAATAAGACTACTGGGTTAGTCGAATATTCCAATTCAGAGACTCTAGCAAAAATAAATTCTGAAGGAATGTTTTCATGCGGCAAATTTTATTTTGTAATCTTCATTTTAATTGGAGTTTGTAAATGTTGCAGACGAGTTAGTATATGCAAAAAATATATCTGCGTGTGTATGTATGTGTACATACATATGTGTGTGATATGTGAATGCACACAACACACATACAGTTTATAGCTTCTCTTTTTATTACCTCTTACCACCTGCCTATATTAAAGATATCAGGGACCTGAATTCTTTTTCATAACTGACACAGTCAACCCAGGACGAAAATATTATTTGAAGGAAGCCTTCATGGTTAATCCTTTCTGGAGCGCCCCCAAAGCATGGTTTACAGCTTGTTCTTTAATAGTGGCAGCTACTTAGTTTGGATCCTTTACACAACTAGCCCAGAAACTGCCTGTGGTAAGAAGGTGAATCCGCTGATAGAAGCTTCTGGTTGCCTGAACGGCAGGCTCAGGAAGCACGTCTGGCCCCCTGCACCCCACAGGGAATTGGGGAGCATTGAGAAGAATGCTGCATTTTCCTCAGAGCACTCAGAGGTGGCTGGGAGACTAGTGACCTAAACGAGGATGCCTTGGTCCTCTTCTCCTGAGGACGAGGTCAGCTGGAAATGGGCCTTCTCCAGCACTTCCGAAGCGGATGCCTGTACTTAGCAGTTTAAGGACTTAGAAACCAAGTACAAGCTGGCCCCCATGCCAGAGGTCAACGGTCCAGGCTGCAGGGAAAGGGCCCCAGCAGCTCTGGGTGAGGAGAGGGGGATGCGTGTCTCCTGGATTTCTTTCTTCCTTTTTAAATCTATCTGTATTTTCAAAGTTCTAATTATGGAAGAACACTTCAGAGGCGGTCTTAAACCTCGCGTATTCTGGTAGAAGGCAAGGAATTATTAAAGAAAAAAATCATTCATGGTGCTTTTTAGAGGGTAAGGCAGACTTTATTTGGGGGACTACTGCAGTGGGGGTTTCATAGCCGGGGAGAGAGGTTGGGTTCAACTCCACATACAAGGAGGAGTGGGGCCTGATGGCCAAGGAGCAGGGAGGGGTCGGTGGCTGGAACATTTCTAGGAGGAAACACCAGAGGTACGGGACATTTTGGCTACATGGACTTGAGAGTTGGGAGGATGAGGAATTTGATGAGACGTCAAGGTTGGGGGATTTTCTCTAAATTGACTCAGCAGGATTCTTGCTAAAACTGGACTAAACAGGCCAAGGACAGAAGCCAAGAGTGAGGCCTTGTCAAGAGTTCTCAGAGGAGACTGACTCAAATTTGGTTAAAGAGAGTCTCTGTCAGCTGGGACATAAATGGGCACCAAGCTTCCCTGGAGGGCTGACTCTCTGAGGGGCTACTCATGAGATGCTGCCTGCATCTCCCCACAAGGTTGTTTCCATCTGTTAAAGAGAAGTTGCCCTGGACGCTGGTTAAAAAGGGCAAGACAGTTTTATTCGAGCTTCTGAAGGAGAGGAGAGAGACTTCAACACAGAACTGAGCTCAACTCTGAATACAGCAGGGGCAGCTGAGGATTTATGGCTAATGGGCAGAGAGAGGGCCTTGTGGATGGGAAATTACTAAGAACTTGATCAGATATCAAAGGTAGGGAAAGAGGGACGTGATTAGACAGCAAGGGTCAGGGAAATTCTTGCTAAACTGGCTCAGCAGCATTCTCTCTAAGACTGGACTCAACAGGATTCTTGCTAAAATGGGGCCTGGCAGGCCACAAGACGGGCTAGTCTGGAAGGGGGCTCAGAGGAGCCTGAGTAAAGTTTGCTCAGGGAGGGAGTCCTGTCACATCTTTTCTGTGATAGTTGGCCTGAGCACCACCTGTGCCCTCGGAGCTCTCTGTGGTTGAACTTGCTCTCTCAGGAGGAACAAGGAAGTAGACGCCCTGTCCCCACACTCATGAGGACCCAGCACAAGGAGGACATCTTTAGCAGCCCTCTCAGTGGCTTTGGAAACCCAGAGAACAGAGTTCAAGGTCAAGCTCGGGGTGGCAAGAACCAGAATCACACTATAGGATGCAAAAGGGAAACTGTTGTCAGGAAACTAGTGAATTTGATGGAAGCACAAGCCAGCAGGTTGCAGAAAGCACAGGAACCAAGGGGGCTCTGCGGGCCTCGGCGGCAGGATGGTGGACCGTCACCTAGAGCTGTGGTAACAGGAATCGGTGCCTGACTCTTGCTGCTCGTGTGGCCCGATGCACCTTCTCGGGCTCCATCCTGACTCAGTCATCTCAGGTCAGGAGGCAAGGTCAGACACTGGAAACACGGCTTCCGAGGATCCGACTTCATGGGTGCCAGCTAGGAGGGCAGTTCTCCCAGAAGGAGTCCATGGACCGAGCAGAAGTCCCAAAGGCCCATGGAACCTCAAGTTTGAAAGGCTCCACAGAGGTCATTTTGTCCATCTTCCTGAGTCCAATATCTGAAGCCCCGCCCCTCATTCCCAGGCAGAAATGGAGAAGCCTCTGCAGGTAATAAGCCTGAAGGACAGGGGACTCACTCTATTCCAGGGTAGCTCACGCAGCTGGAATTGCTAGAAGGCTTTTAGAGTGTGTTGAGCCAAAATAAATAACTTTATTTTTAATCTGTATTGAGTAGGCAAAGAGGACCTATTAAATGGTTTAAAGTTGCTGGAATATGTGGTCTGGTCAGTGTTCTAGGAAGATGACTCTGCTGTGCCATTCCAGGAAGGAGATGATCTGAGTTCGGGCTGGGCAGGGGCAGCGGGTGCTGGGACCCTTGCGGCGCTGGGAAATGGCTGAATTATTTCAGGGCAGTTGGGATAAGGGCGAAGTTAAAGATGTTGCTGGGTGGATAGTGGTACCATTAATGCAGTAGAGAATGCTGGATTCAGGAGGCTTATGGGGTCAAGGGATCGTGTTGGTGGGAGGATCCTGAATTTGTGGTGTTTGGACACTGTGTGTAAGAGGCCATCTGCCCTAGGTGTCCAGGAGGCGGTTGGCGGTTTGGCATCGAGATCAAGAGACCAGTCAGGATTATAGATCTTGTTATGATTGTCATTTACAGGTGGGTCATATGAGAAACCACGAGAACAGCTGAGGTTAGTGCAGGAGAGAACACATGTGGCAGGAAGAGGATGAGGCTACAAAACCTATGGAACCCACATGCATGGGGTGGGGAGATGAGTCCTGGCCTTGGCTCCTAGACTTTTTTTTTTGTGAGGAAGATAGGCACTGAGCTAACATCTATTGCCAATCTTCCTCTATTTTATGTGGGATGCTGCCACAGCGTGGCTTGACGAGTGGTGCAATGTCCGTGCCTGGGATCCGAATTTATGAACCTCGGGCCATGGAAGTGGAGTGCACACACTTAATCACTATGCCACCTGGCCAACCCCACAGACTTTTGTTTTTTTAAATTGAGTTTCCTAGTGGCAGGGTCGACTGTGCCCTCAATTGGGGCTTTATCTTTGGAAGTCTTTCCACGTCCTCAGGTCTTATTTTGCTCTTAGACAATGGCGGTTTAGGGTCCCCCATCTCTGTGGAGCTGCTCTAAAATCCAGTGATGTGGGTGGTAGCCTCTGGTATAGATGCTGGATCAGTGGGTATTTGGTCCACACAGGGTCCAAAGTGCTTCTCAGGAAATCTTCACTGAACTGTCCCCTCCAGATTTTCACTTTTGTGTCCTTGTCTGCACAATGCCACTATTCATGGCCTGGTCATTGGAAATTCCAGGACCACGAAGGGCAGGGAGCTGACTTGATATGGTAAAACTGTCCTCTTGGCAAAGCGTTTGAAATCTGTTGGCCTGGGTACAATTTCAGTTTACTGTGATTAATAGGATCTGAACACTAAGGGAGAAGAAAATGTAGGAAGGGATGATTATTTCTGCCCAAACTCACATCTGTTTTCAAAATCAGTGGAAGTAGGAAGTCCCATTCAAATTTCCATTCTTCGTGTCATAAAACGATTCCATTTACCGCCGTTTCCCCATCATCGTGCTACCTGTCAGCAGGTGAGACTGCTTGAGCTTAGGATTTCACAAGGATTGGGAGAATCCGGTGTCTAGTTAAGCCATTTCCGGGGAAATCAGTTACAGGAAATGTATCTAAAGGGAACTGATGAAGGTCACTTGGAATTTTTAATTACTAATTCTCTCTGTTTAGGAAGGAAGGTGGGACAGCATGAAATTTTCTGTCTCCTGATCAATTAGGCCTGACCTTTACGACTGGCAGATTTTAAAGGGTGGGTCTTTGATTGATGAGTGGGATGAAGTAATTATATTTCCGCTTAAAACCTGAGGAGAATTGTTCCTTTAGTCCAGCTTTTACAAGAGCAGTGATGCAGCCTTCATAACCATAGTTTGTTTCATTAGTACCCAGTCAAACAATTAGTTGCCCCAAAAAGATACATACCCTTGACCGTGCTTTGAGGAAAGATTGTTCTATTATCCCTTAAAAACCATCCTGGATCTGACATGAGCTGTGTTTCTTTTCTCTTCCAGAAGTCATTTGTAATTGCAGTTCTCTATGAACAAGGTATGGAAGGGACACCCAATTTATCTGTTTGTTTTCCCTGAAAATAACTGGTTTTTATCAAGGCTCTAATTGTTGGAGTTGAGACGTGGGTTATTTTTGACACAGAAGCCGTTTTGAACACACTGCACTTCACCTGCCTCATTCTCATAGATGCTTCCCTGCCCCTGAGGCGAGTTCACCTACTGGTCAGTGTTTTAGAGCATCTTTAATCAATGCAAATTCTCTGCTCAAAAGTCCCATCAGTCCTCAGAGGGCAAGGTGCAAACTCCTTCGCAAACGCCTTTGGTGCCCTTCCCACTCTGACTCTAGTTTATCCTTCTAGATTTTTCTCCAGTAACATAGGCTTGCAGCACCTGTGCTCAACACTTGCCTGTATTGCTCCTTGCCTGTGGAGAGACTTTCCTGAAACCAACTTCTATATATTTCTGTTGTGAAAATCCTTCCTTTTGTGAAACGAGTCCCCTGATTCAACCTGCCCACCCCCAGTCTCCAAGGGCATGTGGTTTGTTCCACAACCAGCATTGCCTTGTTCCAGCATTGCCTTGTTCCCTTTGTAGACTTGTCTTTTTTCCCCTTCAAGACTGTGTGTTCACAGGGCAGGGACCTTGTCCCACTTGCCTCCGTGTTCCTAAGATCAGGGACTGGCTCGTAGGAGTTGTTCACTAGATTGAACAGCATTATTTGTGTGAAGGAGCTACATGGAGTTGATCCTGCATCCAGGGACCCCCCCCCTTGACCCTCCCAGGCAAGCCCGCAGAGCAGGCTGGGAACTGGATCATGTGATAGCTGTTGGCGCCTGACAAAGAAAGCATTGCCTTTGGTCACCTGTGCTGTTACTCAGCTTCCTTTGTCGGGAGGGACAGAGGCTTCCACCCAGGCGGCTCCTGGGGAGTCTGCTTGGAGCTCACTCCTCCCAGTGTCCACGCTGTTCTGGAGGTGGGAAAAGGCAGTGCAGCTTCTGAACACCAGTGAAGAAAGAACATTGACTCCTGCCTTCTGCACAAGACATAAAGGAGACACAATTGAGTCTGTTGCGCCTACTTGTGTAGGATATCATTGGAAAGAAAATGGACCAAGTCTCCTTTGTCACAGGGGCATGTGATAGTCCCTGTTTGCTCATAAATAACTGTTATGCTCATGAATAACCCCCTCCTGAGTTCTGCTTGGCGGCTGCCTGGGTGTTGATCCTCATTTTGCTGCAATCACCCATAAACAGGGTTACAAGCAACGTTTTTCCCTCCTGCACAAGTTTCTGCCTCTAGCTTCATCTTTGCCCATCACCTGGTGCATAATCTAATTTTAAAATAATTGGTAAAATAATGTGCTAAGCAAAGAGCTGAACTGAAGATTTCCCAGTCTGTGTAGCTTTGTGTCAGAAAGAAATGCATCCAGCCAGATTTAACTGCTTCCTCTCAAAGGTGTGAAAGCTCAGTTAGTGCCTCTTGTGTACTGAGGAACACATCCAGATCTGAGGAAATGAGGTGCTGGGGTGGACACGAGGTGGGCAGTCCATGAGGGCCACTATGTCTCATTCTTAGAAAGGTGGAATGAGGGGGCTGGCGCAGTGGCATTTGCGTGCTCTGCTTCAGCAGCCCAGGGTTTGCTGGTTTGGTTCCCAGGCACGGACTTACGCACCGCTTATCAAGCCACACTGTGGCAGGTGTAGCACATATAAAGTAGAGGAGCATGGGCACAGATGTTAGTTCAGGGCCAATCTTCCTCAGCAACAAGAGGAGGATTGGGAGCAGATGTTAGCTCAGAGCTAATCTTCCTCAAAAAAAAAAAGAAAAAGTAAAAAGAAAGATGAAATGAGTAGAGCCACCTGTAGTTTCAATTTGTTTGCCTCTGAAGTGTGTGAACCCTTCTACCTTGCTGTGGGTGCTCAGATAGCTAGCCATCTGGGCCTCAGAGACAGGCATCCAGCATTTATTTTTCCTGGAAAGGAGCACCCCTTAGTGAAACATCAAGAAGCCTAAGCACAATGACTGAGAAGCAGCTCCATGCCATCCAACAGAAAGACAAGATTTTACTGCAATCACAGCATGAGGAAAATGGCTTTGCTTTAGCAGGAGTTCTCCCAGGAAGAGGGCATCTGAATCAATCACAGGACCTAAAACAGAAATAGGTCTCCTGACTCCACCCAGACCCGCAGCATCAGAGTCTATGGGTGCAGAACCGAAGAAGCTGTCAGGAGCATCCCTTGTTAAAAGCACCAGCAAGGGTCTTTTGGAGTTTGCTGTGTTTTTAAGAAATAAAGGTGTAATTTGCTAGTTCAAGTGATTGTCGTTCCTTCACCTCCAAGAGTTATCCGGCATAAAGCTCTTCTGTAAAGCGCTGTTTTAACTGCCTCCTCTTCGTCCTGTTGATAAGGGAGGGATTCCTGCACTACGGTTATGGGGATGGCCATACGCCACACCTGACCCTGGACAGATGAGATCAACAGCAGTTCGTGAGTCATGTGCACTCAGCCCCAGGGAGGAGGAAACCACATGCTACGTGCAGGGCACACAAGGATCGCACGCGAGAACATGGTGAACAAGGAGAAGCTGTGGGAGGCAGCTTTGTAGTATCAAAGGGGGAGGGGCCCCCTGGTTCCTGCGGGAGGATGTGATTGGCTTGTTTGAATAATTCCATGGGCTGGCGGGGATGTGAAGCCCACCACTCGGGGATAAACAGGAACTGCTCCTAGTGCCCATGATAAGAAGGTTATTTGCCTGGGGGATCTTACCTGTGGGAGCCAGTAGGAAGGCTAAGCCAGTGGTTTAGCCAGATGAAGCCCTCCCAGTTGCTTCAGATGTCATGGCAGCATACAATATTGGGTCTTAGTTTTTAGGCCTGAGACCACGAGGGCCTGACTTGGAGAAAGTGAAGCTGTGGAAGACTGGGCAGCATGAGATGCCTGGGACCTGGGGGTCAACCCAGCTGCCGGGGCAGGGAAGTCAGGGAGAGCCTGAACCCAGTTCCAGAGAGTATGGTGAGAGCTGGGTGTGGACAATGTCAGGGAGAGGCAGTTGGAGAACACGGTGGCCTCAGATGGAGCAGGTACATCTTGGTGTCTGGGATCATAGGGTGGGGGCCTTGTGGGAGAGAGGCTGTGGCTGGTCTGACACAGGACAGGTCCTGCCCAGAGTACCTGAGGTCATCAGGTATAGGAACTGGGTACAAGTCAGGAACTCACTCCCCAGAATGAGGCAGAAACCCAAGTTTGAGACTGGGCACAATGTGGGCATGAGGACCATTGAACTGCTGACATCTCTGTAAGCTCCAGATTGCTGTCTCATCTCAGGAATGGCACTGCTGTCCATCTGGTTGGCCAAGCTGGAAACCTGGGAGTCTTTCTGCCTCTCCCACACTCCTGTGTTCAATCCATGACCAAGTCCCTCTGAGGTACCCCTGGGTAAATCATCTCTGGGATCCACCCTCTTCTCTCCGGTCCTGCTGCCCTGTTGGCCTGGACTACTGCAACAGTCTGTGCCTTCTCTGTCTAGTCTATGTCTCCAGCTAGAATGAGTGGTTGAGGCCATGCCACTCTCTGCTTGAAACACTTCCAAGCCTTCCAATTGCTCTTAGAATAAAGACAATTCTTACCGTGGTCCAGAAGGCCCTGGGGCCACTGGTCCCTGAGCGCCATTCTACCTCCCTCTTCCTGTCTCTGCTCCACCCCTGCTCTCCATGTGCCTCCTGCTACGGAGTCTCTGCACAAGCTGATCTCTTTGCTGGAGCTAAGCCACCCATCCTCTTTCCCTTAAGTAACCTTGACCCATCCTATGGATCCTCATCCTTATGTCTTAGTGAAGCCATCCCTGATCTCAAGACCAATCCCACCTCAGGAGCCCACCTTTTTTGCTGCACTTGTCACAGTCACGATTTTATGTTTATTAGTATTTGATGACTATCTGCTCCCCCATCCAGAGTGTAAGCTGCACAAGAGCTTGGGTTTTGCTTGCCAGCCCCATTGCCAAGCCTAGGTCCTCCATAAACACCTGTTGGGAGAATGAGCTGGCTGGTTGGAGGGAGGAGCTAAGTTACTTGTGGAATTTGGAGAGTCATGGGGGACAGGGAACCAGGCATGTCACCATGGCTGACGTCAAAGGACTTTGAGGTGACACACCGAGACACTCCGTGTATTTCCATTTCTGCTTTCTCTCCTTCCACCGCTCTGAGTTGACCTGTCCCTCTCCCCTGACCTTGGTCGTCTCAATCTCCTTCCTCTGACTTCATCAACCTCTGTCCATCTTATATCGCCTGGCCCCAGGGCCAAGAGCCCCAACCTGTGCAGAAGTCTGAGTGGGGCTTATACGTTATTACTGGTGTGATTTTAGGTTGCTTTAAATTAAAGAGGTTTATTGGTTTCTATTTTCTTATTAATTGCTAGTTGTATATCAAGAGCCCCCCAAGAGAAAAATAGCAAAAGTAATCGCCGGAAGTCACACGCTCCTTCCAAGGGTTGTATATTATTGGGGAATGCCTGCAAATAGAAGGCATGTTCCCAAACTCGGTGGGCCCTGCTGTGCGGAATGCTGCTTGTTTTGGTGAAATATTATTAATAAGGCTTGGAGAGAATAGACTTGGTTAGGAGCTAAAGTGGCATTTTTTTGAGTAGTGTTGAGCCCCGCTGGCCATCTAAAGAAAAGATTTTTTAAAAGAAAAGTATATACACAAAGGCGACATAAATTGAAAGCGACACATGGAATTAAATGTATTTTTGAAGCTTATTGTGTTATTTAATATAACGATCATGTTAGTGTCAGCTTCCCAGCACGAAAGGAAGATTTATTTGGCAGCTGTTATGTGGCTGAGCCAGAGGGGACGAGGACACTGAGGAAAGCAACTCCCCAACCAAGGGAAGCCCGCTACCCTCTCATTGCATACCCTTGGCTTTTCAATGCCTATTTTACATCTTGGTAAAGACGCCAGCGCTGGCTGTGAGATCATTCTTGTAAAGCACCTTGTTTTGAACGATGTGTCTCCTAACCTGCTTCCTCCTCTCTTGCTTTTAAGAGTGGCTCTGCCTCTCTGGGTGTGGTTGCATGCTGACCACTTGTCCTTGGCTCAGGTGGTGAAATGCACTAGGCAGGGAGGCCATGCCCGGCTGACGGAGAGCTCCTGAAGAGCATGAGAGGTCCTAATTGCCAGAAAAGGAAAATTAGGGCCAACGCCCTCCCCAGCTTCTAGGGAGCTCAAAGACGTCTTGTGTCCTGGTGGAAACCGTATCCCCGTGCTCCAGCAGAAGACAAGTAAGATCTGGCTTCCTGCTCACAGATGCCCTTGTTCTTGAAAGGGCCGTGGCTTCACATCATACGCCTACCTTGGGCACATGAGGAGATCTTATGTTTATAAAACCTTCTGGAACATTCTCCCCTTAGGCTGGTATTTGACAATGCTGCCGTCTGACCTCTGTGCTGAGGGGAGAGCACCTGAAAAATATTTTAGGAACTTCAGCTGTGAAGTTTCTGTTTTTCACAAACTCCATTGACTCCAGAGGGCTGAGTTCCCTTAAAGCAGTTTGTGTTATTTTTAAATGGAACTTTTTCTTAAAATGGAATCTTATGGAAAGTCAATTTGCAAGACAGATAAAAGGAGAGGCGCTCTGGTGGGAGGGGGCATTGAACACGCCTGTCCAGGTGGCGTGCTCCCCTGTGCCGTTCCAGAAGTCCAGCCGTGTGTTGGAGGATGGTTGGAAAACCATCGTCTACAGTACTGGAAGGAGAGCTCAGACTATTTGAGTGAAAATTGATTGCTTTCACTTTGAATGTTAAGACTTCACATAGTTAACCTGGAGCCCCGTGGAACGAGCAGGTTATCTCTGTGGGTAGTCCATTTTAACCTAGAGATGGCTGCCGCTTCCTTATCGATCTGCTCTTGAGTTCCTCAATCCCGCCTATTTCAGGGCTCTCATGAATGTGATTATCTTAGCTCCTCTGAGCCGGAGCTGATACGGCACATTCTCAGGGGTGGAGGGCTGGTTCCCGTGGCGCCCCCAAGAAAGGAGAAGAGGTGGACACAGGCTCCTCATTTTAACTGGAAGATGGGATGAAGCGAGAGTCTATAATAGGACTGTGATTTTAAACTTCTCTTCCTTTTCCGGTATTAAATTGCTTGACTTTAATGACCCTCAGCTCATAGTTTCTTTTAGATCCTTCATACCGGCCCTGGCGGAACTCCAGCTACTTACTCAGCCCGGAATGTGGCTTTCTCTAATGCCTTGCGTGTGCTTAAGTTTGATTTGTTCTTTTTATGGGACTTAGGAGACAGTCTATGAGGGTGATTAAACATCGAGACAGGCAGGAGGGGTTGGCCAAGCCCTGTTCCTGGACGGCTTTGAAAACACGCAATGCTAGGGATCAGGGACTTCCCTTCCAGAAAGCTGTGCTACGTGATGAGGCTGGGGAACGTGGATTCTGAGTTTGGAGTGCCTTGAGCGTGTATTAAAATTTGGGTCAAAGGATAATGTTCCCGCCCTCGGAGACAAGCGTGGAGTCAGCGTTCTGGGGTGAAACTAGGAGGTTTTGGGAAATCCCAGCTCTTCCACTGTTCATTCTTTGACCTTGGACAACTTAGTTGACCTCTGTGAGGCTGAGCTTCCCCATTTGTAAAGTGGTGCGCCTACCCTGGATTGTTGTTCTGAGGAGTAGTTATAATGGATATAAAATGCTAATCCCAATCACCTTTTAAAATTTTACTTTATTGTGGTAAGAACACTTAACGTGAGATTTACCCTCCTAAGAAGCTTTTAAGTATACATTATTGGTGACAATACAAACAATGTTGTTCGGTGGATCTGTAGAGCATATGCCTCTTGCTCAACTGAAATTTTATGCCTGTTGGTTAGTAACTCCCATCTCCCCCGCCCTTCAGCCCCTGGCCATCACCATTCCAGTCTTTGTATGAATTTGACCATTTTAGAGACCTCATATAAGTGGAATCATGCAGTGTTTGTCTTTCTGTGACTCGCTTATTTCACTTCGTACAACGTCCTTAAGATTCATCCATGTTGTTACATATTGCAGGATTATCTTCTTTTTTAGGGCTGTATAATATTCCATTGTCTTTATATACCATATTTTCTTTAGCCATTTATCTGTAGATGGACATTTAGGTTGTTTCTGTGTCTTGGCTATTGTGCTGCAGTGAATACGGGGATGCAGATATCTCTTCGAGATCCTGATTTCAATTCTTTGGATGAATACCCAGAAGTGAGATTACTGGATCAGATGGTGGTTCTATTTTTGATTTCTTGAGGAGTCTCCATACTGTTTTCCATTGCAGCTGTACCATTTTGCATTTCTCACTAAGAGTGTGCAAGGGTTCCAATTTCTTCCCATCCTTGCCAACACTTGTTGTCTTTCATTTTTTTAACAATAGCCATTCTGGCAAATATGAGATGATATCTCATTGTGGTTTTGATTTGCATTTTCCTGTGATTAGTGACTAATCCTAATCATTGATTTCTAAATTAGCATGACATGATCTCAATCATCCCCCCAGCCTGGTCAAAAAATAACAGATGCTTATAGATTGTGTTATTTTCTTTTCTGAAGCGTTCTGTTCAAACTGTGTGTTGGGGAAAGAGAGAAAGTGAGATTGGGAGGAGGGAAAGGGGATGAGGGTTGAGGTAGGGCATGCAGAGGGAAGGACAACTTGTCAGATGACCTGTGGGCTCACTCCAGGTCTGTGATACTAGGAAGTCAGGCAGCTGTTCTCTCACTACTGACATATACAGTTGGCCGCCATGCTCGGCCCATCTGCCCGCCTTCCTTTGTCTTTATCCCAGCAGCTTCATCCCTGGCTAAGGGCTGTTCTCTCCCAGCTGACCATGGAAGCACCGCCCAACACCTTCCCTGGTCAGGAGCCCTGCAATGGCCAATGTTGTCCCTGTCCTAGGCAGCCCCAAGATGAATCAGACCTACGGGCCTGGCCTGTGCTTCTAGCTACTTCAGCAGGTGTCTGGCGACCTCCTTGCCACCTCAGGGACACACTGCCATACCTTCTCCAAGGAATTGCCTGGCAATTCCAGGAATGTCCTACATCCTGTCTTCCACAACACTTCTTTCCTATCAGCAAAATTCTTGCCTTCTGGACACTTAGTGGGGAGATGATGGAAAATGCCCACAGAGCCTGGACACGGCACCCTCCCAGGCAGAGTTTTATCACATGGGTGGCTGTGGTGGGGGCAACATCTGGATGGTGGCAGCAGGCACAGGAGTCATAACAGCCTCCATGTAGACCTAGAAATGTCATTTGGTCAGAGGACCTGGAGGGGGATAAGGTATGAACAAACAGTAATGGAATTCAGGTATCTATTGCCATGATAATGCTGAAAAACACATCATCCCTAGACACAGTGGCTCAGGGAACAATAAATGTCTCTTTAGCTCTCAGGGCTGAGGGTTGGTGATTTTGGTTGGTGGTCTGGTCTCCTCTGGGCCTGTGTACTTGGGGTCAGCAGGCTGTCAACTGCGCTGAGGGCTGTGCTCAAGTGGGCCAGTCTGGGAATGCTGTCAAGGTGAAGGCAGGGGGCAAGAGCAGAAACACAAGTGCGAAAGCACGTCTTCAAACCAAAGCAAGTCAAACGGCAGAACTCAGAATCTAGAGGTGGGAAAATAGGCCCCACTTCTTGATGGAAGGAGCTGCAAAGCCCCCTGAAAATGGTGAGGTATGGGGGCTGTGGAGAATGGAGACTCCTAATGCCATCCATCTACCAACACTGCACCCTGCAATTTGCTGGGCAGGGACAAGATTTTGTGCTATTTTTCACAACCATTCCATGAGAAAGGTACACTTATACCCATTGGATAGACAAAAATATTGAGATTCAGAAAAGTCCAGTAACCTGTGGGGTTGCTGAATTGCTCATCCCTATGATGGAGGTCATATTTTCTAACCCAAGTTCTTCAGTGGGGGGAAATGTGCTGAGATATGTTAAGTGCTTCCTGCATCTGTGCCTGGCAACGGTCAAGGCTCAGCAAATGCTGGCTGCCCCCTGGCCTGGGACCACGCATGTCCAGGGACCACACGTGTCCAAGAACCACATGTTGCATGCATCACTGCAGCCCCAGCGCCCAGCACAGCATCTGGGACCCAATCAATAGCTGTTCAATGGATTCATGACAACATAGAGGGTCTTGGAAAGGTAACAGCTCAAGGTCAGACAGACCTGGGTCTGAGTCTGATGAGTCATTTATTAACTGTGGGATCTCTGGTTTTGGAGTCTGAGAGACGTGGTGTCTTCCTAAGGTCACTCTCGAAGGTTTCCAATCCCATCTCTTCCGTATGAATTTTGCCAGTTTATACAACTTGGGATTCTGCTCCCTGCAGTCACCGTGTTCCAGCTCTACTGGGGCACCTGCAGCTGCACAAAGGAGGACAGCGTCTGGTCCCCACTGATGCCTGCCCCACATGCTCTTGCCACTTCTGCAGTGGCTTAGTCCTTGACCTTGCCCTGCCAAGAGGAAGCTCCACCTTGTGGCTTCTTCATGATGGTTTCATCGTCTCCATGCTTCTGTGTGTACATCTGCTCCTTGGGTCTCAGTGTTTATGCTGCTTGTCCTTGATTTCCATCACTGAGCAGTTACTATGTGCCGGGAACTATGCTGAACACTGGGTATGCACAGTTGAAGACGACATCACGGAAACCTGCCCTACTGAAATTTATATTCTAGAGGTTCAAGATGGACAAAAATCAAGTGAACAGATAAGTAAGCAAAATTACTGCAACAAAGAGATGAGAGAGAAAAACAGAAGGGCACCTCATTCAGGTCAAGAAGCTTGAAAAGGAGTTTGCCATACCAGTAGCCAGGGTCGGGGGGGTTTCAGGCAGAGGAAGCAGGCTGTGCAAAGGTCCTGAGGAAGGGAAGAGCCTAGTACCTTCAAGTAGCTAAAAAGAAACCGGGTGTGGCTTGATCATGCTGAGCAAGGGGGAAGTGGTACGAAAAGTGGCTGGAGAGGTAGGTAGGAGATGGATCAGGCAGAGTTAAAGGCCCGCGGCAGCTGTCCATAGAAGAGAAAGTGGTGACGAGGGTGGTGGCTCAGAGAACCAGATGTACTTGGAGAGGTGTGGGAAATAGAATCCAAAGATTTTTCTCAAGGATTGAATGTGGGTGGCAAAGGAATGGAGGAGTTGAGGAGGATGTCACACAAAGGACCTCTTTTAATCCTCTGGATACGTCTAGGAGGTGCTGATTATCATCTTAAATCCAGAAGTAAGGAAGCTCACACTCGGAGGGTTAGAGACCTGCCTGGGTCTCAGGGCTGCTTAGTGTCAGGCGTGAGCCCTGGCTGGGCTGCCCTCAAGCAGCTGCCCATAAGCCGTCTGTCACCATAGGCTCATGGGGGCTGTAGAGCTGGGGTGGGCCCTCTCAGGGATCATTGACTTTAGACCAGACCCACACAGGGCCCATCAGACAGACCAGAGGAATGGCTCTGTCTTTCTTCCGTCTCTTCTTCATCCTCACTCTACCTCCTTCTCCCCACTGCTGACTCTCACCATCTGCACTCCCAGGGTCCCTCCGCTGCTTTTCAGAACCCCACCCTGGCCATATCATCTGAGGCAGTCACCTCTCTTTCCTCCTTTGCTTCCCCACCCCCAACCCCATTGGTTCATTCAAAGGGTGACCACCCTGGGACCAATTCATCCCAGCGTCTTCCAGGCTCAGTGCGCAGTAGGCATCCAGTTGAGTTTTGTTGAATGAAGGTCTTCGATATAGAGGTCGAATAGCAGGCTGGTTACATTCAAGGGCTGCAGGAATTTAAGCTCTCTGGCTTGTTTTCTTGTTATTAAAATGGGGACGATGCTAGTCCCTGCATCATGGAGTCATTGAGAGGATTAAACAAGGTCATGCTGGCCCCATGCCTAACGCAGAGTGCACACGCAGGTGATTGTTATTTTATTACCTACGTTTTAAGAGGCAAAAAAGATGAACAATGTCATATAGCTAATGTGAGATAAAACTCTGAGGAATATTTGCAAGTTAAGGGAGAAGTTGGTGAATGCAAAAGAAATGCTCTCTAGCGGCAAAGTTCATAGACGATCTTTGGGGTCTGAGACCCCCCGCCATACTCACCTTTCCTTGCAGCTGGCATTCATCAAACCCAGCATTGCCTGGCCTCGTCCCTGGACAGAGCTTTGCAGGGTTGGTGGCTCCCATCTTTACTGAATACAAAGTATGTGGATTTACTAATGGGGAAGGATGTCATATCCACACGGAATACAAAGCATGCGTAGCCCTACTATTTGCAAGCCCATTTTTCTACAAATGGCTTCTCATCTCTTGTGCACATCCGTTTTTCTGATAAGTTTAACTAAGATTTTAAATATGTGGAATTTAAAGTTACTTTGAAAACTTTCCCCCTTTCAAGCCATCGCATAAAGAATAGATCCCTTCAGATGTCTGCATCTGTCGGGCAGCTGGAAACTGCGTCTCCTGCTCTTCCTTTTAACTCCTGCCATTTGTCTCTGCAGAGGCTTTTCTTGATAATTGAGATGTGTTGTGCATGAAGCAGGGGTCTTCTTCGAGGGTGCCTAAGACAGTCTCCAGCCAGATGTTTCCCCTTCATTAGAATGTGTCCATCAGACATTGCTCATCAGAAATCATTGCCGGAGGGTGTCTGCCTCTGTTGTCCTATTAGATAGGATAAGCTGGGCTTCTTGTTCCCTCACCAGAAAGACAAAATTAGCATTTAAGAAGCTGTCGTCATAAAAGTTTTCACCCTCACAATTAATGCAGGAAGAGGTCAACGATGGTAAATTAATGCTGCAGGAATAGCCTTCATCATTCATGAGCAGTTAGGGCCCTAAATGCCACATCTGAAGGCTGCCTCTGCCTTCCAATCCCAGTGAGGATGTAACTATATGGAACACTGGCTTGTGTTTGGAATCTTAATTTCTGCATTGGCAGTGTTGCCAGGAGTCCTATTTAGATCCCAGCTTCTTACACAAGGGCCATTCAGAGGCCAGGGTGTGCGGTGCGGGGGGAGGCGGGGAGCAGGGCCAACAGAAGCAGTTACGTGTTTGGAAGGAACAAGGCAGTCACAGCCCAGCCCCTCCGTAATGAACTGGGATCACCAGTTGCACTCTCACCTGTGAGAAAAGTGGAGATTGAGTGGTGGGTAAGCAAGCCTGCTCCCAGAGAAGCTGCAGGGACCAGAGGAAGGACAGGGGTGTCATGTTATGTGGCGAAGGAGACACCCAACTTAGGAGGGGTGACTGCCAAGTATTCAGAACTGTCCACTCCGCAAAATCAGCCCCAAATTACTTATTATTGAACCATTCACAATGCTGAGAGGCAGGAGCCAACGAAACTCATCTTGGAGGCTGACCTCTAGCAAGATCATCTCCTTCCCCTGGGGTCAGTGTTCTCAGTGACTGTCAAAACTCAAGAAGAGGGCTCATTATGAGTGTTGGAATCCTCCACAAATAAAGAACCCATGAAACAGTGATGAACATAGCATCCAATCACCCAACTCCATCCTTTCCTTTCCAGCCATCCTTCCATCCATTCACCCAATATCTAACGGGTGCAACTTTCAGAAAGGCCCTGAAAATAAATAAGACACAGACCTTGGTATTTTGAATTTACTACAACAAATTGACATTTGGAGACCCCAGGAATGTGAAAGCCAAAGAGATCTTTAGAGACCCCCTTGTCCTATCTGACCAATAAGAGAACTGAGTCACAGGAAAGGTGAGTGACCCAACCAGGCTGGGCTGGAATCCAGGCCTTATAACTGCCAGTTGAAGGAGTTTTCCTGTCCCACACAGAGGAGCCTGTCTTCATGATAAGAACAAACTTATGCTTTGTAGATTGGATATAATTGCATGCATTTTTCCAAGGGACACTTGCTAATTTTGAGGAGGAGAACAAGCAGGTCCCTTTTCAGAGAAAATTGGTCCAGCATGCTCAGAAGTAAATCGGCTATATTCATGTTGACATGAAAACATGCTCTGCTAAGCAGCTGGGATCTGGGTTTTCTCTTTGCCGAGGGTGCCAAGAGAAATGAAAGTGCATAACCTTAGCCCGTTAGACCTCTCCCTCCAGGTCTCTAACTGCCAAAATGCAGAAATGGGTTAGAAGTGCTTTTTCTCCAATGGTGGGTCTCCCTCTACCCCATGCCTCACCTTCTTTGTTTTAACCCTAGAGTGGCCAAACCCCTAGAGTTTCAGTCTGGCTTCAGGACTGGAGGCATGGACCACAGAGAGACAAGCAAGAGGTTGTTCCCCTGCGTGTTTCTCTTTAGGCATCACTCCTGGTAAATCACACGCTATTGCATTGCTATTTCACCAACATGGACCACAGTGAGGTTTTTCCAATCATCAACAAGGCATATTAAAGTGGAACCATTCTTTAAAAATTAAAATAGCCAGGGGCTGGCCCCGTGGCTGAGTGGTTAAGTTTGCGCACTCCGCTGCAGGCGGCCCAGTGTTTCGTTGGTTCGAATCCTGGGCGAGGACATGGCACTGCTCATCAAACCACGCTGAGGCAGCGTCCCACATGCCACAACTAGAAGGACCCACAACGAAGAATATACAACTATGTACTGGGGGGCTTTGGGGAGAAAAAGGAAAAAAATAAAATCTTTAAAAAAAAAAATTAAAATAGCCAGTTTATCTCTATTATTATAAAAAAACAAAAACACCACACTTACATGGCCAACCAGGTTTCACCGAGCTTTATTTCAGTTTGGCAAGATGGCCTTTGTCGTGGCAGCTGAGGTAGCTGCTGGATGGAAATGTCCTTGCAGACAGCCAGGGAAGAGTTTAGAAATGTTGACAACCCCAAGGACAGTTACACTCTCACTTAGAAATCAAGGTTACGTGCTCCTGGTGAAGCGGTTTTAAAGTCAACCTGTGTCTTTAATCGCCAGCACCAGCCTGCCCAGGAAGCCTGCAAGCGACAGCCCCGATATCGCTCAGTTTATTGATCCTTCTGATTCAGTGTTTCCGCTCAAGTCATATTTTAGCACTTTTAGCAGATCAGCACAATAGTTCAAGGATCAATCATTATCTGTCCCTACTGATCCATTTTAATTGTGATATCAGAGATGCAGTAATCCTTTCTTAAGTTGCAAGGACATATCTAAAGCCAGGGTAAGACTTTATTATGACAGTAAGGAGACTTTCACATGTGAGGCAAGGTAGGAGCCTCAGCAGGTCCTGGACTGACCCCAAGCATCTGCACCCCTGAGCTGAATTAAAGCTGCTGCAGTCAGCAATTCAGCCAGCCAGGTGACCTCTGTCCCTTGCTCCTCATCAACAACTGTGGGTTCTGGGAGGCAAGTGGTCTCTGTACGACAATAGAGATGCAGGACTCACCTGGGTTATGGGGGATGGACAGCGAGGATGAGGGAATGGCCCACTTTCCGTGATAACCTGTCTTTAGTTCAGAGGAGACTGGGTTATATACCAGAAAAAGAAAGCCATCTGAGGCCTTCCTCCACTTTCAGAAGGAACCCAGCATCCACGGAAAGTCTGCCATCGCAAAACCTTCCACTGCAGGAATTAAGGATTGCCATAAAAATTCTGGTAAGTCATGTAAAAAAATTAAGTGATTGAGCTTCAGTCCTCAAGGTAATTTCTATGTTGCCCACTTTCTACCTCCTTTTGAGTCTTTGATATCTCTAGAGAAATTAAGGAATTGCCCAAACCAGGTTAGCCCCCTTAAAAAGCAAGTGTGCTGGCTCTATCCACGCTGCCTCCCACCCCCCACCACTTCTGCCCTCTGAGTTTCTCTTCTTTCTCACAGTACATTGGAACCAATCAGAAGTGAGATGGGTGGCAGAGGGAACACATCCTAAAGGACCACTGTATTCTGGCTCAGGTTTTCCAAATGACGTTCCATTGACTACCAGTTAAGCAGGATGCTAAATGCTTGGTGCGTTTTGTAGGAACGTCACTTGGGCAAGTCAATTTGGGAAACAATGGGTTACTGAGGTGAGCTGATTTTTTTTTTTAAGTGAGGAGTTCTTAGAGCCCTCAATACACTAATGGGCATATTTGTGCAAGTTCTGGAAACCTACTTGACTTTTGCATGACAGGCATCTTGCAGGACAAGTGTTGTGTGGAATATGCATTAGGAAGTGCTGCTCTGGAGACATTTAGTGAATGCCCAGCCTATGGGACTAGGCCCTGAGGCTCCGTGGGAAAGGACAGACCAGTGTCTGCTCAGATGTCATCTCTTTACTTCCAATGAGGAAGAGTGTGTGGGGGACTCTAGGGTCCCATCGGGCACCTCCTCAGAACCCCTGAAGCTCCCTGCATCGGCATGGCCATCGTGTCACTCGACTAGTGCATCCTTCACTTATGACTTAACAGTAAACAACTGGCAACTCCTCGAGGGCGAGGGCGGAGTGGATATTGACCATCTTTGGCTGCCCAGAATCCCTTTCCATTTCCTCCCAGCATGCCAAATTCTGTCTAGAGACAGCCTTAACCCACTGCACTCAGCCTCATTGGGAATAAATATGGATGCCTATTCCCCACCATGGATGCTAAAGTCGTCCCTAGGCAGATTCCCTTCTTCTTCCTGCTCCATACAGTTAGCATAAATCCTAAAGGTGACCCATCGGATGCTCTTTCCTAGAACTTTCACCCTGGAATAAGGAGAAAAGAAGTAATCACAGGTCATATGGCTCAATGTTCTTGTCCTGACTGTGTCTGGCTATAAAACCACTCCTGACCCTCTCTGCTGTTTAGTTCCCAGGAGCCCGCTCAGTTCCTGCCAGGTTCCGTGTTCTCAGTCTTCTCAGCAATTCTGTGAGCTACCCAAATCCCATTGGTTTAGGTTCGTGATGAGGCAGTTAGGTTCCCAGGGGCAGTTCGTGATGAGACCTCTGCATGGAAAACAGACAAAAGGACCAGGTTTTATTACCTTGTAATCCTCCTCCTGTGCTAGCACTGGCAAGACACCTAGTAAGATTTTAATACCTACTTGCTGACAACTCAGTGAAGTTCTTCATCTCTTTGCATTATGGGGGTAGACCCAAAATTACAGTGATGGAGTCATTCATTCAACAAATATTTATTAAATAAACATTATATTCTAGAAATCACTCTAGGGGCTGGGACTATAGCCGTAAACAATCAAAGACGCTGTCACACTAAGCTCTCATTCCTCTTGGGGAGACAGACAAATAAAGATGTAAGTTGTCAGGTGGTGGTGGGCTCTGCAGAGAAATATAAAACAAAGGAAGGTGGTAGAGAGGGATGGGGGTGTGCTCTCTTATAGAGGTGGTTCGAGAAGACCTCTTGGATAAAGGGATCTTTGAGAGACTTAGAGGAAGTGAGCTATGTAGAAATTTGGCGGGGGACAAAATCCTGAGGCTGGGATGTGTGCAGGGTGTTTGAGAACAGCGTGGAGGCCAGCCTGGAGCTAATGCAGGGGAGCAGTGGGGGTTGATCTCACAGATGGGGGTCCTGAGGCCATGGTAAGGCTTTTGACTTTTACTCAGGTTGAAGTCAGGAGCCCAGGGAAGGTTTTGAGTGGGAGGGCATGCTCCAACTTCTATTCTTCAAGTATTACTCTAAGGTCTGCAATGACATCCAGCTGTGAGCTCATCCGCCAGCTCTTGGAGCTGCTGGTTGGGCAGGGCTGGGGCCTGGGGCCTTGGGCTGTGCTGTTTGCTGCAACTTCTGTGTCTCCAGTGGAGGATGATTGCGTAGAGCATTTGGAAATCAAATTATTTTGTTAATATTTCATGTGAGACTTTCCAATATTGCCACTTAATTTGTGGCAATGATAAGTATGTATGAAAACATGTGCTTGCACATGTAAATTAAATAATTTTATGTCGAGTAGATATCTGAAGGGTTGTTGAGGTTTCTTTGCATAATAGGAGTGTGTGCACCTTTCTGACTAGAGCATGGTTGGCACTGTCAGAGCCGGGGACCATGCTGCATGCCGGGTCATTCTGGCCACTGCTAGTGAAAATCTTCCCAGGGTTTAGGCTTTTGGGGACAAGGAGACTGCTAAGTGGTGGCAGAGGGGCTTCTGAAGTAATTGGAAGGGTTTCATAGAGGAGTGTTTCTCAGCCTCAGCAATATTGACATTGGGGCAGATCATTCTTCGTGGTGGGGGTCGTCCTGGGCCTTGTAGTGTGTTAGCTGCATCCCTGGCCTCTACCTCCTAGATACTAGCAGCACCTCCTCCCCCTAGTTAAGAAAACCAAAAATGTCTCCAGACATTGACCACTATCCTCTAGAGGGTAAAATTGCCCCAGTTGAGAACCACCATTACAGAGTATCCAGACTTAAAAACAACACTAACAGAAAGAGAAATTGGGATTTTTTTCTTGGTCATGGGGAAGAGAGAGCAGAGCCTCTCAATGGGCAGGAGTGAAAAAAAGTAGAAAGTTGGGTCTGGGTCTCCTTTTTAAGCCTGATGAAATTATTCGTTAGTTGAGCTAGAGAAGGCTGATATCCATGGAGTTTATTTCAATTATTTTCATCCACTTAGCCATAAGTCTGTGATTGCGACTATGTCCCAGGGACTTTGACAGAGTCCAGGGTGAAGAGTGGGAGTGCGCGTAAGAATGACCTCTGCATAGTCCCTGCAGACAATTCTAACACTTGATACAAAGTGCTAGGAGAGGGGAAAAATCAGGGGTGCTAGGAGGAAATAGGGGAGGAACACTCCAACCCGCCCATGGGAGGGAGAGACCAGAGGATGTTTGCTGAACTGGGAATCTGAAGGAACGGAGTATATGCCAGTTGTGGGGTGGAGATGGGAAGGGGTGGTAGAAATGGCGGAGAACAGTATGCTCAAAGGCCAAGCAGGAAGAGAGAGCACAATGCATTCTGGGAACTGCAGGTCAGTTAGCATCGTTGAAATGCAAAATAATTGTAGAGAATGAATAGGTGTGTATTGATCAGTTAAAGCAACGTTTGGGGGTTTTCTCTAAATTTCCATATTTATATTAGATTAATCATATAGATGAATTCTTATTTATATCAAGAATGAGAGGAGTGGCCTCAGAAAAAACAATCCATAAGATTGTCAGACTGAAACAGCTAAATGGGAGACTCTTATTCATGACAGATGCTACTAAAAATAAATATACCATATGTCATCATTATCATAATAAACAATCAACATTTATTAATTCCTTCCATGCGCAAAGCACAGATGGCAAGAATAGACAGGGAAGAATACTTGAAACAAACATGATTCCATTCACTCAGCAAATATTGATTGAGCACATGCTGTGTGCGTGTCGTGTGCCAATCACTGAAGACACACAGATGAATTCCACACTGTCCCTGACCCAAAGGAGCACAAGCTCTAACAAAAGACAAATAGCTGCTATTTTCGTCATCTAAAGACGTGTTATGCAAACTGAAGAGAAAAATATTAAGACTTTGCTATATCAATGCACAAAGAACCAAAAAGATGTTAGTAAAAAACACATAGAAAAAGATTTGACCTCATTAAAATGTAAATTAATTTACAATGTGTATATTGAAACTGAACATTGTCAGTGGTCTTGTCAACTAGTAAAACCCACTGGGAAGAAATGCTTCAGCAGAGGAAAACAACCATATAGTTGAAGATGTTCGTTGCAGTATTATCTATTCTAAGAGAAATCAGAAGCAACCTGAAAGCTTGACAGTAGGGAAATGGTTATGTAAATTTTGGTAATGTGCTTAATCAAATGTTCACATTTATGATAGAGGTTATGAATAAGTTTCAGTAATGCAAAACGTGGTACAATGCTTTGCCAAATTAAAAACCAATGGCTAGTTAAACATGTGAAATAAAGACCAGGCAGAGACAGATTGAATTTACAATTGTTGAGCTAGTTGGGAATATAGATTATTACTCTCCTTCCATTTACTGAAATTTAGGAAATGCTTGTATGGCTTCTATAAGTTTAAAACCAAACAAAATTCAAACAAATGATTAACAGTGAGTCTCTCTAGACCTCCCTGACCAGTCAAAAAAGACTGGATTTGCTAAACTTTTCTTCCCTGTGCCCCTTCCACCCTCCAAGGAGTGTCTTCTATTTTTTTCTGACTTCTGTGATGGACAGCAGGAGAGTGAATTAAGGGTGGAGGAGGAAAGTGCTCAAGGAATGATGCTCAAGAAATACAAATAAAGTTGTTGAAATATTTTTAAATTTCTTTAGTTTCAATGAACTATGTTCTTTTGTTCAAGACACTGTCCTGGGGATGAATCACATGGGTAACAATTTGATAACAAAAATAAAATTAATTTTTTTTGCTAAATAAAGCAAACGAGCTAAAGTAGTCAAGACAGTGTGGAACTGGAGCAAGAATAGAAAAGAGAGCCAGCTACAGACCCACATACATGGTCACCTGATATGTGACAAAGGGGCCATAGCGATGACATGGGGAAAAAGTCATCCTAAATCAGTTGGAAATACCCCCCAAAATTTAGTTCCATGTGGATTGTGAAATGCTTTACCTAAATGTAAAAGCTAAGACAACTAGGTTTTAGAAGATAACATCGTAAGATATTTTCATGATTGTAGGGTAGGTAAAACATAAAACACTGCCTGTAAAGGAAAAGATTGTTTAACTGGATTACTTGAAAATTGAATTAAAATCGAGAACTCCTGCTTATCAAAAGACACTGTGTAAGATAATGAAAAGGCAAGCCACAGAATGGCAGAAGATAATTGTGATGATAGGTAGGTAGGTAGATAGATAGATCCAACTAACAAAAGATGTGTATCTAGTATTGAATATATAAAGAATTTCTATAAATGAATAAGGAAAAACAACCCAATTTTTAAAAGGGCCAAAGACTTGAAGAGGTCCTTCACAAAAGAGGATATCCAATGGCCAAGAAATATATGAAAAGATTCTCAAGATTATTAATCATCAGGGAAATGCAAATTAAAACTACAAAGAGATGTCACCCACCAGAAGTAGACACTATTGAGTGTTGGTGAGGATTTGGAGCAGTTGGAATGCTCAGACACTGCTTGCAGGAGTATGAACTAGCACGACGCCTTTGGAAAACTGGTGTGTGGTCAGTACTAAAGCTGAACATATGCATGCCCTATGACCAAGTGATTCAACCCTTAGGTATATTCCCAACAGGAATGTGTGCCTATGTGTCCTGGAAGACGTGTATAAGAGTATCCCTGACAGCGTTATTCATAGTAGGCATCAGTGGGAAACACCCCAAATGAAATGGATAAGTATACTGCAGCAATGAAAAAGAACAGACAACTGCCACACCCTGCAAGACAGTGTGCATATTGTTGAGAAAAGAAACCAAATGCAAAGGAATATATACTGTATGCTCCCATTTATACACAGTTCAAAACTGGTAAAATGAATCTCTGGTTCTGACTAAAGTAAGAATGACTAACTTGGGGGTGTAGAATGAAGGCAGGATGGCACGAGGGAGGCTCATACTTCTTAAAAATCAGAGTGGTGACTTTTTAAAGGTGTTCACTTTTTAAAAATTATCAAGCTGTACATATGCGATTAGTCTTTTTCTGTATGTACCTGTCATACTTCAATAAAAACGAACTGAAGTTATTTGACTTATAGGAGAAAAGACTGGGGTGCTTGACTCTGGTCTTTAAGCAAATACAAGACTTTAGTTAACATAAGGAAGGAAAAGTCTAGTGTATATCCAGGTAAGTGGAAAACCAAACAAGTAGAAATTAGAGTAGTGGAGAATTTGGCCAGGCAAAAGGAAGGACTTTGTGAGAATAAGGATGATTCAAGTGCAACAATGGTTTGTGGGGTGGTGGAAGGCCTCGTCTTAAAATCTTCCACGAGAATCAAGAGGGAAACAGTGTTCCAGCACTGAGATTTCCATGTCAAAGTCAGGAGCAAAGCTAGATAAAATAACACATTTTATTGATCCTAATATGCACATTTTGTCACATTTTATTATTTCTGAAACCTAGATGCATCATACAGTCCTAGCACTTTGCAATTAATGGTAGTGTCTTTCTTAGGTCCAGAAAATAATGGTGCATCAATATAAGATTGTAAGATTGAAAGACACTTTCAATTTGATGAAATATGGTAATAAAACCCCTTCTAGCTTCAAGAGTCCCTTCTGAGCCTCACAATGAGGGAGGCTTGTTCCCTTAGGAAAGCATTTTTGATGCCCCCTGAGGGTTGTTCCACAAGAGGGTCAGAAGGGGCCTCATTCATTATGAGTACTCAATAAATATGAAGCATCAGCTGTGGCCCACAGCCAGCTCTGAATAAAAATTGGCATACGTTAACATTTATTGCTCATAGATTTTGTGACTGATGATCTCTCTCCCTCTGATTGTATAATCCACATTCGTAATGGCAAACCCAATGTAAGACAGAGAGACAGCCCGTGGTAGATGATGCTTTTCTCTGTAGAGATAAAGAGTGGGGATGAGAGAGCAGATCAGCCTGGCAGAAAGAGAGGATCCCAGGACACAGCCAAGGAGAAAGGTCTTGATGTCAAGGCCTCTTGTCCTAGAAAAGACCTTGGAAGCCATTCAAGCAAATGAGGTACAGTGTTGGGGAATGCTTCTCCTGCAGAGAATGAATCAAGGGCCTTGTGTCCATACTTGAAGACTGAATGTTTAACCATGATATATACACCTGCTAAGAAGACTGGCTCTTTGCTGGAGGAGTCAAAGAGCCCAAGCCATGATGGCTTGACCCAGTGGTTTAGAAGAATTCAAACCAGTCATTATGAGTAGAAGGCACAGCATCTCTGAGTAGGTATTTAGGTTGGTGGTGGTATCTTGCCATTGTGCTTGTTCTTGCCAATCAGCAAGCACCCTGGGGAAAGGAGTGGAGAGCAAGCACTAGTCTCATGACACTCCCTGGTTAAAGATCAAATTGGAAGAAATGACCCAAATTTTCTCATTGGGGTGGGGTATAGGCATAGAGAGTAATCTGGGGAAGATAAAGCAGAGGCAGCTCAAAGCATGTTAGCTCAGCATAGGTAAAGAAATTTGTACTATTCAATTGTGCACATGGTTTTTTATTTTGCCCCTCTTTCGGTTATGAGAAACAAGAGGAAGTTTCGATGGGTAGGAATTAAGGCAGTTTGATTTTCTGGCAGCAAATGGTGCCCAACAACAGATTTAGTGGAGTAGAGTCCAGGGATTTAAGTTTCCCATTGTCTTTCCAGTTCGATAAATGGCTCTGATTAGGAAAGGGAGGTTCGGGAAGCAGGAAGCCTGGTCACATATCAATGTCGCAGGGCCCCTGGGCCGGGGCTCTGAGGGTCACTGCATGGAGGAGGGAAGACTTGCTGTTATTTTTCTTTCTGCCTGAGATTCAGTTAGAAGGAGACAAGCAAAGAGCAAAGAGCAAAGGTTCTGCTCTTCAAGTGGCAGGAATGGCCACAAGCTTGGCTTTCATCGTGAATGGCCATTAATTAAGGAGATGGATTGTAGAGACCAGAAAGAAAAGGCTCAAATACCCCAAAGCCCTGCCCTGACCTCTAGAGTTAAGTTAGTGGACAAAAAGCCACCATGTTGCTGACTAAGAGACTGCTGGAAGCTGCTGGCGGTTCACACTGAACGACCACCTTTGTGCCTTGCTCACATCTGCAATGCCTTCCTGCCTCTTGAAATCCTCCCAAGACCCAGCTCACATTCTGATCTGGATAAATACCAATTGGCTGCAAGGCTCTCTAGTAGATTCAGTGGGGTGAGTGGAACCATATTTGAGCAATCACTTGGTGTGCATCTCCCCCACTTCCCACCCCTATGCTCTTCAGATTCCCTCAGGTGAGCCACGAAAACCTTGCCCCTGGGACAGGTAGACGTGGTCACTGATTGCTTGATGGAAGCGGATCACTGCAGAAAGAGAAGCATAGATGGCGGCAAATGCTCGAATATTTAGTTCAAAGCCGTTGGTTTCAGTGTGAGGCAGGCAGACTTGGATGCACATTTGCAGAGCTAGTTTATTCCACCCCTAGAATCGGTAAAAGACACACAGGCTTGGAAGAAGTGCCTCTCAAATAAGAATAGCGGAGGAGCGAGAGACGATCAGCTTCTGGCAGACCATAAACACCAGAAGGAGGGGTGTGCATATCAATTGTCCAGTGGAAATGTGCTCCTTTGTGCCCCGAGACCTTGCTCAGCCCCACATCCAGTCATCCCAGAGGATAACCCCCTGTCCAGGGTCTAGGACACTTGGAAGTCCCCAGTGATTAATGCCAACATCTTGGACGTCAATAAAGGTGACAGTGCCCTGATAGGAGATCCCCAGCGCCCCAAGTTAGAACTAGATGGAAAACTGGGAATTCCATGAAGCTACAACAGTGAGGTATACATAAGGTATACAGAAAGCCTGATAAAAGTGGGTATACATAAAGCCTGATCTTGACCCATTGGACTTTTCTCTGCTTCTCTACTCCCATAAAGCCTTTCCCCTCTCTTATGGCAAATATTACAGCAATTCGAGTAGAGACTCTGTTTCTCCCAGTGGGATAGAGATCATGTCTTACTCATCTTTGCATCTTCACAATTCCTTATATATCATAAGTACTGAAAAAAGATGTTTGCTGAATAAGTGAGGGAAACATTAAGGAGATTTGATTAGAGAATAAAACATAAGGAGTGTGAGTATAAAAGTAGGCGCCAGATCATTGTATTCAGATTTTGCATTTTTATAGCTTCGCTTCAACTGCATCTTCTTTCCTAGATAATGGTTACTGAAGTCATATCATGAAATATTACTAATAAGTATAATAAGTTGGCTTTGGTACTATTTCAGTCTTGTCTACATTTCATTCAACAGAAGAGATGGACTTTGCTGGTTTATGGTACTCACATCACATCTGGGGTAATTTCTGATAGATTGCTGCAGAAATGGCCTCCACTGAATCATGCCTCCCTGTGGCCATGCCCTTGGATAGCTCCTCTTATCTGACTCTGGGCTGCCCATTTGACTTGCTTTGGCCAGAGGGACATCCGCAGTTGCAATGCAAGTAGAAGCTTGAAAAGCTCTTGTGAGGTGGAGCTTATCCCCTCTGGTTTCTGGGAACCTTTGTGCCTTAGAGTGAGCAAGCTCATGCTAGCCGCCTGGAGGATCAGAGAGCACAGGGAGAGAGTCCCCAGGATCCCAGCTGACAAGGCAGACATGTCAGTGAGGCCATTCTAGACCATCTAGCCTCAGCCAGACACCTCGGAACAGAAGAAGCATCCAGCCAATGCACAAAATCATGAGAAATGATAAATATGTCTTGTTTCAGCACACTAAGTTTTGCAGCACTTCGTTATGCTGTACGTGCCAACTGACACACAACTGAGCCCAATCGTTGGCATAGAAAAATGTATTCCTGCTGCTCTATTTCACAGGTGATCTCAGATATCATCAAAGTATTTAAATCTATTAGACAGAAGCTAATGCCACTCTTCTTTCTGGTTCTATGTAACACCTCTCTATTCATCGCTAGTCCTCAAGTTCGATGAACCTTCACTGGCGTTAAAAGACTGAGGTGAGGAAAGAAAACTATGTAAGAGTATTAGCCCTGGACTGGGACCCACCCTAAGAATGGGTAACTGGTTTCTCCTCTAAATTCCCAGTGCCCCACATCCACCCCCACATGACAACCTCACTGCACAGACATGGGAAGGGCAGGGGTTACCTGGATTTGACAGCTGAATTGAGCAGAAGGTGTTACATGGTTCTGCAGACCTGAGATGCCTTTCTCTAACCCTGACTCTGCTAAGCAGAGGCAAGCTGTGCCTATTCTTGATCTTGTAATATTATTAGAGGTGCTTGCTACATATTATGAATGTTTTTATTCCCTTTATGGTGACCAGACACCTTGATTCCTGTCCCATCACAATGACCTTGATTTAGTCTTTTACAGAGAAGTGGCCTTCTCTGTAAAGTGGCAACGGTAAGACCATACCTCCCGGAAAGTCGGCAGGTGAAGATGGCAGGAGCTCAGAGCAATGATCTCTGTGGTCTCACTCAGCTTTCTCTCTGTCCCTAAAAGACTTCTGATTATACCCACTCTTGAACCTACTTTACAACTACATTGACTTTTCCTGATATTCTGCTGCTGCTTATGACCCACCACACAGGGAGAGTAGATGTGCGATGGGACCACATAATCTGCCCATACAGAACACAGGCCTTTAAGGAAGGAGAATGACACCAGCTTCAGTGGAGCCCACTGTCTCTTGACTGCCTTTGGAGGGGAGCACAGGGCTAGGCTGCCTGTCTGCATTTGCTGAACAAGCGGTGGATGTCAGGCCATCACAATCAGCAGCTTCACATGGGGTACTGCACATTCTGTACAGATGTAAAACGTTGAAAATCTTGGCTCATGCATAAACCAGAGGCCCATATCCAGAGAGAATTCCTCAGACGCCCTTCAATCTTTGCCTGAAGATCACATACTTGTGAATTTGATTTATCCTGATTGAGAAGTTACTGGTTGCCTCTTTAAAACAAGACCTGGTGGGGCTGCCCTGTGGTCAAGTGGTTAAGTTGTGTGCTCCGCTTCGGTGGCCCAGGGTTTCATCAGTTTGGATCCTGGGTGCGGAGATGGCACCGCTCATCAGGCCGTGCTGTGGTGGTGTCCCACATAGCACAACCAGAGGCACTCACAACTAGAATAGACAACTATGTACTGGGGGGACTTTGGGAAGGAAAAAAAAAAGATGGGCAATAGTTGTTAGCTCAGATGCCAATCTTTAAAAAAAAAATCTTTAGTGTTAAAAAAAAAAACAAAAAAACAAGACCTGGCAAGAGCTAGTTTGTCTACCGTGATTTAAAGAGGGGAAGAGCTCTCTGGAGAACTTGACTTTTAAGTTGCTTTATATGGTTTTCCAGATTTGAATTAGTAAATACAAACTTCTGTACAAGTGGATTGAAATGTTCATCTGTAACTTCGGTCCTCAGACATCATTTAACTTGTGGCAAAGTGTGGTAATATAACTTTAGAGATAAGGCTAGTGCCCACTGATATCTCCTATACAAATGGTAAGGAGTGTTTGCCTGCCTTTCAAAGTATAAAGAATATACTCTTTGAATATTAACAATAATAAAGACGTGTGAAATACAGTATTTGGTATGCCTCAGCAGATCCCCAGCCCCGGCATTCAAGGCTGACTCTGCTTTAGTATGCGACACGCCATTGCTGCTTCGAGGTCAACTTTTTCGCTAAGAAACCACTTGGTTAACATTTCTAACATGCTGGAAGCTGAAAGTGTTAATTGACTGCTAATTATTAATAGCACATATGCAGCAAATTCATTTTTTTTAGAAGAACATGAATGTTGGCCATCCTTCACAGAAAAGCCTTCAGAAAGAGATCATTTTAAATGTTAAGTATTTCCCACCCCAGACATTGAGGTTTGGGTAGTCAGATCCTGAAGAGTAAAAGGAATGACTTCAATATCATGGAACTGATTAGAAAACATGAAAGTCCATCTGTGAGGTCTAGAGGTCTACCTTCCTGCATTCTACAACAAAATAGACACCCATCCCCATTTTTTTGGCATCCCCAAGAATTATGAGCTTCGTTGGTTGACTGAAAAAATGGGCCATGGGGGTGTGTGTCATGGGGTATTTAAATGGAGGAGTCTGGAGACAAAGCCACTTTGATGAACATTTCTCAGAGGGTGGTGATGTGCAGTGTCTGTCGTCTTTCCTCTTAGGTGTTGTCCAATAGAACTTTCTACAGTGATGGAAATGTGTTGTATCTGCACTGTCCACTAAAGCTATTGAGCACTTGAAATGTGACTAGTGTGGCTGAGCAACTGATTGTTTAATTTCATTTCGTTTTAATTTAAATTTGAATGGCCACATATGGTTAGTGGTTGCCATATTGGACAGGATAGCTCTAGAGCATGCAGAAATCATGCCATGGTGGAATTTGTCTGGACTCCTGTTGTGCTACTTGGGGCCACATCTACTCAGTGCCCCTGGAACCAGATAGAACTCCAGAAATTGCGAGGTAAGGGGAAGCAGCTCTAGGATAGCCCCCTAAACATGTGGTCACTTCACTGGGAGCTCCAGACAGCTGACTGAAGCCACCTTTGACAAAAACCCCCTCTCCTGGAAGAATTGAAGGATGAGTCTAGAGCTATCATAAAAAAATCCCGGATCATCATATGTGTTGGTGAGGGTGTAGGGAAACTGGAATCCTCCTACTCTGCTGGTGGGAATGTAAAATGGTACAGCTCCTTTAGAAAACAGTCTGGCACTTCCTCAAAAGGTTAAACATAGAGTTACCATAGGACCTGGAAATCCCACCAAAGAGAAATGGAAACGTATGTCCACATATAACTTGTACACAAGTGTTCATAGCAGCATTATTCATGATAGCCAAAAGGTGGAAACGAACGTCCATCAACTGATGAATGGATCGATGAAATGTGGTCTCTTCATACAGTGGAATATCATCTGGCAATAAACAAGAATGAAGTACTGATATATGCTACAGCATGAATGAATATTGAAAATATTATGCTAAATGAAAAAACCATCACAAAGGATCGCATATTGTATGATCCTATTTATATGAAATGTCCAGAATTGGCAAATCTATAGGTAGTGGTTGCCTAGGGCTGGGGGGTTGGAGGGAAATAGGGAGTGACTGCTAATGAATATGGAGTTTCTTTTTGGGGTGGTGAAAATGTTCTAAAATTGATTGTAGATGTCATTGAACAATTCCATGAATACACTAAAAACCAATGATTTGAACACTTTAAATGGGTGAATGGTATTTTATGTGAATTATATCTTAATCAAGTTATGTTAAAATGTACTGTAAGTGAAATTAAAAGGCAAATGGAGAAAAAGAAAGAAAGAAAGACAGAACAAACATACAGATTCCCACCCCTCTCCCGGTCACAAGAATGTTTCTGGGGAGTGTGGAGTCCTAGGTGAGATTTCCAGATGGGGCTTCATTTGTGTTCTCTCTATCTGCTAACTTGTTATGTGTCTTGTTTTTCATTTATTAACTATGGGTGGGTGGATGTTTGATTATAGCTGTGGATGAAAATAATGACTAGGAGAGTCAATTAATTCCCATTCTAAAGTGTTTTGAAGCATTTGATTTAATATATGAACAGAATTAAAATGGAAATTCATTTATCATTCACTCATCCAACAAATATTTAGTAAGTGCCTACTATGAGCCTAGGACTCTTCTCAACCCTGCATAACAGTGGTAAACAGGACAGTAGAGGGCCCTGCCCTTTCCTAGGGCCATCTATGCCCAAGGTATTAGGTTGGACCCATGCAAGTCCATTGGTGAGGGGCCTGGTAGGAGACAGAAAGCACATTCCATTTGGGTAATTTTAGGAGAGCTTTAAAAAAGGCACCATTTATAAGGTGTGGGCAGAGGATGGTGCAGAACCCTAGGACTTGTTTTAGCGCCTCTTTCCAGTCTCACCAGAGGTAGTGATGCGAGGCTGGGTTACAGATGGTAGAGTGTGGGAGGTGGGAAAAGAGAAAGAGCTGCCTACAGGGCCTGGACTCAGTCAGCCCAAACAAGGCCCACGAGGAGGAACCAGGGGAGTAAATACGCCAACGTATCTCCTTCCTATATCTTACCTGTGGTCCCCTTTGGATGAACCCAACTGAGAGCCAGAGGCAAGGAATCCTTATGAATGGGGTCCACGCAGGTCAATCTGACAGGGCCATGCACAGGTGGAGAAGGATAGAGTGAATCTGGAGAGGTGGAGAGGAGACATCCAGGACAGGGGGAAACAACATTGAGAAGGATTCACTTCTAACCCAAACACTTGTGATCTTTAGGGCCCATGGAGGAGTAGACAAAGAGATGACATATTTCTTGGCTACTGAGAAGGCTCCGAGTAAAGGTTCCATGCATGATCTTGTTAAAGTGGGAATCAGATGACACCACACCTTTGCTCAACATCTCCCAAGCCTCACATCTCCCTCAGAATGTGCCCAAAGTCTTGCCAGTGCCCGTGACGCCCCATGTGGTCTGCCTCACCCTCTCCCACTCAGATCTGGTCTCCTGCTCAGGCTCTCTTGTCCATGCTTCAGCCACACAGGCCATCCCAGGCCATCCCACTGGTTGGTTGACTTGATCCCTTGCCCTCTCTGGGCTTCACTCACATGCTACCTTGTAGCAAGGCCCTCCCTGCCCATCCTTCTCTAAATCTCTGCTCTAGGACACGCCCCACTGCTCCTTCCTCGTCACACTTATCCCTCTCAAACATACTGGACATTTTACTCACTTATTTGGTTCATTGTCTGCTTCTCTTGGCAGAATGTGAGCATCCTAAGGCCAGGGATTTTTGTCTGTCTTGTTCACGATTGTTTTCCCAGTCTCTGGAACAGTGCTGGCACTTACTGATGCTCAATGAAGTTATTGAGAAAACAATAACAGCCAACACCCATTGAGGGCTTACTGTGGACCAGGTGCTGCACTAAATGGTTTATATGCATTATTTCATTGTCACCCTCATTTTACAAATGAGGAAACTGAGGCAGAGAGGATTAACTGTCTTGCCCAAAGCCACACAGCCTGTAAGTGGCGGAGACAGAATCTTTTAAGCCAGTAATTCTCTAACTTTCTGGTTAGGACTTCTAGAACCTTCTTGAAAATTATTGAGATTTGGTTTACATAGACGGTATCTACTTATATTTACTGAATTAGAAATGCAAACTAAGAAAAATTTAAAATATTAATTTATTGACTCATTTAAAAGAACAGCAATAGATCTATTGCCTACTGACATAAATAACATATTGTTACCAAAAATAACTTTTTTAAAACAAAAATTATGATAAGCCTGAAATTGTTTTACATTTCTACATCTCTCTGTAGTGTCTGGGTTAATAGAAAACCGCTGGTTCTCATGTCTGCTTCTGCCTGCAATCTATTACCAGATGTTCTTTGAAGTATATGAAGAAAATCAGACGTAATACAAGTATGTAGCTGGAAGGGAGGAATATTTTAAAAGCCTTTTCATATAATTGTGGATAGTTTTCTTTGATACTATGCTAAAACTTGTTGAGCGAGCGTTTCCTAAAGGTTAGTTATAATGTGGAATTTGAAACCATTTCAGTGAACTTCTTTTACTTTGTTACATTAAAATCCATTGGTTGGTCTGACACTTGAATGATCTTTTATCCACGATATGATTTGGGAGCATCCTGCACAGGTGATTTGGAAAACAGTGCCTCTCTGGGTTATACAGATCTTCCAAGTGTTGACACGTTTTATCTTTCAATATAAAAATTGAATTCATTAGTATCATTTCTGATCTCATCAGAAAAGTTATTGAGAAGCTGGCAATCTCCAGGAGGCATATATGAGTTTTCAAAATTCTAATTTTACTTGAAAGTTCTCATTTTATCCTTGGCTACTAAGATTATCAGTTGTTTTCCTTAAAGTAGTAAGGTCAGTTTGTTTATCTTGAAAAAAATGTCTGCCAAATACTCATGTCTGAGAAACCATAGTTTGTCAGTAGTTCTTTCAAGTTAAAATGAAACAATGGCTGAAAACGATGACTAGTTGAAAACAATAGCTAGTTCAGTTTGCTACTCCAACAGTTAACAATTGCACAAGTGCTTTTCCTCGAGACAACCAAAGTGCTACAGCTAATGTGAGCTTCTCGTTTCATCTCACAGAATATTAAAAAAGGGAGCCCTCAAGGGTAACTGTGTAGTGTAGTTAATAATTTGTCTGTTTTCATCAAAAACATTGTTAAGGGAAATTGGCATTTTCTGTTTTGTTTCATACTGTGGGTGTGTGCTGGTGAAGGTTACGACTGCTCTTAGAGTTGGGGGCCATGGCATTGATACATGTTGAAGAGCCAGCTGCTTTAGCCATCATTACTTTGGTACCATCAGTGCAAGTGTCAACTCAGTGGGGAAGGCAAATAACATCTTGTTAATGTTATAGAAATAACTTTGGCATTGTGGAATCTGAAAGGACCACGGGGATCTCATATGTTGAGAACTGCAATTTTAAGAGATGCCCACTTTTTTTTTTTTTTTGAGGAAGATTAGCCCTGAGCTAACATCTGCCACTAATCCTCCTCTTTTTGCTAAGGAAGGTTGGCCCTGAGCTAACATCCGTGCCCATCTTCCTCTACTTTATATGTGGGATGCCTGCCACAGCATGGCTTGATAAGCAGTCCATAGGTCCATGCCTGGGATCCCAACCTGCGAACCATGGGCCCCCAAAGTAAAGAGCATGAACTTAACTGCTACACCACCGGGCGGGCCTGAGATGCCCACTTTTAAAAGGTTCCTCTCTACACCTTATAGGTCATTGCATTGACTATTCCACTGGCTATTGTCCCTGGTTATGTTCCTCATCCTATAATTGAATATGGGTTTTGGAAAATGAAATCCAGGAGTTCTATTGCTTCCCCAGGTTCAGCAGGTTCATCATGGAAATCTAGAATATTCTCCAGCATTTGTGCAAATAGTCCAAAATAAATACCCCAACCAAAACAGCTACATCATTGAAATTATTGAAACTGATTCAATCAAGAGTTTAGCTATTCTTAGTTCTGCTTCCATCCACACCCCACACCCAGGTTCTAAAAGGATATTATGCTGTTAAGCTGCATCCAACAGCAAATCATTAAGCCCCTCAAAGTTTCTTGGAAGTGGATTACAGCAGGTGGAATGCCTAGGACTTTTCTGTTTTTCTGGCAGTAAGTTATCTGATTTTACTTACCAAGAAAGATGATATTGGACAGCCCACTCCAGAATAGCCTTCAGAAATGGCGTGGATGACCTGGAGCATCTTCACGTTATTCAAAGAGAAAGAGAGATGAGATATTCACAGGCCACAACCAAAGTGAGGCAGCCCACAGCCACTAGTAAGAACCAGACTGACTGATGGTGTCACGGTAATGGGCCGTACTTATTTTCTCCCCCAAGCGTTTTAAAACCAAAATCCTTTCTCATACTGATTATAACCTACAAGAGTGACATTATTCATCTTTTCAATATCATTTCGTGTCTCAAAGGACATTCTTTTAATCATAACATCGATAGAATCCCTGATGGGCATTCTCCTGTCTTCAAAGTTGCTTTATGTACTGCACACAGAACTCTTGAGAGCCCCTGGGACCCCGGGGGGTGATGGGACAGCCTTCACAGACTCTAGCTGGAATGGCATAGCCTCTGAATTGCTATTCTATAGTTTGAGCTATTTCTTCGACTTAATTTCAAGGCTACTAATTTGGATCTCAATAGTGGCCATCATATGAACTTCAGTTCACTGATGGAATTTTTAAATTTAAAGATCGTATTTAGTTAGAAAAAGTCCTTTTAAAAAAATACAACTGAATTTCATTATTATTATGATTATTAATTTTATTATTTTTTTAAAAGTTTTCCTTTGCGGGGCTGGCCCCGTGGCCGAGTGGTTAAGTTCGCGCACTCCACTGCAGGCGGCCCAGTGTTTCGTTGGTTCGAATCCTGGGCGCGTACATGGCACTGCTCATCAAACCACGCTGAGGCAGTGTCCCACATGCCACAACTAGAAGGACCCACAACGAAGAATATACAACTATGTACCAGGGGGCTTTGGAGAGAAAAAGGAAAAAATAAAATCTTTAAAAAAAAAAAAAAAAAAGTTTTCCTTTGCATCCTCTACTAGTTCTGTTCCACGAGGAGCCGTCTTTTCTGGGTTTCGGCTTGTTCCTCACTCTTGGGCTGGGGTCTCCAGGTCCCAGGCTCTAGTCATTCTTAGGCTAGGGGTCCACTTTCAGAGGCTGCAATGTCACACGCAGTGGGATGCTCGACAGGCCCCATCTCTAAGAGCAGGTGTTGTCAAGGCCCTCGCGGGAAACAAGGAGACCTCAGAGCCCACCTTTCTCCTTGGCTACAAAGGCTAGGGGCGCGTGCTCTCCAGACCTAGGGGTTGGGGCTGGGGGCATGCAGACCATCTTTCTCTCTCTCCTATTTGTCTTCCCAGGACCCCTTAAACAGGCTGTTTCCACCAGGGGCCCAGTGGTCGCCAAGGGGCAGCTATTCTGCAGAACAGCAGAACTTCTCCAGGTTACCCCACAACCAGCCCCCAGAGGGAACAAGGGCTCCTTTTGTACCCTGCAGAACTGGCCCTGCCCACTCCCCACAAGGCCAGTGGGCACGCCTCTAACAAGTGGGGCCTGTGCTTACACTGGGGTTGGGAGAGGAGAGTGTCGGAGTCAGAGAAATCCATTCCTGCCCCCACATCGCCTCGGGTTTGGAACGTGGAAGAGTGTGCTCCTTTGAGGGCGTTTATGGTCATCCATATTCATGACTTGTTGGCCCAAATTCTGTCTCTACTTGTAATAAATATGAAGCCATTTTTCAGAAGGAAGTTTGTTTTTTTTTCTATCTTGGTTATAAGGTTAAAAACAGCCATTAGGTGATTAGCATGACTGCATACATGGAGCAACATTCATTCGAAAGTTGAGTTCTTTTTAATATACAAAATCCATTTTATTATACAGTATCTTTTACAGCCAGTTTTGCTTTTTTTCCGTGCTTCCCTGGCGTCGCACCAGATCAAAAGGGTATGGTGGAGCGAAATGTCTATATTTTAGGCAGGGGCTCTGTGACCAAGTCCCAGGATCCATTAATGGAAAAATATGCGTACCTCTTGTGCCCTATTATGAAAATGTGCCTTATCTTACCTGATTAAACTGTCAGCTCTTATTAAAACGGATCCATGGAGCTAAAGAAATTCAAGCTTGGTGGAACTTGCAGAGAAGTGTAGATAAATTGTTACCTCAGTAAAATCTGTGTCTCTTATTAGAACTTCAGCCTTTCCGACCCTTAGGATGTTGAGGGATGTGGTAAAAACCAATTCTCTCACTCTACGGCTTCTGAGGGAAAAAACAATCCTGAAATGAACTTTGCTAGTAATCTGGGGGCAGGAGAAGAGACCACAGCTGCATTTGCATTTCTGTGTTTTGTAGATTATCTTTCCTCTCTTGAATAGTAGAGATGAGGTTCTCCCTAAAGACTGAAGACTTTTTACTGAAGCAATTTTCTCTCTATCTTTAAAAAAAGTGCATACATATGGGTTCGTATTTTTTTTTTTTCCTTCAACTAAAGATCGAGTCTGAGAAAGGAAATGAAGAATTAAGACAGCCGAACAATTCAGGCAAAAGTAATGGATAAATTACCTAAAGGCTTTTTTTTTTTTATTGTCCTTTGTGAAAATGTGGCACAGAAGAGGGCTCTCAGGTGATGCAGAAGGTTCATGTTTTTCCCCGGCTCAATTTTATGGAGGTGTCCAGGGACAGTCAGGCAGAAGGTCAGGGCCACGCTGCCACCAGGAGAGCCCAGAGAGGCCAGGTGGCTTCTCAGAATCCGAATTTCTGGAAGGAGCCCAGGCTGGCTCAAGGTGGGTGGAAGTAAAAAGATCATGGAGATGAGCCAGCTCTGATGGCCTAGCGGTTAAAGTTGAGTGTGCTCTGCTTTGGTGGCCTGGGTTCAGTTCCCAGGTGTGGAACCACACCACTCGTCTGTCAGTAGCCATGCTGTGGTGGCGGCTCACATAGAAGAACTAGAAGGAGCTACAACTAGAATCTACAACTATGTAATGGGGCTTTGGGGAGGGAAAAAAAAAAGAGAGGAAGATTGGCAGCAGATGTTAGCTCAGGGTGACTCTTTCCCAGCAAAAAAAAAAAAACATCATGAAGGAACTGAGCACCATGGAGAGCCATGTTCAGGGAAAATGGCCGTGAGCATCCTTCTTCTCAAACTCACCCAATCTATTTCATCTCAGTCTTTGCTCTCACCCCCGCTTGACGAACGCGTGTCTCCCCCTAGTCTGAATCCTAAGGGGAGGGCAGCGTGACATGGTCTCTGATGTCAGGCTTTCTCGGGCGGCCTCTGTGCCCTTCCCTCACCTTCCTCAGCTACAGTTCTTTTTGTCACCCAGCAGAAGCTTCCCCCAAATCCAAATATTTGGGTGGCTTCAACCCCACACCTGTGACTGCCTTTTTGCCTGGAAGCAGTATAAGCATGCTTTCATAGATAAAATATAGATTGACACCATCTAGGGATAATCGCCAGGGGCTCTTTTCAGCACTTTGACCTTCACACTAACCTGGGATGGAGGGTCAACAATTAGCCCTCTTTTGCAGATAAGGAAACTGAGGCATGGAGGGCTTAAGCAGCTCACCTAAGGTCACACAGCTAGCAGGTGGGGGCATCCAGGAGTCAAACCCAGGTATACTGTCTCATCCAAGACATCAGATGACACGGATGAGACCCAGAGCTGCACCTCCTCGCTGGAGCTCTCCTCTGGTTTCTCAAGTGGGTGGATGCAGAACAGCACCGGCTCCCCGCAGGCTGCCTGTCTTCTCGGGTCTCTCTCCCCCGCACTTTGTCCCTCCCCCCGAGTCATTACTCTGTGGGTGCTGCCTCATCCACATTACCAATTGTTTGTTCTTCTGAATTCTGAAAACTGCTCATATGGAATATATTTCAACAATGGGGTAAATAGACATTACCATATTTCATCAAATCCAAAATCCACCGATTGTAAGAGTCACCATTATTTTATGTGCAGTTAACAAAGACCAAAAAAGAAACCAGAAACTTGTCAGTTAAACTATGACACACCATCCCTTGGAAGACTTCAGAGAGGTTAAATTGCTTGCAGCAGCAGGGCAAACTGGCTTACAAATCATATCCCAAACGCCTGTATTGACACGGACTCTGAGCAAACCAGGGAAGCAGTAATTGGTGCCACTCCTACCCATAAGGGCCTATGTGCTCCTGGGACTCAGCTGTGTGCCAAGGGAAGCATTTAAGAGCAGGGGTTCTGCAGCCAGACCACCCCAGTGGCGATCCAGGAGAGCCCTGCACAGCTGGGCCACCAGCTGGGGGTGTCTGGCTCTTGCTTCTCCTGCCTCCCCTTGTGGGTATAAGATGCAATATTCCGTGGAAAGCCCAGGGCTGGGAGCACAGCAACTGCTCAGGAAGGGTTAGCTTTCATCACTATTACCATGATTATTATGTGCCCAGCTGTTGGCTCACCCAGGTGGACGCTCAGGAGTTCAGGGAAGAATTTACTGGCAATGCATCCAGCACCTTCATTGTAGCTCAAAGCTTGGGAAACGGTGATTCGTGTCACATTGAACATTTCTGTTTAGAGATGTGGCTCATCAGAAGGGCTTGTCCTGAAAGAGGAGCAGACGATCCGGGGGACGCTTTTCCTGGAGCTTGGGCTGTGGGCCTCACTCAGAGAGCACAGCAGCTCTCATGCTGGGAGGAGGCTGGCTGTAAAGAGGGTATTTGCACAGTAACAGGAACAAGGGCGGTTTGACTAGGCCTGCTTTTTCCTAAAGCCAGGTGCTTGCTCCATGCTTCTTCATCCTCTAGGATCCTTTGCAGCATATCGAGATGAGACAGGAGAGAGGGTCACCGTATGAGAAAGTCTTACTGTGCTTTCCTGCTCCCTGATGGCAAGCAGAGGGCAGGCCATGCTCCCTGCCTGCTAAGAGCTGTGGTGCCCCAGCCTCGGCATGATCGGAGGTCCTCGTGGTTCCTTAGCAGGGCGACTTGCTGGTTATTCTGGTCCCAAAAGAATGTCTGTGTGGTAGGAACCTTAGAGCTTGGAACTTCTTCCAGCTTCAGAATACTAGGGTATAACTAGAAAAGTGATCTTATTCTATTAAAATAAAAAAATAGTCATTGAAGTCAAATGAGATATTTGGTGTATAAATGCACCAAAATGGCAAGAAACTGGGGAAAAACTGATTGTTTGAGGTCAGGCATCATATATGATGCTTTCGGAAAAAAACAAAGATAAATAAAACACAGATCCTGCCTTCAGTGGCCCTTAATTAAAACGTTGCCTTTAAACATAGACTTGCAGAAACATACACACACATACACAGATGCAGTCTTTAGTGTGTACCTGGACCTTCAGTACATCTTGTAAATTTTCTGGTTTGAGTAGACAGGAGCATCTGGGTCGCTGTTTTTTTTGGGGGGAGGTTGAAATTTAGTGCCTCAGTGAGATGGGTTTCCCTCGCTGGGTAGCGGGGTGTTTCTCTGCTCTCCTGGTGCCTCCTGAGCCCAGCACTGGGCGTTGCTTGGTTGCCCGGAGTACACCCATGAGCTTCTCTCTGCACCTGTCCTTTGCTCCCCAAGGATTTCCTGCTTGCACACAGCACGGGTCTCTGCAAACCGGGGCTCGGTGGGTGTTTTCATCTGACTGGTCATGAGGGGGATAATGAGATTGCCCTCAAGAGTTTCTGCGGCATCTCCCAGGGGAAGTAGAGCTCGGATCACCTGTGCTCAGCCTGCCAGCTGTGGTGAGCTGGCCACCTGCTGGCCCTCTGGGCTGCAAGAAAAGTCACCCACCTGCACCCTCCCCCCCCCCCCACCGTGACGGAAGCCTGGTTCCCATTAACTGAGCTCCCTCTGCGTTTTTATTTCAATAATTTGACTGCAGTGACCAATAAGAAACTTCTTGGGGGAAATGATAGACAATTATGGCTCAGAACTTAAACATTTCCTCACCGCCGGGTGATGGCGGGAGGTGAATGACATTCCCTTCCTGCTCCCTTCCCTTCCTTCCACCCCCGCTATCACAAAGCTCTGCTCCAAGAGGGAAAACAAACACGCAACGCTTCCTGGAGGGAAAAGACAAGCTGAAGGCCACCTACCGCCCTGCCTTCTCGATTTCCTCCTTTGCAGAAGTGGTTAGTGTTCGTGGCATAATGAAAGCAAAAAGCACTTTAAGGAATATTAACAATTGGAAGGGGATTAGTGCCCAAAGCCCCTATTACTCGTTTTTCTAATCCACCTCTAATTGCACACGCAGCTCTCAGTGAAGCACTTAAACCCTGCAAAGCAGAGGGGGCAGCCAGAGGGGGGCAGTTCCCCCGGTGTCTCCGAGGAGGCCACAAGGGCCGGTCCAGTCTCTCTCTCCTGGTCTTTCCCAAAGGGCTGCTCTTCCATCCATTGAAAAATGGCTCCATGATCTTCCTCCAACCTTGCCTTTTCAAGAGCGGAATTCCAAGGCGGCCCAGCATCTTCATTTCTGTAGTGCACCAAGTTCGGCTTCCTGTGCAGCGGAGATCTGACCAGAAAGAGCAGAGACTTGGGGAACGTGAAACAGGCCTAAGCTGAGGCCCACTGACCCTGACAGAAATGTCTTCAAGTTTCTAAGTCACTGTCAACAAAATTGCAACTAGAGGTTTGCCAGCAGGTACATGTGAAGTTCTGTTTCAAAGATAGAGTAAAGCTGAATTATAGACAATGACAGCCAGCAAATCCTTCATCATTTAATTGGAAAAAAGAAAGAGAGAAAGAAGGAAGGAAGGAAGGGAGGGAGGGAGAAGGAAAACCAGCAGGCCCGATGCCCCCAGGTTTCATCCTTCCCCTCCCCACCCCAGCGCCGGAGATGGAAATGCTCCCTGGTAAACTCATTAATTTCACTCAGTTTTGACAGCCTGCTTAAATCAGCTCAGAAATGCCACCGCTGAATAAGTCCATCCATGAGTTGACGATTGCTTCCCTCCTAAAGACCAGCTCACATGCCAACTGCAAATGAAATGGTGTGCTGAAAGACTAGCTTAATTACAGGTCTGGGAGAGGAAGACACAGAGGAAGTGGAAGGACTGAGGAGGCTGCAGGCAAGGGGCGTGAAGCCGAACAGGTGTGATGGATGCTTAAATCATAACCTGTTAGATGGCATAGCTGGAGGACAAGGCAGGATTTGTTCTAAATATCTGCTTCCAGTGGATTTGGTATTCAAAGATATTAATTCCCACGTGGTCAGATTATAGGATGTTCAAAAGAGAAAGATGTCAAGAGGATATTTGCTGTTTCTTTCTCTCTTCCAAGAAAAGAGCACCAGATGTAATTATTTACCTGAGTTTATAGCACACTGCACAGGAGGGTCAAAGGCTAAGTTCTGCTATATCTGTCATCTCAGAGTTGAGCGCTAGAGAAAGGGCGGAGTGAACGGTGCTCAGTGACCTGGGTGTGGGACCAGCTCTGCCACTGATTGGTAAGGATACACGAGGACCACAAGGAAGTCCTTGGAGATCTCTAGGGGACCAGGACCGTTTACAAGACAGTCAGTCCATGTTACAAGATCCTTCTTCCTTTTCTGACACGCTTACCAGAGCAGCAGATCAGAGGAATGCTGTGAGTAGGGTCTCTCCCATGAGGCATTTGCCCACGTCACTCATGATGACCTTGAGGGAAGAGTGGAGAAACATGGGCTGGTAGAGTGAACCAACATAGCTGGTAGAGTGAAGGGTGTTCCAACTCAACTTAGAAGGAGAAGGGGTCTCTTGTGCCATAATGCACCTTGTCTTGTTTTGACATTTGCAGCAATGCCTTAGATGACACAGACAGACATTGATCAGATTTGTGAGGAATTACTTATATCCTAGATGACAGAATCTAAAATGAAGAGTAGAAGCTAAGAAGATAAAATGTAATAGGGATAAATAGAATCTTTTCCCCAAACCCAATCAGTCATTGAGTTCTGTGGATGAAATCTCTTAAAGCTGTCTCAAATGCACCCACCTGTCTCCATCACTGCCATCCTAACCCCAGCCACGGTCATCTCATTTCTCCTAGTTGGTCTCATGTCCTTTATTCTCGCTCCTTTCCAGTTTACTCTCTTCCCAGCAGCCAGCTGTCTTTTAAAAAGGCAAATCTGATCAAATTAATCTGCTGCATCACTTTTCCTGCCCTTAGAACAAATCCAGGCTAATTAGTATGTTTCCCAAGGCTGTGTGTTACCTGGTGCCAGATACACCGTCCATCCACTCCTTTTCATTGCTGAGTAATATTCCATTGCTTGGATTTACCACTGTTGTGACTAATGTAATTATAAACATTTTCATACAAGTCTTTGTGTGGACATATGTTTTCCTTTCTTTTTGGATAAATCCCTAGGATTGGATTGCTGGGTTGTATAGTAAATCTTTGTAGTTTAACCTTATAAGAAATTACCAAACTGTTTTCCAGAGTGAACTGTATCCTTTCATAGTCCCCCCAGCAATGTATGAAAGTTCAGATTTTTTTGTCAACACTTCTATTGTCAGTATCTTTTGTTTAAGCCATTTTGTGTAGGTGTCTAGTGATAGCTCATTGTGGTTTTAATTTGCGTTCCCCTGATGACTAAAGATGTCGAGCAGCTTTTCATGTGCTCATCTGTCATTTGTATATCTTTATTTATGAAGCGTTTGTTTAAACCTTTTGCTCATTTCTTAAATTTGAGTTTTCATCTTATTGAGCTATAAAAATTCTTTATATAATATGGATACAAGTCTTTTGCAAGATATATGTAATGCAAATATTTTCTTCCAACCTGTGGTTTGCTTTTTCACTTTCTTAATGGTATCTTTCAAAGAACATGAGATTTTAATTTTGATGAAGTCCAATTATCAATGTTTTTTATGGTATTTTTGCAGTTCTGAATAAGAAATCTTTGCTACTTCAAGACATAAAGATTTTCTATGTTTTATTTTGCAAGTTTTATAGTTTTAGCTTTTACATTCAGGTCTATAATCCATTTCAAATTAAGTTTTGTGTATGGTGTGAGGTAAGGGTTGAGGCTCATTTTTTTCTAAATGGGTAGTCAAGTGGGTTATTTTCTAAATGATACAGTCCCGTGAACTTTAGGATTCCCAGCACCCAAGATAGGAGCCTTGCTGTGATATGTGTCAATGGAAAGGGGTACTGAGCTAGGTCTGGGGGATCCTGGATTGTCCACCCATCTCAACCTTGGCCTATCCACTTTGATCTCTGCCTTCATTGGTCTTCCGCACAGAGTTTCATCTGAACCAGGGATTCCATGAGTAACGTGGTTAGGATTCTGTCTAATCCCTAAGTTACAAGATGAGGAAATTGGGCCCAGGGAAGCTTGTGATTTGCCCAGGTGAGTCTATGCCCAAACCGGAGCTGGAGGCCAGGTCTCCATCTGCCATGCAGCCTCCCTGCCCTCCCCTGGGTTAGGGTTCGTGTTAGTGCTGGGTTTGGGGTTAGGGTTAGGGTTAGGGTTAAGGCTGAGAACTGCTGGAAATTCCACAAAAATCCCTTATTTGCAGGTTGCCTTTTCAGCATTTTAACCATTGAACACGGGTAACCAATAAAGCTAAATAATTTAGGTCCTCTTTTTCTGACGCTGTCACTTGCAGGGGAGATAAAAGATGGGTTTCTCAGGAGGGGTGGCAGCTGTCCAAAGGCTACGCAAGCACATTTTGAATCTCAGTGGAAGAGCCCAATCTATCAATCAATGCGGAACAGAGGTCAGCTTCACGGGTATCAATTAGGATTTCTTTTCCACTTTCTGAAATGTGGCCTGACATTCTAATGATCTGCTTGGGTTTCCAAAGACTCTGCATTCTTGTAACCTAACTAACAACCATAAGTGCAAGTGGAAGCAGAGCAAGGGCTGAATTCCACAGTTCAAGAACAAGGCCAGAGAATTCCAGGAGTCGTAAATGAGGGCTTGTAGAACAGGAATATATTCTCTTTGCAACCGACTCTGATCCACATTGTCTCCCTCCCACCCCTGAAACCACCAGTGTCCAGGTCATCGGTGACAGTTTGTTGTCACGTTTCTACCTCGCCGTACTCCCATCTCGGGAGCATCTGGGACAGCAGGTCATGTTCTTCCTGGACCACCTCTGCTGTAGCCTTTAAGGCCACTCAGTCACCTGCCACTCCTTTTCCTTCCCTGTATTCCTTGATGTCTCCTCCACCTTCCCCAGACCCTAAATCTTGGTGTGACCCTGAGCTGCATCCTCTCAGCTACCTGCTTCATCTCTCAAGGTGACATCATCTCGCCCCATAGTTGAAGTACCATCTAGGGGCTGCTGAGGGCCTCTCTGATTCAGAGCATCGGTCTGAACCTTCTCCTGGGTCCCACAGCTGTCTGTGGGACCGCCTACTTGTATCTCTTCTTGGAAGGCAACTCAGACTGGCGCCTCTGATGATTTTCCCTCCAAATCTTGCCCATACTCCCTGCCCGTCCTCAGTCTGACCAATTTCGGCAATGAAACCATCTTCCACCAAGCTGCTTGGCCTCCACTCCAGGGTCACAGTTGATCCTTCTCTTTTGCCACATCCCACACTGAATGCATCGGAAGTCCTGCCAAATTTCCTTCAAAAGCAGATCATGAAAACCACCACTTTATGCCATTTCTGCTGCCACTCTGCTTGGGCCTGTGCCCCTGCCTCTGCAGCAGACTGATCTTTCTTAGCATAAACCTGATCATGTCTCTCCTCCTCCACCTGAGAACTCTCCAGAGTCTTCCCATCTCACTTAGAATACAATCCAAACCCCTGACCTTGTGAGAGGCTCCTGCCCACCTCTCGAGCCTTCTTTCCACCTCCTCTCTGTTGACTCCTCCCTGGCCCCATGAATCTCCTTTCTGTCTTTTGAACCCAGCAAGCTCTCCTTGGCTCAGGACCTGTGCTCAGGATGACCCTCTTGCCTGGAATGTTCTTACTCTGAAACTGCTGTGGTTTGTCCTCAATCATTCAGCTGCTCAGAGAGGACGTCTCCACCCACTCTGCCATTTCCTTTTTTTTTTTTAAAGATTTTATTTTTCCTTTTTCTCCCAAAGCCCCCTGGTATAGTTGTGTATTTTTTAGTTGTGGGTCCTCCTAGTTGTGGCATGTGGGATGCAGCCTCAGCATGGCTTGATGAACGGTGCCACGTTCGTGTCCAGGATTTGAACCCGTGAAACCCTGGGCCGCCAAAGTGGAGTACGCAAACTTAACCACTAGGCCACGGGGCCAGCCCCCCACTCTGCCATTTTCTATCACGTACTCTCCTGAATACTCTCCATAGCATTGATCTGCACCTGATTTTACTTACTTATGTGTTTGTTTATTCTCTCCTCCCACCTAATGTAATCACCTGGAGGGTGCTGCCTCTCTGGTTCACCCCACATACGTAGCATCGAGAATGGTGTTCAGCATGGGTGAGTGTTAAGCTGTGCTGACTGCTATGAGAGTCAGTTCAGGAGGCCCTCATCTTCCATATCCAAACTCCCTCCCCAGGTCCTCACTGCTCACATGTTCGTGTATTTCCTGCCAATCCTTTTCTGGACACTTACATATCTATATATGCACTCACATTGGACACGTACGTGATTTGTCTCTGTTTTGGGCTTCTTTTTTGTTTTTTACGTAAATGAGATCTTTCTATCCATCCCGTCCTGCAGCTCACTCTTCTCACCTGGGAATGTGCCTGGAGGGAATCTCTCCCCTTCAGCACATAGAGATCTACCCCATTTTTGGTAAAGTCGGCCCGGTCTTCTATGCTTGGGTCACTATCCAACTATCAACAGATGTCCGGGTTGTTTCTGCATCTGTGGTTCTAGAACTTCACCAGCAGTTCCCTCCCTTGGCTGATCCTGCTTTTCAGCCCTCATTTTGCCCTTCCCTTGTGGAAGCTCATTCACAGTGTGGCCCTCCCTGTCGTTCCCACTCTTCGCATGCAGACTCAAGGTAGATGACGCCTTGCTGGAATGCCAAGGATGCTATTCCTGTGCATAGAAATGGTAACACCCCCCTCCGCCGACACAGTGTTTGAAAGCAAAAAAGGGTTTTTTAAGACTACAAGGTGGCAGAGAACACAATGTATGGTAGGAAACAAGTAATTTTAAAATAATATACATCCTAGAAAACACTATATTGCTGATAATTTTGAGCTCACCTTACCCTGTGGTTTCTCCGCCAGCCTTCAGGTGTCTGTGGACTGTAAGCACACGGCTCTTTCTCTTCTTGCCCCTTGCTCCTCCCTGGAAATCCTGGTAGTGTCCTCTTGGCAACTCATTTCCTTGTGTGGAGTAAGGAGTGGGATGTATGTCACATGTCTCATCGCTGCAATTTACTAGTGCCTTTTGACTTTAGGTTCTTGAGCCTCCGTAGCTTCAGCTGGACTACCTTTCAAAGATCTGTGAGATGGTTGGTTGGGGCCTAAAAAAATCACTTTAATGGCTCAAAAGTGTGAAAAGAAAAAGTATAAAATTAATACATGCTTACTTAAATGTCTACAGAATATCACATTATGTCAAGTAATCAACCACATCTCCACTCGACTCCTGAAGCTCTATGGGGGCATTTTTATTTGTTTCCTAGGATGGGACTCACAAAGGCCTTAAGATGCCATGGATCCCATCCACGCTTTATAACATAATTATATAAGAAAATATAAAAGTGGCCAGAACAGTGAGGCCTCCCTGATGTCACTGCTGTGATGTCACTGGGCTGTGACATCACTGGTGGTCATAGATTGGTGGACTCCATCATTCTTAGGCATGAGACCTCACAGCTAACCTTTCTTCAGCTATCATAATGGTATGACTCTAAAAATGGATAATTACAGAATCCTGTTGTCTCAGTGCCGCTGTAGCCTGGTTGTCTCCTTTGTTGAGAGAGGAGGCCATTCAGGGCCCATTCCTGTGCTGGCCTCTGAGAACCTCCACATCTTGGACTTTGTGCAGAGTCGGATTCCCGAGGTTTGGGGTGGGGGCGGTGAGTGGAACGTCTCTGAGGAGCAGAGTGTGTGGCCAGCACAAAGCTCATGCTCTAAAACTGAAGAGCCTCCTCACAACACCAGCGTTTTGATCTCGCTCTGCCTGTTTGCCCCTCCCCCCCGTCATCTGGGAACTTTGAGACCCTCCAGAGTCTCTTGCCCTCCACGTCTGACACTTCTTTCTGTTACCTTTGGGGATTAGGGGACCCAATTAAGAAAACGTTCTATAGGCCTATTCCAAGCAGCGGGATGCAATTTAAGACCTTCAGGAAAGAAACAGATGCAAATAGCCATTTCGAAGGTGCTGGGCAACAATTACTGACCTGTTTTTTTAATCTGTTGTTTTGTGAACAAAGTGACTCAAAGAAAGCTGTATCCTGGCAGCTGCACAAACTCTGAATGTACTCACGCAGCGGCATCACGTTTGGTCAGAACCCCTTCCAATTTTCACTTGCCTGACCTCTCATGTGAGCGCCTTGGGGGCCACCTCTGTCCGGGCTCCACAAATGCTCTCTTTTGCTTAATTAAAGCAAAGGTTTTACAGGCTGCAGCTGCTGAGGGATGCCAACGGCTTTGGTTTCAAGGCAGCATCCTCACGTCTCTTTTCCCTCAAATGGATTTCCTGTGGCCCTTAGTCATCACGCCTGGCTGCTGGTCCAGGGAGGTTGTTTCTATGTTGTCAATATTAGGGTAGCAAAACCACTCCTGAAATAATCAGAGCCAAATATTAGAAAACATGCCATTGGGGCGGCCCTGTGGCTAAGTGGTTAAGTCCACGCACTCTGCTTCGGTGGCCCAGGGTTTCGCCGGTTCGAATCCTGGGTGCGGACATCGCACTGCTCGTCAAGCCATGCTGAGGTGGCATCCCACATGCCACAACTAGAAGGACCCACAACTAAAATATACAACTATGTACCAGGGGGCTTTGGGAGGAAAAGGAAAACTAAAATCTTTAAAAGCTGGCAAAAAAAAAAGAAAGAAAACAAGCCGAAGGCGAAGGTATGGAATTAGGAGGACATGAAACCACTTAGACTTTGAATTTACCGTTCACATTTTGAGATGCTGGGAAAAAATAAGTTGCTTCAGTTTTTAGGACAGAGTTAAGTCACTTCTCTGCTCAATCATCTCCAACATTTCCCTATTGCTTACAGCAGTGGGTCTCAAACTGGAGGGCTTTCTTAAAACTCAGATTGCTGGGCCTCATGGCGGGGCTGTCTGGTTCTTTAGGTCTGCAGGGTGGGGGAGGTGACGTGAGAGTCTGACTTTCTCTGTAGTTCCTGGGTGATGCTGTTGAAGCTGAAGCTGATGCTGTGGTCTGTGGACCCCACTTGGAGAACCGCCAGCTTATAGCATAAGGTCCACGTGCCTTAACCCGGCCCTGAACGCTCCCTGTTATCTGGCTCTAATTTGCTTTTCCAATCTGGTCTCCAACTCATAAATTCTTTACTTTAGTCAAATGGAATGCTTTCTGTTCTTTGTACTTGCCCTGTACATGCTGAATCTTGCCATTTCTCCCTCTCTCCTTTCCCTGCTTCCTCCCTTCCTTCCCTCTTCCCTTACCTCTCTTGTTCCCTTTCCCCATCTTTCTCCTTCCTTCCTTCCATTCTCCTTTCCTTCCTCCTTTCTCTCCTCCCCTCTCCTTCTTTTCTTTCCTTTCTTCCGACCTTCCTTATTTTCTTCCAATGCCCAAATCCCACCTTCAAGGATTCAAGCATCACCTTAATTCCTACCTCCGTTATCTTTGTCCTGAACAGCTAGAGACTAGCATCCCAGCAGGAATCCTGCCTCCAGCCTGGTCCCCCTCCGTCCATCCTCCACGCTGCTGGGAGAGGCATCTCCCAGATAGAAATCTGACGCCACATCTGCTCTTCTGCTTAGGCTCCTCCAGGGACTGTGTACTGGCCACAGCCAGTGTTTGCCGCCCTGGGGGTTGAGAAGTATGTGTGTGTACTCATAGGGGATGGGATGGAAGGACAGGGCTTGTAAGACCCACCCAGGGAACTTCGAAAACACATGCAAACATCATACAGCACCTCTCAGGGATTGGAGTGAATGGGTATGAGAATTGTGAAAAATTCTAAAAATAATAATACTATTCTAAAATTACAAAATAAAATAAAATCGTAAAAAGCAGTAATATTCCTCAACCCTCTTCTCCAGCTTCCGGAGTGTCAGCCACTTTCAGATCAGCTGAGTTCTGAGAGGGGACAGTGGGCATCCCTTGTGCTGTTGCCACCAGGAGGGGGACAAGACTTGAAGCAAACAAAACAGTGGAGGTGTCCTGTAGATGGGAAGGTCCGGGCTGGCTTTTTCAGGTATTTCCCACGCAGCACAAAGCATGTCCACAGTCTGCATATGGCTCTGTTCATGCTCCTAAATCCCGCGTGCTGGATGGAGACGATCACTGAGCACCATGGACAGATGTGTGGACTGGCTGACGTGGTGGTTGTTAGTGGGGTTTTCCCTTCCAGGTCAGAGCACTGAATTTTTATCCAGTTTTGCTTATCATTCCCACTAGCCTGTTGGGCACTGGGGAGATGGGTAGCAGGACTGTCTTTCCTGACACATCATCGGTGGGCCTGAACGCTGGAAGAGCTGAGAGGGCAGAGCGCAGGAACTCGGGGAGCTGCGGCAAGTCCGGAGGCAGAGCCAGCTTCAGCCGTCTGTCCTCATGGGGCCAACGCTTTGACAGGGCACAGGTCCTTGGAAACACCACAAGAGCCTGCCCGCCATGCCAGGCTGCGCTCTGAGTAGCATAATGCCAAGAAATGGCTGTTTAAAAGAACAGAGCTGCTAATGTTCACGCTCATAAATATGAAACAGAAGGAAATTGAAGAATATAAATTTAGTGCTTATTTGAAGCCTGAAATATAAAGTTGGATAAGGGATCTTTCGGACAAGCTAGGATCTGTTTTCGATATAACATCTCAAATAGAGGGAGATGACTTTTGAGGTTGAGATTTTTGAGCTCTTTGTATTAGAATTCATAATGATTTTTCCTCTCTAAATGTTTCAGAGATAAAAGAAAATTACCTTGAGATTTAGTGTACAACTCTTGAGATTTTGACTGAAAAACATTATTCTTTAAGCTTAAACACTCATGTGCATACACACACACACACAGTGTTTCCTGCACTTTGGTTTAGCAAAGTGGCCTATGGTGTCTACCTCTAGAGCAGTAGTTCTCAATCAGGGTGATTTTGTCCCCAGGGCTCATTTGGCAATGATTTCCGGAGACATCTTTGGTTTTTACAACTGGTGAAAGGCATCCTACTGGCATCTGGTGGGTAGAGGTAGAGATGCTTCTAAACATCCTACGATGCCCAGGACAGTCCCCACAACTGAGGAGTATCCAGCTCAAAATGTCAATAGTGTCAACCAAGGTTGACAAACCCTCCTGTAGATTGAGCTTGAGCCATTGAGGGGACAATCTCTTGATCTGTGATTTAGTGGCACACCACCTCTTTCTAAAAGTGGTGCAAGGTCCATATTTTCAAGTTTTTTTCTTTTTTCTTTTTTTGCTGAGGAAGATTTGCCCTGAGCTAATATTTGTTGCCAATCTTCCTCTTTTTGCTTGAGAAAGATTCACCCTGAGCTAACATCAGTGCCACTCTTCCTCGATTTTGTATATGAGCTGCTGCCACTGCCTAGTTACCAACAAGTGGTGTAGGTCCACGCCTGGGATCTGAACCTGCAAATCCCTGGCTGCCGAAGCAGAGGGCACAGAACTTAACCACCAGGCCACGGGGCCAGGCCCCCATATTTTCAAGTTTTAAGCAGTCCATTACACCTTTTATTTCAAGACTTTGGGCTCACCCCTTGAGATCATTAGAGGTAGCATGGGATACTGCTTGCATCTCTTGATTACATCATTTTTATGATGTTTAGAAAATAGGAAAGAAATGTAATCACATGAAGAAGATAAAGAGAACCAAACTGGAAGACACACATCTCCCCATTCATTTCCATGGTTATGTGATTATATTCATACCTCCTTCTCCCTCATACAGATCGAGGGGCTTTGTCTCACTTTTAACTGGAAATGAAAATGGAATCTGGAGGTAGCAGCCACCCTCACTGTTCTACGGGGTCCCAGCAGATCCTTTCACAGCGAACACTGATGTTTTCAGCAGGTTGCAAATGGGCACGCCCATTTGTGTGACACACTTTCCTCGCAGGCTTCATAAGTGTCCTTAGGTTTCATCTGAATCATGGAAACGGAAAAATGAAATCAGAAGAGATGGATCAGGAAGCAGAGCAGTGCATGCAACTGCACATTTCGATCAAAAGTGTGGAAGCTCCCGAGGAGGTGGGAGCGGGGAAGCAGCAGTCCTAGTCTTTAAAAGTGCCCTTAGCACACACTCAGCATAGACTTATGGAATTGGCCAGGTTCTTAGTTGCAGACCACAATGTCCTCTGCTGCTGGTTCGAGGGACTGTTTAAAGGACATCCCTAGAGGGGCCCTGGGAGCAGGCTCCAGGCTGCCTCCAGGACCAAGTTCCCAAGCCACTGCAGGATGACCTGGCGGCGGAGCTGCTGCTGATGCCAGGAATATGCTGTCCCTACCACAGCCAGGAAGCTGCCTCGTCCCCATGTCCCTTCACCGGAGCCCACTATCTCTGCTACAACCAGAAGTTGGCACCACAGCTGCCAACCTCAGAATCACACCCCTTCTGTGACTGGGATGCTGCCACTGTGCGCCAGTAAGAGGACCCCATGAGATTCCTTCTACAGCCGCTTTCTGAACCAAAGTGCTCCAGGGGCACACCTGGTTGGCGGCCTCTGAGTCACATGTCTGCATCCTCACAGCAAAGTATGCTGGGAAATGGAGTTCTTTGTTTTTGTTTTAAAATTATGCACTATAAGTGAGGAATTTTGAAAATACGGGGAAGGCGTTCATCATGTTTTATGCAGCCACATGTGGTAGCTAGGCACGAGTCCACATTTAACACTGGCAAATATGAGCTGCCATTCAATTTAGACTCTGGCCATGAGTGTCATGCCTGTGAAGAGGATGACCCACCTGTGAAAAGGTGGGAGGCAAAGGTCTGCTCCCTTAGAAGGGAGAAGAGAGGAAACATGGCCGACATGATGAGGGAGCATCTGCAGAAGGCCCCAGCGCTGTCTTCAGGGCTGCGCGGTGCAGCCAGAAGGCGTCATGGCAACGGGCCAGCATGGACTTCCACACCGCTGGGCAGCTAGCCCCCCTGGCCATCCCCTCTCAAGGATGTGCTCCTAGGAAGAGGGTCACTTGGGCTGTCTGCTCTCCCGTGGTGCACACCTGCTGCTCGAATAAACTCTGAGCCTGGAATTCTCACCACAGTGGGGCTTTTTCTTTCTAATTCACTGGAGTTCTTCAGAACAAAAGGCCCAGCATGAATATTCCTGTTAGTCCCATTTTGTCAAAGGGCCTAAGTGAGGCAGAGGAGGGAGAAAGCTCGTCTAGCTATGGTTCTAGCTAAACAAACAGCAGAAGACGTGGCGCGTATCCCCAGGGCTCGCAGTCTGCAATGCAGCTCATGCAAGCGGTGGTGTCTCAGCCAGGCTGTGAGTGAGCTCTCTGTGGACACCTGTGGTTTTGCCTTGTTAGTGTAAATTAATGCCTCCTGTAACAACTGTGAATGTCAGTCATAGCTGTTGGAAAAATAGGGATGAGAACGTGGGACAAAACTGACCGTGTGCCTAGTGCTTCTGGGTGGGGCAGAGGGAGGGTAGAAACCTGTCCTGAATACACACGGACGTGCACACACACACATAGACACACGCACACTTCTTGTTTATGCTGTGGAGAAGTAGACGGTATGCATCTTGTCTTAGTGGTCTTTTTCTTTTTTTCTCACTGTGGTGAGAGAAACCAACTCAAACTAGCTTTTGGAAAATTAGATTTATTAGAAAAGAAACAGATTTCATAGGATCCAAAGAGGAGTTGAAAATTCAGGTCTCAGGAACAGAGAGCCAGGCATGCTGGCCCCACCCCCCCAGCCCCCGCAGTAAGAATTCAGGTGTAGCTGGGTTTCCCTTAGGCGCTCACCATTACCACACCTCCATCCCATTCTTCTCACCTGGTAGCTTTCAGATCAGATTCTGGATGCTGGCCAGCAAATGGGTCAATTTCCACCAGTCAGGTGTCTCCCCCTAGAAAACCCGCCATGACCCAAGAGAGGCACAGGAGATCATTTCCAGGTAGAATCCTGAGCGCAGGAACCAGGCACTGGGTTTGTGGCCTATCGGCTTCATATAAGCGATTTACAATTGTGAACAAACTGTTTAACCACTCAGCTTCCCCAGCTGTAGAAAGGAGCTAAGAAGACCCTACCCGGTGGGGTCATCCTGAGGACCGCTGGAGGGGGATGCATGGAAGATGTCTGCAGCTACACCTTCCATATGAGAGCTCGGTGAGAATCGGCTGTTTTTTCCCGTTACCTCACCAACATATATTTACATGTGAAATATTTTGTAATAAAACGATGGTAGGTTTCAATACGAGATCGCTCCTGAAAAACTGTTGTTTTCTCTTTTCTCTAGCTATGAGTAATATACACGCTAAACTTTTTATAAGTTTCAAGCAGTCTTTTATTTGAACAGAGTTCAGTGAAATTTGTTTAGTGTGAAACTGCATCACGAAATATAGATTTGTGAAACCCTTTCGGAATCAATCTCGCTGAAACACTGTGTGCAACTGGTTGATAAGTCTGACCTTGTGGCCCTGCCTCCTTAGAGAAAAGGATACGGGTGTGCTGCTGCTGCCTGAGCAGCTGGCACTAAACACCTGCTCGTAAGAGCAGAACTGACTTTTTTTTTAAACTTTTAACTGAGGTGTATTATCTATACACAAAAATGCACATATCATAAGCATACAGTTCCAGGAATTTTCACAAAATGAACACACCTATGTAATCAGGACCCAGATCAAGACATAGAACGTGCCCGGCCTCCCTAAAGCTCCCTGTCTCCTTCCTGACTCTCCTGGGATCGACACACTGACCAGTTGGCTGGCCAGTTGGAACTTGCATTCGTGAACCTTGCAGTATGTACTTTTCATGTCTGGCCTCCTTCACACCTTGTGTTTGTCAGATTCATCCATATTGTTGCATGTTGTCGTGGTTCACTTATTCTCACAGCTGAGTAGAATTTCTTTGTGCAAATGTATGATTTCTTTGTCCATTCTGTTGTTGCTGGACATTTGAATAGTTTCCAGTTTGGGGCTAAGAACAGAGCTGCCATAAGAATTCTTATGCCTGTCTTTGGGTAAGTGTATGTAAGCATTTCTGTTGAGCATCTGGCCGGGAGTGAATTGGTGGGTCATGGGGCATGCCAAACAGTTTTGCAAGGCGATTTTTCTACTGCACTCTACCAGCAGCTCTGTGTGAGATTCAAGGGCTCCAGCTCCATACCCTCACCAACACGTGGCATTTTCTTACTGTTTCACTTTAGCCATTCTGACGAGAGTCTAGCAGTTCTCATAGCGGTTTTAATTAGGTCTTCCCTGATGATTAATGAAGTTGAGCATGTTTCCCTTTGTTGATTAGCCATTAGAATATTCTCGCTTATAAAAAGCCTGTTGAAGTCCTTTGCCCATCTTCAATTGGGTTGTTTGTCTTTTTCTTACTGATTTGTAGGAATTCTTTCTAGACCCTAGATATGACTTCTTCGTTGGATATGTGTATTATAAATACCTTTTCTCACTCTGTGGATTGTATTTTCCCTCCCTTAATGGTGTCTTTTCATGAATAGTTCTTAATTTAGTAGGATCCAATTTATTAGTGTTTCATGCATTATGAATAATGCAATTATTTTGTTTGTGACATTTTTTGCCTACTCTAAGGTCATAAAGATGTTATTGTCTAAGTTTTCTTCTAAAAGCTTTACTTATTTTCTCCTTTCACATTAAGATCCTATCCATCTGGAAGTGATTATTGTGTATGGTGTGAGATAGGAGTCCTACAAATATCCATTTGACCCAGTTCCTTTTATTGAAAGACCATTCTTTTCCCTGCCACATTTCTGTATCACATTTGTCACAAATCAGGTGATGGTCTGTTTCTGGACTCTATTCATTTCAAGTGGTTAGTTTGCCCATCCTTCATTAGGATCACACTGTCTTAATTTTTGTAACTTTAGGGTCGGTCTTGGTGTCTGGTAGTGTAAGTCCCCCAGCTTTGTCTTTCAAGATTGCCTGGAATTTCCATTTGAGTTTTAGAATCAGGTTAAGTTCCACAAAAAATATGGAATTTTGCTGGAATATTGATGGGATTGTGATGAATTTATAGGTCAATTTGAGGAGAGCTGACATCTCTACAAAATATGGTCTTCTACTCCATGAACATGATTTATCTCTCCATTTATTCCTATCTACTCTATTTCAATAATATTTAAAAGTTTTTAGCCCAGAGGTCTTGTACAGCTTTTGTTAGATTTCTTCCTAGGAGGTTTTTTTAATGTTATTATAAATAAGATAATTAAAATTCTTTTGTTTTCTATTTGTTTGTTGCCAGAAAATAGAAATACTAGTAAATTTTGTATCCTACTCTCTTACACCCAAATACCTTGCTAGTTTCACTTATTAATTCTAACAGTTTATGGATTCTTGTGAGTTTTCTCTATATATAATCATGTTATCTCTGAATAATTAGTTTTATTCCTCCTTTATATTGCTTCTGCATTTTATTTCTTTTTCTTGTCTTATTTTATTGAGTGGGACCTTCAGTACCATGGTGGATAAAGTGGTGTAGAAGGCACGTCTATCTCATTCCTGATCGTCAGAGGGAAAGCTTTTAATAATTTACCATCAAGAATAAAATTTGCTCTAGATTTTTTTATACCACTTGTCACATTATTTTTACATCTTTCAAGATGTTCGTGTTATTTTTCTCTTTTTTCTCCTGTTAATGTGGAATATTACATAGATTGATTTGTTAAATGTTAAACTACCCTTGCATTCCTGCAATAAACCTTACTTGATCTTGATGCATCATTCTTTTTACATATCACTGACTTTGATTTGCTAATATTTTGTTTAAGATTCTTGCATTTATGTTCAAGAGAGAGTTTGGTCTCTAATTTTCCTGTCTGGTAATATCCTTTTCAGGTTGTCATAATTTGTACTTCTCTCTTTATAGTGAGGTTAAACATATTTTCATATGTTTAAGGGCCAGTTCTAATTTTTTTCTTGTGAACTACCCATTTGTGTCCTTAGTTCATTTTTCTCTTTGGTTGTTTTTCCTTCTCTTATTGATTGTAGAGGCTATTTATGCATTAAGGAAATTAATCTTTTGTCTAACATGTGAGTGTTCAATATCTTTCTGCCAGTTTGTCATTTATCTTTTGATTTTGTTTATGGTATTTTTTTTGTTCACTATGCAGAACATTCTAATTTTTTATGTAGTCAAGTTTTCAGTTTTTCATGACTTCTGGATTTGGGGTGTTCTCACTCAGGTTATTAAAATATTTCCCTTTTCCTCCTTCTAGGGCTTCATTTCTTACTGTAAGTCTTTGATTACTAGAATTTGTTTTGGAACAAGGAACATAATGCATTTTTGCTAAACCAACATGAACTACAATAAACTCAGGCCTATAAAACTAAAAAGTAAATTCTCCCAGAGCAGCACCAAGCCTGTTTTCTTCAAGGTCCTATCCTCATGTACTCTACTTGTCTGAGGTAGAATTTGAACAAATCTCTCAAAATGACAGCCACCATTTATTAAGAGTGAAAAAGACAAAGTTTAAATATTTTTCTTCTGCTTACGAGATTTCTTCTAAGTGCTCCTTGAGCAGACATTATGTTGGGTAACAGAGCTATGGGCTCTCTTAGGAATTGTTTTGGGGGTGGTCTCCCTGAGACTTCTCAGAGGCTCGAAGGGGGAGCAGGAATCTGCTCAGTGGACAGGGGTTCATGGAAGAGACGACCAAGACAGGGGAAAACAGGACTATGGAAGGCCCTGGTGTGCTCTGGGGTGGGCAAAAAATGTAGTGTGAATATAGTGCTATGGAGTTATTTCTGGAGCTAAGGCTACTGAGAACAGAGGCCAGATCCGCGGCTCCTCAGGAGCCGTCTGAGGTTGTCCTGCCCACCGTCTCCAGCCAGGTCTTCCTCTGAGGGGCACAGGTTCCAGGTGCTGGCTCTCCAGCCAGAGGTGCACAGGCCTGACCACTTACACTCACCCCGCCTGCTTGGTGCCCCTTTGCTTTGGCAGCCAGAGGTGTGAGGTCTTGAGGTTATTTATGCCCTCCTAACGCTCCCACCCCTACTCCATCCCCACCCCCTCATGGATGTTCCTTTCAAGCATTGAATGGTGGGTGGAGGGTCAATCCTGGGCATCAGGTCCTGCCCTCCCAGTTCCCCCTGCTTCATCCCTCCCAGGAGGCAGGGGCTGTGCCTCTCCTTTTAAGCTGGGATGAGAAACGGATGCTTCATTTGCGTAGTTTGAATGGAATGCTAATGAAGGGAGGCGAGAGTGTATTCATTATTCATGTGCCGCCTCCTACCTCGGCCTCCTTCCAGGGCTCTGGGACTCCCGTAGGCTTACCTGTGACTGAGCAACAGGTGACTGCCCCGCCCGACTGACTGCACAGAGGCTCTGCAGCAGGAGCAGCCCTCCAGCCCAGCTGCCCGGGTTCCCCACTACTGCTGGTGCTGAGTGACTGGGGCCACAGGGCTCCGGGCCAGCCCTCCTGAGAGAGCGAGTGACCCTGGTGAGTCTCGCCCGCCCGTTGGCTTGCACTGAGGTTGTGGGAGTGAAAACCGATTCCTGTCTTTGAAAAGTGATTGCTCACCTTCCGTTCTAAAGGAAATCTCTGTGTCTCCAGAAGGACGTTGTGGGTCAGTAGCTGGGTGCATTGCGCTCACTGACTGCATCTTCTAATTACCTTTGCATTTCTAATCCTGACCTCTGTAAAAGGGACTGGCACCAAACCCAACACGTATTTCCCTGGCCACCTCCTGCACGGAGCACATCTATTTTAATGTAAGTAAATCAAGCCGTGGGCTAAGGTTGGGTTTGTGCAAAGGGAAGGGTGGAAATGCTGTCTGTGGAGATGCCGCAGGGGAACGCATTGGGAAAATGTGTTCCTGGGATCTTGATAAAGATTCTGTTATGACTCGAATAGTTTTCCTTTATTTTCTCTTTTTTTCTTTTAAATGAGATCACATTAGTTTGAAAGACTGTGAGAGAAATGGGAAGTGTGAAAAGAGCACAGCTGTACCCAGTGTAATGAAACATTAAGGATACTTAGGGACCTCCCCAAAGAATACAGACGTGAGACAGGAATGCGGATTCGCTTCTCAGAGGAACTTCTCTTAGGAACTGGGGCATTCCTGTTTGGTTTCTTATTTCTTTTCAGTAAAATACCTTCGGCGAAACTGTAAGAAACAGTACCCTTGAGAATGATTTTACAACAGTTCCAAAAGCTTTTTCCAGGATTTCCAGTAGATAAATCTCAGGAATATCAGTGCGTTATTCCAAAGTTTTCAGAAATTTAGTAAGAATCCTATATAGTCTCTAAATTTTCCTAATTAAGTTTTAAAGTAACTCCTTTTATTACTTAAAAATCGTTGAGCATTACATTATAGTCCTGTGAAATGGAATTGTGCTAACTGGGTAATAATATATTAACTTCTAGGGGTCCATTTAAATGCATCTGATTCCTGCAGTTTAAAGAACAAGCTGGCCTGGTGGGAAGGTAACAGGGGAGAGTAAGGCCATGTATCAAGTTCACCATGAGCTGGCGCTCTCGAAATTTCACATAACTCTCCGCTGATTGACACCAACCTTAATGAAGTCCCTGCCCTCAGGAGTTTCTGAGTCTGCAGGCATAAAGTGTGCCGTGCAGGGGAATTCAAGACAGAGAGAGAATAAAGCAGGGTCTGCAATAAAGCAGGAGAAGATGATTAGTGCCGAGCTGGGTGTGGAGTGTACACCAGTGCTTGTGGAGAGCTTTCGCTTTATTTAATTTTTAAAGAGAGATTTCCTTTAGATGTATGCTGTTGCCTCTGGTTCACAAGGATTACAATGAATCATTTAGAACAGCCACCATGCAATGTACTGGGTCACCAGCTAAAAAGAAGCATTGCTTTTCTGCGCCCCCTCCCCCCCCTTTTTTTTTTAAGCTTGAAGGTGATACATATCTGCTTTCTCGGTGGTCCAGAAATACTTCAGGAGTTTTGGGGCCCCTTCTGAACTTGGTTTTCTCATAACAAGGGTTGATTTTAGTGGGGACGATCACAAGGTTGTCTGTTGTGATGATGTTTTGGTTGGCAAGGCATTTGTAACACTCAGAGCCGTTAGCCTAGGTCGGCCACAGACACCCAACAGGTTGGGGGGAGAGATCAGACTCCACTCCTCCAATTAACTCCCCTCCCCTCTTATTTTCCCAAGAAATACCCTTCTCTTTGCTCACCCTGCCCTCTGCGTCTAACTTGTATTTTCACGCCTCTTTCCAAAACTTCCAAGGCGCATACTAGGTTCCACCTGGTCTGTGGTCTGGGTCTAACCTGTGTGATGATCGTCTGTGGGTGGTTTGCATCAGGCTGTGGAATCCTCAAAGGAAGGAGCAGAGTCTCAGCCCCTTCTACACAGAGCCTGGCCCTGGTTGGGCTAAGTGGGCTTCCCAGGTTATGAGGATCAGAGACCCAGGCAAGTTCTACCACATGAAGACAGTTGATTGTAGGGATTTGTGTTGTAATAAAGGAGGCAGGGATCTCGCTGGACCCCAGGAAGAGCTGCTTTTTTTGTATCAAATGCAGTGCTAGGAACTGGTTCTCTTCTTACCCGAGAGCCCTAGGAGTTCACAGACTTGTTCCTCCCATGGCCACCCTTTGGCTTCTGCTCCCTCACAGCTGTTTCTCCTACACCACCACCCCCAAGCTGGGAATTAAAAGAGGTATCCTTGATCTCCTCTAAACAGCTCCCAGACTATTTTTCCCTCCCTTTTTGCAAAGGCTGGCTGGAGTGAAGCTCCTGCCCGCTGACTTTGCCATGCATCCCTCTCCCCAGTTGCTAGCACCACTCACATCCTGGTCACACCCTCCAACTCAGCACCAACTCCAGCCTTCCTCCTGCCAGCCTGGCCTTTTGGTTCCTTAACCTCTTGTCTTTATCCTTCAGCCCTCCCATGCTCTCTCCTCCAACTTTCTCAGCAGATGAGCTTGCCTCATATAGCATTGAGAAATAGACACTGTGAGTTGCAAAATCTCTTGTCTGCCTTACTCAAACCCTCCAACTATGCCTCTGTCCTTCTCCATCTTTTCCCTCTTTCCACGGTGGGCAGAAGTCTAAGATTCCTGCCCGCTAGCATACCCGTCCTGTGTAACCCCCTTAAGTGTGGGCCAAGACCGGGAATGGGATGGGATACCACTCCCATGATTAGGAGACTGACCAGTTGAATTTGAGTTAATCAAAAGGAAGATTATCTGGATGGCCCCAACCCAATCAGGTGAGCCCTTAAAAGGGTCAGGCCCTTCCTGAGGTCAGAGACATTCCAATGTGAGGGAGATTCTTTGTGCTGACTTTGAAGATGAAGGGGCCATGACGTGACAGTGGCCCTTAGATGCTGAGAGCAACCCCGGGCCAATAGCCAGCAAAGAAACAGAGACCTCAGTCCTACAACTGCAAGGAACCAAATCCTTTCTCTTCTAATCTGAATGAGCATGGAAGAGCACCTCAGACTCCTAATGAAAGCACAGCCCCGACTGACAGCTTGACTTCAGTCCCAGGAGACCTTGATCAGAGAGCCTAGTTGAGATCTGCCCAACTTCCCACCTAAAGAACTGTGAGATAATAAACCGGTGTGGTTTTAAGGGCTAAGTTTGCTAACAGCAACAGAAAACTACGACGTTCTCTCTGTGGCGGTGGAGATTTGCCCATCTTTGGTTTATGCCCTAAGCCCCCATTTGCTTCTGTTCCCACCCCTTCTGCTGTCTCAAGAGTGTCTCTCCTGTTATCTCTCTACAATATCTCCTATAATACCACTCGTCTCTGCTTCCTGGACTGTTTACATCAGCATAGTAACTGGTCCCACTTAAAAACTATCTTCCTTGACCATGCATCTCTCCCAAGAGACCACTCCAGTCCTCTGCTTCCCTTTAGGCAAACTTGTCAAACATGCACACCATATACTCATCTCCAGTGCCCTCTCCACCTGCTGCCATCTGCGTTTTGCTCTGATCAAGGTCAACAGTGGCAGCACCTCTCTGTCCTGATATTCCTTGACTTCCTAGCAGCATAGGTCAGCCGAGCCTCCGTCTTCTTTTGGCTCAAGGACATCATTTTCTCCTGGTTGGTTTCCTCACTTCACCGGCCATGTCTTCTGGGTCAACCTTTACCCATCCCGGCCCTTACTCTCTCTTCTCTACCCTCTCCCATACGTCCTGATGGATGTAAATATGTATCTCCTTATGCCAAGACTCCCAGATATCTCTCTCTTCTCCAGGCTCTCCTCGAGCTGCACATTCTTGCAGCCAGTTGCGCACTCAATGCCACCGATGGCTGGGTAATGCGCATCTCAGTCTGGTCATGTGTAAATGAAATGTCCCACCTCCCATGCAGTCCCCAGTCTTCCTGCCTCAGTAGGAAATCTAGAGGTCATTTTTAATTCCTTCCCTTGCTGACTTCATTGCATGTGCTCCATCAGCAAGTCCTGAATGCCCTGCCTCCTAAGTGTATTCCCTAACTGGTCTCTCTGCCTCCACTTTTGTCCCTCTCTGGCCCATTCTCCACCCATCAGCAAAAGGGCTTTTCTGGAAATGTCAACCCCTGTGGTCATCTACACTGCTGCCCCTTGCTCACCAGCTCTAGTCTCTGTCCTCTTTCAGATCCTCGGTCTCACCATGGTCCTTCTTGCTGCAAGGTGGCTGCCCAGGCCATTGCCTCCTGTTGGAATGCCTTCACCCTGTCTTTGCTGGCTGCTTCCTCCTTGCCTTTCAGCTGGCTCCTCAGAGAGGCTAGCCCTGTCTACTTGTCCAGCAGTGCTGTCCCAGCGTCTTTTATTCAGTCCCTTGTGTTTCCATCATCGAAATTTCTGTAACTTGAAAGTAATTCCTTATATTTTTGCCTGTTCTTTTTTTTTTTTGTCTTCTGAAAGGCAAGGATTCAGTCCAGTCTCTTCACTCTTCTATCTCCAGCACTTAGCACGATGCCTGACACGTAGGGGCCCTCAATTAATATTAGTTGAGTTAGAAAAATAATGAACAACACCAGTTGTTGGCTTGCTATCTTTCAAGCACGGATATTCCATTTGATCCGCTCAGTAACCCCACCGCGTAGTTATTATGATCATGAATATTTAAAAGGTAAAGAAACCAAACCGGAATGAAGTGAAATCATCTAACCGAGGTCATCCTTGTACGAATGCCGGAGTTGGGCCTTGAAGGCAGGCATTCTGACTCGGGGGCCTGCCTTTCAGTCACACACCTGGCTGGGTGATTAGTCTGCTCACAAGACTATTGAGGGGAATTAGTAACTAATGACTGTAGACTAGCTTGAAAATACAGAGAGCTGCAAAGAGGGAAATGGTTTTCAATGTGGATGTAGAATGGTGAGGGAGATACGGAGGGGGCGATCCTTATTTTAACCAGCATCTCCTTAGTGGCTGGTAACATCGCAGCAGGTGCATTTGCTTGCACGGTGCAGCGTAGTGTCTGGGAGGCTATATTTGCTCAGTTTCAAAACAGCAGGAGGAGGCTGCTGGGACTGGCTTCAGGAACTTTGAGAGAGGAATGTGGCCACAGGGCCACATCAAAGGCTGCCTGCCAGGACTGTGCTGCCTCTCTGGAACAAGGATGCGCGCACGAGGATGGCTTCTTTCTCATCCCTTTGTTTTCTGTTTCCAATTTGTCCAAACGACAAGGAGCTTTGAAGTGCCTTAAGTCAGCCCAGTGTGGGCCAGGACCACTAAGTGGGGAGAAGTGTTCTGTTTTCCTGGAAACATGCCAATTTCCCAGATGCTAATAAGAAAGCAGAGCTTGGGGTTCCTAAAGTGCCTTGTTTTTAGGGAAAGCGACAGCAAATTCATTGATGTATGAGTTTGAAAGTCTTATATATATATGTGTATATATATGTGTGTGTGTGTATATATATATGTGTATATAATAGACCTCGGGTCTGGAGTCTCATTCCTACACTTATGGTTGAGTCAACACAAAGACGTCTTCGTTTTAGCATTTGATCAGGTGGCTTGGGGCGGGTGGGGGTGAGTGAAGGGCACTTAGTAGTCATGCCACACACCAGTGGGAGACAGAGAAAAGCAGAACAAAGCCAGTCTGCATGGCGGAGTGGACATGGGACAAGGCTGGCCACTCCTACATGAGATGGAGGAGGTTGCTATGGTTTCATCAGCAAACTTGTCCAGGCTGCGAGAGGCAGGCCCTTTCTTTCCTCTTGAAGACAAGTGCTCAGAGTGTATGCAGAAGTCCTTCCAAGCAAAGTTGAGGGTGAGGGGTGGTTGGTAGTATATGCCTGGATTTGATGGCTTTCTCTGTAAGTGACCCTCCTGCCATTGGGCCCTACCTGTCCATCGCCTCTTTGCTTAGCATGAAGTCACTTGGCTTGGGGTCAGGAGTGTGGGCTCTGTTTATTTCCAGCTCTGCCACTTCCTGGCTGTGGGACCTTGATAAAGTCACTTATACCCGTGGAATGGCAGGAATAACTCCATACCTATCTCATCGAGGGCCTTGGAGACCATATACGATGACGTTTTCAATGCCCTTAGCCTAGCCCTGACCCTTGGAGACTGCTTGCTTCAAGTGGTGGCCATCAGGTGTCATTATTATTTTTCTCATTTCTTTCCCTTGTTTGCTTCTAATATGCTCTGAAACCGTGGGAAAGTCACTTTTGGGACCACAGTTTCCTTTTCTGCTAAGCAAGGGGGGAAGGGTACATCAATAAATACTGCTGGTGTGCCAACAGTGAGCCAGGCATTGATGGGTTCCCTGGACACAAAACCCCATGGGCCTCAGTGTCCCTGCTGCTGGGGCAAGCCTGCACCCCTCTGAGAGTCAGGTTCTTTGTTCACTGAGGGGTTTTAGTTTTGACTGTTGGCTTGTGTTTGGCCTGAAGGGAGAAGGATGGCACCTATGGGGGGCCTTTGTCCCTGCTGCTGTCTCAGTGAGGGCCGCCCTTGCTGCCTCTCAGGCCTTGGCCTTCAGGATCCAGGTCCAGTCACCCCCTGAGGACCCCCTTCCTATGCTCACCCAAATCTGGTGGGATTTTCAACCTTGTTATTCACAGGGATGTTTACAAAGGCCGAAGGATACCGAAATGCTCAGTTTGTAAAGGAAAGTCACTCCAACTCTTTGGTGAGGCACTTCCAGATTTCTTCTGAGCGTGTAGGTCTGCAGAGCCTGGCGGTTTAGAGCCCCTGCCCCCACAGCCCCTGGAACAGACAGCTGTCTGTCTAAACCAGACCTGTCTGTTGAGAACCAGAGCAAGTTTGCCCCCCCGGAGACATTTTATAATGTCTGGAGACAGTTTTGGTTGTCACAACTGCAATGGAAGGGGTGCTACTGGCATCTATTGGGTAGAGGCCAGGGATGCTGCTAAACATCCTACGATGCACAGGACGGCCCCACTGCAGACAGTGCTCTGGCCCAGAGGTCAACAGTGCTCAGGCTGAGAAAGCTTGTTCGAAGCTCTGCTGCTCTGGCCTTCTACTCATCTGGCTCCTGTGCTGGGCTATGAGTCACTTAAGGTAGGGACTGCCTCTGGCTGGTCCTTATTGAGTGTCCATTTAATGAAGGAATGATGAGTATGCATCTTAGCAATTTAGCTGCTGCAGCTTACTTCTCTGGTCTCAGGACCAAATAGTTTCACTGGAGGCAAATGAATAAGAGTTGATGCAGGACACCCTGGGCTGTGTGCCTTCTGTTTGGAGCTCACAGCTGCCTCAGCAGTGCAGCCCGGCAGGCTGCTTCTCAGCACAGCCACCTCTCCCATAGCCATCAATGTGGAGTGGGCATGGTGCCACATGCTGGCCTACACATTTTTATAGGAATGACTTCATTTAATTATCACAAGAGCCTCTAAGGAAGTGACTCTGATGATCCCCTGTTGCAGATGGAGAGACGGGCTCAGAGGCCAGAGATCTTCTTACCCACCATCACATATCTAGTGGGCCTGGGAGCCTTGCATTTGGCCATTTGTGGCTCCTGGTGGAACCCTGGTAAAAGCAAGGCAGGACTCCACTAGCGCTGCCCTGGATCCATTTCACTGTGCATTTGGGTTGAAAGCTCAGGCCTCTGGTGCCATTCTGTCACATGGTGGATGATGGATGTTGGGGCATGGGGCAGGTGTGCTGTGGGCCAGGGTCCCCTGTGTTTGGACACACTCAGCTGTGTTCCTGGCTGACCTGTCTCCCCTAAGTGCACAGCAGTGCTTGGACAGGGCCAGCAGTGTGCTGGTCAGTCTTCAACAACAAACAGCTTGGAGAGGAGGTTGGAGGAGGGGAGTTGCCCTGAGCTGTAGTATGTGCTGCTTTCTGTGGTGTAAATACTCCCACCATGGCTGGTTTCAGGCTATCAATGTGATACCACTGAACGAACACAGAGTAGGGAAGAGATGCACACGCTTGTCTCTCACAAGCCCATGTGAGCTGGTTCTAGCATGCCACTGCAATTGGCCATGAGGAGTGAGCTAAATCAGATACCCTACTCCCTGGGAATCTCAGTTTCTGCAAAGTATGAAAAAGCAGGCTTGCACTGGCAGATGGAGTAATGTGCATTTGCTAAATTATAAGGGGGAGACATGACTAATGGTTTACTTCCCGGGTTGCAGAGCTGTGGCAGGCTCTCCTTCCTGGATATTACTGACCCTCAGATGGGTATAGGGCTCTTGGTGGCAGGCCACAGGAGTATGGGTTGTAATCATGCAACTGATGCCCCTTAAAATTGATGGTGACTTCTGAATCTGAAATAGTCCCTGTCCCCGGAGAAGAGGCAGGAATCACTAACTGAGCCTCTGCAGGTTGCTTCGTGCCCATTTGATGGGTGGGGCAATCTGCATATCAGCAAGGTTACTTGGGCTCCCCAGGGTGGCACAGGTAGTTAATGGAGCCAGAATTTCCACCTGGTGTGTCTGAGACTGTTCTGTCTCATGCAGAGACTGAAGGGATTCTGTTCAGAACCATGTCTCCCATCGCTCCAACCCTGGGTCAGCCCTTTGGTCTTGCTGGAAGAACACAAGGAGCATCCGAGCATCTGTTAAAGATGTCCATCTTGGGCAGCAGCCGTGCCTTGGGGTTTTGCTTTCACCAGCCTGGGGGAGGTGGGACAAGGCAGATCCTTTTGTGTCAAGGAAGCTGCAGCTGCTGGCCTGAGCATACAGACAGGGAGAACAAGGACCTCTTTCCCCCTGCTCCACGGGTCCCCCTGGGCTGGCTTGGGACAACACTGGCAGGAGGACACTGAGCCTGCAGCTTCCCCTGGGCAGCCTGTCCTGCTCAGGCAGAGGGGAGAGAAGCCAGCCAGCTCCTCGGCTGGGGGGCAGCCCCTCTGGCTCCACAGCTGCCAGGAGTTGATGCTTCATGCCAGGCCCCGGCTCTCTCATTACTGTTGTTTAATTGCAGGGACCTTCCTGGTCACAGCTTTTACCCTCCTAATTCAGCTCTCAGTGGGGGGGTTCTTTCTCACTTAACTTCCAAATTTACACCTCTCGTCTCTCCCTGGCACTCCTATCTGCAGTTGTTGATGGGTGCTTAGCAGATCCCCAGGGGCCGGAGGAAGCTTCGGGAGGGGGGCTGGTTCCCCTCTGTATCAGGCGTGCATCTCTGCCTGCTGTTCACCCAGCCTCTGACTCTGCCCTTGGCCCTTCTCAGAATGCAGGCATGGTTTCTCTAAGAGTCCCCTTGTTTAATTTGCAGCTGCAGTTCCAGAAGGTGACATTTGTCAGTCACATCCAAGCCTCATTGCAGTGCGGATGTTCCGTGGCTCCCGGCGGCACAGGGAGTGAACACTTGCTTCTATTTTTTTTTTTTCATCAGGACCACCAAAATTTCACAGTCCCGCAACCTGATCCTGAGAGCAAATTTTAATGAATTCAGCAGAAACTTGTGTAGCAGTGATAAAATGTAATTGCCTACAATTTCACACCCACACTCGCCTCTGTTCGGCTGCAGAATTCCAGAGAGCTCGCTCCTCGCCCGTTTTGCAATTTCATCACCATGGAATCACCCGCTCCTGAGGTATTCAGGCCTCACAGACGCTTGAATGAAATGTGTGGTGAATTCTCATCGTGATGCCATGAGCAGAAGCAGGCAGCGCTGCCATTAAGATTAATTAGGGGGTGAGGCCCACACTTTGGACCCGGCAGCAGGCTATGAATTATATTCTTAGTGCATTTTTCAAAGACTCTTTCTTCCAGAACATCTCCTGATTTTTTTTCCCGGCCATTCTGAAACCGTTGACTACACATGTTGACTCAATTTTTTGTCTACTCTGAACACCTCTTTGAGATCAGCCAGGGTAAAAACCAGCACATTCTTCTAGCATCTTAAATAATCTGCAGGCATTTAGTTTACTCCAGTGGCTTCAGGGACATACTTTCTACATGGCCTCTGTAGGACCACTAGATACCGTCCCAGAAAATCATATTGCTTTTCTGTTTGTAAGATCTCTGAGCTAAGAATGTCTTTTTACGTTCTTAAGTGATTGAAAAAAAAATCTTTTGTGACATGAAAATTATGTGAAATTCACCTTTCAGTGTCCATAAATGAAGTCTTGGTGGCACACAGCCAGGCCCATTCATTGTCCTATTGTCCATGGCTGCTTTTGTGCTGCACAGGCAGAGTTGAACAGTGCAACAGAGATCATACAGCCTGCAAAGACTACGATATTCACTCCCCAGACCTTTGCAGAAAACATTTGCTAATCCCTGGTATGGAAGAGCAGGTGCCTCAGTGGGGACGGCTTTGGTCCCACCAAAGCTGAGCTGGTGTCTCTCCTTCAGTGAGGAGCTGTGTTTTTGCTGATGTCCACGAGGTCACTCTGGTTTGACGCCCTCCAGTGGCACTGAAGGCCGATATGACTCAGGGCCTTACAGGACAACAAGGTTTCATCCCAGAGGGAGGGCCACGTGACATTGTCCTTTAAGACAAAGTCAAGGGGCCTCCAACCATGCACTGAGCGCGCTGGTGGCTTATTATTTGCCATTTATCACCATGCCTTGAATGTTCACCAAAGTGAAAAATAGTTTGCCAATGAAGTAAAGTGGAAAATTAGTTTCAGTTTTCCTCCTGCTGCAGGTAAACACAGAAATTAAAAATGAAGGCTTTAATCACTGGTGTGTTTTCATCTTAGGCTGAGTCTTACCCACTTAAAAATTGGGGGGGCCCTTGCTTATTTTATTCATGAGGTAATTCTTGCAGGCCAATGAGAACTGTCCAGTGAGAAGGGGAGAATTCTTTTCTGTGTGTGTGGCTTTGCTCAAAAAACAAACTTAAGACCGTTGAGGAAATAATGGAGTGGTCAAGTAGAAGTATAAGATTTATTGTCAAGAGCAAGTACTGTAAACTGAAAATGTACACCTTCGGGCAGCCTGGCTCTGTACAAGCTTCTTTTATGAGGGAAAATAGGCTGGAACTTTAAAAATCCAAACATCATGTGGTTCTCCAACGGGCTTAATTTGTGTATCAATTATAGATGACGTAATCCTGCATTTTCTCCTAAGCTGTTGAGGGTCTAATTTCAGTAGAATTCTCAACAAGCATCTTAAGCATGACCAAGAACTGTTGTTAATAAACTCCAGGTAAAATATTTCTAACTTGCTTACTCAAGGAAAACAACTCTCGATTAAGCTCGTATAATAAAATGTCTTAACTTTGCCAGCTGGCATCATCTAAGAACCATGTAAGGCTTGTTGGTTGGTTGGTTTGTTGGTTGGTTGGTTGGTTTTTTAGCCATTGGACTGCTGTGTAGATACAGCAGAGATGAGCTGACTTCTCTGGTACTCATCTTCAGATCAGTTCCACCAGGCCAATTCCACGGGCCCAGTTGCGACAGTTGGCTGATGCTCTGCTAGGCTGTGGAGCAGAAGGTGGAAGAAGAGGAGGGAGGGAGGGTAGTGGGAGTGGACCCGCAGCTCCTCCGAGGTGTGTGGATTTCCCTGGCTGCCTTCAGGGCAGGACTTTCCCTTGATGACTGAGAAGTGACAGATGACAGCAAAGATCACTGACAGAAGGGATATCAACCCTCTACATAAAATCTCGGCTGGGCCAGCCCAGTGGCATAGTGGTTAAGTTCACATGTTCTGCTGTGGCGGCCTGCGGTTTGTGAGTTCGGATCCTAGGCATGGACCTACACACCATTCAACAAGCCACGCTGTGGCAGCCTCCCACATACAAAACAGACGAAGATTGGCAGAGATGTTAGCTCAGGGACCATCATCCTCACCAAAAAGTAAAATAGACAAATTAAAAAAATTTTTAAAAATAAATAAAAGCTTAGCCGTATGGGGCCCGTAGAGACAAAACCTGGTATGGATTCCGCCACTTAAGGATGGATGCTCATAACAATGGAGCATCAGGAAATGTTGGAAACACCTTTATTGATTGTTTTAAAAATTTAAGAAAGCAAATAATCAGGAGCGATTTTCAAAATATTCAACAACTGTGGGGCACAGGCACTGATCTATGAGAATAAATGTGGCTAGAGAAAACCGGTCCAGACATCCCAGAGAATATTGGCCAAATACCAGTGGCATATAGTACTTTTAGAAAAATTTCTAAATAAATTACTTAATACAGGTATTTCTGACTTAAAGAGGTGAATTTCAATTATGTAGAAAATCCACTTTTTGAGAGTGCCATGTTTCTCAATAATTCCAGTAATGAGATGGTTGCACTTCAGGGTCTCCACAGGTATGTGGCCATCAGTTTCCTCCAGGTGGCCTGAGATAGTTCACCCAGCATTCACCCAATACCTGCCAGGTGTGGGCACTGAACAGGGTCTTGGAAACACGGATCTGGGAGCCCACTGCTGTGTGGGGAAGAAGAGAAATGGACAGGTGAGTACTGATCAGTGTGAGCATGCCATAGGAGAGGCAAGCAAGGGGGATTCTGAGGACCATGGAGCAGAGGGGCCAACTCAGATGGAGTGGGAGCTCAGAAAAGACCTCCTGAGGCTGCTCAGAGGAGTCTTGAAGGACCGGTAGCCAGCAGTGGCCAGTCAGAGAAAGGAGGGGAGAGCATGCAGACAGAAGAAACCACAGGTAAGGTGAGAGGGTGTGCAGCCGGTCTGGAGAATTTCAATAGCTCTTTAGTGGTGGATGAGATGAGGCTGGCCAGATGGGCTAGAATCAGGTTACAAGGAGTCTTACACATCAGGCTTCCAGTTTGAATTTCATCCTGAAGACAATGAGAAGTCTTTGAAGGATTTTTAAGGTGGAGGGGATGGTTTCCTGAGGTTCAAGTTTCTGTTTAGAAAGCTTCTTCTGGCAATGAGACTAGAGGCAAGAGACCAGTAATGAAGCTGGTAAAGTAATACAAGCCTGAGACGATGGTAGCCTGGCCTGGGATATTAGCAGTTGGGATTAATAAAACTGGATTTGACCCCGGGCAGGGCAAGGAGAAGGAGGCTGGGCAGATAGATCCCCCCAATCCAAGTGAAAAAAGATAGCCTCCTGATGTCAGGCCGTGAGAGCAAATGGGGAGATAAGAGAGGTAAGAAAGGGACTTGAGAGATGTTAGAAGGGGAACCAGCAAGACTTGGTCATTGGCTGGGGGAGTGGAGGATGACTCCAGGTTTCTACACTGTCATTCCCCGAGAGAACTTGGAAGAAGGAGGAGTGAGGAGTAGTCATGTGGAGGATGTCTCCCCCTTCCCAACTTTATTCTCTTGTGATGGTAAAAGTCATACCTCTCTGACACAGAAAATAAGAAAAGTGTGGGGGGTGGGGGAGAAAAGGAGAGAGGGTGAAGAAAGAGGCTGCCCATTCCTATCATACAGCAGAGAAAAGGAATCAATTGGAGCTACATGTGTTAACATGAATGAATCTCAATTAAATTGCTGAGCAGAAAAGGCAAGTTCTAGCAGGGAATAAACAGTGCAATACTATTTATAAACATTTGACAACATCAAAACAACACCACAGATTGCTAAAGGAATCATACATTTGTATAAAAGTAGATCATGGGAAGGACAGACCCCAAATCTAGGCCAATGTTTGCCTGAGAAGGCAATGTAATTGAGGAAAGCTACAATCAATATATAATCAGGGAAGAGATGTCAACTGTTTTGGTAACATTTACTTCTTAAGCTGAATTCTGAGTATGCTATTATGAAATTTGTTATTTATTATAACTCTGTATGTCTTAAATATGTCATGATTTTTTTTTTTTTTGGTGAGGAAGATTCGCTCTGAGCTAACATCTGTTGCCAATCTTCCTCTTCTTATTTTTTGCTTGAGGAAGACTAGCCCTGAGCTAACATCTCTGCCAGGCTTTCTCTATTTTATATGTGGGTTGCCACCACAGCATGGCTTGATGAGTGGTGTAGGTCTGCTCCCGGGTTCTGAACCTGCGAATCAGGGCCACTGAAGCGGAGTGTGCTGGACTTAACCACTATGCCACAGGGCTGGCCCCTGTCATGATTTTTTAAAGTCATTGAAAACCCATCCCCTGAGAGCATCAGTTTAACATATTTTCTGGGAACAGCCTTATCTCTGCTCTTATGCTGAGAGCCTTCACAGAGATAGCCCCGATCCCCTTCAGAGTCAGGATTCCTGCTTGCACACAGGTTCCTTGTCTGGGGTCCTTGTTGGGGGTCCCCAGATGTATCCATGGTGTTTGACCCTCTTGTCTTCTGTGGGATCTCTCCCATGCCCTTCTCTTCAGAGATCACAAAACAAATTGAAGAAATTGGGTGTCTGAGTTGCCACTATCAGTTAAGACTCCAAAATCTGTGATTAAACCCAGTGGGAATGAACACGCAGACAACTTTGCCCCTAAAGGATTATTTGTTCTCACCTTGGGAGAGAAACCCACTACCTGGGAACCTGGTCTCATAGCTAACAACATGCTGCTGGTGTGTCATGCTTAGCTGGAGTGTTCCACAGCTTGGCTCATAAATTGAATTTCATTTTCAGAACTAGGATGAAATGAAGAAATAATTTCACATACTGTACACTTATTGAAATTATATCAAAATAAGCAATGAAGGAAAATTTCTCTTGGTAATATAATTTCAAGGATCATTTCATGAGCTTGCAGCTAGAAAGCATCTAGGTTTGATAACCACCGGGAAAGACTGTCTGTGCTCTATTTTGAGCGTGAAAGAAGAAGATGGTGTCACTTTGGTTTTCTTTGCTGAGTACACTCAATGTCTCTCCTCCCGGTCCCTGCTTCTGTCATTTTAGTACCTGCTGTTGATATTTTGCAGTCTTCCATATCACAAGTCATCATTTCTTCATCCTGATAGAGGACCAGAGATTATTATTGTGGGACATGGCATTCAACCAATGGTCCTTTGTGCCCATGCACTAGCATAAGTTGACTAAGTGCCTGGCAGCCAGCTGATTTTGATAATATCGGAAAGTAAAGATTCATTTATGATCTGATGCAGGCTGAGCCAGACATTTTCACCAGCTTTGGTTAATGCGAGGATGACTCACTTCACAAATTCACAGGCATCTACCAAAATTGTATAATTTCACAGAAGTTTTACGGCAGGTTAAAATGTGAAATTGACTCAGGCGTAGACAGAATGATATCTTTGTGGAATGTAATCATTTCTCTCTATTTCTAAGAATGAGCACCTTCTGAAGTGAGCTAAGCGTTCATGTAGAGAGAGGGACTTCTATCTGCCTACTTCTATCGGCATTTCTGCGTGACGCTGATTTCACTTGCGTTGACCCGGGTGTGACTTTGAAGAGTTTGATTAGCTTATTTTAAACAGTGTATGATGAGACAGGTAAGTTAATGTGTCAGTCTCTTCCAATTCCTTCTCTGTTTGGAAGCCGGTGCTTGGATCCTGCTGTATTTTATGTTCTGTTTATCGCTCCCCACCTCCTCTCCCTCCAAAGCCCAATCCATTTATCCTGTAAACACTGAAGGTTAACCCAAAGTCAGGCTGTGAATTAGTAAGAAATGAAATGCTGATGAGTCAGGTGGGACCAGCTCCATCACTGCCCCAACCTGCCTTATTTAATTTCCTGGTTTGAAGGCGGAGTCCTAGTGATAACATACAGATGACACATCTCGGGAGAGGTTGCTTCTTTTGTGTAGACCTCGATCTGATGGTCTTCCCTAAATAAAAGGGATATTCAGGGGAGATTTTCCAGTATTTTAAAAGACTCCCGAGGAAGGCGAGTGCTGTGAGAATTAGAGCAAGCAGCACGGTGCCCTGCAGTTCCCAGGTTATTTGATGCATCTGATTATCAGCTGTCCTCTGCATTGCTTTCTTTCCTGTCTTGATGCTGGCTTGATTGTGCTGCACGTTTTGTTGAATATCTTGCCTAGGTATAATGAGCAGGGGGAGTCATTTGAAATAAAGGTGTCTTTGACTTCCATACTTGTTTTCTGAGACAAAAGGGAAAGCGGAAGTAGTTTTAAAAACTACTAAATTAAAGTTTAAAAGGTACTGTATTGTTCCTGCAGTGTTTCTGGAGAAAACTGGTAGCAGGGGATGAAGTTGGGAAGGAATCTGTCATTGTGATAGTAAAATTAGCAAAAATGATATGTCACTAACTTTTTTGAGTGATTGCTATGTATCTTGTACTCTGTTTAGTGGGTTATTGTTATCATATATGTTGGGATATCACATACATGCAGCACAGCACACGGATGTTAGGTGTACAGCTTGATGTGTCTACTTCTATATACCGCCACCCAAATCAAGATGGAACATGTCCAGTAGATCAGAAGGCACCTCCAAGTTCCCTCCTCATTCATAACTACACCTGCACCTGCCTCACCAAGGTAACCACTATTCTGACTTCTATTGCAATAGATTACTTTTGCCCATTGAACTTAATGGAAATGGAATCATGCAACCTATACTCTGGTATCTGGCTTCTTTTGCTTGACATTATATCTGAGATTCATCTATGTCCTAGTGTGTTTCGACAACCTAGTGTTCTTTTTCATAGCTACGTAGTATTCTATTGTGTGAATATACCACTGGTTATTTATCTGTTCTACTATTGGTGAACACTTGGGTGGTTTCCAGGGTTTGGCTGTTAGGAACAAAGCTGCCACAAACATTCTTGTTTGTGCCTCCAGTGGACAAGTTCATCCATTTCTCTTGGATATACTAGAAGTGGAACAGCTGCATCATAGGATAGGCACTGGATTTCTTTTAGCTCTGTGGACAAGGTCCAATAGTTTCCTAAAGTGGCTGTATCAGTTTACCCACACACTAGCAGTGTATGAGAGTTGTGGTTGTTCTGCATCTCTAAAACTTAGTATTGTCAAACATTTAAATTTTAGCTTTTCAGCAATGTTTTCTTAATTTAGTTATTCTGATGATTGATGTTGCGCCCCTGTTCATATGCTTATTGGACACTGAATATCTTCTTTCATGAAGTGCATTTTCAAGTCCTTTGCCTAGTTTTTTTTTTTTTTAGATTTTATTTTTTCCTTTTTCTCCCCAAAGCCCCCCGGTACATAGTTGTATATTCTTCGTTGTGGGTTCCTCTAGTTGTGGCATGTGGGACGCTGCCTCAGCGTGGTCTGACGAGCAGTGCCATGTCCGCGCCCAGGATTCGAACCGACGAAACACTGGGCCGCCTGCAGCGGAGCGCGCGAACTTAACCACTCGGCCACGGGGCCAGCCCTTGCCTAGTTTTTTAAGTTGTGTTTTCTGCTTTTTTCTTATCGATTTGTAGGAGTTCCTCATATCTCGTAGACAAACTTATATGTACTACAGATATCTTTTCTCCATCTGTGGTTTGATTTTTCGTTCTCTTAATGGTGTCTTTTGATGAATATAAGTTCTTGATTTTTCTGAAGTCCAGTTTATCCATCTCTTCTTTTATAATCCGAACTTTTTCAGACCTTTTTAAAGGAAATTTTTCCTGCCCCAATGTCATGAAGCTAGCTATTCTATGGTTTCCTCTTGAAGAATTACAGTTTGACCTTTTTAAATTTAGGTCTATGATTTGTCTGGAATTGATTTGTGTTTATGGTGTGAGGCAGGAATCAAGGTGTTTTTTTTTTTTTTTTGTCTAAACTGATATCCATTTGGCCAGAACCATTTATTGGAAATATTTTCCTCCCTCTCCTGCATTGCAGTATCGTGCTGGGTGTTTTGCATGTTTCCTTTCATTTAATTCTCACAGTAACCCTAAGATATCGATACTGGTTCTACCCCTATCATGAGGAAGCTGTCCATGAAGCAAGAGCTCAGGGTCTGAGAACTTCACCCTCTGCCTTTGCTGCTCCCACATTTCCTTTCACACTGGGTAAATGATATGACAAGGTGGGAGGGGAATGCCACATAATCAGATTGCGGGGTGGTGGGGATTGTATCGCATCTCAGGTGAGTGTCCTTAGCCCCACTGTCTCCGTCTCAGGGCTCAGTTCAGCCTCAGCTCAAAGCAGACGTGGCGATTTCTCAGCATCGAAGAAGTAAACACTGGTGAGCATACTCTGGAGAAGAGTCTTCTTCGGGTTGAGCAGCCCTTGAAGGCGCAGCTGGGTTCCACCCTTGCAGGGAGAACACCTCCCTAGGGGACCAGTCCTTCCCTATTTGCCAGGAGGACTTCCTTGACTGAACACGCCCAGTTCTATTGAAGCTGTGTTTCCTTGGATTTTGTGGACCAGTGTGGAGATGTCAAGGTGGAGGCTTCTGTCCTGGGACTGGCTTTAACAAAGACAAAGGCAGACCACATTTAGCGCTACCATCAGTGCCCTGAGGCACTTGAGGGTAACAAAGGCAAATCCTTCATTTGTTCAACAAATACCTATTGAATATATACTATGTGGTTCTAGGTCCTGGCAAAACGGCGGTGAACAAAACAGATGGGGACTCCTGCTCTCAAGGAGCTTACGTTCAAAGAAGAATCTTGTAACAAAGGTGCTTTCAAGCTGGTGAACCTAAAGCTCTTTCATTTAAAGATCAATTGAACTTTAACCAGCTTCTCTACCCTCACTGGCATCTCAATTGACAACCTAGTTCTTCTAAGTTACAACCCCAGGCAGTCTTCCAGTTTCTCACCTATTTTCTAGTAATTTTTGCTTTATCTCCAAAGATTGGAAAATGGAAAGAGTAGCTTGAAAGGCCTTGGAAAGGCAGTGGGTCTTCTCTCGTTCTAGTGGGTGAATTCAACTGTAGATGTTACTGTTTGTGGTTACTACCAGTCAACTGACACATAGCTGTCCTCTTCACTTCTGTGCAGACCTTTTCAAGATTGCCCCCAGCAAGAGTACAGGGCCCTCCTTATCAATAAGGAAGCCAGTTTGGGACTTAACCCTGCAAACTACTGGTTCCTCTTCTCCTGGGTGTTTTTCCTGGAGACATTATATATAATATCTCAAGTGGAACCTATGGCCTAAGACATGAATTTGGAGAAATTGTCCCCATATATGCTCCTTGAATCTGCTGAAATACAGCAGGTTGCTTTTAACAAGGATGTTTTCTTTCTCTTTATTGATCTTTCGTTTTTCTGCCTCAATTTTTTTTTTTGCCCTGGTCCCCCTATATACTACTTTATTCCATGAGTTGAATCCAGTATGTGTTAATGAGGCATTTATCATGTAAAAGGCTAGGATACGTACTGAGGGAAAGACGAATCAATAGGATCCCATACTTGGCCCAAGGAGTTTCCAATCCACTGGGGAGGAACCCATATACCATCAACTATTGCACCAAGCGAAGTGGACTGAATTTCCACCGAGCTGGTGGTAGCAGCGGAGAAACAGTTACTAGTTATTAAGCATTTATTATGTGCTAGGCACCCCGTGGGCATGTTGCACATGTTCTCTCTAACCTCAGGGCAGCCGTTTAACGTAAATTTGATCAGCCCTCTTTTGCAGAACTGAGGCTTGGAGGGGATGAGTGACATACTCAAGGTTTGCAGCTGCCACATGAAGAGCAAAGACTTAAATCCATGACCCCCTGGCCCCCAGGCTGACTCTGCCCTCCCCTCCCCACCTCTTACTCTGAAAGAGAGAAAACACAGGCAGGGCCAGATGAATTCTCATTTAGAGAAAGGCAGTGACGTTGGAGATGTTCACAATTAAATTTTTTTTATTTTGAAATAATTGTAGGTTCACCTGTAGCTTTAAGAAATAATACAGAGATGTCTCATGTCCTCTTCGTCCTATTTCCCCCTAATGGTAACATCTTACAAAACCACAGTACAATATCACAGCTATTATACTGATGGTGATACAGTCAAGAGGTAGAACACTTCCATCACCGCAAGAATCCCTCCTGTTGACCTTTTATAGCCACACCCACTGCCCCCTCCCCCACCCCCTAACTCCTGGCAACTACTTATTTGTTCTCTCTTTCTCTCATCTTATCATGTCGAGCTTGTTATATAAATGGAATCATACGGCATGTCGCCTTTTGGGATTGGCTTTGCACTCTAGTGCAATTCTTTGGAGATTCATTCAGGTTGTTGCTTGTATCCATAGATCATTGCTTTTTACTGCTGTGTAGTGTCCCATGATGTGCGTGTACCACAGTTTGCTTAACCAACCCTCCGAAGGACATCTAAGTTGTTTCCAGTTTGTGGCTCTTATGAATAAAGCCACTAGAAAGATTCATGTGCAGGTTTTTGTGTGAACACAAGTCTTTGTTTCTCTGGGATAAGTGCCCAGAAGTGCAACTGGTGTGTCGTATGGTGTAGCATGTTTAGCTTTTCAAGAAGCTACCAAACTGTTTCCCAGAGTGGCTGCAGCATTTTACGTTCTCACCAGCAATGTATGAGTGATGCAGTTTTTCTGCTTTCTTGCCAGCATTTGGTGTCGTCATTATTTTTTATCTTAGCCATTTGATAGATGTGTAGTGGTATCTCATTGTGATTTTAATTTGCATTTCCCTAACGGAAAATGATGCTGGACATCTTTTCACACGCTTGTTTGCCATCTGTATATGCTCGTTGGTGAAATGTATCTTCATGCCTTTTGACCATTTTTTAATTGGATTGTTGGTTTTTCTTACTGTAGAGTTTTGAAGCTTCTTTATATACTCTAGGTACTAGCCTTTTGTTGGATATGTGGTTTGCAGATATTTTCTCTCATTCTGTAAGTTGTCTTTTTCTTTTCATCTTTTTTTTTTTTTTTTTTAAAGATTTTTTATTTTTTCCTTTTTCTCCCCAAAGCCCCCCGGTACATAGTTGTATATTCTTCGTTGTGGGTTCCTCTAGTTGTGGCATGTGGGACGCTGCCTCAGCGTGGTCTGACGAGCAGTGCCATGTCCGCGCCCAGGATTCGAACCGACGAGACACTGGGCCGCCTGCAGCGGAGCGCGCGAACTTAACCACTCGGCCACGGGGCCAGCCCCTCTTTTCATCTTTTAAACAAAGTCTTCACAGAGGAAAATATTTTCATTTTGATGGAGTCCAGTTTATCACTTTTTCCTTTTATGGATCATTCTTTTGATGTCAAGTCTAAGAACTCTTTGCCTAGCCTAGATCCTGAAGATTTACTCCTGTTTTTCCCCTAAAATATTTATAGTTTTACATTTCATATTTAAGTTCACAACCCATTTTGAGTTAAGTTTTGTATAAGGTGTGAGACTTAGATCAAGAATAATTATTTGCCCTATGAATGTCCAATTGTTTCAGCACCATTTGTTGAAAAGGCTATCTTTCCTCCACTGAATTGCCTTTGCATTTTTGTTAAAAATCAGTTGAACATATTTGTGTGGGTCTATTTCTGGGCTCTTCGTTCTCTTCCATTGGTATATGTGTCTATCCATCTGCTAGTACCACACTGTCTTGATTACTGAAGCTTTATAATAAATCTTGAAATCAGGTAGATTGGTTTCTCCCACTTTATTCTTCTTCTATAAAATTGTTTTAGCTATTCTAGATCATTTGTATTTCCAGATAAATTTTAGAATCATCTTGTCTATACCTATAAAAAATCTTGCTGGGATTTTGATAGGAATTGTGTTAAGCCTGTATATCAATTTGGGGAGAATTTATATCTTTACTATATTGAAACTTTCAATCCATGAACACAGAATGTCTCCCCATTTATTTAGATTTTCTTTTATTTCTTTCATCAGTGTTGTGTAGTTTTCAGCACACAAGCCCTGTACATGTTTTCTTAGATTTATACCTAAAGATTTCATCTTTTTAAGCAATTATAAATGGTATTGTAATTCTTTTGATATTCCTGTGTTCATCATTAGTATATAGAAACACAATTGGTTTTTGTATGTTTATGTTGTGTCCTGCAACCTTGTTGAACTCACTCATTAGTTCTAGGAACATTTTGTAGATTCCTTGGGATGTTCTATATAGACAATCATGTCGTCTGCAAATAAGGCTAGTTTTACTTCTTTAATTCCAGTCTGTATTACTTTCATTTCCTTTTCTTGCCTTATTGCACTAGTTAGAATTTCCAGCATTATGTTGAACAAGAATGGTGAAAGCAGACATACTTGCCTTATTACTGATCTTAGGGGAAAAAGCATTTGACAAAATTCAATACCCATTCATGATAAAAAACTCTCAGAAAAATCAATACAAATCTACAGAAAGCCTAAAACTAACATTATGCTTAATGGTGAAAGATAATGTTTTTGCTAGCCAAATTATGTATTCCGTATTTGGTGGTAGTTTTCAAGGAATTTGTCTATTTCATCTCAGTTGTCAAATTTATGTGTGTAGAATTGTTTGTAGGACACAAATAACATATTCCCTTATTATTCTCTTGATGTCTGCCAGGTCTGCAGAGATAGCTTCCTGTTTTATTCCTGATATTGGTAATCTGTTCCTTTTCTCTTTTTTCTTTTTCTTGTTAGAAGTTTGTCAACTTTATCGATCTTATCAAAACAGCAACTGTAGTTTCATTGATTTTTTCTATTGTTTTTCTGTTTTTCATTTCATAGATTTCTGCTTCACTTTTATTATTCCCTTCCTTTTGGTGCTTTGAGATTAGTTTGCACCTTTCCTAGTTTCTTGAGGTGGGAGCTTATCTTATTGATTTGAAACTTTTCCTCTTTTCTACCATATGCATTTAATGCTATAAATTTCCCTCTCAGCACTACTGTACCTGTGTCCCACAAATTTTTATATGTTGTATTTTCATTTTCATGCAGTTCACAGTATTTTCTCAATTTTCCTTGAGACTTCCTCTTTGACTCACTGATTATTTAGAGGTATGTTGCTTAGTTTCCAAGTGTTTGGCAGTTTTCCTGTTATTGATTTCTAATTTGACTCCATTATAGACAGAAATCACACTATATATAATTTCAATTCTTTTAAATGTGTTGATGTTTGTTTTATGGCTCAGGATATGTTGTATTCTGGTATATGTTCCATGGGCACTTGGAAATCGTGTATTTTCTGCTGCTGTTGGGTGCACTGTTCTATAAATGTCAATTAGATCCTGTTGGTTGTTGGTGGTGTTGAGTTCTTCTGGATCACTAATTTTCTGTCTTGAGAGAGGGATATTAAAATCTTCACGTGTAATTTCAGCTTTGTCTACTAATGCTTTCAGTCTATCACCTTTTGCGTCACATATTTTCCAGCTCTGTTGTTTGGAACATACACATTTATGATTCCTGTCTTCTTGGTAGATTGACTCTTTTATCATTATATATTGTCCTTATCTTACTCTGGTAATTTTCTTTACTCTGAAGTCTACTTTATCTGATATTAATAAAGCTACCCCTGCTCTCCTTCAATTAATGTTTTCATGAAATATCAGTTTCCACCCTCTTACTTTCAACCTGCCAGTATTCACATATTTGAAATGAGTTTCTTGTAGACAGCGAATGGTTGGACCACATTTTCTAATTCACTCCTTGAACCTCTGTCTTTTTTTTTTTTTTCAGTTTTTTATTTTTATTAAGATTATGATAGTTTACAACCTTGTGAAATTTCAGTGGTACATTATTGTTAGCCATGTTGTAGGTACACCCCTTCACCCTTTGTGCCCTCCCCCCACCCCTCCTTTCCCCTGGTAACCACCGATCAGTTCTCTTTGTCTATATGTTAACTTCCACCTATGAGTGGAGTCATACAGAGTTCGTCTTTCTCTGTCTGGCTTATTTCACTTAACATGATACCCTCAAGGTCCATCCATGTTGTTGTGAATGGGACAATTTTGTCCTTTTTTATGGCTGAGTTGAACCTCTGTCTTTTAATTTGTGTATTTAGACCATTTGCATATAACGTAATTATTGATATGTTAGGGCTTAAGTCAGCCGTTTTGTTTATTGTTTTCTGCTTGTTCTCTATGTTTTTCATTTCTCTGTTTTCTTTTCCTGACTTTCTGTGAGTTACTTCAACAATGTTTAGAATTTCATTATGATTTAATGATAGCGTTTTTTGGTGTGTCTTTGTATAGCTTTTATAATGCTTACCCTAGGTATCAAGTATTAGGTGTGATACTCTAGCTATTGCATTGTATATATACGTGGTATGTGTATATATATCACATTAGTATACAATGCAAATGTAAATGGTCTAAATACACAAATTAAAAGATAGGTTCACAGAGTAGATTATAAAACATGACCCAACCCTTTGCTATTTACAAGAAACTCACTTCAAATACAACAATATAGGCAGGTTGAAAGTAAAAGGATAGAGACAGATATATCATATAAAAATTAATTGAAGGAAAACTGGAGTAGCTAAACTAAATACATACATACATATATATATATGTCTACATATAATCACAGTGTCTTGATGTCATCATTTAGCCAGTTCAGGTAAAGTACAAAACTTGCCCTCCCTTACATCCCTTTACCCTACGCCATTTGTAATATAATTGTTTAAATACTTCCCTTACATACATTTAGAAGCACAGCAGGCAGTGTTACAATTTTTACTTCAACCGTCAAACACAATTTACAAAACTCAAGAGGAGAAGGAAACCCTATTGTATCTACTATCCTTTTGCTCACTGTGTTCTTTCTTTCTTGATGTTCCAAGTTTCTTTCTTTTATCTTTTCTTTTCTATTTAGAGAATTGCCTTTAGCCATTCCCTTGGGGTGGGTCTGATGGCCACACATTCTCTCAGTTTTGGGGTTTTTTTTTTCCATCTCAGAATATCTTGATTTCCCCTTCATTCCTGAACCATATTTTCGCTAGGTATAGGATTCTGGATTGAAAGTTCTTTTCTTTCACCACTTGAAATATATTGTGTCACTTCCTTCTGGCCTCCATGGTTTTAGGAATTCCAGTAAATGGATTTACCAAGGAAAGAAAGAGACCACTATTTAAATATTATGAGAAATTTCTGCTTCCAGGTTTATTAGCTATCTTTGGATCACAGGCAATGGATAGAGTTAAGCCTGAAATAGTCATAGTATATTGGTAAGAATAAGTGAATAATTTCAAAAGTTTCTTTATCAGTGACCAAAAAAAGCAAAGCATTTGTGTCATTCACTTGGCCTGCAAGTTATGGTGCATTCTTTAACATAATGAAAGGGGAGGGACAAGGAATTAATTAAGGCTGAAGAGATAACTGGACCATGAGGGGTTAGAATATAAGAAAACCAACCATAGTTTGTACATTTTGTACCCGAATAATAGTCTATGGGAGATTTTTACTATGCTCAATCTCATCTCATGTCCCCTGGGTCCCAGGGGTGGGGACCTGGCTCTGGTGAGAGATCAGAGGGGGGCCAGTGTGACTAGCTGCACAGAGATGAAGGAGGGTGTTAGAAGTGTGGTCACACCCTCTGAGGTGGCACGGGCCACAGCGAAGTGGAGGTGCAGTATGCATGACCTCAGCTGGGCTATAAGTCACTTTCATGCACAGGACAACATGCACCACATCTTTTGAATAATGGGTAAAAAAGCCTTTATTTCTTCTAAAACTGACTTCGGTATTTAAAAATAATTTTGCCTACACCAGGGATGGGAAAACCTAGACTATAAATTGACTTCAACATTGTTCACCCTGATCAAGAAGGAGGGAAAGATACTAAAAATCACCAGATCATCAAAGAGCGTCCACCGTTTTGGGAGTGCATGTGGTGGGATTGATAGGGCAAGGCAGGGGCATTACGCCATCTGGAAAGAATGGGTTTCAGAGTAACTCTCCCAGGCCATGCATTATGCCATTATTCACTCACCTCACTTAAGAAAAATCAATTCTGCTCCAGCATTGCCTGGTGGCTGTGTAGTTTCTCTCCCCCTGACTCCAACATTCCTCTTTATATTCATTTAAGGTAATCTTTCTAAAAGCTCCACTGACAAAAGGGAGACCCCGAATGTCACAAATTCTGTTGACTCTTTAAGTGGAAAGGAAAACAAGGTTCTCACACATGCTTTCTTGGTGGAGAATACAGCTTGTGGTTTATTTTTGAAAAGTGAGCTGTACATGAAGCACTGTGCAGAGAAACGGGTGTTATTTCAAACGATGACCCCCCGCCGCAGGGGGTGTAGTGTGCAGAGGAAGTTGAGGCCGAATCCCAGAGACAGACGATTGATCGGGTGGGGATGGGAAACCGACTCACATCGAAGGATGGGCTTTGCCAGACCCAAAGAACATGGCGGATTGTTTCCTACGACATCCATAGCCATGCCTGTGAGCACCTTCAGACTCACAGTTGCAGACCTGTGAGGGCAAATGTACTTCACGGAACTCACCAGCTGGGGCCCTTGGGCCAGGTTCATCACACACGAGTATTTGGTTGGGCCCCAGGAGTCTTGTTTTGGTTGTTTACTTTGAATTAGTTGACAATATTAAAAAATTGAGAAATTTCAAATAAAAATTCAGTCATAGAGTTTCTCTTAAAAGAACTAGAAGGTCTGGCAACAGCAGACCTGTGCTTCCATCCCGTGAACTGAGAAGCACCCACCCCTGGGGGGGCACTCTGATGTGCCCAGCCCCACCCAGCCTGCTTTCCACTTCCCCAGCACCTGCTGGCTTCTGTTGGCATGTCATTTCTCGACCCTAGCGTACAGTGGAGGTGAGATGATAGCCTTGAAGCTTGAGTCACAGCACGCTTAGTCCTTCAGGGAAGGTCAAATTGACATCAGCTTTTGGAGTGTCCTCCACCTCTTACATTTGAGAAAGGATTTTCTTGAAAGTAATGGCACTGCTAAGGAAAATTGATCTTTCTTTCCAACAGTGTATTTTCTAGAGAACAGACAGGGGATGCTTAAACATACGTGCTAGTGGTAGAGAGCTCAGGCATGCAGGACTGAAATCTGTGATCCCCGGGGAGAAGCATATTAGTCTTGGTCTCAACCATGAGGGCTGGGCCCAGTTTCAGGGAACAGGGTGATAGCCAGCTTCCACGTGGACTGAGAGGTGACAGGAAGGGCTCCTCTGGGTGGTCAGCCTGCCCACAGTGCCCCTTCTTTGTTCTCTGTAGTACCTGTGCCTGCAGCTGCCAGAGCCCTCATCACATTGCATTATATAAAACTGTCTATGAATTAGTTACCTCTCCTTCCAGAATGTCAACCCCTTGAGTACCTAATTATATCCACATTTATCACACGCTAAGATGTGCCAGATGCAGTGCCAGGCACTTCACCTGAGTTAACTCATTGTGTTCTTTCAATGACCCTTTGAGGCAGGTGCGTGTAGCACCCCCACTTTCCAGAGGAAACAGCCAAAGTGCAGGGACACCTGATTATTCTCAGCAGGCAGAGCCAGCAAGTTTGAATATTTACAAGTTCGTTGAAGTGTGTCTAAGCAATGTAGCACTTGAGTGATTTAATTTTTATTACAACCACTTTATGGAACTGCATATTATCCATTATTGTGTAAATTATATATTTTTACACTTTTATTGCTGTACGGAGTTGTTTACACAAATCGCACATATGTCATTTATGAGTGACTTCAGGGATGTTCAAGGGCAATTTGAGACCAAATGGTCCTTCCGTTTCTTCTTTGAGGCTCTCAACAAAACCAACACCACCCATATGCCAGATTTTTATTCTTTATTTTGTTTCATTTTTTAAACAAATAAAGTATCAGTGAACATACACATCTACCTTGGGGCACACGTGGAACTGAATCCTGTAAGTGAAATTGATGGGTCACAGGTCCGGGCATTTTAAATTTTGACAGATATCGCCAAACTTCCCTCCCCAGATGCTCCACCTGTTTACGTGCACAAGTTTTACACTTTACGGATTGTGCATTGAGAGAACTCACTTTCCCACATTCTAACACTAGATTTTTATAGATGTGTGTGTTTGCCAAACTAAGGAAAAGATAAAGGATCTCATTGTTGATTTTTAATTGAGGTGAAATGCACATAACAAAAAGTTTAACCATTTTAAAGTGAACCACTCGGTGGCATTGAGGACATTCACAATGCTGTGCAACCCCCTCCTCTGTCCAGTTCCAACACGTTTTCATCACCCCGGAAGGAAACCCTGTTCCATTAGGCGAATCCCTAGCAACCACTAATCTGCTTTTCCTCATTGTGGATTTACCTATTCCAGACATTTCACATAAAGGGAATCGTACAATATATGACCTTTCATATCTGGCTTCTTTTACTTAACACGAGCTTTTCAAGGTTCACCGTGTTGAGTAGGTGTCAGTACTTCCTTCCTTTTTATGGCTGAATATTATTCCATTGTATATATGTGCAACACTTTGCTTATCCATTCATTAGTTGATGGACATTTGGGTTGTTTCAACCTTTTGGTGATTGTAAATAGTAATGATATGAACATTTGTGTACAAGTATTTGTTTTCAATTCTTTAGGATGTATATAACAGAATATGGTCATACGGTAATTATATGTTTAACTTTTTGAGGAATAACCAAACTATTTTCCAAAGCATCTGGACTAGTTTACTGTCCCACCGGCAATGTACAACGCTTTCCATTTCTCCACATCCTCTCCAACACTTGTTATTTTCTGGAGTTTTTTTTTTGTTTGTTTATTTTGTTTTCTTTTAGGTTTAATTATAGTCGTCCTGGCCCGTATGAAGTGATATCTCATTGGGGTTTTGATTTGCACTTCTTTAACTGCTAATGATGTTGAGCATCTTTTCATGTGCTTCTTGGCCATTTGTATAGCTTCTTTGGAGAAATGTCTACTCAAGTTCTTTGCCCATTTTTAAATTGAGTTGCTTGTCATTTTGTTGCTGAGTTGTAAAAGTTCTTTCTATATATTCTGGATTCTAGATTGTTATCAGATACATGATTTGCAACTATTTTCTCCCATTCTGTAGTGTGTCTTTTCACTTTCTTGATAATATCCTTTGTTGTACAAGGTATTATTATTATTTAAACATTGTTTTAATTTGTATTTCCCCAATTGCTGAAGAGCTCCAGCATGTTTTTAATGTCTATTTTATTTAAAGTTAAAATTATCCCATTGTATTTATTTTTCCATGAAACCCATGTTCAAACCATTTACTTGCTTTTCTTCTAATCATAAAAATTATTATTATTTTGGTGAGGAAAATTGTCCCTGAGCTAACATATGTGTCAATCTTCCTCTTTTTGCTTGAGGAAGATTGTCACTGAGCTAACATCTGTGCCAGTCTTCCTCCATTCTGTGTGGGACACGGCCACAGCATGGCTTGATGAGTGGCGTGTATGTTCACACCTGGGCTCCGAACCCATGAATCCTGGGGCTGCTGAAGCAGAGTGTGCCAACCTAACCGCTATGCCACTGGGCTGGCCCCCATAAGTGTCACTTTTATAGCCTGGGTATTAATCTTTTTAATATTTTCTTCTAGTCTGTTACTTGTCTTTTAATTTTGTTTGTAATAACATTTGTCATATAAAAGTTACCCATTATTTTTTAGTTTAATTGTTAATCTTTTATGGTCTCTGGATATTTTGTCTTCTTTAAGCTTAAAGACTTCCAATATTATAAAAACTATTCTTCTATTATTTTTTTAATTTCGCTTTTTTATGTTTACACCTTTAACCCATTTTAAATTTAGTCTTGTGTATGGCTTTAAATATGGACCTTAACATTATTGTATCCTCAAATGGATTCCTAGTTTTGGATGCTATCTTATTTCCTTTGATTTAAAATGTCCTAGTCATAATCTGAATTCCCAAATGCACACAGGTGTCTTACTCTGTGTTTTCTTACATTGATTGATTAATTTCTTCCTTTGCTGAGGCCACACTGTTTTAATTAACAGAGCGTTAGAGTAAGTTTTCATGCATAGTGTGGCAATCTGCCGCTCTTACTGTATGTTATTAAATTGTCGTGGGTAATCTTATGCATTCTCTCTGCCATAGACATTTATGAATCAGAATGTAAATTTTTATTTTATTATTTTATTTACTGTTATTTTTTATTAAATTGGAATTTATAAATTAATTTGGACAGAATTGACTTCACAGTTCTGACTTTTTCAGCCAGAAACATGTCACGCCTTCATTCTTTTATTTCCTTCAGTATACTTTTATAGTTTTCTTGACATAGGTCTAGCATATTTCATGTTAGATGTGTTCCTGGATGTTTTATAATTGTCTTGCCATTGTTGATTTATTTTCTCCTGATGTTTTCTAATTGATTAGTGCTGCTCTTTATGAAAGTTATTAATTCTTGAAGGTTGCTTTTGATTGTTATTACATTAGATTAATTAATCTAGATTAATTAAATTAGAACTACCAGCTCTCCTATTAGTACTAATGGTTTTCAGCTTAGACCCTCAGGTTTACAGGTAGATAGTCATATCGTCTGAAATAAGGAGAGTTTTGGCTCTTCCATTCCAGCTCCATGCCTCCTACTTCTTTATCTTACTGTGTTGGCAGCACCTCCATGATCTTAGGAATGCTTGTTTTCTTCTCAGGTTCAAAAGTTTCATTGTTTGGCATTTCAGATTTTGTCACAATAACTCTCATATGTAAAATTGCAAAGAAATCCAGAAGTCATGTAACATGTTTAGCAACTGCATGCTGGAAAAGATTTAACTCAAGCTTTTCCAAAGATAGAGGTCTTCAGAATTTTGCCCGTTTTATAAAAATCACAAAAGGAGCATTTTATTTATTTTGCTTCATTAAAATTTTTTAAATCATGTTTTAATATTTGATCATTTCACTTACACTATATTTATGGAATGAATTTATTTCTACAGCAGTTGGCTGAAGGTCTGTGTGAATAGAAGAGTCATTAAAATGCATGTATTTATATGATCTCACCTTTTAAATAATGTAGCAGCTGGAGGTGGCTTCCTTGATAGGAATCCTTTGCCCCTGTCATAAAACGCTGCTGCAGAGACGCCCGTTAACGACAATGAATCCTCGCTCACCCTCCCCACTGTGTTTAGTTTCCCAAACATGACGACCTTGTTTGTAGTATAAACACAACTTCACCTGCCTGTGATGAGTTCAGCCTGTCTCTGTTGTGGAATGGAACCCTGTGGTGGATTTTTTTTTACTTCATTCACAACAGTTTTACTTTTCCCACTAAATGCACTAATGCAAACTACAATAGAGTCACTGAGTATTTCAAAATGTGAAAAATGCTTCCGAAATGCCCCGCTGCGCCACTGGCGTGGAAAGGTGCCTCCTCGTCGCCTTGCTCAGCTCTGGGACTGCGGGAGCTGCCTCCAGGCTCTTTCTCCCCGTGGCCCTAGAGACACGGAGATTTAATAAACTTCAAAGCTAATTTCACTCCAGGCTCAGCTTTCTGCAGCAGAATTCTCTTGCCCATCAGCCAAGGACCAGTTCCTGGCTTCAGCTCAGCTGGCAATAGGCCTCCTATCAACATGGTAAATATTTCCTTGTGCCTCGGCTCTTTGGGTTTCCCTGCCCTGGTTGGCACTTAGCTCTGCTGTTAGTTACTGTGGGAGGAGACCCCTCCCTGTGAGGTGACGGGAAGACGTCTACAATGAGCAGAGGGAGACCAGCAAGGGGGTTAGGGGTGTGAACTTCTGTGGCATTCCAACTTGAGTTTGAATTCCAGCTCCTTTGCTCGGGAGCTGTGGGATGTCGGACAAGTTACTCCATTTCTCTAAGCCACAGCTTCCTTATTGTTAGCTACAGTGAATCATATACGGGGCTGCAGTGATGGCTAAACGAGACAGGGAAGTGGTACCCTATGGCAGTGTGTGGAAAGTGGGAGACATCAGTGTGAGTTTCCCAGGGCTGCCGAAACAAAGTACCACACCCTGGCGGGGCTTAAACAACAGAAATGTACTCTCTCAACGTTCTGGAGGCTGGGGGTCCAACATCAAGGTGTCGGCAGGGTGGGTTCCTTCTGAGGGCTGTGAGGCAGAAGCTGTTCCGTGCCTCTCCCTTGGCTTCTGGTGCCTTGCTGGCAATCTTTGATGTTCCTCGGCTTGTCGAAGCATCACCCCGATCTCTGCCTTCACCATCACATGGCGTTCTCCCTCTTCTCCTGGTGCATGCGTTTATGTCCAAATTTTCCCTTTTTATAAGGACACCAGTCATACTGGATTTGGGCCCACCCCAAAGACCTCACTTTAACCTCTGTAAGGACCCCATCTCCAAATAAGGTCATTCTGAGTTCCTGGGGGTTAGGACTTCAACATGAATTTTCCGGGGGGACACAATTCAACCCACAATATTCAATAAATATTATCAATTTCAAAATTTTCGATAATAAATCGAAACCTGGAGAATTGCCTCCAGATGAAAAAGACAGCAGCTTCTTTGCCAGGCCATGGACTTTCTTGAGTATCCAGAGAACTCTTTAGAAGGAAAAGAGTAAATTTCTGTTAAGCCGAGTTGCAGGGGAACTTGAAAAGTGGTGAGGAATCCCAGGATCTTAATCTTAGAGGAAAACAAGCTGTGCAGCTTAGACATGAGGCTTTTGTGCTCATCTGTCACTGGGAGAACACCCAGGGAGGAAAGAAGGGTGCTCCCTGCGAAGCGCTTTGCTTTGGCAGCTGCAGGCAATGGCTGCATCTATTAAAGATGTTCAGTTTCACAGGAGCCAGGTAACAGGCGGGAGTTTTGGGGGGCCGAGTTGCTAGGCAACAGCTTTCTCATTTCCTGGGAAAGCCATGAACCATCTCATTCCCCTCGTCTGAACGTCTCTTCTTTGGTAAAGGCTACGTTTAGAGAATTGATGACAATTGAGAGCTTTCTTTTTTTTGCAGGGGGAAGCATGTATATATGTAATCAGTTCACAAAATCTAAACATGATGCCCTGCTCTTGGAAGTGGCATGGTTGACGTTTTCTTTGTTGCTCCTTGCCTATTTTTCTTATTGAATTGTGTGCGGGCATCAGGGTGGTTTGACTATCGGTCCTTAGCAGCAGAAGTGGAAGTTAAGGATCTGTGGACTGCAAAGTTGAGGTGTGATATGGAGCCTTGCTCCTTTACTTTCAAATTTCAAGTGCTAGTGATAAAAAAGCAATTACCTGTTATCTTTTATTGGAAAAGAAGATAAGCGCCAAACCCACTTACATCCCTCTTTATTTTTACCTTCCTGTGTTTGTTTAATCTCAGGCGGTCCTATTCCAGCTTCTGAGGGCTTGGCAGGGTGATGGTAGACTTGCCAAATCCAGCCCTTGGAAGATTTTTGTTTCAGGGGAAACACGAAGGCCATGATAAGGACCTCAAACCTCCTTGCCCAGCCAGGCCTCTCTGGCGGCAGGATTTTTAGGGCTGCCTTTGACCAGCAGGCATTTTTATCAGACTCAGGCAGGGCTCTGAAAGAATTCAAGGGCAGTTTTGTCATTAAGAACACAAATATGGCTTTCTGCACTGGTCTGTGGTGGGCAGTCTGGGTGTTGATGGCACAGGTCTAGCACAGAGAGCAGGCACTCGGCACGATGGGTGCAATCTTCACTCTTTCCTTGGACAGATCGAGACTAGGGCTGATCACTGAGAGTGGCCGTGAGACGGTCTTAGGCACGTCTGCCACCGCATATTTACTGTGCCACTACCCCAGCCAACTCTCTCCTGACTTCAAGGTTGTATCAAGCCCCACGTCACAGAGGGAGGATGTTCTGTGCTCAACAGTGGGACCCCTTGTCCCTAGCTGAGGACCTGGTTCCAGAAGTCAGTGCACACTCATTCCCAGGGCAGCACCACTGCAGAGGTCCCTTGCAGAAACCTGTGACATGCAGAGTGGGCTTGCTCTCTCTCTGGCCAGGATCCTCTTGTAACCACAATGACCCCTTAGGGGCTGCACCTTTGTTCCACGTCAGTGGGGAGAAAAATACCAATCAAGATTCTGCTCCACCTGTCACCTAATGGTGGGTTCTGTAGTGACAGCTCAGGTTGTTCTTGGAGAAGAGAAACCACTGGCAAAGATTCTAATACTTACACCTGATGTGGCCCTGAGCCTGCGCGCACTAAAAGTTTAAGGGCAGCCATGCTTCATACGGGGTTTTTATGACTCATTGTTATTCATGCTGTGTTCCCTAATGAGGATGTTCCGAAGGGAGAGTCCTGACTGCGCGAGGCAGGAGGAGGCAGTGCTTCTCTGTTGCCTGCTAAAGAAATAACCATATTTTCTCCACATTTATTTCTAATGGGAAGATGTAAGACAGATTAAAGGAAAATGAAAAAAATCGCAAAGTTATTTTTAAAAAAATCTCTGTATATATAGTCAGAAAGCCTGCTGCTGTGGGTTTAAATTGAATACTTTTCTTGCTATTTCCTTTACATCCAGGAATTTCAAACAATGCAGTTGATTTATAGAGATCTGCGCACAATTTCATGTTTTGCAATCTCGTAGCAGGAATCTATTAAGAATGTTGTGATATGTTTGGGGATCTGTTGAGAAATTTCCGGGACTGAGGTGAAAATATGTGACCCTTCACATGAGCGTGATCTCAGACACTCTGAGCAAGCCACCTGGGCATCAGCTCCTTCACTGACAAGGTGGAAGTGGCCTGTTTTTGCTCCCAGGAGGAAGGAAAGTGCTATTATGGGTGGCTGTGGCTTTCACAGAGGCTTGCCATGGGAAACAGCTGTGTGCAGACCTGGCTGGGGTGTTGAAAGGCAGTGCCAGGTCCCCACGGTGTGGGTGCAAGATGAACAGGAGCTTCCCAAGAGTCCCAGCTCACCAGTTCCTCCCCATTTCTGTCAATTCGCTCAGGGGTAGGGGAAGCAGAATAAAAATGATGACAACAAGCAAACTTGGAATTCATTTTAGGAATTTGGACATTCTTAGTAGAAAAATGAAAGTCGTATGGACCTGGTGGCATTATCATCTTTTCTTCCTCTGAGAGTGAAAGAAAGATAAAAGAGCTGGATATGTCTCTTGGATCTTGGTTTATAGCACCAGTGATACTCCTATGAAAAGAGGGCCCATGTGTCCCAAACACTGCAATGGCCTCCGTTTGGCAGAACACCTTCCAGCCAGATCCAAAGGACTGACAGATTTGGAAAGAAAAATGCCCAGTTACATCTGTAGGGGCAGGCACAGTGGAGAACGGCAGATGTGGTGCCAAAGAAAAGGAAACGGGAGAGAGGAGATGCCCAGAAATTCTCAAGCAACAAAACCAGAGAAGTCATTTGGGCACCAAAAGTAGGCGTTCTGAGGCCTACATTGGTAGCACAGAATATGAGTAACCAAACAATCCTGGGTTTTGCAAGAGCATACCCCCAACATCTCCTGGGTGGGGTGGGGCCTTGATGGGAGGGGACTTGCACCCTGGACATGGAGGGCAGAAGTCGTCTCCAGGGAAGCCGATCTGGTGGGGCAAGAAGGGAATTTCTCAACGAGAGAGGGCACCTGTGGCTGGTCACTGCAAGGGAGGGTGAGGAGAGCAGACAGCAGATGCTTCCCTGTCACAGTGGGTCACTGCATTTCCTCCTCCTTCTTCTTTATAGGTAGATACATCTTGGGGGCTCTGGTCTAATCTGGTCCCCGCTCTTACAGGGATCCTGGCCTCAAGGAAAGGTGCCATGTGGACACCCTGGATTGGGCCCACCCCTGGAGAGCCAGCACTTGTAATTCAGCCCGCTTCAGCAAACATTTAGTTAGCTCTTATTCTTACTGGCAGCTGCCATTTCTTAGCTTCTACCATGTACCAGACGCTAGTGCTGAGAGCTTTCCATGCAGGAAGCAATTCCCACGGTGAGTGTGGTGCGTGTTCTCATTTCACATGTGGGAAGCGGGCTCTGCGAGGTTAACTTTGCTGAAGTCAAAGTTGGCGTCAGGTCCTGCAATGTTGAATTCATTCCTTGTTTCTTTATCTCCCCAAGTAGCAGATCAGGCAGTGGGGACACAAAGATGGAGGCTCCTGCCCCCAACAGGTTACAATCCAGCCAGGGGAGCAGCCGCCTACCCCTACAGTACAGTGTGAAAAAGTCCCCTGGAAACAGGACAACTGGTTTGTTTCTTCTAGGGGGGAAAACTTCCAGAGAGAAATGATTTGAGCTGGGCCTTAAATGATAACACAGATTTCCCCTGAGTTGAAAGGGACTTACTTCTATATTTAGAGGACTTAGGAAAGCTATTGCCTTGACCTCAGATTTGCAGAGCTGAAACGTGTCTGACTTGTCTGGAAGGAGATTTGAGCAGGGGCACATATGAATATCACCCACGAAGCTGAGAGAGAACCCCAGAACTCCACTGTCGGGAGTCCTGCTGGGTTGACATAAGGATTAGCAGTACAGTAGCAAGCTTTTTTTTTTTTTTAGAACACTTGCTTTGTGCTCATTCTGCATATGAGTCCTGACCCCACTTATTGGGGGTTGATCTGGGTGGACCCCACTCTCATAAAGCCCAGTGCAGGCTGCAGGCCCAAGTTCAGAGAACATGAGGGGGTTGTCTTCTGTGAGTTCCTGGGGCCCAGGAATTGCTGAGGAATGGAACAAGATGCAGTTGTGGTGTTGGACACTGGGAGAGGGGCCCCAGAGCTCAGCCTCCATGGCCTCCTGGAAGGTGATATTTGCATTGAGGCAGCAGCTCACCTACTGAGCATGGGAACCACCCAAGAGGATCATCATAAAGTTACCCACCTTAGGCAGATGGAGCCACAGGTCAAGTTAGAGATATGGGAGGCTGGGATGGGATGAGAAGGAAAGAAACCAGACTTAGCCCAGGCAGCCTGCTGGCACATCAGAGAAGGTGGAAGTCTGACCTAACTCCAGGGCCAAGTTACACGCACGACCAAGGAGTTAGGTGCCCCGGAGGTGGGGGTGGGCTGCCTGCCTTCACAAGTCACACACAGCTGCCCAGCAACCGGCCAAATAGGGGTTATTTCCAACCTAGTGAGGGCAGTTGAATATTTGGTAATTCCGTTTGATATAGGACTATTTGTCTTTTTATGTGGTGGGGGTTCACTATGTATCCTGGGCATCCGTCCTTTGTCAGAAATATGGTTTACACGTATTTTATCCCAGTCTGTGGCTTGCCTTTTCATTTTTCTTCACAATTTCTCCTCATGAGCAGGAGTTTTAAGCTTTGATGAAGTCTAATTTATCATTTTTTTTCTTTTATGGTTATTACTTTCTGGTTGCCGCGTAAGAAAACTTTGCCTATGCCTAATTCACAAAGATATTCTGCTATCTTTTCTTCTAAAAGCTTTATAGTTTTAACTTCAGGGTTAGGTCTGTGATTTCCCTCAAATTAATTCTCATGTATTGTAGGAGGTAAGGGTTGAGGTGCATTTTTTTCCCCCCAGGTGACTATCCGGTTGTTCCAGCAGCATTCCTGGGATCAATTCTACTTGTTTGGGATGAATTGATCCTGTTTGATCTTGTTGGGTTCTATTTAATAATCTTTTGTTAAGAACGTTTGTGTCTGTGTCAGGTTTTCTCAGCCTCACAGTGTTGACACGTGGGTTGGAGAAGTCTCTGTAGTGGGACGGTCCTGTGCATCGTAGGATGTTTAGCAGCAGCCCTGGGCTCTACCTGATAGCTGCCAGTAGCACCCCCGCTCCTGCCCTACCAAGTTGTGACACCCAAAAGTACCTCCAGACACTGCCAAATGGGAGGCAAAATCACCCCTAGTTGGGAACCACTGGTTTATGTTCATGAGGGATATTGATCTGTCATTTTCCTTCCATTTTTTTGTGATGTCACTGTCAGGGTTTGCTATAAGGCTTATGTTATTCTCTCAAGAGTTTTGTAGTGTTGTTTTTTTTCTTCCTTACATTTTTGAGAGAATTCATCTTTCTTGGATATGCCTGCAAGCTGCCTGGACTAAGGTTTCGTTTTCTCTCATCTCATTCTATCCCAGACTCTCATTTCTTTGTCTCCAGTAAAAGCCATCTGGGCCTGGAGCTTTCTTTATGAGAAGGTTTTTGATAATGAGTCAATTCCTTTAATAGCTATAAAACAGTTAAGATTTTCTGTTTCATCTTGTGTCAGTTTTGCTAAGTTGTATTTTTTTTTAAGCAATTTGTACATCTTTTCTATGTCGTTGAATTTATTCACATAACATTTATTCACAATGTTTCCTTATTATCCTTTTCATGTCTGTAGGCTCTGTAGTAATAACACCTCTTTCATTCTTGATAAGAACTATTTGTATGTGTTTTTAATTTTTTTCTTGAGTGATTTTGTTGACTTTTTTCCCCAGAGAACCCTCTTTTGGTTTTGTTATTTTTTTTTCGTTGTTTTTCCCCCTATTGTTCCATTGATTTCTTCTCTTATTTTGATTTGCTTTTGTCATCCATGTTAACTTGTGTGTATGTAATTTATTTATTTTTACTGCTGGAGAGTTGACTGTCTCACAATTTATTTATAAATTCTATCAGAGAACATTTTGGTTGTTTCTGTTTTTTGGCCATTAAAAACAATGGTGCTATGAGCAGTCTTATACATCCTGGTCCAGATGTGCATGCGTTTCTTTTACATACTTACTTTATTTATCTTATGATGTATTTTTTTTCACTTTAGTATAGCTGAAATCAGAATGTGTACTAAAAGTAATGGCATCTTGGAGTATAATTACCAGCTTTTTTTTCCCCTTTCTTGGTGACACATAAAATAATGGTACATCTTACAATCAGTAGAATGATAGATTTTGATAAAATACTGTAAATAAGAGCAAAATTGCTCATCACCTTTGACAGGTTACTTTTCACAGTGGTTTTATCAGTTCATGCTTGCCAGTCATGCACGGGGGAGTTGCTTATCTTCACCAATATTTGGTATTGTTGATTTTTTGGCCAATCAGGTAGGTGTGAAACAGTCTTTTATTGTGATTTTATTGTCATTTCTCTACTTACTAACGAGGTTGAATATCTTTTCGGATGCTTAGTGACCATTCCTCTTCTGACAAATGCTGCTTCTGTCTTTGCCTATTTTCTCATTGGGTTCCTAGTCTTTCTCAAATTAATTTACAGGAGGTTTGTTTTGTTTTGTTTTGTTTTGTTTTGTTTTTATTGTTGATACTAAACCTTTCTTTGTCTATGGTATAGGTTACAAATATCTTTCTAATTTGTAGCTTGCCTTCTCTCTTGATCAAATCTATAGATGATGAGAAATTCTTAAAATATTTGAATTTGGTCACCAGAGAGGAGGGGGATGGGGAGATGGGCGAAATAAGTGAAGGGGATTAAGAGGTACAAACTTCCAGTTATACAATGAATAAGTCACATGGATGTAATGTATAGCATAGAGAATATAGTCAATAATATTGTAATAAGTTTTTATGGTGACAGGTGGTTACTAGACTTGCCATGGTGATCATTCTGTAATGTATATAGCTGTCAAATCACTATGTTATACACCTGAAATTGATATAATATTGTATATCAACTGTACTCCAATTTAAAAAACTAAAAATAAAAATTCATTTTTTAGGAAAAAATTAAAATCCTTGAATTTATCAAACTTTTCTTCAGTAGTGTTTGCTTTGGAAACATTTTAAAGATACTCTTTTGTCCCCAGGATCTTAAAGATATTAACTATTGTCTCTTAACAATTTTAACATTTTTTTCTTTCATAGGTAAGGTTTTTGATTATCTGGAGTTAATTTGTGGGTATGGTAAGAAGTAGGGAATTGACTTTGGTTTGTAAAATAACGATAATTGTCCCAACATCATTTATGATATTTTGTTTTTCCTGCATGTATCCACAATATACTGTGAATGCATGCAATGAGTCCACATCACCTCATTATTTTTCACATTTCCATGTATGTGAGGGTCTCTTTCTGGCTTTCTTATTCTTTTCCGCTAGTCTGTCTTTGTTTATTCCTATAACAATAGACTACCTTTTTCTACATCTTTAAAGTAAATTTTGATATCTGATAGGGCAAAGTCCTCTGCCTTGACTATCTGTGTGTGTCTTTATCCAAATTGCAGCTTTATTGATATTCCTGTCTAACTAGGTTTGACATATCCCATCACACACACACAAAGAGGCTGCTGTCATCTGGGCATCTCAGAGAATCTGCAGTAAGCTGGGAATCAGTGACTAGGTTATGGGAGAAGCCTCCCATCCCAGGAGGTGGGAATACTCTTCTAGAAGGACTTGAGAGTCCTTGAGACGGACTTGAGAGGACCTGTGAGATGAGGTTGGAATTGCTGAACTCATTTTGCAGATGAGGAAACAAGAGAAGGGAAATGACTTGTTCAGTTCACCCAGCCAGTCGAGGGTGGGGCTGGCCGGGGGTGCAGCTCGGTTCGGTGTGTTTCCACTGCGGTACTGCTGACCTCAAAACAGAGCAGCGCTCTCCTGATCCCAAACCTCATTTGTTCAGGGAGATTTGCGCCCAGCCCTCGGAAGAGTTCTTGAGACTAGCAGTTTCACCCTTCATCCAGTTTCAGGTTCAGCCCCGCCCAGTCCCACTGGACCTGTTTTTCAAGCAGCAAGAGCTACTGTCCTCCTTTCTTCTTCCCAACACTTCGTCATTTACTTCTTTATTCTACTTTTTAATTATCTGTGCTTATGCTTCTCAAATTCCCCCAGATTGGTAAGTGTGTGTATTATCCCTCTCTTATGCCTAGACACCTGGAAATGCTAAATCTTGGTGTTTACTTCTTTTTACATCCTGAGACCTGGTGGACCCACTACCGGTGGCTTCTCCGGCCCCTCTCCTTTCGTGTCTCTGCAAGTACAGAGGGAGGAAAGGCTGTGCTGGGGAGCTGGCAGGAGACATGTAATTACTGAAGCTAATGCTTTGTCTCTCTCTAAAGTTCAAGTTCATTAGTGAAACTTCTTTTATCTTGTCATTCTGGTTTCTGATGAGCAGGTACTTATTTTGCAATCAAGAGTAAAAATGTTGAATTATAATAGTAACCGGCATCATTAACTTTTGCTGGAATGTTAAGCTGCGTGTAAGCTCCACGAGGGCAGAGATTTTTCTGCCTGTTTTGCTCATTGCTGTGACTCTCGGGTCCAGACCAGTGTCTGGCCCATGTTTGAGGCAACAAGAACATTTGCTGGATAAAGAAAGAAATGAATTTTATTGGGTGCTTCCCATATGCCAAGCCACAAGCTAAAGATTTTCAGTGCGTCTTCTCTCTTCATTCTCATAACAATCCAGTGAAATAGATACCATGATCCCTCTTTTGCACATGAGAAAATTAAGGCATAGAGAAGTTATGTGACTTGTCTAAGTCACAAACTTCATAAGTGGTGAAGCTAGATTCAAGTCCACATCTGTGGGATGCCAAAGAACATTCTCTTAGCATCTATGCAATAAAGCTATCATCAAAGGTACGTAGATATGAGATGCTGCCTTAACGAAGTCTGAGAATCGTTGTTCCTTTCACTTACTGATGGGGGGGGGATGGGAGGCATCATTAAGTGTCTTTTTCCTAGAGATGCTATAAAAAGACAAATAACCCAATTTAAAAATGAGCAAAAGATCTGAATACACATTTCTCCAAATAAGGTATACAAATGGCCAACAAGTACATGAAAAGATGCACAACATTCTTAGTCATTAGGGAAATGCAAATCAAAACCACAATGAGGTTCTACGTCATACCGACTAGGACGGCTATAATAAAAAAGATGGGCAATAACGAGCGCTGGCAAAGATGGGGAAAAAATGGAACCCTCATACATTGCTAGTGGGAATGTAAAATGGTGCAGTCACTTTGGAAAACAGTTTGACATTTCCTCAAAAAATTAAACATGGAGTTACCATATGACCCAACAGTTCCATTTCTAGGTATGTACCCATGAGAAGGAAAACCTAAGTCCACATAAAACCTTGTACACGATGTCCGTAGCAGCATTGTTCATTATAACCAAAAAGTGGAAACAACCCAAATGCCCATCAGCTGATGAATAGATGCACGATATGTGGTCTAAGCATGCAATATGAATATGAATACAAACGAATATTATTCAGCCATAGAAATCTGAAACATGCTACAACATGAATGAACTTTGAAAACGTGATGCTCAGTGAAAGCCAGACACAAAAGCCCACGTATTGTATGGTTCCATTTATATGAAATGTCTAGAATAGGCAAATCCAAGAAATGTATATTAGTGGTGTCCAGGGATGTGGAGTAATGGGTATGGGGCTTCTATTGGGGTTGGTGAAAACATTCTGGAATTAAACAGTGGTGATGGTCGCACAACTTTGTGAATATACAGAAACCATTGAATTGTACACTTTAAAGGGTGGACTTTATGGTATGTGAATTATATCTCAAAAGCTGTTATTTAAAAAAAACAAAAAGTGAACAGCAGAGAGAGCTGCTCAGCCCAGCCAGATGGGGTGTGGTCAGAAGATAACTTGACTGGGAGCCAGGGATCTGGGGTCTTTATTGGGGTCACACTTGACTGAGCTGGTCTGACTCTGTCACTTGCCAGCTGGGAGCTCCTTCCGCAAGCCCTGATTCTCTCTGAGCCTCTGTTTCCTTTTTCTGTAAAGTGGCAGGTGTGGACAAGCCAATATTTAGGGCGGCCTTTGATTCTTATGCGCCTTCACATTTAAGGCGACAGTTTCCCTGGTTCTCGCCTAAGTTTAGGCTCTGTTACAGCAGGAGGGACTAGTGGAGGACACAGGGTGCTAGGATCTTTGCTCCATTAAACAACAACAACAGAAAGCCAAAACAACTCAAAAAACACAGCAGGGGAGAAGAGCAACCACCTTCTAATTGCGCAGCACAGCACAGTACCACTTTGGTTTTCTAAGTAGGGATACAGGATAAAGGCAGTAGTGTGTGTGAGCATCTTCGAGCCTGGGTTTTTCCCCTAATGCTGGCTCTCAGATCTGGTCCGGTGACAGCGGCTCTCTCCTCAGACCCCTGATGTGCAGTGTGTGGCTAATGGCTCCTATAATGAGAGATTTACGACTTGGAGCTTTCAGACCCAGCGCCAGCCTCATTTGTCCAGCTCATGGCGGAGCCTGTAATCATCTCTGTGGGCTCCTGCTCCAGGCTCCAGACAGGCTCTGGCAAGTCAGCCGAAGGGATGAGAAGCAAGAAGCTGCACAGACCCACAAGCTAGAGTCACGTTGCTCCTCGTGAAGGAGAGGAAATCCATGCTGACATCTTATGAAAATATTTTTGTAGCTTGTTTACGTAAAGAACCCTGAGCTGACAGCTTCCCTTGGTCTCACTGGAGTGCGTGGCTTTGTGGCTGGGCTGGATGCAGCTCCAGGTCCCTTTGCAGGAGGTTTTAAAGACGCCCCATTTTCCTTCATTGTGTATTTGTTGTTACCCAGCACTGAATTAAAAGCAAATAGTCCACCCTTTCTCAGCCTATTGAAAGCTGCCTACATAACAAGTTGGGTGATTGGGATCCTGTTGCAGCCTGGATCTCATCGAGGGGAAGCTGGGGGCTCTCTTTCTGGTCACCATTGTTGATAACAAGGTCCCAGTCTTCTGCCAGCCACCTGTGAAGGCAGCAATGGTCACCTCTGAAATCAAACCACTCCCTGACTTTCAATACAAGGTAATAATGATTCTTGTTCAGTGAGCTTGATGTTCCTTGAAGAAGAGAGTGCATAATGATGCAAATGATGCCATTTTCCACTTTACGAAAGAAGCAAGCTAAAGTGGAGCTGCCGCTCTCTCACACACACCCTCCCTCAAATGTTCCCAACACCTCAAGGCCCACACATTGTGGGACAAGAGCCGCTGGCAGAGCTGGATGCCATCCTGGAGGCCATGCAGGCCCCTGCACACTCCTCATGTCACAGATGGGGAAGCTGAGCCCGGAGACGAGCTGACCTCTCAATGTCACAGCTGAGATGGCAGGTCGCATCTGAGCCCAAAGTCTTTGCTGCCTGTCTGGACTCTTCCTGCCATGTCTTGCTGTCCCTTTTGAGGCCAAAAGAAAGGAAAAATTCTCACATTTCAACCTCTCCCACTGCTCTTTCTTGCTGCCCAAGCACAGCCCCTCTGCTTAGGGAGGCTGTGCACCCCCGGAACCCAGCAGAACTCTTGCTTCCTGCCCATGCCCTGGTTTTCTCTGACCTGGGCTGCCTCTCAGCTTGTGGAGTCTTTCCTGAAAGGGGATATGCATTCTCTTCCTTTCATGTTGAAGCCCGCGTTCAAGGTGTTTGGGTTACATGATGGAGACCACCTGTGTTTAACTGCCGACCTCTGTCAAGGACTTAAAACAAGACTGCCCCCTCTCCCTCTTCCCAACCCCCTCCCCACTGCATGGGGGTATGAAGGGAGGAAAGGATAATTTTTTAAAGATGGCTTTAAGATGACTACTAAAATTATCTATAATGTGTCTATCTCTTTGTCCTTCCTACCCCTCAATAAAGGACTCTAGAGTTTGCTAAGAAAATATTAGGTAATTAGACCAAGACAGGACACAGAATGAAAGGCAGAAGACAACCTGCAGAAAGAATTGAAAGCAGGGACTCAGAGTGTTATTTGCACACCTATGTTCAAAGCAGCATCTTCACAAGAGCCAAAAGGTGCAGGCAACCCCAGTGTCCACCAATGGATGAAGGGATAAACAAAATGGGGTCTATTCATACAGTACAATATTATTCAGTCTTCTAAAGGAAGAACATTCTGACACATGCCACAACATGGATGAACCTTGAGGACGTTATGCTAAGTGAAATAAGTCAGTCACAAAAGGACAAACCCTGTATGACTCCTCTTATCTGAGGTCCCTAGTGTGCTGAAAATCATAGAGACAGAGAGTAGAATGGTGGGTGACAGGAGCTGGAGACGGGGAAGAGGGGGTTATTGTTTAATGGAGGCAGAGTTTCGGTTTCACAAGACGAAAAAAGTTATGGAGAAGGATGATGGTGATGGTTGCACGACACTGTGAATGAACTTAATGCCACTGAACTGGACACTTCAAAATGGTTAAGATGGTACATTTCATGTTACGTGTATTTTACCACAATAAGAAAAAGACAGCCCGTAAGAGGAAATGATCAAGTCCACGTTGTGTTGAAAAAGGTCTCATTGTGTGTCTCATACTCCCACTGAGCTCTGAGCTCTTCCAACATGGGGACTCCTGGGCTGTCTTCAACTTTGTTACCCAAGCACCTAACTTAGCTCCTCAATATGTTACATTCTCAGTCAGTGTCTGCTGAACCGAGGTCATGGCCTGATGGCACTACGCCGTAAACGTGAGCAGGGCATTGCGGTTTACAGGATGCTGCACACAGGCATGCTCATATTTGGTTGCACAGTCCTTGCACCTAGTGGTCTTACGCTGTCCTCCAAGGGAGACCTCCACTCCAGCCACACAAAGGGCAGGTCTGGGGTGCCACGCTGGACACCAGGGGCCAGAGGCACGATGCTTCAGATTCCAGGTGTCTCGGAAGTCAGCTAGAGCCCAGGAGGCTACAAAATGAATTGACAGGCTTTTAAAACATCTTTATTACACATCGTAATTTTCTGAGAAAGATGAAAATTGTATGTAAAACTGTGGCTAATAATACATTTCATTTTTTCGAGGGCCCATTGTGGCAGGCACTATGCTGAGCTCGTGAAAACCTTTGTTTACTTCATGTCATAGTTCTTAGCCTTACAAAGCTTATGTCAGTATGCCTCTTTTGCTGAGGAACAGACAGAGGTTTGGAGGTTATGTGACCCGTCCAAGGTTGTAGGGCTAGCAGGTGGTAGCACCAAGTGTCACTCAGCCCTGTTGCCAAAGCCCAGGCTGCCCCATCAGCTTGAGAGCTTCGGAGGAGATGTTATCAGATCCTGCAGATTCTGCTCCATTTCCACCTGTTTCGCATGTACGGTGATCATTAATATTGCAAGCTTGAGGCTTAGTGGACGGGTGACACTTGGCAGCTTACTTAAATGAGGCTTACTTCCTCCCTGTACAATGGGGGTAATACTAATGCCCTCCTCAGAGGGCCACTGTGAGTGTTAGAGAAAGCACTTGTATCAGCCTCTGTCTCAAAGTGAGTGCACAACGAATTTTAGCCATTATGATGTAATAGTGACATTGACCAGACTCAAAGCACCTTGGGATTATCCAGTGAAATATACATTGGTCCCGTGTTTGTGAAACAGTTTACAAAGGTGCTGTCCATTTCTAGAACAACCCATGCTATCAACGCCTTGTCCCAGGGGATAAAACCACCCTCCCGATGGAATGGGGTATTTCATTTGAAAGGCAGTGAGTTGCTCAATTTGTCACGTCCCCCTTTGGCTTTGGCTGTTGGAAACTCACCCTTAGGTTGTGATTCCTCTGTGCCACTGCCCTCTTTAGCACAGGCTTTTTGGTTCAGTGATTTCTCCAGCTCATTACTTGCTTCTTTTATCACAGTTTTACCAGTTTGTATCTGTGTTGTTAATTATAAGCTACCTCAAATGTGGTTGGGTATAAATTATAAAACAATGTTCATTATAGCTTAGTGTCAAAAGTGTTTTATTAAATTGTATGAAAACCAATCGTTCTCGTTAATAGCTTGCATGATAAACAGACTGTCATATTGCCCGATTTTCTAGATAAACCAGTTTGCCAAAATTAACACATGTTACAAGTAGGTTAAACAAATTAACATTGTGATGTTATCTGAATGCATTTTAAAACTCAAGAACCTTCTAAACAGTAAAAAGCTGTCTGGCAAGAGAACCGCACCATCAAAACAAGGTGAAAAATAAAGGACTGAGGAGTTGGGGAGAAAGAGGAGAAATGTGTGTCTGGAGGCAGGAGATAAAATAGTTCTTTGTCTCACATCTAACAGTGCTCTGCAGAAAACTTTTAAATAATGGTTGTCCACAAACTTTCTTTACTTGTCAAAGAAGCCTCAGATATAAACGTCAAAGCGATGATTGCTGTTCCTGCTCATGAGGAATGGCTGGCGCCGAGGTGGGCTCCCCGCCCCCTCTCCCGGTTGCCACATAAACATTCCGGTGTCTCCATCGCAGGTAGATCCCTTGGAGGTTCTTCAGCGCAGGGCGGAAGATGGGAGCCTGACTCATTCCGAGAGTAGTTACAGATGTAAACTGTGGCTGATTTTTCTTTCCTTTAGCCAAACACATCCTTGTCATTAAAAGACCTTTGAAACTGAGTAAAATGTCTTTGAAATGCCAGTGGAATATGATCAAACTGTCTGAGGAAGGTATGTTCTGATTTTTTCTCATAGATATAACTTTTATCAAAATATAAAATAATTTGTTCATTCAGTTAACATTCAGCGAGTGTCTTTAGTTGGCCAGCAACTGTGCTGGGCATGAGGGGAAGGCGGTGACTAGGACGTCCTCTAAAGACCTTGGTCAACTTTGGGAGACAGACTCGTAATCACAGAACAGTGTAGTAAGGACGTACATAGCTACAGCCTGTCAGGGCGCTCTTGTGGGTTGAATTGTGTTCCTCAAAAAGATATGTTCAAGTCCTAACCCCTGACACCTGTGAATGTGACCTTATTTGGAAGTAGAGTCTTTGCAGATGTAGTCAAGATGAGGTCATACTGGAGTAGGGTGGGCCTTAAATTCAAGGGCTGGTGTCCAGATAGAGATTTGGAGACACAGAGATACAGGGGAGATGGCATGTGAAGATGGGGGCAGAGATCCAAGTTATGCTGCCATAAGCCAAGGAAAACCAAGGTTTACCAGCAACCACCAGAAGCTAGGAAGAGGGAAGGAAGGATTCTCCCCTGGATTCTTCAGAGAGAGCGTGGCCCTGCCAACACCTTGATTTCAGACTTCTGGCCTCCAGAGCTATGAGAGAATAAATTTCTGTTGCTTGAAGCCACCTCGTTTGCAGTAATTTGTTATGGCAGCCGCAGGAAGCGAACAAAGGCACCGACACAGGTGGGAGGGCGTGTGGAGGAGGGGCAGACCAAGAAGCCCCTCTAAGAGGAGGTGAACTTGAGCTGTTTCAGAGGATGAGGAGTTAGCCCAATAGGAAAACTGAGAAGGTGGCACCCAAGATCAAAGACACAGAGACACTGAAGCATGCCACATCTGGGAAGTAGACGCAGCCTTATTTTAAGGATTTCTCTTCTGGTTTCCTTGAGCTCGAGGAGCCTGTGCACATGTGCTCAGATTTTTACACGTATGTTTCCCAGGCCCTGTTCTTGGGGGAAATGTATCCCTTTCATTAGAGTTTTCAAAGGAACCTGTGACCCCTACAAGGTCACAGACTGGTGATGTCAGGACGATTTGGGGGAAACTGACAGGAGATGAGGCTGGTGGGTTACCAGCTTGATTGTGACCTTGCCGAGACCAGACAGTACAGAGAAGATTAAATTGATGGGACAGACCAGAGCCTTTTTCGTAAGATAAAGCAGGCCTTGGCTTTCAGCTGGACATTGGAGGTGAGGAAAGGGAGGAGTGTGGAGGGGGATGCCTCGATTTCTATTGTGGGTGATGGGAAGATGGTGGTTGCTCACCAAGATAACAGACTCAGGGAGAAGGAGGGAGAGGAAGGGAGGCAGGGGGAGTCAGCAGCAAGTTGAGGGGAGTTGGTTGGTTCCCTTTTGGAAAAAGCTGAGTTTGAGGTGACTTGGATCCAGCTGTTTCTAAGGGCTGGTGCCCACAGACGAGATCTGGGTCCTGCCCTGGCATTGGTCTATTGGCAGAGGCCATGGTGTGTCTGGGATTTGATAAGAAGGCCCAGAGGGAGAACAGGGGAATTCAAGGAGAGAAACACACACAAAAAAGTAAAACACAGTAGCTGGGAGGGAGGAAGACAGTGAGAAGACCATGTTCTTCCAGAAGTCAAAGATGGAAAGATTTTCCAGAGGCATGGAGTGGTTAAAAGGGTCAAATCTCACGGAGATGATTAATTTCAATCTGAAAAGTGGTTCTCTCTGAAGAATGTCTATTTTAAAACATTAAAAAGGGGTATTGGTAAAATTCAGAGCAAACCCTGACTCCCAGAAGACTAGAAGTGAGGGAAGGCATTTGGAGTCCAAGAAGTGGGAATTTGAATGTACTTTCTGTGTCCCTGATGAGAATGGTATAGATATGAAATCAAGGCAGCTTACTAGACTACAAAGGGCTGGAGTGTTCGTCGTTTACACATGACTTTGACGGATTGATTCATTAGGCAACACATGATGTTGCTTGTCTGCTATTTTTGTAGAGACAACTCAAGCAGTGGCGGGTGCCGCGTGCGAACTGTGTGCAATTCCTTGCCAGTGTCTTACGCTTCACCCAGTGTGCTACTTGCTGGTCTCCAGATACGCTGTAGCTGCTGCTTTTGTGCTGATGCAGTTTTCACCTTTACATTTTCCCTCTCCTTGGGCCACACCCCATTCTCCCTACCCTGCTTCCAGTTTTGTCTAAGTCCACCCCATACTGCAAGGTCAGTTGAAGTATTCCTCCCCCGCCGAACCTGTCTTGGGACCCTTGGCTGGCAGGGCTCTCTCTGTGGCTTACTGAGGCCAGGGATAGCAGAGCTGTGACTTCGTCTTAGAGTCGTGGGAGGGGAGAGCATCTCACCTGCCCTTGCCTTTCAGCCCAGGGCCTCCAGCACCCTGAGTGCTGCTTAAATTCCTGCTCAGTTGCATTGCATTTCTGAAGCACACCTTCCTCCAGGGAGGAAATCTCGATTCCAGAAGTGCCTGGCTCAGGCCCTCATGATGTGTTCAGTTAATGTCACTCGTGATGCTTATGGCCTCTGGGAAGGGGCTCAAAGTGGGAGGGGTGGCTTTGGACAAGTGGGTCAGGCTGATGGAGACAGAAGCACATCCAATCCTTCCAAGTGTGTCAGAGGAGAAAGCTCTTCAGACGTGCTGGTGCACGGACATACTCCCGGGGCACAGAGGACCGGAGCACTGGGCACCAAAGATGGCTGATTCATAAACCAGCAATGACTGGGTGGCTAACTGGACTCATTTTTAATTCATTTCAAAATAAAAGCATGCTGGCATTCTTGATGGCTTCATTCTAACTGAAGCCATCGGTAAAAAGCCCCATTTAGATCTCCTAGGTGTGGTTTTCTAAAAGCCATGGGGTGGTTTTGAATCAAAAGCATTATGGTTTCCTCCTAGGGCTTCAAACGCACCATCCGTAGAGGAGCTTGTTGGTCTAAGACCGACAGTGTTGCTGGACTTTGGCTGCGACGAATGTCCTGGAGGGTTTGCTAAAGCACAGAGGGCTGAGCCCCACCCCAGAGGTTCTGAGTCAGTAGGTGGGCCCTGAGAATGTGCGTTTCTAACAGGTGCCCCTGTGATACTGAGGCCGCTGGTCTGGGATCCCTACTTTGAGAGCCCCCACTCTTAAGCAGTCCTGTGTGGTGGGACACTGTCTTAGGTGGGGTTTCCAAGAAGCAGAGCCTGAGGCAGGGATTGGGGGGCATGTGTGGGGAGTGCTCTTCAGGAAAGAACATGAGAGAGTTAGAGTGGCCTGATGGGGAAGGGGAAGAAGCCGAGCAAGGATGGGGTCTCAGGGACTGTCTGGCCCTCAGTTTATGCTCTGGAGCATCAATAACAGAGTTGCCCTGGCTTTTGTACCCCTAAAAGCCACCATTGGCTGTGGTCCAATGTGGAGAAAGGTACATAATCTCATAGAGGACCATTCTCAGAGAAGAGCAAAGCTGTGAGCCACTGACAGCTACCCTCCCAGAGGCTGAGGGATGGGGCAGACCCTCGGCAAGGGAACAGGGCTGGGCACAAAGAGTCAGCGCCGGCTTCCAATTTCACGGAGCGGGAAACTGGGGTTACTGAAACTACGCAAAGCCACACAAGTAGAATTTGGACCTGGGCTGTGGGACTCCTGCGACAAAGCCGTGTCTAGCATGTGTCCTGCTCAGGGCTTGCCCACCCGCTGCCAGTTTCCTTCTAATCAGGACAATTTCTTGATGCAGAGTGGAATTAACCCAATGCCCCTGGGGCAAGCCCCTGCCCCTGTGAGAGTTCAGGGACAGACCAGCTCCCACTGTGGATGGAAGGAGCAGACCAGCCTGGCCGCCTCCTGTCCTTACACGAGGATCTCTTGTGGAAACCAAGGCCAGGTGCAAGCTCTCCTGGTTTCTGCTGTTTTCTGTATTGGAGTCATGAACACTCCTCCCGTGAAAGTGATCCACCCCAGCTCCCGGGACATGCCAAAACTCCCATCAGTCTGGTTCTCGCTAACCTCCCCAAATGTCCAGCAGCTTTGCCTGCTCAGTGATGCCAGTCGGGGGGTCACTTAACGGTAGGTGCCTCTATCAGTGGTGACAGTTATGTGGTCAGGTGGAAAGGGACAGGGGATGTTTCCTCACTACATGCCAGGCACTCTGCTAAGTTCTTGATATTCATCATCTCTTTATTCCTTGTAACCACCTAAGAGATAGGTCTTATGTTTCCTGTGACACATGGGAAGATAAGACTCTGACAATTTAAGTAACTTGCCCAAAATTACTTAAATTGCCCAAGTGGTTAGTGGCAGGGATGGATTTGAAGCAGGATCTTTCTTTACCAAAGTCTATACTTAGAACATTCTGGTAACTCACCTCCTGATGTCTTTTGGGGTCATTAATGTATCGGGCACCCTCATGCCTGGCTTTAGTCATACCTCAATTTCACTCAAAAATAGGCTCATGACTCTAAGTTACAACTTTACTGTTTGTGTGGATTCCCACAAACTTAAAAAAATGTCATGTTGCAATCATGTGGTTCATAAGCTTTTGATTCCTTTCTTTCAATAAACGTTGCATTGTAAGTGCTTTCCCATGTTTCTATACTGACTTTATAGTCATTATTTTGAAGGCCCTACGTTCCACTCAATACGTCTACCTCAGTCTCTCCAGATAGTCTGTGATGGGCACAATAATGGTCTCCCAAAATATGTCCATGTCTTAATCCCCAGAACCGGAGAATAAATTACCTTTTGTGGCAAAAGGGACTTTGTAGATGTGATCAAGTTAACAAGCTTGAGATGGGGAGATTACCCTGGCTTATCTGGTGGGCCTAATCTAATCACAGAGTGGTAGAAGGGTCAGAGAGAGGTGGAGATGTGATGACAGAAGCAAAGGTTGGAGTGAAGTGAGGCCAGGAGCCAAGGAATGTGGGCAGCCCCTAGAAGTTGGAAAGGCAAGGAAAGAGATTTTCCCCTGGAACCTCCAAAGGAGTGCAGCCCTGCCCACACTTTGACGTTAGCCCAGGGAGACCTGTATTAGACTTCCGACCTCCAGAGCTGTGAGGGAGTATGTTTGTGGTCATTTGTTTTGCACCAGCGATAGGACGCTCATGCACAGCCCCTGCTTATCTGATCATGGCGGCCTCCATCCCCACTGCTAGAGATGACGGTGCTACCCCGTAGCTAATGTTTATTGTGTGTTGTTATGCTCTGGGCATCGTGCTAAGGGCTAGTTACTGAGATCACTTCATCTTTTTCGGGAAGCCTATGAAGTAGGCACTCTTATTATCTCCATTTCACAGCAAGGAACCAAGGATGCTGAGTAACTTGCCCAAAGCCACACATATAGCTGGAGACCCTGGGACTCTGTGGTCTGATTCCAGAGACCTCTGATGCCATGGTGATAGTGGCCATCAGGATCTGTGGGGAGGCTGACTTGGTCCTACTCATTAACAATCATAACTGGTGACACACCCCACCCCTGGCCCCCGAATTTACATACATCACCCCAGTGCATCGCTGGCAAGGCTGGGCAGGAGCTGTTATTGTCTGCATTTTATGGATGAAGAAACTCAGAGAGGGTGAGCAACTTACCTACTACGAGTGAGCTTGGGGCAGAGCTGGGATGCAGACTCAGGCCTGTCTGGCCCCAAAGCCTGTGCTGACTCCAGAGTTCTTAACCATGATGCCACATGACGAGAGCCAGGAGATTTCTGTCTTCATCAGCTTTATTGTCAGTTCATCATGATGCATCGACTCAGCACAGAAATCCATGAGATCTCTCAGGTCTTATATTTGCACTTCACGGAAAGTAATCTGTGCACATCATCTTGGATGATTGTCTCTGTCACTCAATAACAGGCATAGATGGAGGGACAGCCACACATCTGGGTTAGAGCTGATGGGGGCTCTGTTGTCATCTAAGGATGAGATGACAGCTGAACAGGCTTTGGATGGGTCAGCGGTAGGCCCCTGAGCCAAGTCCTCACCCCTTTGCAAACCAGCCAAACTTGAAAATACTATTGCATCATTTTCCCCGTAAAGCACTTTAAATTATATCTAAATTTTTTTTTTAAGATTTTATGTTTTCCTTTTTCTCCCCCAAACCCCCCGGTGCATAGTTGTATATTCTTCGTTGTGGGTCCTTCTAGTTGTGGCATGTGGGACGCTGCCTCAACGTGGTTTGATGAGCAGTGCTATGTCCGTGCCCAGGATTCGAACCAACGAAACACTGGGCCGCCTGCAGCGGAGCGCGCGAACTTAACCACTCGGTCACGGGGCCAGCCCTATATCTAAATTTTTTAATAAACCCTTCTCACAAGTTGATAAACACAGGATTAGAGAGCTGCTTTCTTAAATCTCTTCTTTCTCATCACCTTCACTAGCAGTTGGGGAACCATGCTTTGCAGCCTTTTGAAAAATCATTTTCCCCAGAATATCTGCATTGTGGAGGCAAAATTACTACCTGGTCTGGGTGGTGTCTTTACCCCACCTTCTGTGTTTGATTTACATTCCTGCATTAGCGATAAGACACCCAGGCAGACGTCATAATACTGCTAGCTTGCATCTGAGAGTGCTTTTTCCTTCTATCCGGTGCTCCATGAGGCGTGCAGGGGAGGTTTGGTGGATGAGGAAATTCCATAGAGTGATTCCATAGACTTGTTCATCGTTATCAAGCTGGTTGATGGTGGAGCCAGGAGCAGAACCCAGGTTCTACCATCTTGGTCCACTGCTGTGTGCACTTGGACCTGATGATATTCTTGGCTATCATTGTGCCAGTTGTTTATGTGGAGGGCCATCCACAGTGTCTGATTTATCCTCACAATATTATCACAAAATTATCCTCAGACCTTCCAATGTAGTTTCACTATCAGAGTCTGAGTCGCTCGTTGCTCTTTCGAGAATGGTTGCATTAAGAAGTTGGATGAAGGCTGGTCTTATATTCCAGCCTTTCTTAACTCTAGTGGTATTGGGAAATCCATAGATGTGATTCTCTCCTGCTGAGTGTGAACTCAGGACATGGGAGAATTTGAGAAGGCTAAACTCACTCAGTTGTTATGAGTCTAGGAACAGACAGCTGTGTGGAAGAAAGAATCTTGCAGCCTAATAAACTAAATAACAGTGAACTCAGAGAGCCTAAATGGAGGGGGGTGGAATGGAAGAAATGTACAAGGTTTTATCAGGAGTCAGAAGAGACTGGATTCACTATTGGCTAGTATAATACTCGAGTAGGTGACATTAAATTTTATAGTAGTTATATACTCCATTTTATCCTTTCGTATACTAAAAAGTAGCAATATTATCTCCCTTTGCCTAGGATTACGGGACAACCGGTACAGTACGACTGATCAAATTGCCCTTAAAAATCTCCAGTCTGGTGTTCCAGAGAAGAAATCCGACTTCACTGAGGTAACATATGCTTCTAACTTCTAGAGTAGTCAGCAAAATGCAGCCAATTATAAAACATGATCGTTGGCCTACTTGTGATGTGTTTGCATTTTATTTTGTTTAGTCAAAAATTAATGCAGCAGAAAATCTAACCATCAATGATTAAGACTTGTTACATTAAAGTATGCAGTATATATGCAATTATTCTTTTATAATCTTCAGCAACAATTTGTGGATTTGCAGTATCATAGGAGAGTACGGTGATTGAATCTCAATTTTAAATCAAAATTAATCTGCTAGGGGGAGAGAGAGAGAGAGAATGATGCCATATAACATTTCGAAGATGGAGAAGAGGTAATTTGAAATCTAACAAGCGGGTACAGGTTGTTATAGCTGCATAAAATGTCAGTGGTCTCAAATAGGGAAGAAAATTAGAGGTCATGCTTATAAATGTTTCTGATTCTAGAGGACCATGAACTCTGCACACGGAGGTTAATATTGCCAATGTAACACATGCCAAGCTCTGTGTAAGTGACTCATTTCATCTTTCCCACAATCCTGGGAGGGAGGTATGGTCAATGTACCTATTTTGCAGATGAAAAAACTAAAGCTGTGATAGCTCCAGTAGTTGACTTGCCCCAAATCTCGCAGTCCACGTGCTGCCTGGCTCCAGAGCTGCTGTTCTTATCTTGCCCTAAAGGGCTGGCATAGAAGAGGTCTCACTCCAGTTATGAGAACTTAAAATATGGACTTTCCTGCCTGAAAGAACAGTCTTAAGTGTTACAGTTTACAAGGCACCTGTTCTCCTTCGCATATGGATATTCTGCTGCCAACCTTTGTAATTCTAGGAGAGAGTGGAATTATAAGAATCAATCTCTCATAACAGATTAGAGGAATAAGGTTATCTGCAAAAAATCATTCCTCCCCAAAATGCTTGTCTTAGGTATTATTCTTTGATTCAGCTCTGCATTTAATAAAGCTCAGAGACCCCAGGCCTGAAATCCCACACGATGGAGCAAGGATGCTATTCTAAGTCCTGAGATTTAGTCATCAATATTGAAAGCCCTTTCTATGTGGAAGCACCGAGCTCACTATCTGAAGATGTAAAGATGCAGGACTATAATTAATTCCGTCTGTGGGAGCAGGAGCAGGAACCCAAGGTTGCAGGGAAGGAAATGAGCAGGAGGCGGAGTGCGTCATTGAGAGCCATCCTGGGAGGAGATGCCAAGTTAAGAAGAGGATAATAGCATTATTCACAATAGCCAAGACATGGAAGCAACCTAGGTGCCCATCGAGGGACGAGTGGATAAAGAAGATGTATATATACACAATGGAATACTACTCAGCCTTAAGAAATGATGAAATCTGGCCATTTGTGACAACATGGATGGACCTGGAGGGTATTATGCTAAGTGAAAGAAGTCAGAGGGAGAAAGTCAAATACCATATGATCTCACTCATAAGTAGAAGACAAAAACAAGGACAAACAAACACATAGAAGCAGAGACTGGATTGGTGGTTACCAGAGGGGAAGGGAGGAGGGAGGAGGGCAAAAGGTGTGATTAGGCACATGTGTGCGGTGATGGATGGTAATTAGTCTTTGGGTGGTGAACATGACGTAATCACAGAAATCGAAATGTATAACGATGTACACCTGAAATTTATATAATGTTTAAACCAATGTTACCACAATAAAAAAAAGAGAAGGGGATGATAAACATGAGGTTGATTACTACTCTTTTTAAGAAAAGTTACCAACTGAAGTTCTTTCCTACCTGTTTTTCATATTGATCTGGCAAATTTCAGCATTTTCCTGTTGATGTTGAAATTAACGAGGTTGGTCATTAGTGATATAGATCTTTGGGGCCATGTGGCTGGGTCTCTGTAACACACTCACACACACACACTCACACTTGGTCATTATCTGTGACTGAGTTAAACTCCCACAAATCACACCTTCTAAACATCTGCTTTGGAACGATCTGTGTTGCCTCATTTGATCACAGCAGTAGGGTGAGTTTCAAATTTCCCTCCTACCTCGAGCTTTTCAAGCCTGTCCCTGTGTGTTTGTTATAAGGATGCTGTAAGATGATGAAACACTCCAAGCAGATGCCCTTCCTGTGTAACTGCCGTAAATCTCTGCCTCTCCTCCAGAGCCTGCACAGGATTGATCACTTTTCCTTTCAGAACTCATCGAAGCTATAGAAATGATATGCAGGCACTTCTTCAGCCAGGTGATTATTTAAAAGGGATGAAATATGGAACACAATTTTCTCCTTTAAAAAAACAGTGTTTAAATTTTCCTGATAACAAAAGTAATGGCAATTCAGGCAGACACTTAATAAAATACAGAAATACGTAAATGAGAAAATATTTATATGTATTTCTTTCTCTTTTCCCCATGCATTCTTTTTACATAAGACTGTAATATATACCCACTTTTATAGCTCTCTTTTATTACATGACATTCTATCACAGGCAATTTCCCGTATCTTTTAAGTTCTTTGTAATGTTTATTTTTAATTTCTACAGAATATGATGCTGTTGTATATGCCATGATTTACTCGCCCATTCCCCTCTTAAAAAACATTTCGATTCTTGTCAGCTTTTCACTGTTGCACATTACGTTGCGCTGAATCTTTTGGTTTCTAGTAAATGTGTGGAAAGACAAGAGTTTCAGGATGGAAAGTGAGAAAAGCTCTGATTTTTTCCATTTGTCTTAAAACCATCTTTCCATATTGCTACATACCATAGTTACTCATACATTTGAAAATGTCTTACACTCAGGATGAAATGCCACTAGGTTGACCGATTACCTAGTGGTGATGATTCTAGATCAACTAACTGGGAATAAGCATGTTTGCATGAACGTGGAGGTAACTGGAGAGTGTATCTGTGGGGAGATGGGTCCACCTGGCAAATGTAGTTGTTGTACAGGTGTGGGAAAGGGAAGAATTGCCTCATGGAGAAAAATATAGATCTCAAAGCTATAGATTGGATTAGATGCTTATCCTTTGGAGAGATAAATTGCTACAGGAATGGAGGCATCCTCACTCCAGAGGCTCAGGATCCGATTTCTCTGTCCATCCACAACTTATCTCTTTCTTTCTTCAATTTATGAAATGATACCCGTCTTCATAATGTGCCTTAAGGCATAAATTCAAAAACAGTCAATAAAAATGCATAAAACTATGAATGCAGTTACCAGTACTACAAAATCATGTTTGAAACATTTAAAAGAAATCAAAAATGTACAAATGTGAGTGTTCTGTAGTGATGGTCAGGAAATGGGTGATTTACTACCAAAGCAAGACACAAAATTCAACTATTCATTTGGCCTCTCTCTGACCTTGAACGCTCTACTTTAAATACAAGATTATTTTCTTCCCTTCAAATCAAATCTTACATCAGTTAATTTTATTTTAGATAAAAGATATCTTTTTTCAAAGCCATGTTCAGTTAACCCAGTAGAAAGAACAGATGGAGTGACACCCTGAAATATCTTGATTGGGGAAGATATTTGATGCAAAAGATGTGATTACTTTTTAAAGAAAATTAGCCCTGTTTCAAAAGTAGTCGGCTGATTTAGGAATATCAAATAGTCCCTCTGTCTTGTCTCTTTCTTGGTTTCCCAGCCCGAGAAGAAGAACTGGACACAGAGTGGTGTATTGTAGTCTGTTATGGACTGAATTGCGTCTCCTCCAAATTTACATGTTGAAGTCCTACCCCCTAGTATCTCAGAATGTGACTGTATTTAGTGACAGGGTCTTTAACGAGGTAATTAAGGTTAAACGAGGTCATTAGGGTGGGCCCTAATCCAATGTGACAGGTGTCCTTGTAACAAGAGACCAGGACACAGACACAGAAAGAAGAAAATGTGAAGACACAGGGAGAAGACTCAGAGGGAACCAACCCTGCTGATGCCTTGCTCTTCAGGCTTCCAGCCTCCAGAATTGCGAGAAAGTAAAATATCTGTTGCTTAGGTCATGCAGGCTGTGGTACTTTGTTATGGCGGCCCTAGCAAACTGATAGTGATTTTTAAGAGGTTGGACCTTATCTTAATTATGTAATGGATCTCAATGAGGAAATAGGATTTTGATCAATGGAACTTCTCTACAAGTGTATGATGTATGTTGATGAGCAAAGAGCGCAGCGTTTCCTTGTTCGTTTCTCTCAGTTGATTGGTTGGGGCTTTTGTCAAAGCTGAGTTTAAACACCTGAACAAACACAGTAGGATTTGACCTCAGAATCCCTGTGCTGGTAATTTGATTACCTGCTTGATGTTATCTCCAGCCTGTTAACTCCTCAGCTCCCAGCACAGAGCCTGGCACACAGTAGATGCTCAATAAATATTTCTGTGCTGCGTGAATAGTTAAATGATCTGTCCATGGTTCTGTGTTATGCATAACAGAATGTGCATCTAAAATAGTTACACTCATTTTACATTCTCATCAAAATTTCAGTGTATTGGGCATGTCATGGGGTCATTCCCATTTATGCAATTCAAATAAACTCAAATGCATTCATTATAAATTCCACGGAAATATAGTATAACTTTGAGGTAAATACTCCCTCATTTCTCCATAGGTTTGATTATATCAGCTCTCCACTGATTTCTGCTAAATCACAGGAAAAGTCAAACCCAGGTTACATAACATGTTCATATTTTGAGAGACACTTTTGTGTCCAACATCGTTTTTGATCTCCAAAACTTCCCTGTGAGGTAGAGAAGGCAAATAGGTTTTTCTCTGGAAATGGGCTTCCATCAGCATTTATCCCCCAGGCACAGTGTCACCCTGACATACTGAGTGATTCCGGAGCTTCAGAAATAAGTTCAAATTCACGTCATTCGTTATTGCTCTTCCCTCATCTGATTGCTTCTGAGGGGATCAAAGGCACAGCCACACTTGTCAGGCTCAGGGTAATGAAGTGGCGGCTGATTCTTTATCCTGTTCTTCTGGGCCTCTGGGACCTCCTGCAGCGACACTCGCTGTGCCTGTGCAGCCCCCAGGGCATGCATCCCTCCAGCGTGTTAGGCCCTGGGCTCCTGGCCGTGGCTGCCTGTCTCAGCCCGGGTGTGGAGCCAGGTTGACACTGCCAGAGTCAGGGTCTTTTCTGTCCTCGTTCCAGGCTGAGATGACATTTACTCATTCCTAGAAACACCCCCCCATGTTTCTGACACCCCTTGTTTATGTCAAGGCCAAGGTTTTCATGGCATCCTGAGCAAGAAGTCTGGGGTACTCTCTTGACGGTGGAGACCAGCATACAAGGAAGGCCAGAGTCCCCACAAGAATTCCTGTTTCCTCCTTGCTCTACAGATGTGGAACCCAAGGCCGCCTCTGAGGTCCTATGGCCAGTCTGGGGGCCCCAGGCTCAGGATGGGCCCCAGGAGGTCCAAGTCCTAGCCCCACACCCTTTGCACCACATCTGTGCAGAATCATCATCTGGCTAAAAATACCAATTCTTGGCCTTATCCCCATAGATCCTGATTCCACCTATGTCTAGGGAGGGAGGGGGGGTCCACAAATCTGCATTTTTACTCTCCCATAGGTGTTTTTTATGGAGGTAGTCACCGGCTCAAACTTTGGGCAACATTGCTCTATAAAATGAGACCAATGCTGCACACTTTCCAAGATGGATATTTGATTTTTTTCTTCAAACACCAGTGTCAAAGGAGTTCCTACCGGGTATGATCATGGACTTTGTAGGGTACACAGGAACGATGATTGTACGAACTAAATTTAACTAAAATGGGAGGGACTGCATACTAAGTCAAATGGTCTAGGTTGGCCACCAGGTGCGCTTCAGTTTTCTGATCGGTAAACTACAGCCATGAAAAGCGCCACGTAGAGAAAGGAGGGTGAGAGAGGTGCCTCAGAAGCATCGCCAATGGTTCTTGTAGTGCCCACCCGCTGGAATCACACTGGAAGCTTTACAAACACTGAGGCCGGAGCCTCACACCCAGGGATTCTGATGTCATTGTTCAGGGGTGAGGCCTACACACTGAGGTCTTTACAAACACCCAGGTGACTCTCTGGTGCAACCGGGGCTGAGAACCGCTGAAGAGAGGCCCCACCTTGGAGGAGGAGGTTTCAAACAGAGCCTGGCTCCAACTGGCCATCTGGAAAAAGGTAGCAATGATATTTTGATTTTTAAAAAATGAATTTTAAGATGACCCTCCTATCCGTTTCTTCTTCTTTACCTATCTCTTTTGAGTCTGTAATTTCCCACATATGTTTAAAATCTGACCATGACCAAAAAGACTGCCATGAACAAAGAAAAAAAGGAAAAACCAAGAAAGACAAGCTGACCATCGTCCCGTGTCTAACAGTTAGGACGCCACGAGCCTCAAGTGCTAAGATCACATGCGCTGGTCCTCCCGTCAGAAGTCCAGCTGGAGGGGAGCGTTTCATTAGTTGAGTAAAGAAATATCTATCCTGCTCTGAAGAAAAGAAAAATGCCCCCCTGCTTTCTTATCACATCTTAGCAAAAGAGAACAATGTGCTCCCGTCACACACAGGCTCTTCCTCTCTCAAAAGCACTCTCTTGAAAGGACCAGTAGCTCCATGACTCTGTCTGTTTCTCAAAGTGTGTTCCCTGGATCACCTCCATCAGAATCACAGGGATGTTGGTTAAAACATAGGCACCTGGGACCCACTCACAGACCTATAGAATCAATCTCTGGAGCCTGGGAAAGCTGCAGATGTAGCAGCCCAGGTGATTCTCAGGCACCTTGGAGTTTGAGAACTGCTGCTTAGTGTTGAGCACCAATTATACCATCAGGCTCCCAAAGTGAGGACACATGAGCAGTGGGAGCTGCGCGCTGCAGTTACCGCTATTATTTCGGATCCTGTGCAGTTCCATGCAAGCGTTCATTTTAAGCACTTGGAATGACGAACGTCAAAATGGGGGCTCAAGACGCCGCGAGCATTCACTAAAGCTGGGTATATTCAGTCTTCTGTGTAGCTTCCTGCAGTACTTCATGCATACACGTAATACAAACAAAATGAGGGCAGGAGAGACTCTCCTGGTCTCAGACTGGTTAGACGCTTTATTAAAAATCACAGCACATTGTTTTGAACACACTAGCTATTTACCGTTAGGACATAGGATCTGCTGGTTAGGAAGCATGAAACACCTTGATCATTATGCTGGTCAAAACTCATGGTTTGCAACTGAGCATTGAAATGCAGCAAAACTACATCTGTCCTGATCTAAACCCCTTCCCCACCCCATTGTGATACGTGATTGTCCTGGTCATTGTGTTCGTCTGAGCAGTTGTCAAGCTTGCCTGTTTGCTTGCCATTGTTTCATTGTCTGGAGTTTGACCCCCCATGTTGCCAGGCCTGGGCAGCCCTGAATTCCGGTTTAAACCAGCGAAGGTGGAGGGCTACACGAGGGAGTTGGGGACCAGGGCAGAGAGGGGCTCCCATAATCACATTTGCTGTTTCCATGGAAGAGCGCTGACTCGTCTCCCATATAAACCTGTGCCCCCCAGTCCTAGCCCCCCTCTGGAATTTCATCTTCCCTCCCGGGTGAGGCTGTGAACCTGTGTTCAGGTGCTCTCGGGCCTGGTGGAGGTCAAGATTGAAATTGACGATCCCCATCAGACACAAACACCATTAAATAAACTAAGAGTAGACACCCAGCAAAGAAAACCAATTCCCTAGTCAGAGGAACGTTTCCAGAATGTATAACCATCTCACAAACAGATCTGGGTTTCTTCCCCTTCCAACTGCTCGGAGGTGGTGTCAGGTGTGGGGGAAAAGGCTTTGGAGGAGAAACTCTTGAGTGTTAGTAACAGAGTTCTCTGGAGGCCTGTTGGCCCTTGAAAGAGAGTTTACTGCCTGCATTACAATGGACTGCTTGAATAATTGCCATCTTTTTCCATTTGCAGGAGGCTCTGGCATCACAGAACACAAAAATGATTTCATCCATAGTCATTTCACAGCTGATTGATGAGAATAAATCAAAAGAAAATGGGGCTGCGTTGCCCGCGCCGTGTGCAGTCGCTCAGCCTCCAGCATGTCCCATGAAGCAATCTTTGGCTAATCGCAGTGGAGTCACCATCAGCAGGGTGTTCACCTTCCTTCCTGGCAGATTAGGAATTCAGACACCAGCAGAGGAGCGAGGATCTGAGTCAGAGCGGCCACCCAAAGAGGAGAAGCTGTGCGGTGGCCCCCAAAAGGGATTTGCATCCATCACCATCACGGCCAGGCGTGTGGGCCCCCCAGCCAGCACCCTGGTGTGGGAGGCTGTAGAGGACCCCATGTGCAACAAGTGCAGAGCACAGGATGCTCTGCTCAGGGACCCCTCTGCTCTGGCCAGTGGTGTCGCTCCACTGCAGCATCATGGACCTTTCGCCTGCACGGAATTCTCCAGAAACAGCTCTGTGATGAGGTTGAAGCTTCCTGAGGCCCACACACAGCTGTGTGAGGGACACGAGTACTGGATCACCAACGGGGACAACAGAGAGAACAGTTTTTCTCCAGATACCCCACAATCGGGAAAGAGCCCACTGGTGTTCAGCTCCTGTGTCCACCTCAGGGTGTCTCAGCAGTGTCCGAATTCCATCTACTATCTAGACAGGCCCCTCTCTGTCCCCATTGAGCAACCTCATCTTACCAGTCCTAAAATGCACAGGTCGGTCCTGTCGCTCAACCTAAATTGCAGTTCACACAGATTGACACCAGATGGAGTAGATGGCACAGCTAACAGAGAGCCAATAAGCAGCGCCCTGAAGCAGGAGCTCACGGAGGGAAACAAGAACCTCCTAGGCCCGCGCTGGAACCCAGGTTTGCAAGAAAGTTTCTTGAAGGAAAATGTATCGTTGGAACAGGTGCATTTGGGGACTGGCACTTGTCCTTGGAGTGGCTCCCCTCCGTTGGAAAATACAGAATTTACAGATGTGGGAACTAACCTGGTCACTGTAAGAAAAGGGAGAGAGGACCATGCAACTCATTGTCACACCAGCGGTCACACCAACCAGCTGTCCATTCACATTCCTGGCTGGAGTTACAGGACAGGTGAGTGCAACTCCTGATCTCGCAAGGCCGCCAGCGAGGACACCTCCCCGTCAGGTGATTGATACAAACGCCCTGCCAGGGTGGACAGGGGGCAAGTTTCTTCTACACAACCTATTCTCAGTAGAGTCGCTTTATCTGCTCCCTCAAAGCTGACTGTTGATAGCTAAGTGACGATGTCTAGTTTGGGTAGGTTTCTTAGAAGAGAGTTTTGTGGATTATGAAAGACCTTCCCTCAACGTTTTGTCTCCAACAATAGTTCCAGACCATATGTAACAAGTAGAAAAGTCAAGCCCCCAAATGAGGTCACTTTAGGCCCGCGTCATTCCAAAACAGGTGACAATAACAAAGTACCATCCACTCCTGAGTGTTTCGTCTCTCTGGTCCGAACACCTGAATATCTGGAATTGTCCAGAGTGCTCACCTTTTACCTTTCAATCAGATGGTTGATATTTATGGATTGGCCTTAGAAACCTACGCCACACATCTCCATAATGAAGTGTCTATGTGTGTGTACAGTAATTATAGGATATTTTCAAAAAGAGGGAAACTGGGGATGCTCCGTGCCGAAGAGTAGCAGGAGCTTTCTGTTTCTTGAGCTGTTTTCTGAGGCGACTCTGCCGGGATTTGTGGCTATTTCCCCCACTCCAGGACCAGGCGGCGTTCCGGAGGTCAGCTGCCCCGGGCACCCCTCCCCTTTCTTGGGAGTTGAGGTGGGGAAAGCAGATCTTAGCCAGAGGCCAGATTTCTTTCTTTCTCTGTGTGAACTTCTGATTCTCAGCTTTACTTTCTGCAAGAGACTCTGGTTTATGAATTAGTGACTTTCCACTTGGGGGAAATATTTAAAGATAATAGTAGTAAAATTGAAAATGCAGCATATGCATAATAATTTTACGGTGCAGTTTTTGTCCATTAAAGCTTTATTAATTAATAAAAATGACTGTAAAACATTTTAAAGCTATAATGTGCGTAGAAATGTTAAATGATGTAATTAATTTTAACAAGTATATATATATTGAAGGCTGAGAGATTTTTCAGGCAGTTTGACACGGCTTTCAGATTGATTAGACCATTGAAATGCCTCTGAGTCTTGTAGACTTATTGCAAGAAGGAAAATGTAAGCAGCTGTCAGTGTTGCAAAGACAGACCTCAGTTTAGTATTTAAAGAAATTGTTCCAGCCGACCACTTCCTTTTCCTCGTAGATGAAGGTTCCGGAAATATATGGGCTGCATTGTTGTAATGCACATCCTTGTCTTTATGTCGTTTCTCATGGTGTAAAATAATAATTTGGATTTATGGCACTTCCACTAGAGGGTCTTTAAAAATCCCTAGAGTCAAGTCTCAAACGTTTATCTCGGGAGCAGGAGCAGAGAAAACCTCCCCGACTTGTTTTTGGCTTTGATGCACAGAAGAGTTTTGAGCGTGTCTTTGTGACATGTCTCCTCCTGTAACTGATTTTCTTAGGCAAAGGGTATGAGTTAATTCTACTTCCCGTGGGCCAGCTTCCCTCAGAACAGCTCTATAGCCCAAAGATTCGCAGGTGGAGCTGTTGAGCAGCTCTAAGTCACGTGATCACATTCTACCATTCCAGGAAACAGAGATGCACAGAGGCCAGATGGCCTTTTTCAGAGTTGCTGATCTATTATTTTCTAGCTCAGTGAATGTGGACAAGCCACACTGCCTCTCCGAGCCTGTTTCCTCATCTGGGTAACTAAAGAAGGGGGTGGATTGGGTGTTCTTGAAGGTCCCCTTGATCTTGGAAAAATTCCTGCTGTATTTACCTGAGGTGGAACCTGTGAGGGAGAGAGGTTCTTTGTGACTCTGGGTCCCTTAGTCATGAAGTTCAAAGCCGTAGAAACTCGGGCTCACCTTTTTGAGCACCTGCCTCAGATGTGTACAAATGCACACTCACACACACACATATCCCTGTCCTTTCGTGCTCTCTCACTCGGAAACTAATTTGCAATGGAGTGTATTTCTTCCCAGGTGACAAGAAAGCGCTTCTTGTCCACGCTATAGAATTCTTGCCTGAAATTTATAAGCACAACTCATGGACTGTTACAACCACCGGCTGTCCTAGTGTAATCTACACAACACTTCAAGGGTGAGCTCGCTGACCTTCAGTCTTGACAAAGCTTTTTAGCCTTAATGCAAGGACTTTCCAACAGTGGCAGAGCTCATTAAAACACCAAGGAACTGTTTGTATTTTCCTGTCTGAAACTGGAATCTTGTCTGAGGCTTTCTTGACAGCCTCCTGTGGCTGCACATGCTATTAGTGGTCTTCAGACTTCATAGTTACTGAATCTGATTCTTTTTTATCTGAAAGATTCCAAAATACCACATGAGCAGCATCCTTACTGCTGACTTACTGACATCCAGCTGCAGGGTAGGTGCGGCCTGGGAGATGCTACAAATGGAGGCAAGGCAATTTTAGCTCTAGTCATTAGGTCATCAGACAGAAAGTCCTGTAAGTCGTATTCTTGAATGAGCCTCCAGGACACGTTCTCAGAAAGATTGCCAAGATTAGGGAAAATGGGATACATTACTTACAAACCTTTTGTGCAGGACAGATGGGCCGTGTCTACTGGGACAGAGCGTTCTAGCAGACACGGGTACTTGTTCTCTTTTCAGGGGCTGAGGTCTTAGGGACTGGTTCTCTCTTCGCTCGTCTCCTCAGTCCCTGTATGTTTATCTCCACCACTAGTCAGCACCCTGCTAGCACCTGCCTGGTGGGCATCCCTGCCCCTATTATAAGGAAAAATTTCATCATCATTGTCATTGTCATCATTATCATCATCTTATCAACAACCACAACATACAGTGTGGACATCCTAGATGCCAAGCCTTGGGCTACATCGGTGTATCCATTAGTTTGAGTCATTCAAACAACTCTGTAAAGAGAGAATCTTTGGCTCTGTTTTGCAGATAAGACAAACGAGGCTTGGAGATTACATGATTTGCCCAAGTGCCAGAGCTGAGAACAGTCCTGTGTGTGTGGCTCCTGCTGTGCCCTTCTCAGTGACAACCCTAACCAGAACGGTTAGGATGGTGGGGATCGACTCAATGGTGGGCCCCATCTCCACTATCATTAAAGGTGATGTTGGAAGACCGCTCATGGACATATGAAGTAATACCAGAATTTGGTGGCCACTTACCCTGGTAGAATCTATTGGGAGAGTGAGCTACACAGTTAATTTCTAATTAAGTGTAATAAGCCATGTCATTTGATATAGTTAAAATTTATTGGCTCAGAAATCCTTCTCAGCCTGAAATCTTATTCTTTGCGGTGTTCTATGGGATATACCATATTGATCTGCATGGTTCTCTCCTCACTGGGTATTTCATGCCTCGAACAGTGTTGACTTCAATACATTACTTATTGCCAGTTTCATTTTGCCTTCATGACCTAGAGCTGAAGCTTTCCTCTACTCCTGAGACACCCAAGTAGATGGAGCAAAACCATCTGATTTTGTTAGACGCTTCTGGAGAAGAGACTGATGCGCAGTTTGCCCAAGTCTATTTGCCCCAAACGTTGGTGTTCTATGGTGGACTCTATCTTTGAATGCCTCCCTCAGTGCACAGGCTTCTGGTGGCACTGGCCTAAGAAGTCCCCAGGGGAGTTCAGTATCACTAGTGACCCAAGATGTGAATGGCTGGACAGGATTCATTGGCGAGGAATCACTGGATCTCTGCCAGATCACCAACTGAGCGCTGTGTCTGCTAGTGTTCTGGTGCTGTAGTCTAACGCATTGGTAGTGAAGAAAGCGCTTATACCCATCAAGGGAAGATGACAGACTATATGTACGTGTCAAGCCCACCAGAGAAATCTTCGTTAGATTCAGCTCCCCCAATCCCCTGAGGACTACTTCTTAGAGGGGCCAGAAGACATTTGCAGAACCCTTATTTTACAAATGTGATTTTTCTTTAATGATCTAGAACTGAGGTCGACCAATTTTTTTGTAAAGGGCAAGATAGTAATTAAGTTAGGCTTTGTGGGCCAGATGGTCTCCATAGCAACTACTCAACTCAGCTGTTGTAGAATAAAAGCAGCCACAGACAATTCACACATCAATAAGTGTGGCCATGTTCCAATAAAACTTTATTTACAAAAACAGGCAGTGGGCCAGATTTGGCCTGCAGGCTGTAATTTGCTGACTCTGAATCATCCATCCTCCAAGACAAACTTTACCCTGTTTATCAACGTTGCGTGTTGGATTCTCTGGAAATCCAACCCTGAGATGGAAGTGAAAGGACAGGGCATTTACTGGGGAGTGCTGTTGACATGGCACCCGCGGATGGGAAGGGAAGAAAGCAGGAATGGGCAGAGGGAGAAGTTGCTCTGTGATGCAGTCATAATGAAGGCCTTAGGGAACTCTGAATTTGGGGAGCCCCTTCAGAGTTACTCTCAGTCGAAGCAGGGGGTTGGGCTTTATACCCCCTGAGAAGGGGATGTGACCTTGGATGAGCAGCTCTCTTCAGCCAGCCAGTTGCCATAGTTGTGGTGGACTGCAGGACTCCCAGCGTCTGGGGGATACATCCTTCCATCCTGAGGGGGGATCTGAATGCATCACAGTTGGCCATTCTGTTTAATCTACTCTTTCCACGCTGTGACCTCATAATTCTCTAAACCAAGTCAAAGATCTTGCAAGGCTGGACCTGGAGCAGTGGGGTGGGGGCGTGGGGTATGGACCTTCGCACCTGTGTGGAGAATTCTGTTCTCCCACCCTTGACACTTATTCATTCGTTCAGCAAATGTGTATTGGACAATCATGCAGGTGTGGGCATGGTGACTTGGACCACAGTGGCAGTGGTGCTGAGAAGTGCTCAGCTTCTGGGCTATGTTTTGAAGATAAAGCGCACAGGGTTGCTAGGGATCAGATGGGTTGGCAGTGCCCACAGTGACGTGTCTACCGGGTATATCTAACCATCTCGTTTCCTGAGGCTGACTCAACTCGGCAGTGCCTCCCAAGCCCTGCAGCTTGTCTACCAGCGCCTGGCCAACATTGATACCATGGCTGCACACTTTCCCGCTGATGGAGTGTCGTTGAGGACCAGGTGAACAATTTTATGATGACAGCTTCTTTTGTGAAGCCGTAAGAGAAGAAGTGGGCAGAAGGAACAATCATTGTGAACAATGTTTTTGTATTTTATTGTTAACAAGATAAACCAGGGAGTGTTAGAATCAGCTGACAAATGGACAACAAAACTGTTGAGACCCTGGTATCTAGTAACAGTTCGAGAGCAGGGATTAGCAAACTGCAGCCCGAGGGGCCAAACCCAACCCTCCACCTGTCTTCGTAAGGCAGATTCTTTGGAACACATCCATGCTTATTCGTTCACATGTTCTGTGGCCGCTTTCGCTATATCAGCAGAGTTGAATAGTTGGGACAGAGACCTTGCGACCCATAAAGCCTGCAATATTGACTATCTGGGCCTTTGCAGAAAAAGTGTGCCAGCCCCTGCTCAAGGGCGAGCTCTCTGGGTGACTTTGGGCAAGTCACTTTCCTGCAAGGTCTTCAGTTTTTCATCTATGGAATGAGACATAAACCAGATTATCTCTTGAACTCTTGTCAGCTGGTCCATTAAGTTATTCATTTTGGGGGCTGTATTTTTCTGTTACAATGGATCTAGACAAGTCCAAGGTTCAGGTTAACTCTTAAGTTATAGGAGAGATGCTCAGAGACAAAGGGAGAAGCTCTCGCTCCTTGAGCTCCAGAACCCTGTTTGGGTTCTGGGTTCTCTGGGTTCTGCTCCACCTTTTCTGACCAGTACGCTCCTGGCTCTCTCTCACTCTTCCCGCTCCCTAGATGCAGGTGCCCACTGAGGTTCAACCTTAGCATGCAGCTCTCCCGCCTCTTTTCACATCAGCAGCGAGATCAGGCACTTCCATGCCACCCGCCATTGTCAACAAGTGGATGGGGCATGTGTCTAGCCCTGGCACTCCTGCTAGTACCAGAACAGAGTCCCCTCTAGACAACCTCCCCTCACTCATGTGACATTTATTGTGTCAGCCATGGTACCAGGCACCATGCTAGGCTCTGGTTGCACAACGCTGAAACAAAACTCAGACATGGTCTCCCACCATACAGCTTACAGTCTGGTGGGAAAACAGACATGCAACTGATATTCCTAAAATAAGTGTGTAATTATAGATTGTGGTCCGTGCTCCAAGGGAAGGTGAGGACCATAAGTTTAACGAGGGAGGCTTAATTTAGAAGAGGGAGTTTGTCAAGAAGACCTTTCTGAGGGAGGGACTTTTAAACTGATTCTTGAAGCATGACTAGAAGGACCAGCGTGTGCCAAAGCTTCAAGGCAGAGATGAGCTCGGCACTTTGGAGGAACTGAGAAGGCCAGTGAGCCTGCTACACAACAAGTACATGCCCTGAGACTAGAGAGGTGCACTCTAGCCATGGTTGGGGTTAGGGTTGGGGTTAGAGGCTTAGAGACAAGAATAAGGATTTAGAATTTTATCCTGAGTGCATTGAGATGCTATGATATAATGTGTGCTTTAAGAAGATGGCTCTTGCTCCTTGGAGGAAAAGAGAGAGGAGGAGGGAAGGCCACTGCTGTTGCATAGATAATAGTCATATCGGAGGCTGTGGAGGCAGGAGAAGTAGTCTGATGGTGGAATTCACAAGCCTCAACTACTGATGAGGTCAGAAGGAGGGAAACAAGGAGGTGGCAAAGATGAAATCTGGGTTTCTGGCTTGAGCATCCAGAGAAGGTTTTTTATTTTAACAAACTTTATGTTTTAGAGCAGTTTTAGGTTCACAGCAAAACTGAGAGGAACATACAGAGTTCCCATATAGCCGCTGCCCCCACACATGCACGGCCTCCTTCACAATCAACATCCTGCACCAGATGGTACATTTGTTACAATCAATGAGCCTGCAGGGACTCACCATCGTCACCCAAGTCCAGAGTTTACATTAGGGTTCACTCTCGGTGTTGTACATCCTATGGGTTTTGACAAATGTGTGATCACATGTATCCATCATTATGATATCATACAGAGTATTTTCACTAAAAATCCTCTGTTCTTCCCTTATTCATTACCCCCCCTCCGCCAACCTCTGGCAACCACTGATCTTTTAACTGTCTCCATCATTTTGCCTTTTCCAGAATGTCATATTGTTTTCAGATTGGCTTCTTATACTTACTAATATGCATTTAAATTTCCTCCGTCTTTTCCTGGTGTGATAGCTCATTTCTTTTTAGTGCTGAATAACATTCCATTGTCTGGAAGAACCACAGCTTGTTTATCCACTCACCTACTGGACGAGATCTTAGTTGCTTCTAAGTTTTGGAAACTCTGAATAAAGCTGCCATAAACATGTGCAGGTTTTTGTGTGGACGTAAGTTTTCAACTCCTTTGCATAAATACCAAGGAACGTGATTGCTGGATCCTATGGTAAGAGTATGTTTAGTTTTTAAGAAACTGCCAAACTGTCTTCCAAAGTGGCTGCACCATTTTTGCCTTCCCACCAGCATGAATGAGAGTTCCTGTTGCTGCACACTCTCACGAGCATTTGGTGTTACCAGGGTTCTGCATTTCAGCCATTCTAATAAGTGTGTAGTGTATCTCATTGTTGCTTTAATTTGCATCTTCTTGTTGACATATGATGTGGGGCATCTTTTCATATGCTTATTTGCCATCTGTATATCTGTTTTGATGAAGTGTTTATTAAAGTCTTTGTCTCATTTTTAATCCAATTGTTTGTTTTCTAATTGTTGAGTTTTAAGAGTTTGTTGCATATTTTGGATAACAGGGGAGGTTTTTATCCAGATTGGGAAGATAAGGAGGAGCAGAGCAGGTCCTGGGCACCATGAGAGGTTACATCTGAAGAGTTGGGGACGTTCAGGTGCAGACGGCAAGTTGGGAGTTGGACCCATGAATCTGGAGCCCAAGAGAAAGTTCCAGTCTAGAGTTGTGGTTGGGGAGCCTTCTTCCTAAAGTGTGTGTTTTATGCCACAGAAGGGTTTAAGAACACCCAGGGCAAGAGAAGGACAGGATGCAAAAGGGTCCTGGAATGCTAATATTTACAGGTGTTTCGGCTCAATATTAGTACTACAACCACCTCCGCTGCTCTTTCATTTACTGAGGTTTGACTGTGTGCCCTGTGCTGTTCAGGTACTTCACGAGTTTTAACCCATTTACTCCTCCCTAAAAATCCATGGGATAGATGCGTTGCTGACCTTCATTTTCCAGATGGGGAAACTGAAATGTAAAGAGGTAGAGATTTGCCCGGGGCTACACAGCTGGATGGGGGGGAGGGGCCGGGGTGGACAGGCTTCCTGCTCCTCCAGCTGGCTGTGTTCCCATGGCCTCCCAATGGCACATCCAGGCCTGTCGTCACCTTTCTGCTCAGATTTCTCCTGCTCTTGGGAACAGTTCCCTCACTTCCTGGACTCCAGGCTCAGGACTCTGAGTCACCTTGGGACTCTTTCCTCCTCTCCCTCACTGCTGTGTCCAGTCACCGGCCACATCAAAAGTCTCATGTCCATCCCTTATCTTCCATATCCGCAGCCACTGTCCTCCTTCAAGCCTTTATTATCTTCATGAAATGTCTACGCCCAAATAGATTTGTTTTCCTGACTATAAATTTAATATAGGCAACTGAGAAGAACAAAAAGTAGAATAAAAAGCTCAAAACCCTGAAATAATCATTGCTAATATTTTGGTGTATTTTCTCCCATTCTTTTTCTATGCATATGTATTTTTTCTTTTAAATGGCTGAGATCCTGCTGCATATGTGATTTCTCTCTGGGTCTCTGCCACTTAGCACTATATCATAAATATTTCCTGATGTTAACAGTACTTTACAAAGATAACTTTTGTTGGCTATGAAGTGATGTGTTTTATGGATATATCATAGTTGACTTAATTATTTCTTCATGTTGGTCCTTAAAGTTGTTACTCATTTTTCACTTTTGGGAATAACATTAATGTGAACCCTTGGTGTGTAAGGCTTTTCTGTAGGCTGGATTATTTCCTTTTGAGAAATATTCTTGAAATGGGCTGTCTAGATCAGAGAGCATCAGCCTTTTTAAGGTTCTTGATGCACAGTACTGAATTAGACGCCAGGAGAAACCAAGATGACCGCTTCCCCCTTCAGTGTTGTAAAAGGACATTTCTGTATGTGCTCGGCCAAGGTGAGGTATCAATTTGCAAACTTTTGCAAATTTCCTGATGAAAATTACTGCTTTGTGGTGGGTTGGGCTGGCATTTCTGTGATTGCTAACAAAGGGGAATGTTTTCTTCATGGTTCCTGCTTCTCACCTGACCTTGTCCATAGCTATGTGACCATATAGCTGACCATATAGCTATATGACCATAGTCCATAGTGGGCACCCCCTCCCATGGAGCCTTCCCTCTCTAGGCCTCAGCAGTATTGAAATGTGGGGCCAGATAGTTCTCTGTTGTTCAGGGCTGTCTACGCATTATAGGACGTTTAACAGCATCCCTAGCCTCTAGAGCCCTACCCACTAGATGCCAATAGCCCTCCCGCTCAGTTGTTACAACCACAAATGTCTCTAGATATTGCCTGGTTTGGGGGTTGGGTCAACAAAGTCACCCTTAGTTGAGAACTGCTGGCCCGCACTGTGCCCAGACTTCCTTACAGCCCGCTGTTATTGTGGGCCACCGTGTTCAGCAATCCTCACCGCTCACCAGATGGCGACCCAGCCTCAGTGCATCTTCCCAGCCTCACCTCTCAAGTACTCGACTCCCGGGAATTTTATGGCCTTTTATTGTGATGTCTTTGCTATGTCAGGAGGCCATTTTTCTTCTTCTAGACTGTACTGTCCTAGAGGTCAGAACCCCAGTCTGAGTCATTGGCATTAACCTCTCCACGCCCAGCAGTGAGCCACAGAGCATGCAGCACCTCCTCAGGACCCGGGTGCTGGGCAGAGCACAGGTCATTCTGATGACCCAACAAAGCCTTGCTGATGTCAGTCACGTAAAAGCTCACTCCCTTTCCTTCTTCAAACCACCTCTCCCATGGCCGTATCCAAAACCTCTCTAGCCAAGAAAGGGTGAGGAGCCGTGTAAGATTCACTGTCCAGAGGTAGGTTGTGAAAAGTAAAGTGAAAACTGTAGTATCCCCACTTGGTTTTAAAATTGAGGGGAAAAAATACATCAAAATATTCTTTCCCTCTAAGAACGCAGTAAGAATAATCAAGTATTGTCATGAAACAATTTTATTATCCTTCAGATGGTCAAATTTAATGTTAAAAATAGAAGTATAGACATTGTTGCAAAAAATATTCTGAAGGGTTTTTTTTGGTGATTTAACTCCTGGTAAGTCTTGATGCAGTTGGGTCATTTTCCCCATAATCTTGAAGATGATGATCAGATCCCTCCCCAGAGTGTATTGGTCTCTGAAGGTTGCTCATGTCAGCCACCCCAGCTGGCTCTGTGGAGCAAAGGGCTTGTTTTCTTCTTTCTGAGTAACTCGCTTAGTTGTATGAATGGGTTGTGTCCCCACATTGTTCAGGAAATGGTCATTCCAGTGGGCCATTTGCTCAAGTTTGCCAGAGATAGATGAAGAGAAATGGATTCAAGTTCTGCAGCAGGCTGACGGGATAGCGGTCTGATTCGTAAATTAGGAAACGGCAGAGCAACCCTTCATATGTAAATAAGAAATCATGATAATCAGGGTGACAGAGCAGCAGCACCAGGGGCTGGGAAATGAGTCCCGTCTGAGTTTCAGTTCAAACTCTGCTAGTTGCTGACCTCGTGTCCTGTGTGAGGTAATTTACATGAGGAGCACCGAGCACGGTGATACATAGTGGGAACTCTGTACGTTTTGTAATTACCATTAGTCTTCAGTATCATCTGAGCTGTCTGCGTGATATCAATTTAGACATGATCTTCAGAAAAGGAAGTGGTAGTAACATGGTGAATTCTGTAAGGAAAAGTATTTCAGATGTAGATGATCCTCGAAAAAAGGAAAAAAAAATGTGAGAAATAGGTGGTGTGTTTAATTCCTTTGGCTTGGTGAGTTTTTGCTATTTTCCCAATTAACACAGAAGCTCAGATCTCTCAAAAAAAAATGTAATCTTATTTTCAGTGTTACTAACATTGGGAGAATGAGAGATAAATGAAGATGGTAAGATCAGCCTATAAATTCATCTTAAGCTATGTTGTCCAAGTAGTTTGTTGTTAAATGCAGAAATCTTTTTCGCATTGCTATCTCAGGGTCATTTGTTTCCCGTGTAAGGTCATAACTGCATGAAGGCGTTACCGTGGATGAAATATCAGTTTACACACAGGGCATTCACGTGATCTTATGTGGTTCTGAGGCTATGCTCAGGGGCCACACTCAGAGAGCGTGGAAGGGTGTTCAGGGGAGGGCATCAGACACATCAGGGATGCTTTTTCAAAATGCCCGTGCTGGGCCCTATGCTGGAATTCAAATAAGTGCCTCCTTGGTTAAGAGCCCTGTTCTGGAGGATGCAAGGGAAGAAAAATACTTTTCCTTCCACTGTTCTAAATTCTGTCTGGGGCCCCTATAACAAAAGACAGATTAACAAGAGAAAAAAAAATAAGATGATTAACATGTACACTTCATGTATATGTGGGAAATACCCAGGGAAAAACGAGTAACTCAAAGCAGTGGCTTAGAACTCAGGTTTACTTAGCATCTTCAACAAAGAGCAACAATGTTGTGGAGAAATGACAGGACAAAGGACAGCAGTTTTAGGCTTCCAAGGTTGGCACAGTAGGAAAGTAGATATATGGGAGGAAACTAATGGTAGATAAAGGCTGAAGTTTTTTATGTCGACTCCTCTGGTGCTGTCTCCAGGCTGATAGGTCTCAAGTTGTCTCTGGTGATTAACTTCTGTTCTTCCTGGTAGAGAGGGGAGGCGGGACACCTTTGTAAATTTATGTCCTGCTTTAAGGCAAATAGGGGGAGGGCGGAGAGCTTTGCTTATTTCTGCTTCTTCTCAATTGCCTTCAGCTCAAAATAATCCTTATGCCAAAGTGACATATTTTGATGTGGTGGAGGACAGCATGTCCTTCCTCCTGTGCATCTTGATTCTCAGCTGTTTAGGGGTGATGGTCAGACTCTTCAAGGTTGAGGTCCCCAAGAGGTGCTGAAGGGCAGCTGCCCAGGACAGGTGTCCTCTTTGCAGGGAGCACAGCCTTTGTTATGCCACTTACGGTTAGAAGCTGCTGCCTCAAATGCCTGCCCTTGCCCACTCTGAGTCCTGTGATAAATGCCCCATGGGAACAGAAAAACCCGTAGTCTGGGTGAGGAATAGATAAACTGGCCCATTAGATGGTAGTTGCCTATAGAATCAGAAGTTGAAGACAAAGGCTGCAAAACTCTGGGTTTTCTTAACTGTTTTCTCAATTAGTTGAAATATTTGCATACAAGGACTGCATCCTTTTGGTCTTTTGTAGAACTGCCTTTCTTTTCATTGTGCTTTGGTGTTGGGTCATCAACCTACATTAAGGACATGGATCATTCATAGCATACAGGGCCATTTATGTGGGCCCAATAAGGAAAAAATCTCTACTTGCCATGTTCCCAGAGTTAAACTATAGTGCTGTGCATCTTCTGAGCAACTCTGGTTCTTACCTCTCAGAGCTTTTGACCCATGAAGCTGCTATTGTTTCTCCTTCTACACTGTCTGTTAGAAAATTCAGACAACTTTGAGGCCCTTCTTTTGCAAATATTCAGTCTTATGGCAATATCTGGTGTTTTGGCTTTGTCTTATCTTTCCCATGTATAAATATATAATTTGGCTGAAATAAAGGGAAAAATTCTATAGTTTTACTTAAAACCTGCTCCCTCCTTGGGGAGGATGCTAAATTGAAGGTCCAGGCTTGCGCTGAACAAGTTGGTGTATGTTCAGCAGATGAATGGCTCTGGTGTTTTAAGATAGAGGCTTATCCACTTTTACATGTAGATGGACCACTGGTAGGTGTCTTTGATCAGATGGCCTATGTAGATGGTAAACAAATGACTCTGAGTTCTGGCGGCCTCCTGTCCTTCACTCTCGTAAATACATGTGTGTGTGTGTAAGACCGAGTGACCCACTTCAGTTTAGAAATGATGGCAAAGGAGCTGTGAAGAGTGGAGCATCAGACCCCAGCCAGCAGAGTTTGGCAGACGTGGTCCATAAAACACACTGAATGTCCCAGCATTGTGCAGTTGGGAGATACAGCTTTCCCAGACACCAGGGAGAATTTGTGCTGATGTAATGGTTGTGGCAAAGCCCATCGTGATTCTCTCAGCCCCAAAGCCTACCTTGACCCTCAGCACTGCTTGCAGCACTGTGGTTTCTCTCCAGGTCTTACATCATCCATAAAAACGCTGCTAAAAAAAGGGTATAAATGTAATCAGTTTCTCCTTTAATTCCTTTGCTTTCATACTGTTTTCCCCCTTCTTATTGAAAAAAGTAAAACATGTGCATTGTAAAAATTAAAATGTAAAAAGCAAGAAAAGGAAAATAAAACCAACCATAACCCATTACCCACAGATAAATCACTGTTAATACTTTAATTTATCCTCCCATTACCCACAGATAACATCACTGTTAATATTTTAATTTATCCTCCCATTATCCACAGATAACATCACTGTTAATATTTTAATTTATCCTCCCAAGTAGGTTACTTGCATCTTCTCACATACACAACAAACTTTTCTTTTATTCTTTATTCTTCTTTCCTTTTCTTTTCTTAAGAAAAAGGGGATCATGCAAAACATGGTTCTAGAAGGCTGCTCGTTCTCGACAATGGATTGTGAGGTTCCTTTTCATGTCCTACATATTCTATTAATCATTTAATGGCCACACAGTCTTCCATTGAATAGATTTACCTAACCTATCATTTAAAACCCTTCTTGTTAAGTAGATTGTTTCCATTTTTACAACAACATGTTGGCAAATGTCCTTGTAGAGAAATCTTTGTGGGCATGTCATGTGATTTCCTTAAGCCAGGTTCCTAGAATTTCTGGGTCAAAGGATAGGCACAATTTTAAGGCTTTTTAATATAGATTTCTAAATGATGCTCTGTAACAGCTGTGTCAAATTCTACTATCAACACATAAATACGAACTTCCCTGAACATTCATAAGCCTTGAGTATTGGCATCACAAAAATTTCTATGCCATTTTGATAAGTGAAAAATGATACTTATGATATAATAATTTGTATTTTTTTGATGGACATGTTGAACTTTTCATGTGTTTATTGTACATCTGTATTTCTTCTTTCTTGAATTTCCTCTATATTTTCTTTGGTCACTTTAGTAGTTTTTCTTTTGAATTTTTATTTATGTTAAAAATATCCTTTTGTATTTTACTTTTTATTATAATTTTTTAAACTTTGAATTTTGAAATAATTTTAGATTAACAGAAGAATTACAAAGATAGGACAGAGAGTTCCTGTATATCTTGTGTATATGGCTTCTCCTGTGTTAACATGTTTCGTAATCACGGTACTTTAATCTAAGCCAGAGTCGCTCAACCTCACGCTATAGACATCTTGGGCTGGATGATTCTCAGTTGTGGGGGCCGTCCTGTGTATTGTGGAATGTTAACAGCATCCCTTGTCTCAACCCATGAGATGCTGGTAGCACCTCCTCCTGGCTCCCTAGTTGTACAACCAAAGATGTCTCCAGACATTACCAAATGTCCCCTGGGGAACAAAATCACCGGCAGTTGAGAATCACCAATCCAAACTAAGAAAGCAGTATTGGTACAATACTATTAACTAAGCGACAGAGTTTGTTCACATTTCACCAGTGTTTCCACTAATGTCCTTTTTCTGTTCCAGGATCACATCCAGGAAATCGTTGCATTTAGTCACCATGTCTGTTGATGGTAATTTTTGACATTCACATGTTTCTATTATCTTCTTAACCCTTTTTCCTTTGTTTTCACTGACAGGCTTGGAATGGCCTTCTCTAGCCCACATTCCTCTCTGGCTCCTTTATTTAAAACTGTCACCTCCCTGGATATGTTTCCTCCGGTGCTGTAAGATTGGGATCTATTTTTCCTAAATGGCCTGCCAGTTGTGTATGGACTATTGATGAGATACTCCATTATTTCTCTGCTGGTTGGAAATGCCAATTGTATGTCGAATTTGTGTTTATGCAGTGATTTCTCTTGACTTATATGGTTGTTTCCTTCTAGAAATTTTCATGCAACTTGAATATTATGTGACTCACAAAAGCTCCTCTGTTACCATCTATGGATTTGAAAGATGGAGAAGCTTTCAGATCCTGCTAAGTGTGCACTGTTGGCAGTGAATGTACCTCATTACTGCAGGACCCAGGCAGTGAGAGACTCCGGCTGCTGTCACACTTTTCCAAATTTTAATTTTATATTTAAAAATATCCTCTCAATCTGACCCTACACTCTGTTTTTACAGCAATACTGAGACAATTTACTTACATTAAAATGTACACAGTTAATATCTATGCCCACGTAACCGACCCCACCATGAAATACAGACCAATCACCTCAGAAAAACATGTGGCCCCTTTGCACATTGGGATCCCCTTCCCCCAGTCCCCAGAAACCACCAGTCTTCTTTCTGTCACTATTCTAGAGTCTATGTAAGTTGAAGCAAATTGAAATTCCTTTGTGTAAGGTTTCTTTCACTCAAACTAATGCTTTTGAAATTCTTCCATGTCTGCATCTATCCTTAATTTCTCTCTGCAATGTTTCGTAGTTTTCGTTGTAGAAGTCTTTCATGTATTTTGTTCAGTGTATTCTTACTTAATTCATATTCTGAATGCTACTGTAAATGAATGATACTGATCTTTTTTTGCTTAGAAAGATTAGCCCTGAGCTAACATCTCTTGCCAATCTTCCTCCTTTTTTTGCTCGAGAAAGATTAGCCCTGAGTTAACATCTGTTGCCAATCTTCCTCCTTTTTTTGCTCGAGAAAGATTAGCCCTGAGCTAAGATCTGTGCCAATCTCCCTCCACTTTATATGTGGGTCACCACCACAGCATGGCTCACAATTGGTGTAGGTCTGCTCCTGGGATCCGAACACGTGAACCTGGGCTGCCAAAGCAAACTGTGCCAAACTTAACCACTATGCCATGGGGCCGGCCCCAATGCTGATTTTTTTAAAATTTCACTTCCAACATTTTTTGCTTACACGTAGACATATATATGATTGCTTTTTGTGTAGTGCCCTTGAATCCTGTAACCTTGCTAAAAGTACTTAATTACAGAAGCATTTTTGTAGATTCCTTAGGATTGTCTATGTACACGATATTATATATGAATAAAATTTTACTCATCCTTTTACCATCTTGATGCCTTTAATTTCTTTTTTCCTTACCTTATTATGCTAGGTAAGACTTACAGTAAAATGTTGAGTAGAAGTGATAAAAATGAGCATCCTTGACTTATCCCCTTGTTAGCCACAGGGATTTAACAAAGAGAGAGAGAGAAAGATTGAGTTATCTCCTAGGTTGAGGAAATTTCCTTCTATTTCTAATTTTTTTCTCTTTTTTTATTCTGATAAAATATATATAACATAACATTTACCATTTTAACTATTTTTATGTATACAGTTCTGTGGCATTAAGTATATTCACATTCTTTTGCAACCATCACTACCGTCCATCCACAGAAGTTTTTTCATCTTGCAAAACTGAAACTCTGTACCTCTTAAGCACTAACCGGCATTCTCCCCTCTGTTGGTCCCTGGAAACCACCATTCTCCTCTCCGTCTCTATAAACTTGACTACCTCATATAGGTGAATCATAGAACATTTGTCTTTTTGTAACTGACTTTTTCACTTAGCGTAATGGCCTCAAGGTTGATCCATGTTGTAGCATATGTCAGAATTCCTTCCTTGTTAAGCCTGAATAATATTCCATTGTATGGACGTAGCAGATTTTGTTTATCTATTCATCCAGCAATGGCCACTTGAACTACTCCCACCTTTTGGCTATTGTGAATAATGCTGCTATAAACATAAGTGTTTAAATATTTGTTTGACTCTCTGCTTTTAATCCTTTTGCGTATATACCCAGAAGTAGAATTGCTGCATCATATAGTAATTCCATGTTTAATTTTCTGAGGAACCACCATGCCATTTCCCATAGCAGTTGCACCATTTGACATTCCCACAAGGCTGCCAATTTCTCCACATCCTTGCCTACACTTGTTATTTTCTGTATTTTTGGTAACAGCCATCCTGCTGAGTGTGAAGTGGAATCTGATTGTGGTTTTGATTTGTATTTTCCCAGTGATCAGTAATGTTGAGCATCTTTTCATGTGCCTATTGGCCATTTGTATATCTTCTTTGGAGTAATGTCTGTTCAAATCCTTTGCCCATTTTTTATTAAGGTTTTGTTTGTTTCTATTCCTAATGTGATGAAAGATTTCATTGTGCATGTATGTTGAATACTGACATACTTTTTACGCCCCTCTTGGCATAATAATTGGATTTTTCTCCTTTATTTTGTAAATATGGGGAATTACGTTGATTTTTTATATGTTAAGTTATATAGTTCTAGGTTAAACTCTATTTACTGATGGTGCATTATGCTTTTTTGAAAATAAATACATTGCTGGATTCTATTTGCTAGTATTTTTAGGGATTTTTTTTCTTCATTCATGTTAAGTAATATTGGTGTGTCATTCTCTTTTTTGAAATGTTTTTGGTTTGGGTATCAGGAAAATACTACCTTTATACAATGAATTAGGAAGTGTTCTCTTTTCTATTTCCAAAAGAGATTTGCGAGATGGATGTTGTTTCTTCCTTAAGTGTTTGGTAGAAATCACCAGTGAAGTCAGCTTGGCCTGAAGTTTTCATTGTGGGGAAGCTTTAAATTATGAATTCAATTTCTTTAATTGCTATATGATGACAGTTAGGATTTCTACTACTTCTTGAGTCTGTTTGATAGTTTGTGTCTTTTAAGGAATTTGCTGTTTCCTCAAAGTTGTTGAAATTATTGCCATAAAGTTGTTCATAATATTTTCTTATTATCCTAGAAACTATAGTGATGTCCCCCTTGTTTATTCCCAAAGTTGGTAATTTGTGTCTTCTCTTTTTTCCTTATCAGTCTAGCTAGAGGTTTATCCATTTTATTGATTTTTTCCCCCAAGGATCTAGGTTTCATTCCATTGATTTTCTCTATTGCTTGTCAATTTTCTCTTACATTGATTTCTGCTTTTAGCTTTATTATTTCTGGTTATCTATTTACTTTGTTCTGAATTTGCCCTTTTTTATTTTTTAGCTTAAGAGGGAAAGCTTAGGTCAAATGCTCATAACAAATGTTTTCATATAATCATTCAACATTTAAATTTCCTTCTAGTTTTGATGTGTATTTTTTCATTTTAATTTAGTTCAAAATATTTTCTTTGTATACTCTACCAGTATCACTTTATGTTAATTTTATCTTTATAATAAGCTTTAATATCTGAATGTGCAAGATTACATTCACTACTTTTTTTTTTTTGCAAAATTTTGTTAGCTAGAAAATTTAGACCATTTGCACTTATTGTGATTACTGATCTATGTGGATTTATTTCTTTCGTGTTATTTAGGCTTTCTATTTGTCCTACCTTCTCTATTTCTCTAATAGCCTTGTATTGAATTAATTTTTGTCTCATTCTCTTTTTTTCTCTGCTATTTGGAAGTTACACTCTTTATTTCTATTATTTCAGTGACCAGCTAGAAATTGTACCATGTGAATTTAGCAAAGGTGAAAGTTAATCAGTATTTTTCATAATCTCTCAAACAAATCAGAAATTTAGAACACTTTAACTCCCATCAACCCTCTGACAGATTATTATATGTTTTGGTTCTCTCTTGTTTGTTTTTGTGACTCCTACAAATTGAATGTTATTTTTATACAATCATGGTTAATTTATCTCATGTTTACCATTGTCTGTGCTCCCCTTTCCTTTATGTGTGTCAGATCTTTGCTGTTGATATTAATTTTCATCTTCCTAAAATACATATTTTGGAGTTCATTTTGGTGGCACCTCAAGTGGAGGGACTTTTGCTGGTGAACTCTCCTAAGTTTGTTGGAGTGAGGGACGGTGAGAATTCTAAAAAAATCTTCATTTAGCCATGTTCTTGAAAGGAGACTTCGTAACGTATACAATTTTCTGTGTTACAATTATTTTCTCTCAGTCCTTTAAAAATATTATCCCACTGCCTTGGGCTTCCACTGTTGCTATGGAGAAGACACCTGTAAGTCTAATTGTCATGACTTCGTGCCTTTCCTTTGAGTTGTTTTTAAGATCTTCTCTGTGCTTGGTGTTATGCTTCATTATGATATTTTTAGATGTGGATTTCTATTTGGTTATCTTCGTGATTTGTTGTGCTTTCTATGTCCGATAGTTCTTTTTATTAGTTCTGAAAATTTCTCAGCCATTTCTTTATTTCCTCTCCTTCATTTTCTCTATTATCTCCTTTCGATTCTGATTAGATTTTTTCACACTAAAATTCATCCTTTTCATCCCCATTTCATCCTCCTTTCTCCTAGCCTGTCTTTCACTTTCCATTTATTTGACTTTCTATGATTCATTCAGTAAACTTTTTTTAGGTTTATACTTCACTTCACTAATTCTATTTTCAGCTATATCTAAATTCACCTGAGTTTTTAATTTCAATCAATGTATTTTGTTTATTTCTAGGAGTACTTTTATATTTTTGAAATCACTCCAGTTAGTTTTATAGTCTCTTATTCCTCACTCCTAATTTTGATTAGCTCTTTTATTCCTTCAAACATATCAGTTGTTTTATATCCTGTATCTGTATTTCTAATATCTGAGGTATGTGTGGGTCTGATTCTGCATTTTGGCTTGTCTGCTGACCTTTGCTTATGGTGGTTGTTCCTAGTATGTGTTGTGATTTCTGGTTGATAGAGATATTGTTACTATGATTCTGAGCTCATGTTCATTGGAACTTTATCTGTGGAACTTCTCTGAGTCCTAGATTGAGGACAAGTTCCTCCAGAGGGAATTTCCATGCTTCTCTCAGGTGGGCTCACATTATGCTAAATTTTCAGCTTGGGATTGTTCATACTAAGCAGGTTGTGTGAATTTTGGCCTCAAGCCTGAAAGGGGATCAGCTTGTGATTATGAATTGAGCTTCTGTGCAGGAGTTTCCAGTCTGACTTCCCACATTCTCAGATCAGAGACAAGGTTTTGTCTCCTTGCCTCTGGAGCAACTGAAAGCTCTGGGTGACAGGAAATGAGCAGTTGCTCTTAGGGCAGATAGATTTGTTCTTCACTTTTCTTCTCAAGCTCTGAAGGATTTCCTTACTTTTTTCACAAGCTGAGCCCTACATGTAAAATAAGTATTTATGTTTGTTTCCAAGTTCCTTAGTTGTTTTATAGCTTTGGGGTTTGGGGGTTATCTAGTCCACCATATTGTAGGAAATAAAATATCTCATTCATTTATTTTTTCCAGTAAAATTTTAAGTTGCCCATCCATAAATAATGAATGTTAGGATTTATGGGGGATTTCAAAAATTAAATTTGTAGATGAATTTAGTGGTCATCATCACAATAGTAATTTTCCTATATATGGATGTTGTATGCCTTTACGCAAGTAGACTTTAATGGTGTCTATTCTTTTTTAACATCTTTTCTTTCTAACATTACTAGCTTTTTCTAACATCATTATAGTTTTTATCAAGCTATGAGTCAGAGTGATCTGTTTCACATGTTATTAAAAATTCTCTGCGAATATATGAAATAGCTGTCTAATATTCAGATCATATATGGCTATAAACTTTTTAACTTTTAATGTTGGGTATTTGGTTTGTTTCCTAACTTTTAACCACTATAAATAATATTTAATGCATATCTTTGTGTGTCCATCTTTGACCACACTTCTGCTTGTGTACTTAAACTACGTTTCTAGAATTAGAATTGTTGGGAAATGACTTGAACATTTTTAAGGCTTTTGATTCTATATTACTAATTGCTTTACAAAAATGTTGCAGCAGTGTGTTCTGCCATTGACATTGTTGGAGAATTTGTCTCCTTATATCTAAAATCAAGCACATATATTTTTATGCTTTTCCAGTTTGATAGGTGAAAGATAGTATCTTATTCTTAATTTCAGATTTCGAGTAAGGTGGAATTGTTTGTTTGTTGGCCATGTATATTTTCTACTTTGGAAATTGTCATATGTTCTCTCTCCCTTTCAGCTCTCTGAGTGCTGGGGTTTGTCCAGGACTCTTTAACGTATTAACTCTTTTATGTCACGAGGGACCACAATGGTGAGCCTGCCCAGTTTGGGTCAGTGTATAGTGACCCCTAAATCATCTTGAACTTCCATTTTACATTTGCACTGTTGTAGTCTGACTTCTTTGTCTTTAGAGAATTGGAGTTGTTGTCACAACACAAAATAATGATAGATCTAGAGGGAATTGGCACATGCATGAAGAGAATTGGAATGTAAAAATAATACATTTTAAAGTTTTATTGGAAATAGAGTACATTTGAACTACTGTGCTTGGCACTATAGGTGATACAGTGAAGGGAAAGATAACTTTCTCTGTCCCAAGATACACACTGGCTAGTGAGAGAGAAAGAGAGAAATGCAAATTGAGGCAAAATCAGGCCTGTGGGATAATCTGAACCCTATGCTGAGCCTGCAGAGTGAGCAGGATTGATTTATGATGAGACAACTGGTGAAGTTTCAGGGAGAAGATGGCGTTGGCAGGATAGAGAAGGACATCCCAGCGAGCGGAAGCAGACACAGAGATGCAGAAAGTCTTGGAGAATGACAAATAGAACTTGTACTTGCATCCCTGGGTCTTGAAGGGTTGCAAACAGGATATGGCAAAGGAAAAGATGTTCAGGACCCTGTGTGGAGAGCAATCTACCCCCAAGGTTTCAGGCCTCTCTCTGGGGCGGTGTGAAGCTCCCCAGGGCTACAAGGAGTGAAGTGACAATACCCGCATCTAATTGGAATGAAAGCCGTGTTTGTGGAGCCAACGTGGAAATCTTATTCTGAAGATGTAGTTGTATATTCTTAGGATTTCCTTACAACGATGCATTTGATGATCTCAAATCACAAAACAAGAGCATGCATGTATTTCCAGACAACTTGGACTAGACTAAAATACCACTGATCATTGCAGGCTCAGCTCCGTGCTTGCAAATGAGCTTTCTGCTTTTCTCCTGAGCATCGATCAAGTCGGCACACAGGCCCTGAGTCCAGGAGTAGTGGAGAAAGGATGGGAAGAGGGTTTTTAACTTGATGTAATTGGATGTGAATCGTTAATTACATTATGAAACTTAAAGCACAAAAACCGGAGTCTCTGCAGCTGAGTTGAATTAGTTTCTCAACCAAAAGAAATTAGACTACAACTCAAAAGACTAGCAAAGACTAGAATGCTAAGTGCACAACAGCATATTTCATTGAGGTTCCACCTGCTAAGCAAGAAATGCTCTTAGTTTAATTCCGTGCAACTCCCAGCTTGTTCAAACTCCTGCCTAATTCAAAACCTGCTGGCCACATGCCTATCAACATGGTGAACAGTCTTGCTTTTTAAAAAGTTTATTTCATAACAGCTTCATTGGGATATAAACCACATACCATAACTGTCTTGCACTGTATTGCTCCAGCTAGCAATATCTTCTAGGCATTAATTTTAAAATGCATTGAATTTCTGAATGTTGCATGCTGTTATATATTATTCAGCAAGAGTACCTAATGTCACAGGTGCAGGGAACTTAAAATTAAGGGTGGCCCAAACCAAACTTGTTCCTTAACTCCTTTTCCGGTAGACAAACTTCCCTTTTAAACTTGGATTATTTTTTCCTACAAGGAAATGCACGCCCTCTTCTGATCTCAGACACTCTGACCATCTTGTTCTCCCCAGTAACACACTAGGGTTTGCCGTCTGGTCTGCACCACCTGCAAAGCTGCTCTGAAGCTTCCTTCTTGAAAATTGCCCTCACATGGCTAGCCTGGTGGTTGTGTCAGAAATGGAAAACGTGTAATTTCAAATCCAGGGAAAAGCCACAGCGACAACTACTAGCTATTTCGGAAGTAAATTATTGCAGTCAAAGTGTAATTGAGCTCTTTGCTTCGCTGTCTCCCCTCTTCTATCCACCTGGCTCTTGTCTAATTTTCTATAGAGAATGTGAAGTTGGAATTGGTCAAGTTTGCCACTTAGTTTATAAAAGTTTTGGAATGGAAAAGGGTAGGAACTGATGTCCATGGTGAAATAGTTATAATAAGATCTGTACTTTTGAATTTTTGCTGATGTCCAGTCCCCAGTGGACTGAGATACATACAACCCCACATTCCCCCTCCCCCCCCAACCCCTTGTCCCTTTCAGCCAAATGGATTTGCAGCACCTGCCAATATGGCGGCCCAGTTAAAGCGAGCAAGGTTTCCAGCACCCTCCTTAGCAGAGTGAATGATTTGGGGAAAACAAAGGGCCAAAAGAGCCAGACTTGGCTCTGCCATTCAGGAATTAGCCTTAGTCTCAAAACAAAATTTCCTTGAAGTTGCTGAAATTGAGAGAGAACCCAGGTGCCTCTAGAATGACATGTTTTGTTATCAGAAGATTGAGGATGGCATTATCCCCAGGTTTAAGCCATTTATCCTTCTGTCACAAATTCCCCAACTTGCCAGCCTTGTGGGGCCAGTAGCCATGTCTCTTTGCTCACGTCCTACCCCTAGTTCATAAAAGGGACCATAGGAGGTACCTAAAAATACTTTTGAGTTATTGAATTAATGTTCACCCCTAAGAAACTATGAAAATTCCCCTGAGGACGCGTCTGGGTGGGAATTCTGTACTGCTTCATTATCTCCTCTTATCTGCTGGGCTAGTGAGTCTTCAGGATTTTCCCGGGCTCCTCATGGGCTAAAAGCCCTTCCTGAAGACATAAGCCATCAGTTAAATGATGGTGTGACTCACTTGACAAATATTTACTGAGTGCCAAGTGTCATCTAGGTGTTAGGTACTGCAGTAAGTTCGTGCTGTCATGGAGCTTACTATGCATAGATAGAGAAGGATAACAAATAGATAGATGTATTATGAGAAATTGCAGGGGGTGATAAGAGCTTTTGCAGAGCACTGAAGGCAGGTCATGTGATTGAGTTGGCTTCTTTAGATGGAGTAGTCAGGGAAGGCGTCTCTGAGTAAGTGACATTTCAACCAAGATCTACATGAAAAAAGGAGCCCAGCTTTTGAAGGTGCAGAGGATGAGCGCTTTAGACAGAAGGAATGACTGGCAAAAGCCCCTGCTGAGATAAAGAACGGAGCTGGTGCATTCAAGGCACAAGACCAAGGCCCGCGGGAGGGGACACATGAGCTCAGGGAAGTGAGCAAAAGCCAGCCCATGTTGGCAGGCGATATTTTTTTAGGTGGGATGAAACCATTGGAGAGATTAAGCAGAGGATTGTCATGATCTGACTTATGTTTTCTCAACATCTCAGGTGGACGCAGGGAAGTCAGCAACAAGAGAGTCAGCCAGGTGAATGGTATGAGTGGAGATGGAGACTAGTGGATGGTTCGAGGTAGGTGTTAGGTAGGTAGGGTTAACAGGACTTGCTGATGCATTCCATGCGGAGTGGAGGGAAGGAAGGAATCAGGGTTTGGGGGGACCTAAGTCATTGCATTAAGGGGCGGGATGGTTAGCTCAGGCCCTGACTACGCACTCACTCGTCATTTTCAAATGTATGAGACAGTGAGCAGACTGCTGTACACTCACCAGTTCCTGGGGAAAACCTCCATAGCCAGGCAGAGACTGGAGGTGTCTGTAGGTTCCCAAGCACTGAAGCAAGCTGTGCATAAAGCTGTGGCCATGTTTTAAGATGCCTGCAAATTCAAGCAACGGGAAAAGTGAAATAAACAGTGCAACAGGTCCTAGATGGAAAATTAGAAATGTTAATGCCAATAGAAGACTGAGGAAATTTAGCCAATTTTAGAAAACACTATGCATACGGGGATGAGGTAGACCAGAAGTTCATTTTCAGTGTTGTTGTTTTGTGACATTTTGAGTTTGCCCTATGGTGCTGTCAGTATTTTGAATGGTATTAACATTTTATCATTGCTTTTTCTTTAAACATGTACCTTAAAAGGATGTTTTTGTTTTTAAGTGTGATTTTATTATATCCAAGAGATATATTTTTAATCCTTGCCGTACGTAATTACAGGTGAATATTGAAAGTCATTAGGAAAACAAAATTCTCTTTTTAGTAATTTCCTTTACAGTAAATTTTTCTGGAATACAGCTATTTTGAACCATAATACAGGACCATGCCATAGTCTACTAGCTACTTAAAACCTTTCAGTATTCTGATCATCAAAGAAAAGATGGGATGTATTTTTCAAGGGATAAAAAGGGCATTACTTAAACTTATATCATAAATTGAACAGGATTTCAGATTATCCCACATCTAAACCTATGAAATGACAGATAACCTGTCTGTTATTATAATCAAGAAGGTACTAGATTTCTAGGATGCTGAATCTCTCTGGTTCATTTTGGTTTGTGGTTTTACAACCCCAAATAGAAAACAATACATATGTTTTCCTTCTCCGTATTTTATTTTCAGAAAATCTGGAAAATGAAATGCCTTCAGTTCAGCCACATGACTCCCATTAGCCTTAATGGGAGAAAGGCATCTTCATGGAGGAGAAGAATCATCCCAAGTGTGTAAATAACAGCCGGCCCGTGGCCACAGGGAGGCCTCAGTGCCGCGCACATCGGTAGCTGCATTCTTGTGGGGGTGGGTCCTGCCCAAGTCAGACCCCACTCAGGATGAGCTGGGATTGAATCATCAGGTCCCTTTGGAGTTCCACCCCCAGATACATATTCTCTGGCCCACCTGAAGCCCCCAGATCTGAGCAGGGTGGGCTCCGCTTCTTGGGAAACTCCGTGTGTTGCTGATTCTCATTGCATTCTCTTCCTCAATGCCAGGGCATACCTGTGTGACCCCAGAGCTTGTCCCATTGCAAGTGGACTTTTCTGAGAAATTCTGAATGTTTCTAGGTATGCGTTGACCTTGGAAGACTGTCTGTGTTTGTTGCTCCTCCGTGCCTGGAGTTCGGTGGAGGTTTGGCACGAATCTCACTGCGTGCTCCTCTCCCCCTACCCCTCACTCTACTGCAGATATTTGTATCCAGCTGAATCTGACTGAAGTGGTCAGGGCAGCTGAAGGTGAGGAGGGTTAAAGGAAAGCTGCGGAGGGGCAGGGGCCAGTGGTGCCCCTTTCAGCCCTGTTTTTGCATTTGAAGTTCACCTGAGGGTCTCGGATCTCCTCCAGCCTCTGCAGGTGCTCCACATCCTTCTCTCCCACCTGCTCCCAGCAGAAATGCCCCTGCCATGACACAAGGAGGGAATGGCACATTCCAGGAACAGATTGAGGCCAGTGGGGGTGGAGAGCAGAACCCCCTCCCCAGAGCTTCCCCAGGTCCAGGAAGATGGCTTGGTTTGCCCCACCCAAAGGAGAGCTCTTGTTCTACCACGTAAGATGGCCACAAAAACTAACCCACTAGCCTTCATCCAGTAAGTCTGACAAAATGGGCAGGAAATGGCAGACTCTGGACACAGGGCTGGCACATGGTCAAGGATTCAGCAAACTGTCTTCCTGCCTTTCTCTGTCTCCTTGTGTGTATATCTTTTCCTAGATTGTAAACAAAGGACAAAGTCTCTCTATCACTTAAGGGTCATATTTTTAAAGTCGTGTCTTAGATATGGACCATCTGTGGATTAAACCATAACAAAGGCTCACCTTTGCATGGTGCATCATTCTTTTTGAGTTTTCACGTTATCCCATTCCCTCCGCATGGAGCAGAATGGTTATTATCCCATTGTAGAGCTGAGTAACCCGAGGCCAGATGGGCTGGGTGACCTGTGCCCAGACAGTTGATGGGAGGCAGAATCAGGCAGAAGTAGACCCCAGATCTACTTATATTCCAAATTCTTTCTGTCATTTATACTTCAAATGTCTTCTGTCTTTCTGAAATGATGTCATGTTGCAAACTTGGCCATCCTGGGAGAATTCGTGCCATGCTCTCTCTGATGGATTGTACAGGTGCCTGGTCAGTGGAGCTGACCTTGGTGGGGTTCTGAGTAGCCAATGACCCGTCTCTACTCACCACCAGATTGATGGAAAATGTAAACTGTGCTGAGATGCACAGGAAGTTTTAATAAATATAGTACAGGATTTTATAAACGTGTTTATTCCATTTCTTGTGAATCAACAAATACAGAGACAGTGAGTCATATTACAGAGTTACTGAGAAGTGACTTTTGGCTATATGAAACGCTGCTACTCTGAGTTTTTTTTTAAACCTATCACGAATGACCATTTTTTAAAAACATTCAAGTTTGAACTAATTTTAGACTTATAGAAATGGTGCAAAAATAGTACAAAGAGTTTCCTTGTACCTCTTACCCGGCTTCCTCTAACGCAAACATGTAGGATGTTAACAATAACCATTTTAATAAGCATTTTTCTTAAACAAATTGACACATAGCAATGCAATCTAAAGACTAGCTGCCTAAAAACACGCTTTTAAAGGGTGCTGTACTTACTCTGCTGCTTGACCCAAAAGATTTCTTTGAAAGGCATCGAGATGAGAAACAAAGATGGCCCAAGGTGTGCAGGAGCTGGATAAAACCGGAGGGGGTGCAGCGGGGTGACTTCCCTTCCTAAGAGAAGCTTGGGGAAACTTGATTGTGGTGTCTGGTTGTCACTGGACATTTAAACCTCTAGTCAACTACCTTTTTTTCCTATTGTTTTGAAATTTAAGAATATGTTGGATATTCTGACTGAGAAAAAAAAAGGGGGAGGTAGGTTGGTATAGGCAAAAAAAGTGCACATCCTACAGTTGTTCTGTATAATTCACTGCCAGCGGTGCAAGTTTCTATAAAACGATGCTTGGCTGTATTAACAGAACATTTAAAATTGTGAGAAGGAAGTGTTTCCTCCCATAGTCAACATGAGAGAAGCAGAAAGAGTAAAAGTACATGAGACCTCTCCCCTTTCCCCAGGCTCATATATTAGACGTCAATTCAGAAAAAGATTGTAATTTTTAGTGATTTTGCCTTTTCCACATTGTTTCAAAATGATAATTTTCAATAAGACAGTGATAAGTTTATTTTCATAAAGAAATCCCTCCCCTCTTTTGGGCATAAGGGAAATGCTTTTACTAGACCCAAATACTCACTGTAGCATTTAAAAAACAGTTAAACATATTTCCACTTTTCCGTACCTAAGTGGTCTCTCGGGGCAAACCCATAAACTAAATATGTTTTGTTTCTTATGAATTACTCTCAGGGACGAGAGATAAATAACCCAGGTAGTCCACATTAAATGGGAATGATGGGAAAGCGGAGCATTTGTCTGGTACAACACCACCTGTTTATCTCATTGGGAGATGGTGGATGGGAGCGAGAATGAGAAGACCTAAAGTGTGGAAGCCTCGTGGTCCTGGGAGATGCAGGCAGAGCCTCCCCCCACCATCCCCCGCGTCAGCGTCTTACTCTCTGTGTATTGACTGAGGTCTGGCCGGCCCTGAGTCAGGCTTTTGGCTGCAAGATTTATTCTTCGTTACTGTTTTCACGCAGTATGTGCTTCTCTTCAGAGGCCCTGGAGAGTCTCTCCAATTCTGATTTTCAAAAATAGTTCTTCAAAGGGCACAGCATTCTTAGAAGGAGATGCACACAGGGCCACGTGTTTCCCGTTGAGTTTGGGTTGACATGATTGAGGTTTGTAAAAAACGTCTGAGAAAACCAGAAAAATGATGTCAGCCAGGCAAGGAAGTGTTTCCAGCGGTCCCAACAGTCCTGAGAAGTAGAACCCAGAGCCTTTTCCATGGGAATCCTACAGTCTTGGAATTCACTTCCTTTTCTGACCCGAAGTCCTCCGGGGTATTTATATCTTCCCCAAATGGGGTTTGCAGATCTTGTAATGGAAGCGAGGGTGTGACTGGGAATGGAGGGAGGGACGCGACTGATGGGGAGAGGCAGGAAGTAGAGGTATTGTGTGTCACGCAAGCCTGTCTCCTTCCTGGCTCCAGCCCTACAAAGCACCAAAATGAGGGATTCCTTACAGCTACGTCCTGCAAACATGCGTGGAAGCTGACTATGTGCTGGAAAACGTTGGGAAAGGGGCTGCTGTGATCAGAGCCCTCAGCAGTATTAAACAATCCCTGATTTTATATCTCACACTTTAGGCCCAGTCTTTGCTCCTATGTATTGAGTATATTAAGCACTTCATATTGGCCCTTTAATTTTGTTCATTTCCTTCACAACTCAGCAAGAAATCAACCAGTTTCTGCCTTAAGTCCAGTGACCACTGAGTTAGGGCTAAAGATTTAGTTCTTCTGACCCTGATGATTTTCGTCTTCATCTTCATTGCATTAGATGGGTCCCAAGCAGGTTCATATGCCCATTTTCTACTCATCTTTGTCAAAAGAGGGGAATGCGGTATATACTCAAATTATTGCCAGAAAATAAGCAGTGCAAACAGGAATGATGGCTATGCTCATGCTGAAGGCCTGGAGGCTTATGTTTGTGGCTGATGTGCCAACATTCGCATCAAAGTATGGAAGCTGTAGGGGGCATGGTTCTAAAGTTCAGGAATGTCGGGATCTGCCTGTGCGTGGACTGCCCAGGGTTCATACCAGATCAGTTGAAGGGCGTTAAGGCCTTAATCTGGAAGAGCCTCCCTCGCTGATTTAGCTGAAGGCCTCCCTGAATTGCCTGGAAGTGTCGGTATCCTCAGAGATACACATTTTGGGTTTTGCCGCCCTTTGGCTTTCAAAATGGTCTTTTCTACGTCATTTTGACACATTTATGGGCTAGAAGACCCTGCTGGGGTCCGTCAGCAGCTCCCACACGTCAGATTCATTCAGTGTCTGGCCATTTGGACTTCTCGGGACAGGTGACGACACCCTCAGTTCACTGCCAGAGTCAGAATTGGCTTTTGGGGGGATCTACCCCTGATCTGACCGTCCATTCTAGCGCAGGGCCTGAGGCCTCGTCCTCAGATCTGAGCTTTTTGCTCTTGGCTTGCTTCTGGACAGAGGACAAGAGGCTGGTGATGCAGGCAAGGTCTGCAGGCCATCTCATGAGCCTTCTAGAGTCGATTCTGAGTGGGAGCATTTCTGGCCTAAGGGTAAACTCGTGTGAGGTTCTATGGGGCATTGCCAAAGTTCCCTTGTTTTGTAAGCTGCGTTGGAAGTCTTTTTCTTTTAATAGGCAACTTAAGCCCATTTGCATTTATTGATATGACTGATGTTTGGTGCCAACTTTGTCATAATTTTATAATTACTTGTATTTTGTTATATTTGCTGTATTTCTCCATCTCTAGGATATATGGTTTTTGCTTTTTTACTTACAATTTTTTTTTGGTATTAGGAAAGTTTGTATCTTTGTTCTAGGGCTTACATCATTTGTACTTACACCTCTTTAAATGTCCTTAGTCCCTAGTCTGAGAGTAGTTGAACGGATAGGAGAGGCTGGGCAACCAGGAGGCTGACCTGGGCATCTTTAGGACCATTCTTTCACATTCTTTTTTTCTCTTTTAAAGATTGGCACCTGAGCTAACAACTGTTGCCAATCTTTTTTTTTTTTTTTTCCTGCTTTATCTCCCCAAATCCCCCCGGTACATAGTTGTATATCTTAGTTGCAGGTCCTTCTAGTTGTGGCATGTGGGATGCCACCTCAACGTGGTCTGACAAGCGGTGCCATGTCTGCGCCCAGGATCCAAACCAGCGAAACCCTGGGCCACTGCAGTGGACCGCACGAACTTAACCCCTCGGCCACGGGGTCGGCCCCTCACATTCTTGTTCTCCTTATGCGCACAGGGCAGGATTGCACATTTCTCCACTTTGGTGTTATACTTTGGCCAATGAAACTCCGAGTGGTTGGAGGGCTTGCAAATGGAAGCCCCAAGGGCCAATGCAGACTATTTGCATTCCTTTGTCCCAGCCTCAGTGGTCATGGAAGTGGATGTCTAGGTGGAGCCTCCATCTGCCTTCCTGAGTACTGTGATGAGCCGAGCCTGTTGGGGCTGACACTGAGCGTGTCACTTGTGCTGCGCCCACCTGGGAATTGGTTCCAACGCAGGCTCTGATCTAGTAGATCAGAAGTGGGGTCTGAGACACTGCGTCTCTAACCAGTTCCTAGGTATTGTTGGTGCTGGTGTTTGTAAATCATATTTTTAGTAGCAAGGTGCTGACCCACAACAGTTTGTTTTTGTTCCTTACTACATTATAACCTAACCTAGTGGTTCTCAGCGTGATTCCAGAACAGCAGCCCCAGTACCACATGGGAACTCAGAAATGCACATTTTGGGGCCCTGCTTGGGGTCTACTGAATTGGAAACTCTGGAACTGGGCCCCAATTCTGGGTTTTAACAGGCCCTCCTTGTGATCTGGAGCATGTTGCCACTCACCTAGCCGATCCAGACCCATAGCTTGATAGACGGGGGTTATGTCAATTGGTACTTGTGTTTAGTTTTGAGTAACTACACATCCTAAAACTATCGGCTTGAAAATGCTAGGTTTTATTTTTGTTTTAAAAGAAATCCAAAAAACAGCAGGTTACACATTCTTCTCAAGTGCACATGGAACATTCTCAAGGATTGACCATATTTTGGGAACCAAAGCAAACATCAATAAATACAAGAGAGTTGAAATAATATCAAGCATCTTTTCTGATCATAACGCTATTAAACTCGAAATCAACTACAAGAAAAAAGCAGAGAAAGGTGCAAAAATGTGGAGACTAAACAACATGCTTCTCAACAAACAATGGATCATTGAAGAAATTAAAGAAGAAATCAAATATTATCTGGAGACAAATGAAAATGAGAACACGACATACCAAATCACTTGGGATGCAGCAAAAGCAGTCCTAAGAGGGAAATTCATCGCAATACAGGCTCACCTCACTAAACAAGAAAAAGCTCACGTAAGCAACCTCAAACGACACCTAACAGAACTAGAAAAAGAAGAACAAACAAAGCCCAGAGTCAGTAGAAGGAGGGAAATAATAAAAATAAGAGCAGAAATAAACGATATTGAAACAAAAAAGACAATAGAAAGGATCAACGAAACAAAGAGTTGGTTCTTCGAAAGAATTAACAAAATTGACAAACCCCTAGCCAGACTCACCAAGAAAAGAAGAGAGAAATCGCAAATTAATAAAATCAGGAATGACAGAGGAGAAATCACAACAGATACCAATGAAATACAAGAGATCATAAGAGAATACTATGAAAAACTATATGCCAACAAATTGAACAACCTGGAAGAAATGGACAAATTCCTAGACTCCTACAATCTCCCCAAACTGAATCAGGAAGAAATGGAGAATCTGAATAGACCAATCACAAGTAAGGAAATAGAAACGGTAATCAAAAACCTCCCCAAAAACAAGAGTCCAGGACCAGGCGGCTTCTCTGGAGAATTCTACCAAACATTCAAAGAAGACTTAATACCTATTCTCCTCAAACTGTTCCAGAAAATTGAGAAAGATGGAGAACTCCCTAACACATTCTATGAAGCCAACATCACTCTGATCCCCAAACCTGACAAGGACAACACAAAGAAGGAGAACTACAGGCCGATATCACTGATGAACATAGATGCAAAAATCCTCAACAAAATTTTGGCAAACCGATTACAGCAATACATCAAAAAGATTATACACCATGATCAAGTGGGATTTATACCAGGGACACAGGGATGGTTCAGCATCCGCAAGTCAATCAACGTGATACACTACATCAACAAAATGAAAAACAAAAACCACATGATCATCTCAATAGATGCAGAGAAAGCATTCGACAAGATCCAACACCCATTTATGATAAAAACCCTCAGTAAAATGGGTATAGAAGGAAAGTACCTCAACATAATAAAGGCCATATATGATAGACCCACAGCCAACATCATACTCAATGGACAAAAGCTGAAAGCCATCCCTCTGAGGACAGGAACAAGACAAGGGTGCCCACTTTCACCACTCCTATTCAACATAGTACTGGAGGTGCTGGCCAGAGCAATTCGGCAGGAAAAAGAAATAAAAGGAATCCAAATAGGTAACGAAGAAGTAAAACTCTCGTTGTTTGCAGACGACATGATCTTATACATAGAAAACCCCAAAGAATCCACAGAAAAACTATTAGAAATAATCAACAACTACAGCAAAGTAGCAGGGTATAAAATTAACGTGCATAAATCAGTAGCATTTCTATACACTAACAATAAACTAACAGAAAAAGAACTCAAGAACTCTATCCCATTCACAATCGCAACGAAAAGAATAAAATACCTTGGGATAAACTTAACCAAGGAAGTGAAGGATCTATACAATGAAAACTACAAGACTTTCTTGAAAGAAATAGGTGATGACATAAAGAGATGGAAAAACATTCCTTGTACATGGATTGGAAGAATAAACATAGTTAAAATGTCCATACTACCTAAAGCAATATACAGATTCAATGCTATCCCAATCAGAATCCCAAGAACATTCTTCACAGAAATTGAACAAACAATCCTAAAATTCATATGGGGGAACAAAAGACCGCGAATTGCTAAAGCAATCCTGAGCAAGAAAAACAAAGCCAGTGGAATCACAATCCCCGATTTCAAAACATACTACAAAGCTACAGTGATCAAAACAGCATGGTACTGGTACAAAAACAGGTCCACAGATCAATGGAACAGAATTGAAAGCCCAGAAATAAAACCACACATCTATGGACAGCTAATCTTCGACAAAGGAGCAGAGGGCCTACAATGGAGAAAAGAAAGTCTCTTCAACAAATGGTGCTGGGAAAACTGGACAGCCACATGCAAAAGATTGAAAATTGACCATTCTTTTTCACCACACACCAAAATAAACTCAAAATGGATCAAAGACCTAAAGATTAGGCCTGAGACAATAAGTCTTTTGGAAGAGAATATAGGCAGTACACTCTTTGACATCAGTTTCAAAAGAATCTTTTCGGACACTGCAACTCCTCAGCTGAGGGAAACAATAGAACGAATAAACAAATGGGACTTCATCAGACTAAAGAGCTTCTTCAAGGCAAGGGAAAACAGAATTGAAACAAAAAAACAGCTCACTAATTGGGAAAAAATATTTACAAGCCACTTATCCGACAAAGGGTTAATCTCCATAATATACAAAGAACTCACACTGCTTAACAACAAAAAAACAAACAACCCAATCAAAAAATGGGCAGAGGACATGAACAGACATTTCTCAAAAGAAGATATGAATATGGCCAATAGACACATGAAAAGATGTTCATCATTGCTAATCATCAGGGAAATGCAAATCAAAACTACACTAAGATATCACCTTACCCCCGTTAGATTGGCAAAAACATCCAAAACCAAGAACGACAAATGTTGGAGAGGTTGTGGAGAAAGAGGAACCCTCATACACTGTTGGTGGGAATGCAAACTGGTACAGCCACTATGGAAAACAGTATGGAGATTTCTCAAAAAGTTAAAAATAGAAATACCCTATGACCCAGCCATCCCATTACTGGGTATCTATCCTAAGAACCTGATATCAGATATCTCAAGAGTCCGTTGCACCCCTATGTTCATCGCAGCATTATTTACAATAGCCAAGACGTGGAACCAGCCTACATGCCCAGAAACTGATGATTGGATAAAGAAGATGTGGTATATATACACAATGGAATACTACTCAGCCATAAAAAAAGACGAAATTGGCCCATTCACAACAACGTGGATGGACCTCGAGGGCATTATGTTAAGCGAAATAAGTCAGTCAGAGAAAGACGATCTCTATATGACTCCACTCATAGGTGGAAATTAGTATATTGAGAAGGAGATCTGATCGGTGGTTACCAGGGAAAAGGGGGGGTGGGGGGAGGGTACGAAGGGGGAAGTGGTGTACCCACAACATGACTAACAAAAATGTACAACTGAAATCTCACAAGCTTGTAATCTATCATAACATTAATAAAAAAAAAAAGAAATCCAGAGGTGGGCAGTCTGGGGCAGGTATGGCAGGCCTCAATGTCTTTAAGAATGCAGGCTTTTGGGGGCCGGCCCTGTGGCTGAGTGGTTAAGTTTGCACGCTGGGATCCTGGGTGTGGACCTAGCACCACTCGTCAAGCCATGTTGAGGTGGCGTCCCACATGGCTCAACTAGAAGACCTACAACCAGAATATACAACCATGTACTGGGCGGGGGAGGCTTTGGGGAGAAGGAAAAAAGAAGAGGAACACTGCCAACAGATGTTAGCTCAGGGCCAATCTTTAAAAAAATAGAAAAAGAGCCCAGGCTTCTGCTTTTGAACTCTACTTTCCTTCAGGTATGACCCTCAAAGGCATGCTCATAGGGTAGTCCCAGGACTCCAGCCATCACATCCACATCCACAGTGAATACCAGCTGGAATATCTCCTTTCAAGACCTTCCCAGAAGTTCTCCCAAAGGACTTCTGCTAACATCTCACTTGCCAGAGCAATAGTCTATGACAATGTTGGTTTTAGCTGGGTCCATTGCCATCTTGAACAAAATGAAGATTCTCTAAGAAAAACAGACAAGAATGGATATTGGGTAGGCAACTAACCATGTCTGCCACAGACAGTGGGGACTTAAGGTCTCACTGATGATGAATGAAGGGCATGGAGAGAGTAGCATTTTGTGAGCAGGAAGAGTTAGTGGATGTAGTTAGAGAGTAGAAGGTTTTAATTTACTAGCTCAGAGAAGCAGCTCCTGGTATGGATACATTCTAGGTATAGGTATGGAATGTGGTGTAGAAGTGGGGGCTGGAGTGGAGGTGATGGTCACTGGCTATAAGAGTGGATGGTCCTTGGCACGAGGGCAGGAATGTTCCTGTTCTCACTGCTGCATCCCAAGTGCCCTATAACAGTGCCTGGCACATAGTCAGTACTCAGTAGTTATTGAAGATCAAGAGGTCACGCAATTTCTCTGAAAGAGCAGTAGAGCCCAACAACAAACCCTGTGTTCTCATCCTGGAGTACTGAAAACTCAGGCGAGGGTGATAGAGTAAAGTCTGACCTGGACCCCCTACCCCTCAACCCCCTACCCCGACCACACACACACACACACACACACATAATGACTCTAGAGCTGCCCTGAGCAGGCATTTTATGCCACAGGAGCCTTGACTCAGAGTCTCCTCTGCTCCTCCCTTTGACACCTGGCATGTCAGTCTGATTTTTTTTTTAATCAATTTTTTAACGTGCAGCATTACCTGCTTGGTAATTGTCAGAGCACCAGGAAAAGCAAGAGGAGAGATGAAAGCTGGCCAGAGTTATCCAGCAAAATGGAAAGAGTGGCCATCAAGAGCAATAAACGTTCCCAGACAATAGTACGTTAACGAACTGAGCTTTTATGTATCACCGGTGTGGAAGAGGTGATCTTGTCTGGTTGTAAGCTGTATTCAAAATGGGAATGATGGAAATAAAGGGGAAAAGCCACGTGTTACTCTACTCGAAATGTGCCACACCTCCCAGAGAAAATCACTGTGAACATTGTGGCGAGTGACAGATTGTCAGAGATTTAAATTTTTTGGTATACTTCCCTATATTTCAAATTTGACAGTAATTATTTACTGCTCTTATAATTTAGAAAAAGTTTTTTAAAGATTTTTATTTTTTCCTTTTTCTCCCCAAAGCCCCCCGGTACATAGTTCTGTATTCTTCGTTGTGGGTTCTTCTAGTTGTGGCATGTGGGACGCTGCCTCAGCGTGGTCTGATGAGCAGTGCCATGTCCACGCCCAGGATTCGAACTAACGAAACACTGGGCCGCCTGCAGCGGAGCGCGCGAACTTAACCACTCGGCCACGGGGCCAGCCCCTAGAAAAAGTTTTTTAAAGGAAATATGCCTTAATGAAAACATTATCACCTCAAATGCTCGCTTTTGGAAACTTTAGCAAAAAGTTTTGAGAAAAGCTTAAAATGTTATTTTTCAGTGCTTCGGGAATCTGACTAATGCTTTGGGATAAAGGATTATGGGAAAACCAATAACCTGGGGCTCTGTGTCCTGAGTGTGAGGTAGAAAGGTGGAATCTAATGATTAACTGGAACTTGTGTCTCTTGTCATCACTTGCAATGTTGTCAAGATAATCATGTTATTAGAAAACAGACAGGCGTGTGTGTATGCGCATGTGTGTGTTTTATTTCTGCCTTCTAAATACTTTTTGTGTGTTTTGAAACTTGTTCATCAGTCTTAAGACCTCTAGGATTATGACATAATTGGAAAAACAGCTTTGCCCAGTTTTCTAGTGTCCTTTCTAGATGTTCTCTAGGGGAGAGGGGATAACATGTATTCCTCTTTGCAGCAACTGCATGTCTGAGCCCTAACGGTAAATGAGAGTTGTGTGCACAATTCCCCACGGGGTATCTTGAAACGTGACCTTAGGACAATAATAATGAATATACTGCATTTTTCCTTTTTTCTCTGAATGCGCAGAGTTCTTCTGCTCCCTGGGCTTGCATGTTTGTGTCCTAACACCATGTTGACATCCTAACGTCAGTTCTCCCCTCCCCCACCATCCTCCTGGTGTTCCAAAAAGGGAAGGCTCCTTTCATAGATCAATAGCTCCTCACACTGCTTTTTACAAGTCAGTTTTATTTCTTGGCCATCTCCCGTCTCCCCAGTTAAGTCCACTTCTTCAGGGAGAGACGAGGTTCTGATGTTTGGCATGCATAGCAGAAGCAACCTGTTTACTGTCTAGGAAGTGCGGGCACAGGCAGGAAGTCTTGTTTCCTGGAAAGGAAAGGACTCACTCCTGGGTTTCCTCTGACCCAGCTGTCTCTGGATGCCCCTTCATCCTTGCCGTTGGATTTTGCGGTTGCAGTCTGTTCTCGGGGCTCCCGTTTCTTCTCTCTCCTTCCTCTTCCCAGAGGCGCCGGCTCCAGCTCTGCTCCTGCTGTATGGATTGGCTCTGGGACTTGCACATCCCAAACACAGCTCGCTGCTCCAGATCCTCTCTGCCAGGAGCCGTCTGTCCCATTTGCTGCCTGTCGTTCCCCTCTCCCCGCTTCCTGATCCCCTTCCTTGGCTGCAACATCTCTGTACAGAAATTTAACAGAAATATGCCGAAAGGATTATCCACTGATTTTAAACAGAAGTCTGGGTTGGGTGAATACAAGGTACCAAATGGAGACCGATTTCCACATGAGGAAATCAAATTTTAACCTGCAGCCAAAAGATGAAGCCTTGGCCAGTAACAAAGCAGAGAAAACACCTACCAGCCTCGTCCATTGTAAAAGGCTTCTTCTTTGTTTTCTCCCTCAGTTGTTTCTCATGGGCCAGCAACTAACTCTACTTTCTTTTACTTCCTCTTCCATGTATTGTAATTGGAGGTGGTTTGAGGTTTTCTCTTTCCTGAGAAAGGAAAGAAATAAAGCCAACAGCACTTGCTGGAGAAGTTGGGTGTGTATCGAGTGCCCAGGATTACTGCGTCTTCCTTTGTCTGTGGTGGTCTCTTTGTCCGTGAATTAGCATGCATTGAGCAAAGAATGCCCTGCCTTTCCCCTCTGCAGCAGCCTCTGGCAGCCCAGTGCCAAAACTGGGGAGAGCAAGTCCTGCCTAAAGTGAGGGGGGTCTGTGATTCACCCCGAGGTGCCATTCAGGGTGGCTTTTCTTTGATTGCCACACATCTTATCAAACTCACTTCTTTGGCTTCCATTTGGATGCTGTTGTGATGGGGTTTGCTGGAGGAGAGCCCACAGGTGAGGGAGGAAGGTGAGATTGGTAAACTATACATAAAACGCAGACACAAGAGCTTTGAGAAGGTGGTGATGGGTGGGGGCAGTCTTGGGCTGCTTAAGGTAGTGGCCTTCAGGAGATCCTGAGGCCTGCCCTGTAGCTGAGTTGAGAAACTGATGTTTATATCAGTGACTCAGAAACATTGGCACAAGCTTCAGGTACAGTACTTCTAAGACACAGTCAGTTGTAAGATGCTCCAGCTTTTGAGGGGAGAAAATATCACCACCAGGAACATGAAAATGTGGGAGAAAATGTGTGCTTTGGACTCAAGGAAGCCTGCTTTGTTCAGAATGTCTCTGTGGTTGCATGGCTGGTTTTGGTCTATTTTCAGAAGGCAGGAAAGCGTGCAGCACTTAGAGGATCCTTCTAGACAGCTGAAGATTCACCTTCAACACCAAAACACCTGTAACAAATTTTAAACTAATTTTGAGATAAATGATTCTAAAATGTGTTCTGTATGTGACTTACCTGCCTCAGGCTATTAAATGTCCCTAAACAGCCATGCTGGGCTCATGGGTCTACGTTTCATGGTTTTCTTGCTCTTCCTTTGAAATTTCACTGACAGAGTCTGGCCGCTGTGCTGGTGCCTCTCCTTAGCAACAACTCTCCACTGTCCAATTTCCTATTGTGAGCCAAATTGCCACAGTTAGTAGAATTGTGTTCCAGTGGCGGGCTGGTGGCTCAATAGGGGCTCATCTAAGAACACAAAAGATTATTTATCACCTTAATATTTGGAAAGAAGCAGTAAAGTATCTTATTTTATCAAATTGGTCCATTATGACATTTTCTGGCCAATGGAGGTAAAACGTCTTGGGGGAAGGGGCGCCTTCTTCTCATTTTGTACAAAGGACCTGCATGGGCTGGTGGTGCCCTTGCCCGGCCCAGATCTGTGTCTCTTCTCAGCTGGTCTTGATGCTGTGTCGACAGGGTCTCTGCTCACCCCTTCCTGCCCTGCACCTGGTCTCTCAGGGCCCACTTTCACTGCAGAGAAGTGTCCTGCTGTGCCTTCTCCCTAAGGCCCGCAGCTGGACGCAGTGAGGTCAGGACCAGAAAAGTCAGAGCAGCCCACTACCCCGATCCTATTCCTGCCAGCCCGTTCTGCGTGATGCCCTGAATGGTCAGCCCTTGTTTTCAGGACGCATTCCTGACTGACCACTACCTTCCCCAGAATCGTATCCCATCAGCTGCTGGGGAAGCTGTGGCCCAGCCATCTGCTAAACTCTCTGCCCCTGGAAGCTTTTGTCTAACAGATGCCATGATGTCTTTACCTTACAACAGCTGGCTTTGTGCTTGCTATTCAGATTTTTGGTATTAAAAATATATTGTTTGTTGATACCTACATAACTAGGACATTTATCGACAAAGCAGTGAATTGAATACCGTGAAATTCAGGTTCTAGCTGAGTGAAGTGTGATCCAGAAGAGGCTCAGAAATGACGCCAGAAGTCCAGGGAATGTTTGCTTCTTAGTCTAGGAGAGTTCCTGGGTGCTCTGATGAACATCTTCAAATAATAAATGTAATACATTTCGCAATAAAACGAGCTTGAGAAAAGCATAAGTGGGCACTGTAAAATGGTCCAAGAAGCTCTTCTCTGAGCCAAGGGTGTGAGTTTAACAGAAGGAATTTGTGACTGTTGGGCAGGATGTTTTTGCTGGTTTTCACTCACCTCCCGTTGCATAGTTCAGTTCTGGATAGGTGAGTTTGCTGGATAGCTGAGCTATAGAGTATCAACCAATAGGGTAATGCATTTGAAAAAAGGGAAGAGAGGGACTGTCAGTAGTTGAAGGAAGGCTGCAGAGCCCCGGCCCCTCCAGGTCTCAGGCTTTGGGCTTCAGCCCAAGTGATAGGAATGTCTGGCAGAGGCTGCTGCTTTATCCGCACTTCTCTTTAGGCGGGCAGAGCCTGCGGTGGCAATGGGTCTTCACCAAGGTGATATGGTCTAAAATTGGGGGCATGAATAGAGAACTCTTAAGTCTAACCTGCCTGCTGAGCGGATGGGAAAGCAAGAGGATGCCTCTGCCCTTCCTGGAGAAGGCCGGCCTGCCTGAGGACCCTTCCTCGCTGCTGATTGTTCTTTCCAGAATCCACACAAAGAGATCTGATCAATAAGTTGTCAGAAAAGTCCTTCTTTGGCTGCATGTTTTTCCTTTCTTCTGTACACCAACTGCATTCCACTTTCCTAGAGTAGTTTTAACTCTTTCAAGTCACCAGTGGAATCTCTGACTTGCACAGAATCATTCACGCAAGAATTTACATTAAATCAGGTAGAGAGAGAGATAATTGATAGGTGGGTAGGTAAGTAGATGGATAGATAGTTAGATCTCCGTGAGTCTGTAAATAAATACATTCACCTAAAGAGCATAACACCAGGGTAGAACTAGCAGGCTGAGACTGCGTCACTGATAATTAATTTGATTTTTGATTCTTTAAGGGAGATTCTAATAAAAGGAAGCAACGTAGAAAGGAAGAACTACTTTAGGCCTTTTTTGCTTGTGATATTTTATACTTAAACAGAATTGACAGTTTTTGAAATAAAAGTTTAGAAAGGTTTTTCTGTACAAATTAGCAAAGATCAGCTTTACCTTGGGAGGCCATGTCCCCTCTCCAGATGACAAGGACTGATAACAACCGCCATTTTTTTAGTGCTCCCTGTGTTTCAAGCCCTGGGACCAAATAGGCCCTTTACCTACATTTTGTTTGTTCATAAGAACGTGGAAAGCTGGGTTTATGCCCTTGTTGACTCATCTGCCTCAGATGCCACAGCCAGAACTCACATTGAGGGGAGCTTCTGTATTCTCTGTCTTCCCACTGCCCTGCACGGCCTCACCACACTCAGCCTCTTCCCATTGCCTGGGACACCAGGACTCGGGGACAGAGGGGCTGGAATGAACTGCAGACAACCGAGATATTTTAAGAGAGGTCACTGTTCTAATTAGCGCCAGGTAGTCATAGGCTCATTTCCTTTTTGTGCATAAGACATTTGAGAAAAGGTAGCGAGAATCTTCCAAGAATCTATTATTCCAGTGGTTCCCAGGACTTTCTCCTGCCCTAGTACACAGAAGGTTTGCACGCATCCCACTGGCAGCCTGGCTCTCTCCCCAGGTGGGGCCCTTCTACTTAGTGGCATCAACACAGGGAGGAAATAATGCCTGGCGGATAGTCCCTGCCTTATTTAAAATGAATAACTTTTAAAAATTAGTAAAGTATTCCAAAAGAATAAAGAAAGTAAAACAAAGAATATAAAACAAACGGTGAAAAGAAAGTCTCTCTACTACCCCCCGTTCCTGTCTTGCATGCCCCTCTCCCGAAGTTTCCAGCATCTTCTGGGTCCTTCGAGAGATATTCTGGGCACGTGAGCATTTACTGGGGAAGCAGACCTGACACAAGCATTTTGCTTTGTTCACTTAAAATTGTATCGTAGAGATTATTCCATGTCTACACAGAGCAGCTGCCTCACTCTTTTTCACTGCTACAAAGCACGGATGTACCATAATTGACTTACTAGTCCCCTATGGTTGGACGTAAGGTGGTTTCCACACTTTTGATGTTATAATGTGGCAACAGGCAACAAGTTGTGCACATTTTAGATCCCCTGCTTTATTAGAGGTGTGCACCGTGACCTGATCAATTGCTACCTACCTCTGCACTTGCTGTAGCAGATAACCTGGCATCAATGTTTCTGCAATAATGATGATGACTGATATGTATTAAATGCTTACTGTGTAGCAGGTACTGCTAAATACCATACATGGATCATACTTTATTATAGTATTACCTCGATTTTAATATTTATATTAATAGCATAAATGTTATTTATTATATAAAATATAATTATGTAAAATATATAAAATATATTGTTTACTATATAAATGTATTACAAAAATCAATTAAAAGATACAATAAATAATATGGTAATATTATTACCTCATTATGGAGAGACCCCGATTTTGCAGATGAGGCCAGACAGCTTCTAAGTGGTGGAGGAGGGATTTGAACTCAGGCGTCTGGCCCCAGAGTCAATGTTCTAGATCACCCAGTCTACTGCCTGCTGTCCAGAAGGTCATTTGAGTTCCTATGGGCACCAGCGAGCGCAGTCTCTTTAGAGCCAAATGCGTGACAGCCGGTGGACATAATTGGAGCTCCTGGGTGAGCTCCAGGGGAAGTCTGACCAGGAATGACCACCAAGTGCTGAAAGCTGTGACGGCACATGCACTATGGCCACCGAGGGCTCCAGGTCTCCCAAGGCAGTGCTGCCGCCTGTCGGCCTGTCTCGAGTAGAGGGAAGTGTGCACAAGTCAGTGCGTTAGATGTGGGCTCATCAGATGTTTTGAGCACAACTCTCGTTTTATTTTTAGTAGAAACAAAAGTATTTTCTGGAAGCAACAAGAAGCAACAAGAAACGCGTGTGACTTTGTCTGCTCCCCCAGTGGAACAGAAGCTGGTTAAAGATTTCCTGCCTCCTGGCTGTAGCCCTCCAAGCAACAGCTGTCAGTCTAGCGACCTTTCTGAGGCCGCAGAGAGTCAACAGCAAAGCTTCCCGAAACCCGGAATCTGTGTCCCTGGGTTTCTTTGCCCCTTGCAAGATTTATGCACATCTCCACAGGAAGACCATGGTGTTCAGGCAGAAAGAGAGTTCCCCAAAGGTAAGAAGCGAGGGAGGTAGGGTTGAGATGGTCCGTCCTTGATAGTCATATGGAAAACATTACAGTATCTTCCTGGGGTCTGGTTCGCGCAATCTCACCTTGTGAAGCTGCCCCTTCTCCAACTGTGCGAGCAGAGAAGCAAGCAAGTCCAGCAGGTTTAAATGGTGGGCGGGTTCTACCTCCCAAGCATCAGGAAGGCAGCCCCGTGTGGGTCAGGAATTCCAGTCCCACTGTGCACAAGGCCAGTGTCACGTGAGGCTGAAAAGAAGGGCACTCCCAGGGGCATAGCACATTCTCAGGCCTAGGGAGGGGATGTTTGAGATGCTGCTGTGGCTGCTCTGAAGGCAGCAGGTTTCCTAGGCTGATGGTGGTCCTCTGTAAATGACTAGCAGGGATAATGGCTGAGGGGCATAGGCCCCCACGTGTGATGGATGCTTAACAAGCATGAGTGCACTAGACATCACAGTGCCCACAGGGTAGGTCCCAATCTCAGCCTCTCACAAGGGAGGGAACCAAGAATTCAAACCAGGCCATCATTTCTCTAGAGGCCAAGTGGCTGATCCCTACTATTCCTGCAGTAAGTGCTGTGCCATAAAAGAACAGAGGAATAGAAAATGGGCCTGTGGTGCCCAGTGATGTGGGTGGAAAAATTTAGCTTTCCTATCACTCTAAAGATTTTCCCAAAGAGCTATCGATAAGGATAGAAAGAAAAATATCAGATTATAGAGCTTTGGGATGTAAAAGTTAAAATGTTTATGGCAATTGATAAAAATAATTTCACTTGGAACCCGAGTTAATCGCTAGCTCTTCCTTCATTAATACATTAAAGAAGCATTTATTAAACACCTACTGTATGCCATTAAATAAGCATTTATTAAATATCTACTGTGTGCCATTAAATAAGCATTTATTAAATATCTACTGTGTGCCAGGTGCTCCCTGCCCTCCAGGTGCTCTCAGTCCAGTACTGGAGACATTGGGATTGTAACTGTGTCTGTGGTGAGCTATCAGGAAGCTGAGGACGGCCCCAGATGCTCCAAGCAGGGTCTGGACAGAGACATATTCCTCAAGGAAATAATTTTGAGCAGGAACTTGAAAGCTGATTAGAGGTTTAAAGATTAGAGCCAAGGGTGAAGACCGTTTCAGACTGAGGGAAGGACATACACAAAGCAAAGAGTTGGTGGAAAGAGCGTGGCTTATTTGGGGGCCAAGGGGCCAGAGTGCAGGGGACGCCGAGGCGGGGAGGCTAGCATGAGTCTAAGGTCACATGAATCAAGTTGGAAGATCCTTATAAGCCCATTAAGGGAGTCTGGACTGAAGGCAGGGCCAAACGCTTGAAGGAGACGAGGCTTAATTGGATTTGCTTTGAAGGAGACTGTCTCCTGGACAATATGGAGGACAGATGAGAGAGGGGCAAGTCTAGGGGGCTGAGACCCAGCCAGTGATGAATACAGACCATGTCACTGAGGAGGAGGGGCCACAGTGGTGGGGACTTTCAAGATACAGGGGACAAAGCTGTGTTGTGCACTGATGAGGATGGGCACATCAGGACTGCGTCTGGGTTGCTGGATCTGGTGATGGGCCAGATGGTGGGGAAGGATGTAAGGGGACTGTGGCTTCCCTGTGCATAGGGTGAGCTAGTTGTAATAAAGGCTCACAGTAAGAAATGGAAACAGTGTGTGGAGGGCGTAATTAATTCTAGCTGGAGGAGGTCCTGGGGGACAGAGATCTGGGCTAGTTGGTTAGGCCTGAAGCAGGGATGGGGGAGCAACAGGGAAATCCTCCAGAAAGAACAGAAGCAAATGCTTAGAAGAATGAGAGAGGATGATCTGAGAACCTCGAAGTAGTGTGTTGTTGGTAGAGAATCAAAAGTGACAGCTGGAGCTGGAACATCTACCCTGAACAAGCCACATAAAGTCTGGTCCGTCTGTAGGGCTTGTAGGAAGTAGGGACCATTGATGGATTTTGAGTAGAGATGGGACAGCTGGTCCAGGCCACAGAGGATCCAGGGTGAGCAGTGGAGGTTATAACAAGGGGTTCAGATAAGAGATTCACGGGACCATGGAGATGCGTCCTATGGCCAGGTGAGCCTCCTAGTGGACACCTCTCCACTCTCAACAGAACTACTCCTTCTGGGCGCCTGGGCTGGCACCATGGAGAGATGCAAGGCGAATAGGACACAGTTTAGCCCTCAAGGGAGTCACAGGCTTGTGGGGTTAAAACATCCTGTGACGAGCTTACTTTGTCACTGATGCTGCTGAATGCATGAAGTGTGTTCCACTGCGGGAACACAGAGGAGGCAGGATGGAGCCTGCCTTGGGAAGGGGAGGGGGCTTCCTGAAGGATTTGGGCTCAGCCTGGAGGTAGGAGGTCACCGGGTGGAGGAATCAAAGGGGCTTTGTGGAGATAGGAGAGCCTGTGGGCGAGGATGAGAAAGACGCTGTTGAGTCGCAGATCTGGAGGCATTTGGGGAGGCTGTGGTTGGGGGGACGTGCGGTGGGGGGAGCAGGGGGAGCTCAGGCGGGAAGAGTGGCCTAGGACAGACTGAAGGGATATTGTGTTCCAGAAGGAGAAGTTGGTCAGGAAGTGCTCAGTGAATTCAAATTAATCCCCCCAACTCATTCCCTGACCTTTTCCACAAAGGAATGTCAAAATGGCCCTGGGATGAGGCCACATCCAGCCGTGCGCGTGTGCAAGATAGAGAGAGAGAGAGAGAATTTCCATTACAAATGTAAAGCCAGTGGTAGTCTCCAGCAAATTAAGAGGAGGGATAAATAATTGAACACCACTCCTCCATCTTACATCATTAGTGCCGAAAACATGAGATAAATGAATACACTGTCCCCAAACAACCAAGCCGTAAGCATTGTACAGGACACACTTAATGTGAAGCACAGACTAGAAAAGTTTCTTTCCTTGTGAGGAAAGGCATTTGGAACATCAGAAGCCAAGGGAATACCTCCATGGCATAATTAGGCAGTCCTGAGGCCTGGCTGCCCGCAAACCTTCCTCCCTGTGACCGGGCCAGCTGAGGGGGTGGGGGTCTGTGATGAGGCAGATCTCGTCGGCTTAACGAGGCCCATTAATAACCCACTGGCGTTTCTATCTTCAAAATTGTCTTCTGTGAATGGTGTTGAGGAGCCAGGCGGCAATCACGTGGTGCCCTCTAAATGGAATTCTAAATCTTCGCTCCTAGGAGATTACACCTGCTGCGACTTGGTTGTAAAGTTAAAGGAATGCAAGAGGAGAGAGGGCCCCAGCACCCCCGAGCCCGCGCCCGCACCGCCTGAGCCAGCAGCCCCACAGGAACCAGAGACCCCCGACCTGCCGGAAGACTGTTCCAAGGGCTGGCAAATGCCTGCAGGCTCCTTGACCCTGCAGGTGAGAACTTCCGTGCTTCCTGGCTTGATTCCGGCCTAGGGGAGATCTTCCCCAGGGAGTCCGTGGGCACACGATCTCACTTCTGCTTCTGAGGATGGAGACCTGTCTCCCCTTCGTAGTGTCTGTGTGACTCTGGGCAGGTCCCCTATCTTCTCGGAGTCTTTGTCTCACTGTGTGAGTGATGGAGAGAATGTTGTCTGTTCCACTGGCCTAGAGTGAAGGTCACATAATATCCATAGTGACAGTGATTGTAGCAATGACAATGAGCATCTGTTGAGAAGTTCCACGTGCCCAGACATCAGGCAGGTCACTTCCTAGGCGTCAGTGGCTTCCATCGTTCACAGCACCCAAGTGAGGCAGGAGCCCCTATAACCTTGTCTTCGGTTAAGGACATTGAGCCTTTGAAAGATTAAGGAAGTTCCAAAGTCAGGTGGCCATGGTTTCAAGGATACGAAAGCTTTCATTTGGTATCTTTTCCCAATTGTAGAAATAATATGGACACATGTTTTAAAGTTCAAAAAATACAGAGATATAAAAATTAGAAGGGCAGACAGCCTCAGAGAAAGCCCTTGCTGACATCGTGTGGTAGAGCCACCATGCCTTGGGGTGTTGTAAGCCACCCTGTGCGTGTGGAGACGGCTCCATCTGCCGGCCCCTGCACCCCTGTTGCGCGGGTTGGCCCTTGGTGAGAGGGTGGAGGATGGTGCCCCCACAGCAGCCAGAGCCTCCAGCCTCAGGGTGGGCAGCTGAGGCAGCAGCCAAGCCTGGGCCAACGGGCCATTCTCTGTCTCTCCAGTCCCTGTGACTTGTGCCGGGGACCCAGGCCTGGTGAGTGGAGGCATATTGGCTGCGAAGACTCCTTTCCTGGTACAGCTACCAGGGGCATGTTCATGACACAGATGGAGCCCAAGCTGCCCTCTTCCTGGGAGCTCTGAGGTCCCGGAGAGCTGGAAGAGGAATGTGGCAGAGGAATGTTTCTGCTGCAGCAGCACCTCCAGAAGGACTTTTGAGCACCTACTGTGTGCAGACCTCAGGGAAGTGGCTGTGAGGGATACTATGTGGATGAGATGTGGCCCGTGGCCTCCAGGAGCTCACAGCCTAGCAGGCCGATAAACATGTGTGAACCACTTGCACCAGGTGGTCTGTGAAGCACCACAATGCTCAGGCTGAATGGGGAGACACGACAGAGCATTCTGGGAGAGTGGGAACTTGAGCCGATGGGTGTGACTAGTACCCCAGGCAAGGGACCCACTTGAACAGAGGTTTGCAAAGGAAAGCAAGTTAGGACAATGAAAGGCAGCGTGGGAAAAGCATGAGACTGCCACAGCTGAGAGTCACTATGTGATCTACCAAACTACGGTGAGCCCCAGTTTTTGCATCTGTCAAACGGAGATAAATAAATCTGCCTTCCAGGATCAATGTGGGGATTCCCGGAGACGATGAACACACAGACAGCACCTGGCCCAGTGCCTGGCATGGAGCAGAATTCATCCATGCTGGTGTCTCTTTTTCAGTAAACCTGGGTAGGTAGCTTAGTGTAGGCCTGGATGGGGGAGACAGTGAGAGATGAGGCTGAAGTGGAAATACAGAAATTCTACCTTCTCTCTGGAGCTACAGACCCATTTTGCATAGCAAAGATTTCTTGCCAACTCTTCTACCTGGGAGGAGAAGCTGTTTCTGTTAGCTGCAATTGCAGCTTCTCCTAAAAAGGCACACATTTTACATTGAGTGGAAGATCTGGTCTGTGCTTCTTAAGGCGTCCAGCTCCCAGCAGAAGCAAGGGGCTCATGGTGCTTCCATTCCTGCCCTGCTCTGTGTCTCTGGAATTGGGTGTTTGGGGCAGTCAGACTTTGATATGGTAGAATTGACAGCATAGGAGGAGGAATGGGCAGAAGTTTGCCTGTGCCTCGTAACCTTGATGTTGGTGACCAGTTGGTCATGCTGCAGTGGCGCACTTGGGGCAGGGCAGGACCGGCCACCAGGACCCCTGGTATCAATATCCGTTACAACTTTTACAGGAAGTTGTAGAAGAAAATTGTGACATGCTTACGCACGGTGGCTTTCGGTCTCTGAGTGTTGTACTTTTGATCAGCTTCTTGACCAAATCAGATGGATGTTGCCTGTCTCTTAAAATGTTTTCTTTCCTTCACTTAGGAAGCGCTGGAAGTCCGTAAACCTCAGTTCATTTCTCGCTCACAAGAACGACTGAAGAAGCTCGAACACATGGTGCAGCAGAGGAAAGCCCAGCGGAAGGAGAACGTGGGGCAGAAGCAGTCTCTTCTCCCTGTCCGCGCCAACAAGAAGCAGTTCACCGTTCCTCATCCTCTTAGCGGTAAGCTCTGGGTGGCTGAAGAGGCCTGGCGAGACTGGGGGATCCCTGGGGCTGGACCCTTCGCCCGAGGTGACGGTGCAAATGACATCTGCAGGGCTCGTGTTTGCTCTAAGTATCCAAACCTTAGTATCAGGAAGCATGCTCTGGGAGCCAGCCCATTTTGAGAGATTATATATGGGCACTGAATTCAGCAGTAATAACTTGGGACACAAATTTACCATTAGAGCTGGGAAAGAAGCCACACAACTGTAGCAGCCAGGGTAGCAAGTTCAAATTCTTGGCTCCTAACAGATATTTGCAAGAGATCCCCTTTGCCCTTTATAGATTGCAAAACAGACCTCAGGGTGCGAGGGTGACTCCAGCTTGTCTCCATCAACATTCTTCATCTTGAAACCCCTTTCCTGCTGGGAGCTCAGAGAGGGGATGGCCGGCTTTCGAAGAGCTGCAGAGCCGGTGTCAAGCCGACCCTGGGAGGGGCAGCGCTCATTCCCCTCATTAGAGAAGAGATACCAGGAACCTTCTCTCGGCCAGGCACCGTGCTGGGAGCTGGGGATGGTGCAGTGAGCAAGGCTGACCTCAGTCTTTTCTTCATGGAGCTTATAAACAGACTATTAAACCAGCAAGAATAGCAAGAGGAGATGAGGGCAAGAACAGGGACATCAGAGCACAACTGACGGCCTGCCAACTCAAATCTTAAAATCTGGAGGCCTGGGGAAACCTCAGTTTTATTCTTTTGGATAGAGGAGCAAGATTTTTTTTCCTAGGAAAATGTTCTGGCCCCCAGGAGGTGAAATCATGGGTATAATTCTGAATAAAAGTCCTCAGGGGAAATAACTATATCCAATAAAATGCAGCTTAGCAAACATTACCGAGGTCTTGCAGGGGCCTGAGGGACAGAGGACAAAGAGTGTTGTAAGGGCATTCCTGTTAACCTCCAGGGTCCATGGGCAGGCCAAGGTTCCCTCATGCAACCAGAGCACTGTGGGGGGAGTTGCCTAAGACCCTGGGCAAGGGTGGACTTGAATGCATCCTTCTTGTGGCGAAGGATTTGGCAAAACACACTGCTCTTCCCAGTGACATGTTCCAGTAGGCCAAGGAAAGGAAATCAACAAGATGAATGGGCGAAGAGGTCCCCCCCTTGAAATGTGTCTCTCACCAGAATTTCAAGCCAGTTGGCAGATAGAGGCTCGATTTGAGTGTGTTCTCCAGGGTGCCATTTAGTCTCTGGCTCAACAAAGAGTGAGCTGGGTTCAGGTGCTGACTTCTCAAGCTGCTATGAGGGATGACAAATGTCAGCCACAACTGGGAGTCTTCAACAGGGAGGCCCCCTGGGGCCTTCAATGTCTCTGCTTGTCCTGAGGAGGGCTGCCCAGGTACCCATGATGTGTGGGCCCCTCCGCCTCAACATTTTTGAAGATCCTTCTTGATAGGTTAACAAATATAACACAATGCCTCTTTAGAACTCAACAGATTCACATTCACACAAAAAATAGTGTCTGAGGAGCTTCCTTTTGGTCAGATCCCTTTACTTTGTGTAGCAAAATATGGAGACCCAAGGACATTTGGGAACTTGTTATGTGTGGGGCCATGCATCAGCAGCCGTGCTGGGTTCTTCGTCCCCTGGGGCAGCTACCTTCCAGCTGTGCCACATTGTGGGCCCCAAATGGTCTGGAATACCATCATCTCAAATACCAGAGGGAGGCCGCCTTGGTCAGCTCTATTCGTTTCCTGGGACTGCTGTAAGAAATGACCACAGACTGACTAAAATAACAGAAATGTATTATCTCACAGTCTGGAGGCCAGAAGTCCAAAATCAAGGTGTCAACAGGATTGATTCCTTCTGCTGCTTAGAGGGAGAGTCCATCCTACGCTTCTCTCCTGGCTTCTGGTGGCTTCTGGCATTCCTTGGCATTCCTTGGCTTGTAGATGCATCATTCCAATCTCTGCCTCCATCTTCACATGGCCTCTGCCATGTCTGTGTGTCTTTATGTAGAAATTTTCTCTTCTTATAAGATCACAGGCGATGGATCGGGGTCCACCTTAATCCAAGATGACCTCATTTTAATTTGCGTACATCTGCAAAGACCCTATTTCCGAATAAAGTCGCAATCACACATATGGGGCTGGGGATAGGGGGACAAGGACTTGAAGGTATCTTTTAGGGGAGACACAGTTCTATCCACTGCCATCATCCAACTGTGGTGTTTGCTGGAAACAGAAATCCTCACAAGTCCACATTCCTTTAAATGAAAGTCTTAAAACCATATCTATATGAAAGGTGGTGAGACCCAGTCAATAGTAGTAAATAACCAAGTCACCTTTCTATTCCCCAAATTTCAAGACAGTCCTGGCGATGAGACTGCTCTGGACGGGCCTCGGGTGCAAGGGTCTTGCGGCTCTTCTGCCCATCCTGCGGTATTTATGTGTCGATGAGAGCTTTACCCCCATGTTTGTTTGTGTTAGGTCAGTTCAGTTGGACAACTTCGGGAATCAGAGCCTCTTGTGAGCCCGCGCTAGTGAGAGGGAGTGTTGAAGGCCCCATTAAACAAGTCTACAGTACACATCTTGTCTTCAGCCTGTCTGCTGGCAAGACGATAAAAGCAAAATGCACATGTTTTTCTTACATGCTAAATTAGTTAATAAATCATTTGCATGAATGAGCTCTGGCTGCAGTGTCCAGACGTCTGTTAGAAAGAAGGCTTGCTTGCTTTCCGAGCTGGGGTAGCGGCCTCTCATCAGGGCTCGCCAGCGGTCTTGGCTCTGGAACAGACCTGAGCTGTTCAGGTGGGAGCTCTGGCAGCTGACAAACACCCTCCAGGGCAGGGGCTGCCGGGAGAGCAAGCGCCTGCCTCGCAGGGACAATTACAGCGAGGGCCAGAGGCCAGCTCTGCTTCCTGTTGGCTGACGAGTTCTGAGGAGTCTTTGAGGCTCAGAGCAGTGACATGTGTGCACGCATGCACGTGCACGCACATGTGTGTTTGTGTTAACCGGGCTCCCTGTGTGGAGACGGGGATTCTCATGAACATTTGAGAGGGATTGTGGAGAAGCCAGGAAGTGGCATTATAAAGGTCCTGCCTACAGCCCCAGCCTCTCTTTACTGTCTCGTCCCCTATAGCTTGAATTCCCAAAGCCAATAAATGCATGTCTCTTTCCTTGCCCAGGAGCCACCTGGGCCACCTTTGCATGACTATAGCAGTGACATAGGAGCTTCTTCATCCATGTCTTAGCAAACCTATCTTGAGAACCTACTCCGTGCCAGGCACAGTCTCTGGTCTCACAGACCTCGCCACCTTGTGGGGAAAGCACACAGGTAAAGAGGAAATGACCTTGGGATTTACTAAGTGCCAATGAAAGCATTTGTCTGGTTGCCATGGAAACTCATAGGTGTGGACTTGCCCCCACCTTGGGGGTACTGAAGGCACAGTAGTGAGAGTAACCTGAGGTGCTCAGTTCAGCTAGGACTGGAATGTGAAATGAGAGTGTGGGGCAGAGGGAGAGACACAGGGGCCCAAGACGAGCCCAAGGAGGCTAGAAGGCATTGTATCTGCTGCTCCTGAGTCTAAATACTCTGTGGAATGCAGAACAGTGACAGACGGAGAGGTTCTCAGGTGGCACAATGAGTGGAAAGTGGTGACTGCCAAGTTCCGGAGGAGAGGAAATGAGACCTAGGAAGCTGAAGGGGGAAGGCAGGAGGCAGCTTTGCTCTCACTCTCTGAGGTTGCTGACTCCCCAGTCTGAGGGCCTCTCTCTTCAAGTCAGGGCTCCTCCTGCACACTCCACCACTTACCTGGGGCTGTAGGCAAGACTTCCCCATCTTCCCACACTGCTCCTGGCATCCCATGGCGGGGGGAGGATGTGGTCATGTCCAAAGGCACCTAGGAATTAGAGTGGTTCAGAATTAGTCATAGCGTCCACCTTGCAGAATGAATCGGGAGCAAGATGGACTAAAACCACATGGGAAGCATCAGGTACAGGACCTGCAGGAATAGGCGGCCCATCACCTATAAGTGTAGGAGGTACATTACCTGCAGATGTACCTGCAGGAGTAGGCAGTACAGCACCCATAGGTGTAGGGGCACAGCACCCGCGGGTGTAGGGGTACAGCACCTGTGGGTGTAGAGGGTATAGTACTTATGAGTGTAGAAGGTATAGCACCTGTAGGTGTAGGCGGTGCAGCACCTGTAGGTGTAGGAGTACAGCAACTGTAGGTGTAGGGGTACAGCACCTATAGGTGTAGGGGTACAGTACCCGTGGGTGTAGGGGTACAGCACCTGTGGGTGTAGAGGGTATAGTACTTGTGAGTGTAGAACGTACAGCACCTGTAGGTGTACGGGTACAGCACCTGTGGGGTGTTGGTTGTACAGCACCTATTTGTGTAGGGGCTCAGCACCTGTTGGTGTAGGGGTACAGCACCTGAAGGTGTAGGGGTACCGCACCGGTAGGTGTAGGCGGTACAGCACCTGTAGGTAGTAGCTGGTGCAGCACCTGCAGTCTTGCAGGTAGGAGGCAGTACAGCACCCGCAGGTTGTAGGTGCTCAGTCAGCGGCAGCCCTCACTGTCCTCTGTTGACCTATCTGTGGCTCTATCCTGTTCCCACTGCAGCTCCCCAAGCCCGGCCTCATCATCTCCCTGGGCTGGAGGTTCAGCTCAGATCCTCCCTGGAGCCCACCCCCACCCTGCCTGCCTCTGCCTTCCCGCAGCCTTCCCAGTTGGTCTCATTTCTCATTTGCTGTTCTTCCTTACCTCCAGGGACATTCACAATCAGGGTCCCCAAACCACCTGATGGAAGCTTTATCTGTCCCTCTTCCTTTCTGCCCTGCAAAATCCTGCCCAACCTTACTAGCTCGTCTCAAGTCCAGCCTCTTCCTTCATCTCTTACCTGCGAGGCCCTTTCCTCTCCTTCCTGCACTGCATGACCTGGGCAGTGTGATGACTTTCAATTCACAGAGGAGCGCTTGCTCCTTAGGAATCACCGCTGATTCCTGCCCTCAGTGCTGCCAACAGTCAGAAAGCCCAGCCGTGCTCAGATCCAGCCCAGGCTGCTTTGCTCCCGTCTCGGTTGATTCCCCTCTGCCTGTCAATATCTTTGTCATGTCCCCTTAACCTGTGTTAAGAATGTATGGAAAACCCCGCAGGAACATCCTCCTCTTCCATGAAGCCCGCCGTGACTATCCCCATCCAGTCTCCCCACCCCCTTCCATTTGAGTACTCTTGACTTGTGTATCTCTCTAGATCCCCCATCTTCGTACCTTCTTATTTGGATTATAGCCATATGAGTGTGCTGGAAAATTCTCCCTACATCTTGAGTGCCAGTGTGCACACACCACACCAAGTCACTCTGGGACGCCCTCCTATGTGCACTGAAGCAGACTGAATTAATCTGAATCGCGTTAGCCACACTTCCGAGGGTGAGCCAAGTCAGAGCTATTCAGATCACGGACCAGTAGAAAAACGGAATTCTCCTGAAGGCACTGCAGAATTCCTTCTCCGACGATCTGCTTTCACTGACGATTCTTGGCTGGAGCAAGTATTAAAGTTAATTTGCATTCCCAGAGCATCTAGCTGGAGAAGTGACCCAGCAGATACGTGATGGCTGGGGAAGTCACCGCAGTCATAAAATCGTGCTGCTCATCGTGCAGCAAGCCGGGCCCTGGCTATCACCTGAGCTGATCTCGTGAATGTTTTTCCATAAAACATGAGAGTAAATATTTGTGGATAGTTCTCCCAATATTACTCACAAAGAAATTTTAAAATGTGCGTATCAGATGCAATTAAATTGTAAGTTCATCAGTCTGCAAAGAAAACAGGGAGCGTGATTTAGCTAAAAGGCTGTCTCCTTGATTCAAAGACATTCGCGTGTAGAACATATTAGTGTCCTTCCCAGACCAATGAGAAAGTGTAGTGTGTTTTTTAAGGAAACATGTGAAGAAAAGACCAGTTTATGTCCACTGATTAGAAGTAGACCTAAAGGACGGGTTATTTACAATTAAAATAACATAAGGTGAAAACACAGAGTTGCAGACCAGTGAGGAAAACCGAATTCAGGGGACATTTCTTTTCCCGGTTGTCTTGATTTTATTTTCCAAATGATCTCCCCTTTATCCCACACTGCAGCTCAGTAATAAACCTGTAGTGACACTAAGGGTATAAATCTGCTTGGCAACGAGAATGAAAGTTTATTCATCATCTATAAATCACCCTATTTTGTGGTTCTCTAAAAAAAATGCTGGGAAGCCCTGGAATTGGAGCAAACAGAGACTCCCAGATCCACAGTGAGTCTTTCTGATTGTGCTAGATAGTGCTGTTTTCTGGTGACGTGTGTGAGTTGAGCCATTGTTGAGGTTCCTTTAAATGAGTAATTTAAACTTGCCATAATGTGGAGAAATACGCCAGATTTTCTTTTTATGTATAGAGATTAAATCCTGTCCTATAGCCACAAATAACGACTTTGAAAACTGAGAACTATTTATCACTGTTAATGTTCTGCATTTGGTCTCCCTTTTCTCCCCAGTGTCCTCAGGCCTAGAACTATCCAAACACAGTCCAGAGGGAGAGCAGGCCCTTCAGGTCCCTTTGAGAAATGTCTTGTATTCTGTGTGGTTGGAGGGTTACAATGCCCAGTGTATGTTAAGGGCACTGATGAACCCTGCAACAATGAAGACTGCTTAAATTTGTTTAAGCTTGTTTTCCCTAAACTTCTTTGGCTTTGGAATGCTTTCATCTAATTCTTGAGAGTCCACTTTGGAAACATTGCTCTAGGAATCTTTACTTATAGAAACATCTACCATGCTTTGCTAAAGAAACCCCAACTGGAGTTTCGATCTGCCATTTTCCACAGAAATCTGGGACTGTGGGAAGGAGGTCTTGCTCTCATTACCTGCGTCCCTCGGTCTAGCAATGCCAGGAAGTGATGCCTGAGAGCCCTGGGGACCTCTGGGCAGTGGGGTGTGGGGTGTGATGCTGTCTTCACAGTCTGTGGCTGGCTTTGGCTCACCGGATGCTTGTCCACAGACAGGCCTTCCTGGACCTGTCTCCATGTGGGCTACCCTGGCATCGGTAACAATGCCATCATGCTGGTGCCCAGCACAAAGTCCATCAGAGAAAGAGGAGCCAGTCACAGTCCCTTTGGAAAGTACTTCACAAATGTCACCATCTGAAATAACCAGGGAGAAAAGAGAGTCAGATTTATCAAGTGAAAATACAGGGTTCCCAGTGAAATTTGAATTTCAGATTAACAAAACATTTTTCAGTATAAGTATGTCCCAAATATTGCATGGGACATACTTACGCTAAAAACTGTTTCATTGTGGATCCGAAATGAAAATTTCACTGGGCATCCTATATTCCATCTGGCCATCCTTCTGCAAAGCCTCGAAACCCACTCCAGGACTTGGCTTTTTTCCTCATCACTTGAGTTACCTTCTGTCAGTGGTCCTCAAACCCGAGCGAGCACCAGTATCCCCTGGAGGGCTTGAGAAAGTGAACACCACTGGCCCTTCCCCAGCATCTCCCAATCCGATGATCTGGGGTGGGGTCAAGAATCTGCATTTGTAACAAGTTCCCAGGTGATGCTGATGCTGCTGGTTCCAGAAGCTGCACAGATATTGGCATTTATGTGAAAATATAAGCCCCACTTTGATGAACCACAACCATAGATCTTCCACAGAGAATAAAAATCCCATAGATTCCATCAGGAACTCAGTTCTCAGGACTTTTACTTCCTGACTTTGAGAACTGCGGAAAGTGACTGAACCACGAGACCTCAGTTTCCTCCCCTATAAGGAGGAAAGAAGACCTGCTTTACTGGGTCATAGTTAGGAGGAACTGAATCACGAACTGGGGCCTCGATGCAGGGGACACTTGGGGAATGGTGATAGCATTGTTGCTGTGGTTTGGTCTTCACGGGTTACAGTGCGCTTTCGTATGGACCATTCCCTTGAGACCTCCTAAGACCCTTTAAAGCAGATGCTGTCCCCCGACTGAGCAGAGGAGGAGCTGACTCAGGGAGCTTGAGCAGCCTTTCCCAGAGCACACAGGTGCCAAGCTGAGGCCTGAACTCACCCAGGTCTGCAGACTCGGAGCCCGAACAGACATCTTTACCATGGTGTGGAGGGTCAGGCTGGCCAAAGGAGGCATCAAATGGACATCATAAAAGTATAATGTTTAGTTTACTAATGCTCATGTTATTTTTATGTAAGTATAAACAAACTATGAATTTCCTGCCATATGTAGCGAGGTCACTAAGAAGTGGGGTTATAAAATCTTCAGGGCTGGGGAAGCTGCCCACCCGCTGCTGGTTTGCCTTCAACTTCCCCAGTGAGCTGTTCGCAGAAAATGCTGTGCATCGCCTTGCCTGCTACTGCAGGCCTCCCATGGGGAAATGCATGTTTTCAGCAACTGATGGGAGCCCTTGACGGGGCTTCAGATTGTGAGCTTCTGGTCTTGAGTAGGGATCTGGGTTAGGTTGAGAGTCACTGATCCTACTGACACCCGGGTAAGCTGAATTCACACGGTTGCAGCTTGCTGTTCTGCGTGGCCTTGGCTGCCTGCCATGCTGGCAACCAGAGATGGCTGGTGCAGGAGAGAGCCACCATGATACAGGCCAGCCTTCCTTTGCGGCCCCTGGGGCTTTTCTGGGGCTACTGGAAAGCCTTGGCCCTCTCTGTTCTTTGCTGGATCTTTGAGGAGTAACCAGGCAAGACATATTAACCCTAGGTGTCTTTGGCCCTGGAGGTGGAGTATGAATGGGAGGGGGCAGGGGTGTTCGGGGGGTTGGTGGGGAGGAAATAGAGGAGAAGAGATTCTCCCTTGTCCTCTAGGGGTTCATGTGCCACTTTGGGAGAGAGTTGGTCAGGAAGACAGCTGTAAACCAAGTCTAGAATCATCTAAGAGAAGACCCTGAGGGAGTAAGGAGGAAAAACGGGCTTGCGATGGAGCTCTTGGGCCCAGGAGATGGAGCAGGATTGAACTAGGGATTGCATCAAGATTCCATTTCTCTCAAAAAATGTTTTTCATAGACATGTTTGACTTGGGCATCTGGTCCCTGTAGTTGGGGGAGCTGAAGCCATGCTCCTCGTGTCTTGCCTGCCCATGTTTCATCAAGGGTTCTCCCGTTATGCAGATCCATAGGGGGCTCGTAGGTTGCCAGCATTCATGGTGAGTCCTTTTCATCACCACCCCCTCCCAGGGGGGCAGACCCTTTCTCAAATCCATCCTTAGCTCCCCAGCACCTCATCTTTTTGTGGAAGCCCCCAGGTGGGGAGCCTGCTCTAAACTAGAGCATAAATCTCTGCGTGCAGGAGCTGAGCTCTCCTCCAGGAAGGTGATTCATTGTTTAAGCAGGAGCTCCCTCATCCCGTTTCTCGAAAAGAAAAGAAATAGATGCAAAAAGAAATAGATGTCTCTGGAGACCTCTGGTTTATTCTCCTTTCTTGTTTTTGTATGCCTTCACCAGAAGGGGCTGAGAGCCTCGTTGCATTTCTGCAGTCTGACATCAGCATCTCTCTTGTGTGTCCAGATGATAATTGGCGCACAGTGTTGTTTTCATATAAGTGCCAGCATCAAGGCAGCTTCCACCCACCTTCCAGCTCCCTGGAACAGGCTGCTCACCACGTGGAACTGTCATTCAGGGGCAGGATTCCACAGAAGGCTAGAAGTGATTTTAGAAAAATGAGGATGTTTATCCAGCAGTAGATTTTATCATCACAAGAGCATTTCAGAAGGAAGCAGCCTACGAGTCTTCTAACTCACTCTTGCGTGGTGCAACGTGCACCGTTTAATTTCTGGAGGGCTAGTTAGTCCAGAGGGCACAGCTTTGCTGTTGCCTACCTCAAGCAAATTAGAGGTCCCACTGAGGTGAGCTGAATAGAAAGGGCGAGCAAGAAATTGGATTTAGCTCCTGAAAACCATGATGTAACTGCTCCAGCGGCAGGAAGGCCAACTGCTCATTGGCTTTGAAACTGGCGTAGTGAAAAGTCTGTGATCTTAGAGTACAGACGTACTGGGGCCCTGTTTTAGGGGAAAATTTCTCTAGAGATTTTTTCCCCCTAAAACATTTCCATTTCCTTTGGGAGGCCTAGTCTTTAATAGGAGATTCTGGGAGGTGTAGACTTGGCATCTACACTGCAAACCGGCTTATTGGCTCCTGGCTGAATTCTCTCCAACAGGGATCTCCTGGTTTCTCAGATGGGGAAGCAAACGTGTGAGTGATTCTTCTGAGTGCTCAGGGTGACTGCAGAAAAGCCGCTCTGGGAGGGCCTTGTGCTAATAAGTCTGGTGTGAACTTGATTACCATTTAGATTACTTGTGCAATCAGCAAAGCGAAGCTTTGCAATCAGAGCTGGCGATAAGGGCTCCATGTGGACGAAAAAGAGCCCTTGCCCCATAAACAGCCAATCATGCCGGCAACCGACCGGGTGATCCTTGCTGCCTCCTGGTGACACTGCCAGCTGTCTGAATGTTGAGGCCACCTGTCCCTGTGTGTGTGTGTGCATGTGTGTTTTGCACACATGTGAGGTGAAGGTTATAATAAACACCTGCCTGTGTTTATAGAGATCAATGGGATGTCAACACTTGGCTTTCACTCAGCTGCTCCCCCAGAGCAGCCTCGGAAGCACCAAGATTTGGTAGCTGAGTGTTTGCTGACTTTGAAGCAGGCAAGGGCTTAAGCGTGTCTGGCTTTGCCAAGTGAAATTAGCAACAGGCCTGTAGTTTGGATATAATAATGAGCCAGACACAGAGACTCAGGGTTAAGAAAATAATAATAAAAAGAATTTTCCAGAAATACAGAAATGAGCAACTTACTTTAGTAATTTTATTTTTAAAATAATTCTTCTGTTTGAATGATAATGGGAAGTAAATACTACTCTAGTTCTTTCTCCTCCACATTAGTGAATTAGAATACACAAAGCTTCAAGGAAAATTCATGAAAGACCCATAAGTGGGCTGAAAGTTGTTCTCACCAGTCACTTTAATTTTATAAAGGCAGAATTTTCATTAAAAGGGAATTGATAGATGGGATTTCACTGTATGTTTGAAGAAAGCGCGTGCAGGTTGAGGTCCATCCCGTGAAACAAGGTCCCTAACGGGTCCTGCCGCGTGTGTCTTGAAGAACTCTCTCTTGCTGCAGGCAGGTCCCTGTGGTCCTGCTGCATTTCCACCTGGGCTCCCCTTCCCCCCAGCCCTCCTGCTGCTGTCCGGGGACCCCTCTCTTTCTCAAGACGCAGCGCGGCTGTCGCCTACTGTGCGGTCTTCCCAGCCCCGCCTCTTCCCTGGTGGACAGAGCATTCTCCCATGAGCCCTCTCCCTGTGCAGATGTTGGTCCTGGCACCTAAAGGTTCTCACCCTTTGAGCCCTTAGTCTTATTTGTGTCCCTACTGCAGAGCACCAAAGAAGTGAAAGGTTAACTGTCATCACATGAGTGGTGACTCAAACCCAAAGCCTGGGAGCCATCCTGACTCTTCTCTCCCAGCCCCGCACTCACTTTGTTCAGTGTGGAGTGCTGAGTCCTCCCACCGCTCGGCCTGTGCTGAGCACTGCCGTCTCTCATTTACCGCTGCAGCCACCTGGTCTGTCTCCCTGCTGCCATATTTGCATCCCCTCCACCCAGTTCGTGCTCTGAGCAGCCGCTAGAGTCATCTTTTAACAATATAAATCAGATCTCCCATTTAAAACCCCACGTGACTCTCCATCTCTCTTACTCTAAGGAAAACCCCTTAACAGGCCTGTAAAAGGCAACATGGGTGTTTCCCAATTCTGGTGCACATTAGAATCATCTGGAGATTCCGGTCCAGATTCCAATATTTACACATGGGAATCTGGTGAAACTCCCCAGGTGGTGGTACAGTGTGACCTGGGTGGAGGACCACTGCTGCCCTGCTCCTGCCCCTCTACCTGCCTGGCTTCACGTCATGCTCTCATGCCACCCTCCCTCCCTCACGCTGCATACACCATGGCTCTCACTCCTCCTGCCTGAGGAGGAGTTCATTGTTCCCTCTACCCAACCCCCTTCACCCAGATCCTCTGCTGGCTCTTGTCATTCCTGTCATGGTTTAACTATCTCCTCCCCGAGGGGCCTTCCTGACCGCCCAGGTCCCCCCGACCTCATGGCCTGGTTTCCTTTTCTTCGGAGTACTTGCCTCATATTCTGTAGGTTGTTTGTTAGTTATTTGACTCCTCCCTCAACAAGTGAGTCTCATGGTGGCAGGATCTTATCTATTTTTTTCTTCTGAGCATCACCTGGCAACAGAGTAGTTGCTCATTAAAGGTAGAAGGATGGCGTATAAGAAAAAGGAATTTTGAATTGGTCTCATGGGAAATGAACTAGCACTTTCAGGGTTCCTGTCATGCAGATTCTGCAACCATGGGTTGGTGGCCAAGTTCTGAAGTGAAGAGCATGTGTGGCCGGAGCTGGGCTGATTCGGGCTGAAACCCAGCTCTGCCACTCACTCGTTCAATGTGTGCACCTGAGCAGGAACCACTCAGCCCTTTGAACTTTGATTTCCCCAATCTGAAAATACGAAAAAATCATGAGTGTGTCATAGGGTTGGTATGAAGATCAAGGGAGACCATGTAAGGAAGCATCCTAAGCGCTGGCAGCATTATTACCGATAATAATGCCGCTTTGCTGCGCTGCTCCCTCCCCCTCCCTTTCCACTTCCTCCCCGAGACAGACCCTGGATAGTAGGTGCCTTCTTTGAGCTCTGGTGAGTCTGGGAGCCCTTAGCAACCACTTGCTTTGTTTCAAACAACCTCCTCCAGGCAGGAAGCACCTCCCTTTCTTCCTTTCGCTTTCCTCCTGGCCAGAAAGGCCCCACTAGTCACCAGACGGGCTTGCTGCTGTTACGAAAACTCAAAGTCAACGGCACCCAACATGCACACGCTTCCCCAAGGTGCGGGTGGTGCCCGGCAGTGGGGGAGGGCCCTTGTGGAGACAGACCTGTCTGTTTTGCACCTCACAGGGGCTGCTGGGCCCAGACTTGAAACTTCTGCTGAGACACAGCAGGCCAAAGAGAGTTCAGAAAACAAAACAGTGGAGGTGCCAAATAGCTCACATTTGCTTTTGTTTCCTCTTGGAAATGAAACCAAGGCTTCATTGTGGTATCAGGTGCTCTAAAGAAACAAACTCAAAAAAAAAAAACCCAAAACAAACAACTAATTTCTGAGATAGACCACATGCAACTGGATTGAGCTTATAAGAATGCAACAAACACAATTTTTATTCCCTTGGGACCCCATCTGCCTGCATTAGCCTCACCCTGACTTTGAGTAGCTCCTGAGGAATGCTAATCCAGACTTGAGCCAAGACCCTGACTGTCTTAAGGAGACTCCCCATTTCTTTGGGAATGCCGTTGGGATTTTCCCGAGGCCCCGGGCTCTGGCCTGGCCCTGTCTGTAGTGACAGCCAAGGGTGGGCACTGGGAGGTGTCTCAGCACATCACAGACTTCATGGTGATGTTGACTGCTCCTCATTCTTGTGGCCCGGTGCCTTTCCAAACACTGGGGACAATGTCCCTTAACTGGGAAAATTCTTCTGATTTCTTTCCCCTTTCTCCTATTTCTCCTTTGAATCTCGTCTTTGAAGTTAAGTAATGGTGCCATTTTTTTCTTTAATATCTCCACAGAATACAAGCTTAGCTGCTGTGTGCTTTCCGTATCGTAAATTGGTAGCCATGTTTGTTCTATTTCTCCAGAGGGAAATAATCCCTTAGTATCCTGTCTCTACCCCACCTTCTTGTATATTCCTGTAAAATTCTGCTTATTCTCAAGCCTGAGAAGTCTTTGGTGGCTCCACTGGAGTGTTAAGCAACGGGGACAGGCCCAGGTGGAGGAGATTAATAGAAATATGCCAGGTCTTTGCTGGGGATCCCAGGAGCCCACTTCAACTCTGCAATATGGAACAAGGATGCTGAGTTGCCTGTCTGCTTGTGCTGAATGAAGGTGGTGAGCTGGTTACTGTCCAGGTGTTCCAGAAAGTGTGGCAGCTGCTCAGACACACCTCCATGCAGTGAGCACCCCAGGAGCATTTTTGTGTGCCAGACTCTTGGCTAATCTATCTGGCTCAGAGCCTCATGGGAATTTCAGTTATTGTTAAAGGGTTTACGCTATTTTTTTAAACAAATACTATTTTTAAGATGTGCCATCTGTAAACATCGTTGTGATTAGTAATATATAATTATGTTGAAAAACATTCCAGACTCATAGTGATTTCTAGCCACAGTGCACTTTCTCAGGCACGGGACACTAGACGGGCTTTACTGTTAAGTTGTGATCCATCACATTTTCTGATGCTGGAAAGGGGCGATCCTTCCACTAGGACAGATGCAGAGGCTGAGCACCCCGATGGAGGCCCAGAGGTGAGAGCGCCTGCTCTCAATGCTCTAGTGAGAGCTGGGAGACTTCCTTGTCCTTGGAGGCACCAAAAACCTGGGGGGGGGGGTTGTGTGTGGGACAACTGCACACCCAGCACCAGGCACCCAGGTTGACACTGAAGCCCATTTTAGTGCCACCTGGCATTGCCCCCAGCAAACCCTGACTCTATTGCTGAATGGAGCCTGCAAAGCAGCCGCTGTCCATAAAGTACGTCAGATGCTAACCTGGTCCTTCATGCTCATATTGGACCACTGCCAAGACCAACCTGGTGGTTGTCGATTTCAATACAAGCGTTTATGGCATATGAGTGTCTACTGAGTCCGGCAGTATTCGTAACAGGCTGGGGCTTAGGTTAAGGGTCAGTGACGGAGTGTGAACTAAGTCTGCTGCAATGTTTCTCTAAAAACGTGCGACATCCATACCTTCTGAATTAATCCTCTTTCCATTTTTTCCAGATAACTTGTTCAAACCCAAAGAAAGGTACATTTCAGAGAAGGAGATGCACATGCGATCTAAAAGGTACTCGGTTATCTTGTGAGGTTGAAGAAAGCAGGGGAGGAGGGAGTCAGGATCCATGCGCTGTACAACAGGGCCACTATTTCTGGGTCCATGTTTAAGGTCTGAGATCTTCTTGGCCGTGAATTTGAAAAGTTGGCTAAAAGAAGTGCAGTTGTTGAATTGTGCCCCTGAACATTAATGCCATTCTTGGAAAAACCTTAGGAAAGTGGTGGGTCTTGGATTCTGAACCAATCCAGTAATTGGTCTCTAAGAGATCCCTGGACTCATAATGGGGACACTTCTGCACATTCTCATCATCGCCCTGGGCAGGTGCTGTTTGTCACTGTGCGCCTTTGAAAGTAATTTTATGAGGATGAGAGAAGCTGCTTCTCCTGAGGGCCTCCACAGTGGCAGGGCCTGCAGGAAAGACCCAAATTTGGAAGCCAATGGCATGTAGTAGCCAGCGAGGCCACACAGGGCCACGGGCCAGCCTTCCTGGCACTCCATCCCCAGTGGGCTTGGCGGCCCTGTGGCCAGCAAACTCGACCTGTTCTCCTGGGCTGGTTGCTATTCTAGACGCCCTCTAATTCTCACCAACCTGATGCCCACCAAGGCTGCCATTCTTTCTGAGACCTGGCCTCCTAACCAAAATGTAATAGCCCGATAGCGTTGGCCAAGTTTATGCTAGTGAAATGTCATTAGTTTTAAAAAAGTACCTAGCACTGGGAAGAATTATAATAATTGAACCCAATTGATAGTGCACTTAGAGAAACCACTGAAACAGGAAGAATGTGTTTCTCCCCACTCCAGGCACAAAATCTCTGCTTTTCCCGTGAGAGGTAATATTAGGTTGTTCTTGTGATAGTTAGCCAACTTTCATCATCTGTGGGAAACCTCTTCGTAAAAAAAAAAGCCAAAGTCACGAGAAGGGGGACCATCCCATTAACGACCTGATTCACAGCATTCTAACTGGGGCTTTTAAAGGGCCTCTGGGTTTTAAGACTTGCTGTTTCAGAAGTGCAAAGTTGCATATACCTCATGCCAAAAGCATTCCTTTCTCAATTTAACGAAAAGATTCAGCCAAATCTTCCCCTCCCAGTCCCTAAACCCACCACTGCTATTATGGAGCCACACAATTAAGATAATAGATCTCAAAGCAGCATTACAGAGAGCATTACCCTATTATTTTACAAAAGGGGACACTGAGGCTGGAGAGGACAAATGAGCTGGGTGAAGCTGCACCCACATGATTGGCTTCCCCAGCCAGAAGCCAGGTCTCCTGTGATGGAGTCAGTAACTGGGTTTTCACTCTGCTCTGTGGGCTGTGCCCTGGGGGGCTCTGACCCTGGCTCTCAGACCCCACTCACCTGCAGAATCACACCAGAGCTTTCTTTTCTTTTGTATTCTTTGTTATTAATTGTATTGTTAAATTAAATTCTTTTTTTCTTTTTTGAGGAAGATTAGCCCTGAGCTAACTGCTGCCGATCCTCCTCTTTTTTCTGAGGAAGACTGGCCCTGAGCTAACATCTGTGCCCATCTTCCTCTACTTTATATGTGGGACGCCTGCCACAGCATGGCACACCCGGGATCCAAACCGGAGAACCCCTGGCCGCCGAAGTGTGCACTTAACCGCTGTGCCACGGGGCCGGCCCCTAAATTAAATTTTCATTTAAAAAATTCCAACAATGGTGATAAAGCCAAAGTCCCTTGTAACCAACTGTCCGTCTTCCCACTGCACTGCCCAGCCCCGGTTCCATCTCCAGGGACACCCACAGTTATCAGCCTCCTGTGTGTCCTTCCAGGCCGTTTCTATCTGAAGTTTTATCTGAAACTCCCCATAGGATTCAGACAGTCAGCATCAGGAAGAGGGGTCTCGATGGATCTGAAGGGATTTCCACTGGGGAGCTTTGGGATAGTCAGCTTTCCTACTGATGCCTTACCATCTTCCCCCTGGTCCTTCCTAGAATAGCTCCTGGGTGTGGCAGCCATGTGTTCATTTATTCATTCAAACCATATCGATGTCCACAGTGTGCCAGGCACTGTGCTAGGCACAAGCATGTCCCGGGTTACTTTAGCTGCATGGTTGGGGGACAATGTTGCATAAAGTCACACAGACTGAGGTTTGAAACCCAGCCCACCCTTAGCCAGCTGAGGGACTTTACAAGGCTCCTGACCTTGCTGGGACCTCATATGCCAGCAGGACACTATAGGCCCCTTCCAACTGTCATGAGGATTAAATGAGAATATTTGTGTCAGATGATTAACCTAATGCCCAATAACCAAGATAATGTCGCCTGATTTAGTCGCCATCAATATTTTTATACTTTGTAATTATTATTTTAACAGTGGAACCTGTTAAACAAATTGTGTCTGGCTTTCAAACATGAGAGAAAATGAAAAAGAGATGTTTAGCCAAGTCCACATATATAGCAATTCAAAAGCTTGGGGTACAGTGACTCCACTGTGTCCATGATTCTAGCAGAAATGCTGTTTGGCATCAGTACATAAATAGTTTCTGTTAGGAGGTGGGAAAGAAGGATCCAGAAGAAGGATCCCTCAGGCCCTTGTAACTTGGAAGCTCCTAGTTTTATACCAGGACAAGAACATAATACTCATGGCTGAGATGTAGTTGGAAACAGCTGAATTAGGAATGCTATAGCTGAAGAGGTAAACACACACACAGTTATGTGTGTTATTCCAGTATAATTCTTGACACTTTCATTTATTTGCTGCTCCTCTTCTAATTCACAGGGAGGCAAAAACTGAGGGGCAAAAATGTATTTGGGGGCAAGTTTATGCTGAGAGTGGCGAAACAGTGGGGTTGGAATCTCATTTTACAAGCAAGTAGTTCACTAGCATAGAGAATGGAGGGACAAGAAAAGTGACTTCTAAATAAATAACCAGCCTCTCCAGCCGGGCCCTGGCTGGGGCTCGGCCTGGCGCCGTCCCTGCCCCACAGCCCCGTTCTGGAGACTGTCAGGGAAGCCCCTGGTCTGGGCGTCTCACAGATCAGGGACACGGCCACGTGCAGCCGATCTTGCCTTTGAAATGGAAGCGCCTGCTGACGAGACAGGACGCAGACCCACACCAGGCACACCTTGTCTTGCTACCATTCAAAATATTTTCTGAATCTGTTTCAGAATCTATAATAACTTGCCAGAAGTTAAAAAGAAAAAAGAAGAGCAAAAGAAAAGAGTGATCTTACAGAGCAACAGACTCCGTGCCGAAGTCTTCAAAAAGGTAACGGCCTGGCCGCCAGCAGGTGTGATGTGTGTGTGGCGCACAGATGCTGAGTCTGAACTTGACGTCTCTGTCTCCTACTTCCCTAGCAATTACTGGACCAGCTCCTTCAAAGGAACGCAGTCTAACCCAGGCTGCCCCGATGACCCACTGCCTGGACCCGGGATGACTTCAAATGCTGGATAAACCATTAAACTTAGTGTTCTCTTCACGACATGAAACATTTATTTTACTTTTTTTTCCATAAAGGAAAACATAGCTTCCTGAATTGCTGACCCAAACCAAGCAGAAACAACAACCCTCGAGGAAATGGGTCAGCAGACTGTTGTGGGGTGATCGACTCAACGTGACCCACTAAATGCAGTCTCTTCATTTTTTTACTTCAGATTTTATCTTTTGCTTCAGATTTTCCCCCCATACCATTTCCACCCAGGCAGAAGGGCCTCATACACTCTCGTGGGCTTAGATCCCTGGGGGTTAGTTTTTTTCATCAAATTTCTGGGACCCAGATCCATCACTTTTTAAAAACCAACCGCAACTTCTGCCAGTCCTGCAAACTCCAAACTTTGGGTCATCACATGGTATGTCTGAGAGTGCTCTGGATGCGTGCACCACGTAATTCCAGAAGCTGGCTTCGACAGTAAGTGGGTGCTCTGCCAGAGACTGGGGAGGTCTGTTTCTTCATGACCTGGGGTGGTCAGACAGCCCTCGCCACCCCCACACACACGCCAGCGCCTTTCTTCATTTAAGAGTCTATTTCCACAGAAGCTATGAGGGCAGAATTGGCTGAAAAAAATCATAGGTAACTCCAGTGTTTTTTCTGCAACCACACCCCCCCCCCCCCCCAAAAAGCTATGTTGCTAAAAATGACCTGATGGCTCCAACTCTGCCATTCGTTCTTCCAAACATTTACAATGTCCATTATTTATAAATGTGTATTTGGGGAGTTAAGAACAAGCTAGCTTTTACCAAAAATGGAAATAAATGCAATTATTTCAAGAATTAAAGTGTTTCTCTGCTACGTATTCTGTGCTGGGAACTGAGCAGCACTGTAGGTGACGCTCAATCAGACATGCTGCCAGGGCCCAGCGGGGCCTCTGAGCTGCTCCTCCGCCACCCTCTCACCACCCCGGAGCCCGGGTCAGCAGCCTTGTTCTTCCCAACGCCCTGGAAGAGAAGGTGTTCTCAGAGAGCTGGCATGAGAGAAGCAGGGGAACTGTTGAGAGCAAGGTTTAGGACCCCGACCACCCAAAACTCACTAGGAACCTCCCAGGAACAAGGAGGAAGTTTGGAGGATTAAGCAGGAGCCCTGGGGACACCTCTGACCCCATCCTGAGGTAGCCACCCTCCTTCCCTTTTCCCACTGCTGCCTACACCATACCTCTTTCTAGAATGCCTTTCCTCTACGTGTCTGCTGGAAAACTCTTTAAAAAAACTCAGCCCCTGGGCTCTTGTCTGATGCCTTCCCTGCCCTGCACTCCAGTGCAAATTGGCACTTCAGCATTTGCACATTTTGTGGGGACCTGTGCCATCTTGCCCACATGAGACGATCGAACAACACTATCAAGGGCAGAGAGTGGGATTCACATCCAGGCTGTACTGCTCCCTGGTCTCTGCCCTTAGGCAAGGGTATCTGGCCGGATCGTATCGGAGAGAGAAACCACACAGTGAGCTGAGCAGGGCAGCTTAAAGTATATAATTATTAACCATAACAGAGGATAGCAGTACTGAGGGATTGGCTAGTGATGGGCACAGAGAATTCAAAAGAAGACAGTAGGAATAGCGGATAAAAAAAGACAGTGTTAGCCCAGAAAGAGTATCTTTTCTACCCCTGGGCTGTGACATAGATATTGTTGGCAAGGGGATGGTTGTGGCTGGCAGGTGACAGAGAAGTTTCTGTGGTGCCATGCCAATGCAACCTGTTCAAAATGTGCCCTCTAGAACTTGCCAGAGATCCACTCTCTAGGATGCATGGGGAGCTGTCTCGTCGGAGGCACTCTGCTACAGTACCACCCAAGGGAGGGTCTGGGGGGGGGCGGGGGGAAGCAGCCGGCCACCGCGTGTCACCAGCTTCATGTTGCAGTAAACCACTGAGCGAGTTGCTCCAGGTCCAGGAAGCGACACCCTGTTTCTCCGGCAGTGTCTCTCCAGCAACTTCTACTGACAAAGCTTCCCACTGTGCCCGTGGGCAGAGGGGAAACATTTAAAGGGCCCGGATCCATTTTAACAGAGCAGGCAAAAAGGGTGAATTTGGAGATAGGAAATAATAAAACCCAAAACTGGCACAGCAGGTTATTCATCTTTGCCTCAGTTTCCTCATCTACACAATGGAGATCATGATAGTGCCTCCTCCAGAGGGTTGTTATGGAAATAGAATAAGTCGGTGTGAGTTGGGTGCTTAGAAGAGTGTCTGGCTCAAGCAAATACAACACGAATGTTTCATGTCGTACGTCTGCAGATGTGGAGGCTGGAGTGTCCTGAGCAGCCCTTGAGCACAGCGGCTGTGAATTGTTCATTCTCATAATCCCTCAGTTTGGCTCTGAGAAAATGCCCCCAAAAGACTGTTGAAGTTGTGGGTGTTGCTACAGCAAAAATCAGTCATGCAAACGAGATGCTTCACCAACTTATTTTGTTTCCTCTCAAGCTCTTCTTTCTCTTAGAAACAATTTCAACAGCACAGTTAAGCTTACCCTTAAGGTTAATTCCAGCTTTCTTAAACTTTTTAGTCCTCTTCTGGGATGCTACACCGAATTTCTATTTATATTTTTTAATGTGTTTTTTTTAAAAAAAAACATTTTTAATCAAATCTATGATATTAATTCAGGACAATCTTCCTTCCATACCTTTTTCTTGTTTTTCTTTAATATCTTCAGAGAGTTTCCAAAGCTTTTCCTAACCAATAATTTAAGTTCAGGGCCCAGCCACTTCTAGACTGTTCTGTGACACTTTCCAAGAAGGAGATTTATGTCAGCTAACATGTGAATATCTCAGAATGCCTGGATGGAGCCAACTTTCAGAAGTGCCCATGAAGAGTGTAGCCCTTTGCAAATCTTGATGCCAGGTCTTAAAATCTAAATAATAAGTAAAAGTCAACTTGAGATGATTAAATATCACTGAATAATGTATTTCTGTGCACAGTTCTCACCTAAAAACTGGGGGCGGAGTCCTGGGTAGGAATATGTGAGATCTAGCTTGAGCTCGTCTTCCCTCTGGATACCAGCTAATGATAAGGCTGCAAATGAAAGTTTCAGTTTCTGCTTCCCTATTGTAGTTGTTGTTTGTTTTTTTCATGTTGATGACTGAATTTCAGGTACACAGCATTTCTTTTCTGTTATAATAAGGTTGTAACAGGAATGTAATAATGTTATAACAAGTATGGAAATAAAGGCTTGAATCATAACAGCCATCCCTTATATTTCTCTCAGGAATTGGTCACCTGTCTGTTGGATCCTCTTATTAAAATCAGAGTTCAGGAAAGACTGAGAATTTTGAAATTCTAAGTAGAATTTACCGCGGTAACTTCGATAATTCAATTCCGTTCTGGAGCTGACTTTTTTACAGCTGAGTGTGTCTGGGTTCGGGCATGGAACAGTTCTTCAGCAAGGCGGCAGGTAGCAGAAGTTAGAGATTTATAGCTGGTATTTGTGGGCTTGGACCGAGCAACGTTCGGAATAATTTGAGATGGACAGGCGGTAACGGCACCATGACTTCATGTCGAAGGAGACGTTCCTCCTTTGGTTATTTGTCCCCTCTGCCAGCTGGTAATGGAATAATGGAAAAACAATTGCCTTGGTTTTTTTAGCCAGCGTCTATTGCCAACCAAACTTCCTGGAAGCTGTGTGCTCCCTGAGTGAGTCAGCAAATGCTTGCTCAGATGATACAAGGCTCTTTGAAAGAACTATTTGTGAAACAACCAATTGTCGAAGAGCGGTTGAAAATCTTATTCCTTAAGAAGTTCTCCCATTTCAACACTTGTTGGTGTAAAACTCGCAGGCCCATGGAGCTGTTCTCCGACTGTATCAAATGACCAACAGTCTGAGAATGAGGCGGATCAGATGCAGAACAACGAGAGAGGGGAAGTGCTTGATGTCGCTGCTCCAGAGCAGGATGTCTGACCGTGGGGACGTGAGAGTACTGGGCTAAGAAGTAAGAATGCAATAGAGAAATGATTCACTGTGGCTTTGTGTGCATGTGCTGGCGTGTGCATTAAAAGCAAAGGAAATGATCTGTGAAGTGATTAAAATGAGTCTGTCAGCAGATGGTTCTACCTTACCGAGTTCGTCGTATCTGTACTTGCATCAATACTTGATAATTACCCACGAATGTCTAGCTAAATGGAAACCTTTTGGAATTGGCTGTCATTGAGCTGAACCAGCCCACACCAAGGACTGAGACCTTTTGGAAATCACCCCAGCCTTCTCTTGTCTGTCCCACGCTGACAGGACATCTCCCCACCTATCGGGAGAGTAGGCTGTCAGAAAATTCCGTGAGATTCCACCGGCCCCCCTTTCCAACGCTCCCCCGCCGCCCCCCCCACCCCCCCGCCCCAGCAGTCGGGCTGCTCGTCTGGAAGTGGTGGACTCCTTCACGCAAATGTTTTCTCCACATGGAACGTAGCAACAACTTTGGCAATTCTCCCCTGGAACGGAGGGTTTTTTTCAAGTCTTGTCGGCTGCCTCAGGCACAGTTCTGATCCTGAGACCCCAAGAGACTGTCTGAGGTAGTTGTCTGGGGTGGTGGTGGTGGGGGGGGGGGGGGTTGAAATCCTTCCATTTTTTTTCTGGCTTTGCTAAGAAGGTTTTCACATTCACATTCTGAATGCTGCTGTTACCTGCCAGGCTGCAGCCGGAAACAGGACTTCAAGCAGTGGCCCTTCTCTCAGATCTCAGCGCATCAGGAACTTGAAGAGGGGGGAGGGGGAGGGAGAGGCATCGCTTGCCACTAGGATCTTCAAAAATGCTGGGTTATTCTCGTCAAAGCTTAAAAGAGAAGAGAGAGAAGTTTATGGTCTAAATTGCCGCTGAGAAAAAAACGGATGAATTTCTTTAAATCTTTTTTATGAAACAGCACCAAGAGTGAAAGACATAAGAAAAGTGTCCTGTTGATGACTTTCAGAGCATTCTTCCTTTGTTTAAATAGCTTTGCTTTCCTGACATGCCTGAAATGGGGCAACAGCTGTAACTGACATCAGGGAAAAGATATTACAACCGTCAGCCATGTTAACTACACAAGACGTGTAATATCCTTTCATCAAAGCCAACGAGGCCGCCTGCTTTACTTGCCCACTGATGTCAGTGAGGGGGAAATCATAAATCTTTTCACTGCTGCCGATTTATAAAGAAATAAACCCACACTATGTGTTATATCCACTGTGGTTCCTCATGACTGATGTTATTACACGGATACCAAAGGAATGACTGATGACGATCCACTTAACGCTTACGTGTTGCCAAATATGTGTTTAACATTAAAAGCTATTGAGTGCACATACAGAACTTTTGTGTTTGTTTTTTTGTTTAAAAATATACCTGGAGGCTGCTGAGGCCGGATTTAATTATTGTATGCTGACATAATTATAATTCTAAGTCTTGCTCTCTCAGCTGAAATGTTTGCTAAATCAGAATAACAAAATAATTCAGGATATTTTTCTGGGTGTTTGGTAGCCCGTGACATTTCATTAGCAGGGCTAAGCCTACAACTGATAACAACAATTTTTGCATGGATTAAACTAGGGTGTGTGGACATCAATATTTCTACACGGTGAAATTGATTCTGATCGGTGAAATATGTTTTTGTTGAAGCATTTGTTTCAGATTGGGGCATTGCAATTCTAATTCTCAATTAGCGATTGAGCAAGATTGCCCCACCCCACAGCCACCCAACACATGAAGGGGTTTCTGATTGGTTTCTGAACAGAAGAGGAGAGCCAGAAAGAAAACTGCTGAACGCAGGACCCAGTTCAAAAGTTTCAAAAAATAATACAATCGTGTGTCACTTAATGACAGGGATCTATTCTGAGAAATGCATCTTTAAGCAATTTCAATGTTGTGCAAACATCATAGAGTGTACTTACATACCCTAGATGATATAGTCTACCACACACCTAGGCTATATGGTACTAATCTTATGGGACCACCATCGTATATGTGGTCTGTTGTTGACCAAAACGTCGTTATGTGGCCCATGACTATAACTTAGAACTTTTTGTTTTTGAGTGCTAACCACATGCCACACACTTGCCATGTGTTTTACATTGTAGGGGAGGATAAATTTTCCCTCTATCCTTCTTAGGTTCTCAGCTAAGGCTCTGTAACAAAAGACGGATTAATAAGAGAAAGACGAACAGAAGTTTATTAAAATGTATATCCCATATACCCATGGGAGAAACTCAGGATGAGTAAGACAGTCTTAGATCTTCTTCCAGGGTCCTTGGATAGCAATGGACCTGTGAGGGACTGAATGTTTGTGTCCCCAAAATTCACATGTTGAAGCCCTAGTCCCCTATTTGGCTGTCTTTGGAGATAGGGATTCTTAGGGAGGAATTAAGGCTAAATGAGGTCATGCGGGTGGGGCCCTCATTCAGCAGGATTAGTGTCCTTGTAGGAAGAGTCCCCAGGGAGCTCTCTCTGTCTCTGTGCACAAAGAGGAATCATGTGGGCACACAACAAGATGGCGGCCACCTACAAGCCAAGAGAAGAGACCTCAGGGTGAAATGTACCTTGTTGGCACCTTGATCTTGGACTTCTCAGCCTCCAGAACTGTGAGAAATTTCTGTTGTGTGAGCCCTCCTAAAATGTGAGGTATTTTGCGTGGCAGCCCAGGTAGACTAAGTCAGGACCCTTGCTGTCCTCTGCAGCCATGCTGTTCCTTGCCCATTCTGCTGGCACCTGCTGCCCATGTCTACAGCAGGTGGGCTTGCGCCTGCTGGTTCTCCTTGCTGACCAGGCTCCACTTTTGCATTCCCAGGCACGATGTATCCGCCTGAGGTCTGTAACTCCCATAGACCTCTGGTCTCTGTGCTCTGCTCTGCAGCCCTGTGCTAAGAGGGAACTTTGCTCTCTCTGACATAACCCTCTGGCAAGTTGGCCAACCAGTACCATTAGCTTTCTCATCTACCCATGGGGTATACAGGAACTTCCTGACACTTTCCTGTGTATCCCGGGGAAAAAGCCTGCAAACAGCCTGGAGCAGCAAATTCAGGCCCTTCCTCTGTCCGAGCTAGAGGGAGTGGATTTCTCCTCTAGGTCATCTCCTGGATTGTCTCTGCCCCTGGCATATAGATAACCTCCATGATCTAGTACCTCAGGTAGAGACCTTGATATGCCAAGGAAACTCAGGACACTTCGAAAATTACTCCCTCTCCCCCTACAAAGCTTGGCTTTCGAGACAGTTGTCTCACGAAATATGTCAAGAGAGCAAGCTTTTGGGCTCAAAGCTGCTCAGTGGTCTCTTTACTTTTTGAGATATCCCATTCCTTTTCTTTCTGAGATAAAAAATTTCATGGCTGATGAACAGGTGTTTCCTACACCTTTACAGATCGTGCCCATTTCACGTACAGTTTTCTCAGAATAACCCTAGAGGAGGCAGGAGGTGGGTAGGCTCTGGACTGGCTTCCTTTTCATAGGAGCTGGAGGGGCAGTGTGTGTATGTTGCGGGGTGGTGGGGGGAGATTGGCAAGAGTTTCTAAGTCAGATAAGAATGGAATATTATAATATCAAAATAACTCATAAAAATCCCTTACGTGCCCTCTTGAAGACAGCCTAACATTTCTCGATGCAGGTCTGCAACCCGTCAGAGTTTCCTCCCGCTCTGAATCACATGAAGACATCGGCATGTTTAGGGAATGTGATGCCCCAAAATACCCTTCCTTTAAAATATTAGAATCCCATCCAGCATAGTGAAATGGTCATACTTTGAGAAGCCAATGACCATAGATTCCCATCTCCCATCTGGTTGTCCTGCAAGGCAGAAGCTTCGAGGGGAAAGAGTGAGCATCATCAACTGCTGGTTAAATTGTTCTCTCTCCCTCCCCTGAGCTGGTCTCTGAATTAAGAGAAGCATGTGAGTGCGCCATGACCCGTGGAATAATCTCCACTTTACCTGAGGAAGTGGAGTCAGCGAGAGGATGGGTGTAATGTGCTCAGGTTACTTCCTGTTGGTAGGTTGAGACCGAGACCTGGACCACGCCTGTTTCCCTCCAGAACCACAAGCTCTCATTTTGGCAGCATGCTGCACAGGTGTAAATGTGTCTGAGAATTGAAGATACAGGCGTACTTTGGGATTTCACTAACACTTTAAGTAATTTTAATGACACAGGATAGACTTTTGGTTCCAGGAAGAAAAACTTTTCCTTGACCCTCTTAGGGTCCCTGGTTGGGCCTGAAAATTAAACTGACAAAGATTAACAGGAGAAAAGCAGACAAATATTTAATATAAGTTTTCTGTGACATGGGTGCCTTCACAGGGAAATGAAGACCTCAAGAGATGGTGAAGCCTGAGAGCTTCTATACCAGGTTTGATGAAGAGTGGAAAGTTGTGATAGGACAAAGGGTATGGACAACGTAGAGTAAACTGTGGGAAACTTAGCCAGGCCTATTCATTCAGATTCCTCCCGACATGCCTCCCTCTGCTAAGATAAGGACGCTCCTTTCCTCCAGGTACAGGGAGAGCACCTCTCACCCGGCGGGTTTTCCGACCTGCGTCAGGAAGAAAGAGGAGGTCAGAGAGTTCTTCCTGCACCTGCCATTTCTCAGATTCCTTCAGCTTAAAATCTCCAATATGCCAAGTGGCCATATTTTGGGGGAGCAGGTTCTGAGCTCCATCACACTTCAGTTATGGACTAGAATACCTCAAAGCTTCAGGGAAATAAAATTAGAAGATATTTGCCTTGGAAACTTGCATCCTCAGCAGCGAAATGCCAGGTGCTGCAGAATAAGGAAGATTTAGTAGGTTTATCATAACGTGGGAATAGTGGAATGTGATGTTTAACGACTGAAAGCACCCCTGGGGCAGGGGTTATGTCGTGCTTCTCCTGCCCAGCAACTGGCAGAGAGCCTGGCACCCATGGATGTCATGACGCTCTTCTAATTTCAATGTCATCAGCCATCAGGGCTTCGTTTTTGTGTTACATCTGGGCCTCGGCAGCTGTTCCTCACTTTTCTTCCTTCTGTGTCTTGCTCCGTCTGGGAAAGTGAATGCTGCACAAGTTCTGTCTTCAAAGTCAAAGGGAATGGGACAGACAGACCGTTTTCAAATTCTGAACAGAAGTTGCTATTAAGTTTAAATCACCTTCTAAGAGGTGAGAAAGACTTCTTATACATACACGTAGATAAGTGCCATTCACGTGCCGTGCTTGTTCCTTCAAAGCCCACATTTTGACATTGATGCTCAGAGCTGTGAATGAAGTGCGTGATGGGTAAAGAAGGGAGGAGGTACTGTCAGCAACAATCTTGTCCAGAAGTGGGAACAAACTTCTAAATTCTGAACCTTCCAGGTTACGTCAGTGAAGGAACTTTATTCTTGATACAAAATAACAGTCAAGTTTCATCGAATGTAGGTCACAATTGCACTGGTACAAAGATGTGAGATTCAGGTTTATAACTTTCTCTTCCTTCTATAGAATATATGCATTTCCCTAAACACATATATTATTAAGAACCCATGAAATATTAACTTCATCTAACAATGCATTATTAACAGCATAATCTGTGCAATACACACTTTGGTTTTCTCCAGGCACATTATTTAGAAAACCGAAGCTCCCTTTTTCTTAATGTTGGGGAAAGAGACAATTCTACAAAAGTTGATTTGTAATGATCAAGAGAGTTCATGATCTTGTAGTCGAGGTGTCAACACAGAATCAATAATTCTGTCAAAAAAGTAAGATTTCAAACCAAAGATTGTTTCCTAAAGTTGAGAAAGTACTGGGGCCCTGTGGGAGCACCGTGTCTTTGGAAACGTGCTACATGGGTTTTGCTTTCTGTGGGCACTTTCTAAGATGGGATGTGAAGTCCTGGAACTGCAGTGAGGCCCACCACGGTGATGCTATTGTTGTCTCCATCTGTGTGCTTAAAGACACTGTAAAAAGATTTGCAGCAACAATCGACTTATTGCCTCGAGCTTGTTGACACCGCTTTCCACTTGAAACCAGGCACTGGCTTTGCTGTTTGCAGATGGGCCCTGTGTTATCAACTCTGTACGAATTTTCAGAAATCGTTAACGCGAGAAGGTACACATCATAATCCAAATCTCTGAAGGGAAAGAAGGAAGATGTTGACTTCCATCTTCATTTGGTCCTGTTCTGGGACTCCCAGACTCTGGAAAAAGGTCACCCGCACCGCCTTCTGAGCATATTGCCCTGCGAAGGGCAGCCCCCACACGTGGTTTAAATTCAATTAGCCAGATCCTCTGAGAGGCACCAGCATACCGTTTAGGACATTGCTTCTTGAATTCTCATTTGCAGGCTTAAAAATAATGTTCAAAAGTCATTAGACCGTAAAGAGTTTTCATTACCTTTCATTCGAGTCAACAGCAAACACTTATTGATGGAGTGCCTACTTGGGTGCTGTGCTGGGTAGCGTGTGGGTAGATGGAGAGGGGATGCAGTGCAGAAAACCAAAGTGACTAGAACAGAATATATGGATACATAATGCAGAAGAGTATGGCAGGCAAACCTTTCTAATAAAAGCAAAGGATGAGGCTTTTCTATAAAAGTTGAGGTGTGATGGAAAGACTTAGATCTGATTATACAAAAATGAGAAACTGCTGAATGTCAAAAAACACTAAACAAAGCAAATAGCAAAATGGGACAAATATTTGAAACTGTATGACGATGGGTAATATCCTTTATAACGGCTTGATACAAATCAATGAAGGAAAAACGCTCCAATAGAGAAATCATCAAAGGATATGAACAAGCCCTTCACAGAATAAAGATAGATAGTGGACAAACAGACACAAGCGCTAAACATCGCTAGTATTTGAAGAAATGCAATTAAAATAGCAAAACATTTAAACCTAGCAAATTTTCCCCTTTTTTGGTTAAAGATTAGAAGAAAACTGTAGTGAAAGCACAGGGAGCAATGTGACTTCAAGGTATGGGTCACTGCCTCCCTGCTCCTGCCCGGTTTTAAGTCATCAGCCCTCTCCCCCAGTCCCCAACCCCCCTACTCCCACCTGCACTCTCCACCATGGAGAGCAGCTCAGCTTCCAGGGCCTGGAGTGTGGGGCCAGAGTGGACCACAGCAAATCAAAGGCTCCTGTGAGTGGAAGTGAAGGAGGGGGTCAGAACTCAGAGCTTTGCAAAGAAGATACCGGCCTGCCAAGAGGAGGATGGAGCAGGGAAGAAGGCTGCAGAAAGGAGACACACAGGTGGCATGTCTCGTCCGAAATGCCAGGCTGTGCTTCCTGCAGCTGGAGCCCCTGAAACGCCCCCCACGAGCCTACAGTAGACCCCACTGCCCACTTGAAATGCTTTGAGCCAGGCTCTGCTTCTGGTAACTGACCAAGTGTTCTTACACATTTCCAGTGACAGAGGGACTCGGCGGAAGCTTTCCAGGGGCACTTGGCAATTTGGGTTAGTGGCCCTTCCCAGTGATCTGATTAAAGATTCGTGCCCAGTCGTGTGCCATGACTTTGAATATCATCTTATGGATGTAAGCAATTTCCTTCTTGTAGAACTTTTGTTTCCAATTTTTCACTATTAAAAATATTTCAGGGGGCCAGCCCGGTGGCGCAGCCGTTAAGTGCACACATTCTGCTTCTCGGGGGCCTGGCGTTCGCCAGTTGGGATCCTGGGTGTGGACATGACACTGCTTGGCAAAAGCCATGCTGTGGGAGGCGTCCCACATATAGAGGAAGATGGGCATGGATGTTATCTCAGGGCCAGTCTTCTTCAGCAAAATGAGGAGGATTGGCAGTAGTTAGCTCAGGGCTAATCTTCCTCAAAAAAAATATTTCAATAATATTTTCTCTCACCACACACACACCCATACACATATAAAATACATATTATGAAAATATATAATTTTACATAATATACAATATGTATGTAGAATATGATATATAATTTATATAACATATGGTGTATATAAATACATATTTATATTTTATATGAATGATATATAATATATACTATTACACATTTTATATAAAATTGTATATATTATTTTTTCTGAACTATTTGATAGTAAGTTGCAGAAATCACGTCCTTCTCTCCCTAAATCGTGACCTTCATATGTTATTTTTATTTTCTCCCCCTTCTTTGTTATTCTATATTTTCCAAATGTTCTACCTTTGTAATTAGATAAAAATAACTTGTATTAAGACAAATCACAATTGTTTACCTTGCAAATTTTTTAAGTGATTTTTAAATTACTGGCTAGACAATTTGATACAACTCTTGAAATCAACTTAGAAATACATATCTAACTTTAAAATGTACGTTTCCTTTTTTTTTCTATGATGAGGAAAATTTGCCCTGAGCTAACATCCATTTGCAATCTTCCTCTTTTTCTTTTTTTGCTTGAGGAAGATTAACCCTGAGCTAACACCATGCCAACCTTCCTCCACTTTGTATGTGGGATGCCTCCACAGCATGGCTGATGAGTGGAGTATGTCCACACTCGGGATCCAAACCAGCGAACCCGGGCCGCCAAAGCAGAGTGCATGGACTATTAACCACTTGGCCACAGGTCTGGCCCCTAAAATGTACGTTTCTTGTGAACTAATAATCCTACTTTTGGGATTCTATTCTGAGAAACTCTTCCAAAACTTTTAAAGGGCATTATGTAAACAATTTAATTACAATGTTCTTTTTAAGAGAAAAAAAAGTGAATAAGCCAAATGTCTGACAAAAGAGTAATAGTTATGAAAACTGGTATATCCGTTGGAAGAAATATTATACATCCATCAAAATGCACATCTGAAGAACTTATTACCACCAGGAAATAAGCGGCAACGTTACCGACTGATGGTTTGGGTGGGTGGGTTGTACGTATGGAGGGTCATCCTGAAAAGGCTCTACAGAGAAAGAAGGCCCCCTAAATAGGGCAGCCATCTGGTCTGTGGGCCAGGCACTCCAGTCAGAATCGAGTCCAGAGAGAGCCCTCGAGTCCCAAGCAACACTTGCCTGGGGACCCCTCTAACAGGGACCATGAGCACAGAGGGGCTCCCCAGGAGCACAGCAGAGAGGACTTACCCTTCTCCCCATCCTGTGCCCAAGATCATTCCATGACCACTGGCAACCTTTTCTCCTATGAAGCCCGCATGCATCCTCAGACGTGTTCTTGATACACCATTCTGGAGGCCACCGCACCGACTGGAAGTGACCCTGTGAAATAAACCCATCTGCCCACTGAGCTGAGCCTTGGAAGTGAAAGTGCAGGTGGAGACTCCTGGACTGTCAAGCTTGGAGTGGGGGCCGAGGAGGATGGTGGAGGTGTGAGTTCTCTGTTACCAGAGCCATGAATGCCCTGACTGTGAAGACCCATCTTCCAAAGGTCAATTTTCAGAGACAATGGTCACTGGCCTGGGGAAAAATGTTTATTTCAAAGTTCTGTGAATGCTCATGGTTTCATCTTCATTACTCGAGGCCGTGCAGCCCTCATCAACTGCTCCATGCTTCCCAAAGCTGCTTTAACCACCTGATTTAGTGCCTTTGAGGGGGGTGACTGTCTCCCGAAGCCCCGAGCATAGGCCTCTGGTTTGCTCAGTGGTCCTTCAGCTGCACGTGAACGTGGCCTGACGTAGCGATGACTTTGAAAAGCAGGATGCCATTCTTTGCCAACCTTCTTGCCGGGGTCCAGGATGAATGCCGGGATGCAGGCTCTGACTCCTGAGCAGACCAGGGACTGAGCCGATTGCCCCCAAAGGGCAGAACCAGACTTGGTGGCACAGCTGGCTCTGGTGGAGGTCAGTCCAGGACATGAAGGAATGGGGTGTTCTCTAATGATTCATTCAATCTTCCAAAACCTAATCGTTTCAAAAATCAACACAACCATAACTACCGCATGAAGAGAAAAGAAAACGGTTAAAAACAGCCATATTCTTAATGCAAAGTGCACAGTCACAGACGTAGAACGTCCTCAGGGATGCCTCTTTCTGTGAGTCCAGATAGGAAAGATTCGGAGACTGCAAGAGTCTCAAGGATTTGCTAAAGAGCCCTATATATCTATATCTATGTCAGGATGTCAGCCCCAAGGGTGAGCCATCTGAAAGGCAGAAAGAGACACAGCCCCAGGAAGAAAACTCCAAGTTTCGACTTTAAAATCAGTTTCATTTGTACCAAATGAGATCTACGAGGAAGTGACATTTTAAAGGTTCCAGTCACGCAGGAGTAAGAAGGACAACCATTCTATCGGAGAGAGCAGCTGCTCCCTGATGTTTTGAAGGGCTGCAGACAGTGTCCATGTGGAATGCGGCTGGATTAGGAACAGGCGAGTGTAAGGAAGAGGCTGGAAGAGAGCGTTCTACGGTTTCAGACTCTGCAAACAGTGGAACACGTGAGCATAGAAAACATGCTCAGGCCTCAGAGAAACCGAGGGCCACGGGCAGCTCTGTGCTCTCTCTCCTGCTGGGGAGAATGCAATCCTGGGGGGAAGAGAGGAGGGGGTGTTCAACATGACTCATCCCCTCCAGTCTGGAGACCAGCAGGAATCATTTAGTTATTCCAGGGTATAAAGTCTTCGAACGAATGTGAGCAGAGAGGGACTCTGTTGTTCCCATCTTCTGCTTGGGAAAGAGCGAGAAAAAGTGGCCTCCAGGGGCTGAAGCTCTTGGCAAAGATGGACTGAGCTGGCCTGGGAGGGAGCACTTGCAGAGGCCCCTGACTGTCTTACCTGTGTCCCAGAGGAGGAAAACGAACACCCCACCCAAGCGCCTGCTGCCCGTTCAAGCAGCTGCTTGGGAGTGAAGTTTAGACCAGAGACACAATCCCCAGGAATAAACCCCAGGGGCAAGTTTCAACTTTAAAATCAGTTTCATGTATTCCAAATGAGATCTGCGAGGAAGTGACATTTGTGTAAGTTTATGGTGATTTGTTACAGCAGCAATGGAAAACCAATACAATGTTTATGGTACAAATTTTAGAAACTATGTAAAAGCACAAAAGAAAAAAGCAAAAGCCATCTATCCTGCCATACGAGAAAACAGAAAACACTGTTGTGGCTCACAGCTCCAGAACGTGTAAGCTTGGCACGTGGAGCCTGATGAAGTCTGACTTTCTGCCCAGACTTGCTTGTAAGTTGGTAGTGATGAAATGGACTTATTTTTGTGACAGTGAATTTCAGGTCTGCGGCAGGTTGTTGTCAAAAGATTGGAATGATCTCCATTTTTCAAAAAAGTCTTCAAGGTAATGACTGTGTTGATGCCACTGACCTTGGAATGTGGTTTTCTGGCATCAGAGCATTGTTCTAGGAAGATCTGGTTTATGCAGTTCTTTCCCGGAATAGCAATTGGGGCTCTTTTTCAGAGGGAAGTCATATGTCAGTTGTCAAAAAGGAATCTCCCGAAGGAAACAGCGAGCAGACCCAGATAAGTGGAGGGTCTTTGGGAGGCTGCTTTCCCAGCACTTCGGTGCAATGGCGTCAAGGGTCGGGGAGGCCTGACCCCCGGCTTCCTCCCCGCCTCCCAGCCCTCTCTACCCCTGCTCCAGGAGCACATGCTGCAGCTCTGCGTTTCCTCCTCTGCGTCTTTGTCCACACTCTTCCTTCTACGGGGAAAGCCACCCTAGATGTCGTCACCTGCCAAATCCACGGATGCTTCAAAACTCCTTTCTCCCTTCAAGTGGATCCTGGCCCCACCACCAACTTCCCACACGCCGTGTGACCTTGGCATAAGCACTTCTAAGATCTGTCAGAATTCTGATCTGTTTTTAGGGATGGATAAGACAATTTATTGACATGGGAAACTGTCAATATCTGTAAAGAAAACCAAAAAAGTCAGTTTGAAAAGGCACGTTCAGTGTGAATGCAACTGGATTAAGATAGCTAAATAAATTAAACTGTACCTGAACTAAAATGCGACTATCTCGAGATAATGGGAGTATAGATGGCTTTGCTCTTTTTCTTTGTGCTTTTATAGAGTTTCTAAAATTTTTGTCGGGAGCATTGTATTAGTTTTCTATTGCTGCTGTAACAAATCACCCCAAACTTACACAAATTGTTTATTATACAGTTCGGAAGTCTGGTATGGTCCTCACCAGGCAAAAATTGAGGTGTCACTGGGCTGCCTTCCTTTCTAGGAGTTCTGGGATCAATCCACTACTGACCTCATTCAAGTTGCTGGCAGAATTCAGTTCCTTGTGTTGTGGGTTCCCTTGGGGTCCCTCTTTCCTTGCTGGCTGTCAGCTGAGGGCCAGTCTCAGCTTCTAGAGGCCACTCTCATTCCTTTGGCTCGTGGCTCCCCTTTTCCATCTTCAAAGCCAGCAATGGTGAGTCAAATTTCCCTGAACCCTTGAATCTCTCCTGCCTCTTCCTCCCTCGCATCTCTCTGACTGACTCTCCTGCCTTTATGCGCTTTGGCCCCACCCAGAAAATCCGGGGTAATCTCCCGATTTTAAAGTCAGTGGATTAGCAAACAATTCTATCTGCTTAATCCTCTTCTGTCTTGTAACTTAACATATTCAGTGGCGTAACACTGGGGATGAAATTCATGGGGACCAAAATCCTGCCTCCCACAAACATATATTTTTAGTTAATGAAAGAAAGTCATTTAAAAGGAGCCAATTTAAATGAGGTAAAGGAGTGTCCACCATCTCTTAGACTTTTTAAAATAAATGCATAGTCAGTCTCAGCTACAAATGGCTCATCACTTCTGTGAACATCTAATTTTCTTAGGAACCTCTGGCTTCTTGGAATTCTCAATCAAAATTCCAGATCTCTTGGCAAAGCTTTCTTCTATCTTTTTTTCACTTTAAGAATGAGCTTCTTATTCCTGATTTAAAATGTCAGCATGTTTTCCTGCATGGCCGCAGTTTCCCTCTCTGTGTGCTGTCTTTTGCAGTGTGACCCTCAGTGTCCTTCACCTGCTGTCCTGGTTTGGCATGTGACTTGCTTTGGCCAATGGACAGGAGCAAACGTGATGCAGGCAGAGGACTGAAAACAGCGTGCACAGTCCCTTCTGCTCGTTGGACTCCCAGGACCGCTGCACGATGAGCCTGGGCCGGCCCATGGAAGAATGAGAGATGGCCCCGCTCAGCTCAAGGCTGAGACCAACCAACCTGCCAACTACCAGAAATGTGAGTGCGGCCACACCAGGCCATCCTGACCCAGCTTGGCTGTTGGTGACTGCAGAGACCCACCAAGCCAGCCTGGACCCAACTGACCCACAGGATATTTCTTATTTTAAGCAACTAAATTTTGGAGTAGTTTGTTACATAGCGAAGGCTAACAATATAATTAAAGAAAAATTTGAAATTGCGAAAAATTTTAATGAGGAAACAAAAGCCACCCACACATCTGGCAACCAAAAAAAAAATTGGTGTGAATACTTTGGTGTGTTTTCTATCAATTTTTATATTTAGTTAGTTACATAGCTAGAGAGTGAGGCACAGCAAATACGAGAGAGAGGGGGTGATAAATAGATGATAGGAGCACAGATAGAATTTATACGATGTTAGTAATTTACATCTTGTTTTTTTCCCTATCGCGGCTAATTAGCATTACTTCATGTCATTAACTATTTTAACTCTTATTAACTGGAAAGTAGGACATTCATTGACTTGGAAACATTGTTGAAACACAATTTCCCTCATGGTCGGTCATGTATACAAGTTCCTTCATCAATGTGTGCACCTATGAATCCAAGCAGAATAATTATTCAGTCTAATTGGGTTGAAATGAAACAAACAAACCTTTATTGGCCACCTCATGTTGTTCAGATTTGTCTGAATAATTGGGGCCTGAGCTTTGATGGGTCACATTTGTCCTTGGAGCCTGGCCTTCCTGGGATGTGCCCGCTCCCCCTTGCTGTAGGACCCAGCCTGAGTGGACAGGAAGAGCTGCCAGAGGAAGCCCTTCTTGGACATTTACTCCTGGATCAGCTTAACCCCCAGCCTCGCTCACTGGGACTGGGGCTGGCAGACAGGTGGGCAGCCTCCTACACGGAACTCATCCTGTGAAAGAGACAGCCCTTCAGGTTGCAGGTCTCCTAGGGTGGCCTGGGTCCCCTAAGAGGATGGGCTGTCTGAGTATCGCAGGCTGCCTCTCTTTTAGAGTCGTTCATATCTGAGTCCTAGGAGGAGAAGGGACGTGAATGGGACCTACTCAGGCCACAGCCGGGGTCATTGTCAAGAAGCATGGTTAAAAAGCCACAAACAGCTCCATAGGAAGTCCAATCCTTCTTTCTGGGGCTCCAAATCACGTCAATGGATTTCAGAGTGAAGTCTTCACCTCTCTCGCTGGCCTTTCTGCTGCTCTCCCTGCCCATCCTCTCCTCCTGTGACACAAAGCCAGGAATTGTCCTGGCAGAAATAAACTAATCCCCAGCGGGCTGGAGAAATGAGGGCATCCATAAGGATTTTGTTTTCTTGGGGAAGCAGGGGAAGTCAGTACAAGAATACTCCCACAAAAATAAATGTTTTCAGCCTGGACTGACAAGTGCTATCTTCACTAAAATTCCCGGGGAACATCTGGAAACCAGGCAGGCTGATTGGGGTTGCACGTCCCAGTGCATGCCGCTGGAGCGCAGCACTGGTCATTGGGCCCTTCTGGTGTTTCCTTGTTCACAGCTTCCTGGAGATGGGGCTGAGGGCAGTGCCGGGGGGCCAGAGGGTACACAGAGGCCAAGGAAACGCTCAAATCGCACATGGGACAGTCCTAGGGGCTACCTGGAAGTAAAGGGCTGAGTATTGTGCCCAAGAGCCAGTATAGAAAATGCAGTAAAGACCCAGATAGTAAAATGCAGTAAAGATTGCAGCCTCATTCTCACCTCCAGGCTGACGTGACTTGAAGAAACACCAGTGACATTAGAATTACATTCATCCCAATTTCCTCGGTCTCTTTCTCGTAGCTTGCTTTTTGTCAGCACTCAATCCCTTTGAATTTTTTTTTAATTCTGTAACACCCTCTACATATAGAAATGTTCACAACTAAAGTCACAGAGGTCAGTCCACTGGTGTAATCATTTTGCAGAAGTTCAATGAAAGCCTAATATTTGCCTCAAAGATGGGCTTTTCAGTTTAATTGCAGATGGTTACAATTATCTACAGAGGCAACCAGGTTATTTTAACATAGCAGTGAATTCTCAATCCCCCATTATACAAACGGCAACCTTTATGTGGACACATCTATTAGAGGAAACCGAAATCCCGTCTCTGTGATCATTCTCCTCTTGGCCTGTGCATCTGGACCATGAGGTCACCACTGGCAATTCCTGAACTCAGAGACGGGCCAGGGCAGGCACAGCATTTTCATCCCAGGAAGCCTCCACACGGAGGAGACTGCTGGTCTTGGCAGGGATTGGAAAACAAAGAGTGTAAGTGCTGTTTTCTGTGCTCATGGCAATATGGTGGCCGGAGGGGAAGAGGTGGACTTTTTGAACAGATCCGCACCGTCTAAGCTCAGTGCCAGCCAGGGCAGCTCCTTCCTGGCAGCCAAGCCCTGCTCCTTTGTGCCGCCAGGCCAGGGGCAAATGAGGCCTTGGAGATGGAAAACGTTTCCCCATCCCTGTGAGCTTTCTGAATTTCAGGCCAAACAAATTCTCCCCGTGTGTTATAGCTCTGGAAATAGGTTCACAGGGTCTAAACTATTTAGTTGTTTATGTAAAATGTGTACTAAGCCCTGCCAGGTAAGTAGGATTTAGGCTCCTAAGAATATTGATCGATCCATTCATTCATTTATTCATTGAGTCAAACATTGAGCAGTGGCTGAGTGCCAGGCCCTGTGTTAGTGAAACCTGAGATACCAATGAGAATAAGACACTGCCCCTGCCCTCGGGGGATTTAGATTCTAATGAGAAGAGACACACAGGACACAAGTGGTTCGGCCAGAGGTGATGAGAATTGCGGTAGAGATGGAGAAAATGCCGTGCGAGCCAGAGGAGGAGGTGTTAATTCTGCAGAAGAACACAGGACGGTTGAGAGGAGGTTTCTGAAACAGGTTTCCAACTGTGTCACTGTGGATGTGGAGCAACTGAGAGCTTCATACGTTGCTGGTGAGAGTAACGGTCGGTTATGACCTTGTTGGAAACGCTTTGCCAGTTACCTACTAAAGGTAAACGTGTGGTCGTATTCCTACGACCCAGCAACTCTACTCCTGGGTTTCTTCCCACGATAAATGTGTGCATATACCTGCCAGATGACATTTATGAGAAAGTCCATTGCTAGTATACTCACAATAGTTAAAAACTGGAAACAACTCAGATTTCCATCAAACAGGATGGATAAATAAACTGAAATATTCATACAATGGAATACTATGCAGCAATAAAAAAGAATAAGCTACTGTCACATGCAATAACATGTATAACTCTCACAGACATGATGAGTGAAAGAAGCCAGACACAGCAGACCATCCACTAGGATGCTATTTACATCTCTGGTGGTAGAAGTCAACACGGTTGTTACCTGGGGGCAGGGTTTTGACAAGGAAGGGGCCCAAGGTGTAGAGGTACCAGAAATAGTCTACGTCTTGATCTGGGTGGTGGTACAAAGGTTACATACATAAGTGAAACTCATGAAACTGTATACGTAATATTCACCACTTTACCGTATGGACGTTATAGCTCAATAACAAATTTTAAAGTCAAAAGTCAGTAACAAATACACCAAACAGAATGCTGTCACTTAATGTCCTAGAAGGCGTAAAGGATCCCCGAGTGTGTAGGAATTATTAAAAATATGCTGGAAACAAAGGTTTTATTTTCAAATGTAAATGTTACAGTTCTAGGAAGAGCACAGAACGGGACGGAGGTCAACGAGGGATTGACCTCAGGCACAGCACCGTGACCCTGGGCAGCACCTCCCTGGACCTCGCTTCCTGCAGTTTTAAACTGGTATTAATAACACGTGAGCTAATAACATCTGAAATTGCCTACTATAGTATCTGCACATAAAAGTTTGATCAATTTGGTTGAATCGAATATGTCAATATTTTCTACAGTGACTCCCACATTTTTAAGCATAAGAATCTATTCAAGTTTTTTCCAATTAAGTTTTTTATACTTTTAATTATAATAAACATTTTCAAGCATAGAGAAAGGTATAATAACCACCTTAATACACCCATCAATCCATTTAATAATTGTTAACATTTTGTTATATTTGCTATATTATTTTCTTGAATTAGATTTTTTAACCCACCTTATTATGGAAAGTTTGAAACATTAAAAAAAAGAAGTATAATGAACACCCATGAACCCAACACCCAGCCTCGATACTTATGATGTCATGGATGATCTCGTTTATGTTCCAACCCTACCTATTTTCCCACCTCCCACCCAAAAATTATTTAGAAACGAATCTCAAATATGACATCATTTCATGCAAAAATATTTAAGTACGTATCACTAAAAGAAAAGACTCTTAAATATAATCACAAGACCGTTCTCATAACTTAAGAAATTAGCAATAACTTCTTAATGTCAAATATCAAGTCGATGTTCAAATTTCCCCATTTCTCTCATGAAAGATGTTTACAGGTTGTTCAAATTAGGAGCCAAACAAACTTCACATACTGCGTATTGCTGATATTTTAAAAAATTCTTTTGGAACCCATAAGTTTCCCTTATGTTTCTTGCTGTTCATTTGTTGAAGTAACCACGTTGCTTGTCCTACATGTCAGTGCTTCTCACACTTCAGCGTGCAAAAGAATCACCTGGGGAACTTGTTCAAATACGGATTCCTGGCCCCTGGACCAAGAGATTCTGGCTAAGCAGGCCTGGGGTAGGGCCTGAGGATGTGTATTTCTAACAAGCTCCTAATGATGCTGATGCCAGTCTGTGAACCCATGTTGGGTTGCACTGCTCTAGTTTCCCAAGGTCCTGGTTTAGCTAGCTAATCTTTGACTATGTCTCTCTGCTCCTTAGACATTTGTTTTTAAATTGACTTGGCTATATGAGACACAGTATTTGTATACTTTCATCAGAAGGCACAACATCTGGTCATCTCTCTTTGAGAACTTTGTAAACAACAATGATCATTCCTAGATCTACAATTTCATTAGGGGTGCAAAATGGTTATACCCTAATTCTATTGTTCCTTCTTCATTTATTACCTAGTTTACTTCTATAAAGAGACACTTTACCAAGTCAGCTATTTGAATACCCTTAGGTAGAGTTCACATGGAAGTCAGGAGAAATTCTTGAACCTTTCTCTTCATTGATCCATTCTCAATATAGTGAGTTGGTTCCCTAGCATCCTGAGCTGCCAAAGAGATGCTTTTTGTTTGTTTGTTTTTAATCTATCCTAGTGAATTCATGAATACAAACATTTTGTTGTGTTTCAACTCAGGTTATTATTGCTGACGCTCAAATTGCCCCTCTTTGACTAATGGGAGCATAGTTGGGTTAGCTCCTGAGTCCTTTTGATATGACTCTAGTTATCTTTGTTAGCTCCCTTTCTTTTGATATGACAAGATTTTTCGGGCTCACCTTATACGTTTCCTGTCCCAGACCTGAGTCAGACATTTCTTCAAGGAGCTCTGGTTGCATTTAATGTGAAATGGTAGAGACCACAATCTAGACACTAGAAGCATTCATTAGTGATAGATTGGCCATTGTTGCCAGACATTTGCAGTGCATAAAGCTAGAAAATATGTTTTTAAAAATAAAACATATAAGGAGTTTATAAGAATACTTTCAGTTAGAATTTAGCGGGTATTTTACTTGATTGCATCAATCTTAAGTCTCAGAATAACAACCCTAACTCTACAGTCAATAACACAATTGTTGACAACACTTGAAGTTGTTTTTTCTTTTGTATGTTTTTCCTTGTGCTTAGTCTATGTCTTACTAAGGATGTTCAGTCAAATTGATGTTTATAGTCACATGGAATAGTTTCTATCTTTGTGGTCATGCCCTAAGTCAATATTTGTTTATTTGTTTCATTTTGCTTTTGACTTTTAGGGTCTGCCTTTCTGATACTTCAGTTTGTTTTATAATTGTGTAAGGATATTTTCATAGTTTCAAAATCAAATCTACAAACCAAAGTATTCAGGAAGTCTAACCTATTTCTTCCTCTCTGTCATGATCCCTTTTTCCCTTCATATGGGATAATTTTAAAATATTTATGGTTTATCTGTTCATTTAAAAAAACAATATAATAATAGTATTATATTATACACATAAATTCACATCATATCTTCTTGGATGAAAGGTGGCATACTATACACATTTTCCATTTAGCTATTGAGAGCACTTTATAACGTCAAAAATGTTTATATTGGATAGCAGTTTTACTTTGGACATTCATTGATTAAGAAAATAAACAACAACGAAAAAGTACAAAGAATTCAGTAACACTATTAAATAAATTTATTAATCCTAGTGCATTGATGTCTAATTAGAAAATGTTAGTCCACATGTCTGATCAACGTACAATAAATAATACTTGGTACAGACCTCCACAATCAGGAACCGCAAGAGGAGAGCTACTAATTTTCCTTTTTTTTTTCCTTTTATTTATTTAGATGTCCCTTTTTCTAAAAAAATAAACTTTCAAATTTTGGAATCATTTCAGATTTATAGAAAAGTTGCAAAGATAGCGGAGAGAGTTCTCACACACCCTTCATCCAGTTTCCCCATGTCAACAGCTAAAATAACCATGGTACATTGCTATTAACTAAACTCCAAAATTTATTCAGATTTCACTAGTTTTTTCCACTAATGTCCTTTTTCTGTTCTATCTATCCCGTCCAGGGTACCACGTTGTATTTCATATCCTTCCATTTTTAATTGACCTAAAAATCTATCAGTGTTGTGTTCCCATTTTATAGATGCTAAGGGACAGAAACCCAATGATATACTGGCACTGGGAGGATCACAGGATTTAAGTCCAAATCTGGGTGGAATCTGCTTTTATAAGAGGCAGTCTGGTTTAGGGAGAAAAAAATGCAGACTCTGGAATTAGGCAGACCTGGGTTTGAGTCCTGGTTTGGATTTGCTACTTACTAGTTATAAGGTCTTGAGTAATTTTTTTAATATCACTGAGCCTCAGTTTTTCATCTGTAAAAGGAGAAGCTAAAATATACCCCACATGGTAATAAGGAAAATTATAAATAATATATGTGAGGTGATCGGACCATCGTAAGTGCTCAGTAAATGGTAGTTGCCATTATTATAGCATCATTGTTGAATGGGCCTATAACTGGCATTGGGAACTGGATGTTGGTCATCTGCTACTCAGACTATAATTCTCTTTTATAAAACAGATATGTAATTTTTATCCCACCAGCATGCTGCGGGGTTACAACTCAGAAATAGAACCTCCGATTAAAGTGACACCAAGCAGGGCGAGGTTGTGGAGGGCCATGTGCGTCTAAAGCCACCGCGGCTCATACGTCAGTGCTGGTTTCTATTTGTACCATGGGGCTTTCCGCCAACAGGCATGGACAGTATCCTGTAGGTGTTTTACCAGAAGATAAGCATCTGAAAAATTAGCGTATGTATCTCTTACTTTTGAAAGGACTGCTAACACTTTTTAAGCGCTTTCTGACTTGTTTTTTTGTGAAAGAAAACGAGTGCTCCTTTGTGGAAAATTACTACGGCCTTGGTTTCTGGGGTGTGGATGTGGCGCCCGGCCTGTGTTTCTTCCTCCTCTTCTTTTGCAGGGATACAGGAGACTTTCGTGTCACTTTCCAAAATAGAACTCAGAAATAGGTCAGTAACAGAGCCGTGAAACAGGTCACTTGCCATAAATCTAGGCAGAAGGAGGAAGTGGGGCTCAGCTCTAGAAAGACTTTGTGTTTGGACCTCTGGTGCCGGTTCTGTTAAGGACTAAAGGACCATTTGGGGGGTTGACACCAGAGATTCTATCGTAACATTGTTGACTGCTCACATTTTCTTCCCCCAGGATGGCCACCTCTAGGATGGAGATCATGGTTGCTGGTCATTGGGACTGAGCTGGCAGATTTAAGCCTGACGGTCATTAGGAAGCCCAACACGGGGTTGACTACAACATACTGCTCGGGGATGAATGAGCAGGGCACTTTCCTCCCTCCGTGGCTAGGTGGAGAAGTGGTTGGTTTTGAATAGCAAAACCATACTTTTGGGTAACACTTGAAGTATTCTGATGCAGAGCAACTGCACACGGAATCCAATTCTACATCAACCCCACCCAGAGTGAGGCTAAAGCACCCTCTGTACTGCTGGAAATGTGCCTGCAAGGATTAGGCTGCAGGCACGGCTGCACCTTACTTCAATAACCTCCTCTTTACTGTTACGTTGCTTCCTCACCAGGGTGGGTCATTTTTCCATACGGCACAGGAGACTGTCTGCATCCTGACCCCAGGAGAGACAGCATTTTCTTGAGGGTGCAAGATTTTGACTTCCCAAGGCTAGATGTTGTAAAGTCTCTTGGCACTCTACCAGGTGGAAAGGGCTCTCTAGTATAAGACATTATAAATTTTTAAAAAACCATCAAGTTTGACTTTGTGACCCAGGCTCTTCCATGTGACTTTCTGAGTTATTACCAACAGACATTCTGGTTTCGGATGATTCTGACTCATGCTCTTATTTATTTTTTCCATCATTGGCAATATCTGCAAGTCACCACAATCTTTATCCATTGTCATTACCAGAACAAAACACAGTTTGAGATTGTTTGGAGTTTTCAAAGAGTTTTTTTTTGTTTCTATTAAATTTAAAAATAGTACCAGAAATAACAGACTTACTTAAAAATCGAAGATTTTAGAAAATAAAACGTGCCCTGGCATGATTGCTAGCTCTGTGGAAACCAGTTCTAACTTGATTTGCCACGGTAATAGGCCTTCACTGGAATAATTACGGAGGTTATTGGGGGAATGGTTTGGGAAAGAAATGAAATATTGCCTACTTATCTTCTTGGACTTCAGCAATAAATACACTTACATGGAATCACTGTTCTTGAGCCTGGATTGGAAAGCTGTATAGTCATGCATTGCCTAATGATGGGAATGTGTTCTAAGAAATGCATTGTTAGGTGATTTCGTCATTGTGTGAGCATCATAGAGCACACTTAGACAAACCTAGATGGTACAGCCTACCACACACCTATACAGTATTAATCTTATGGAACCACCGCATACACATGGTCCATCATTGACCAAACGTTGTTATGGGGTGCATGACTGCATATAGAAGAAAAATCTTAAAGACCCAAGAGGGAACATGGACACCCTGGTTCATTTATCCACTCAACAAGAAATTACTGTCTCTTCTTGTTGCCAGGCTCTGGACTAAGTGTGGGCACATCAGATATAATGGTGAATCAGTCAAGGGGCTCCACCTCCAAGGGGCTCCCTATCTAGTGAAGCAGACAGTCTTGCACAACAATAATTAGAGTACAACGTGGTAAGCCTGATGCTAGCAGTAGATACATGGAACTGTGTAAGCAAAAAAGAGAAAGTCTCCATTTTGCCTGGAGTCATAGAAAAGACAACACAGAGGAAGAGGCACCACTCTGGGCCTTGAAGGATAGATCAGCTAGTGGAAAGGAGGAGAGGGGCAAATTTCAAATAGCTTCATGAAGGAGATTCAATGTATTGCTGAAGACAATGAGGATCCAGTGAAATTTTGTCAGATTTTCATTTTAAAAGTGCTCTTGAGGTAGCAGTAGCTGGAATGACAGCAAACAAGCTCGAGGAGGCTGTGACTGTCATCAAGGGGAAGCCCCAGGATTCCCAGCCCTGGGACTGGGGGTAGGCCTAGGGGGGACAGACTCAGGAGGGATTTCTGAGGTAGAATGGACAGGATGTGATGCCTAATTAGAAGGGAACGGTAGAGGGAGAAAGGAAGGGTCAGATATGACTTCGGTTCGGGGCCAACACCAGCAGGGAGGGAATGAAATGGAGGATCCTTGGAATCAGACAGACCCAGCTTCAACCCCAGCTGTACCACTTACAAGTTTTGCATTCACAGGCAAATCACTTTTCAGAGCCTCTGTTTCCTCCTTCAAAGGAAGAGTAATGAACAGGATTCGGTGAGGGTTGATGAGATCCTGCAGGCCTGGGGCAGAGCAGCCCAGATGCAGGGCAGAGGCTGTCTGGGAGGATGATTGCGGGAGGCTCAAAGCCATTCTCTGTATCACAAGGCCAGTGGGTCATGAGAATGGGGGCTGTTGTCTGTGTCCCCAGCTCCAGCACAGACACAGAATGAGCTCTGGGGATGTTTGCTCAACTTCTTTTCTTTATTCTTCAGCCCAGCCTAGGACAAAGTAAGCTGAAAAATCTCTTGTGAATATTGCTTAAGAATATCAAGGGAAGGGAATGCTGGCAGAGTCTATGCCCAGAGAGGCAGTTGGGGTACTTTCCCCACTGATAGGTGTCGGCAGGCTTCCAGCAGTGGGGGTACTGCTGGGCCAGGATATGGTGGTGATGGAAAATGTCAAATGCTTGATAACCGCTAAAAAATTAAAGCTACTTCAGATCCTAGACCAGAGCTCAGTGCAGGAGGAAGAACCATGGACCCCAGGCCCCAGAAGTTTGAGTTGGCTTTTCTGCCTGAGTCCATCAAGGAGTTAACGGGAGAGAGGAGCCTGCATAAAAGAAGCATAGAAAACTGAGATCCCGGAAGCGGACTGAAATAACTCCAGCGAGGGAGGAGGGCAGCATGTGCCACAAACAAGGCCATGTAGTGAGGGGATGGAGGGCCAAACACCCCCCTATCGGAGTAGTCGACCTCCCCAGGACCACTCAGAACTGCTCCTTCACCCCCAAAGTAGAAACTAGTCCAGGGCTCCGAAGAGAACTTAAAAGTCTCCACTGCAGGAGATCCACCACCAGTAAAGCAGACTCAACAAACCAGCCTGTACTTCCCCTGGCCTCGCGCAGACCCTCCTTGGAGCTCTGTGGCCACATTTGGCCTCCACAGTTTAATAGAAATCAAGAAACTGGAGACGATTCAAAGGAGAGCAAAAAACATGATTAAAGAGAGCAAGAATAGGACCCAAGAGGCAAGTTAACGAAATTGGGGTTGATTTGCCTAAAACAGTTAAGACGAAATGGGAACTGCATTCAAATACACGAAGAGGGGCCGGTGTCCAGTTATTTCCCTATTTCAAGAGTACAGAATAAGAGGCAAATGGCCTAATTTGCCACAAGAGAAATCAGGTAAAGGAGTTTCATAAATGTATGCATGTCTTGGAAGGGCCTTGCCTGGAATAATTGTCAAGTAGGCTGTCCCCACTCCCTGGGAGGGAGCCTACTGCAGACTAGGTATGGAGGCCCCAGCTTGTCTCCAGAGCCCCCCCATGATCCCAGCTCTCCTGGCTTCTGGGAGCCTGTGCATTTTTCAGAGCAGAAACCTGACAAGCGAGTGGCCAGCCTGGATGGTGGGAGCATCTGTGCTTCCCCTGGTGGGTCTCCCAATCCAAGAACAAGCATGACCTTTAATCACATTTTCTCTTTGACGTGTTCTAGATACCGTCAATGGCAAATGCCTGCAGGTTCTTTGGCGGCTGATAAGAAATGTCTCACAACTTCCGGAAGTGGCAGCTTAGATCAGATCACTGCGTGACTGGTTAGCCGTGTAGTGAAAATACTCAGAGAACCTTGTGAGGCTCCAGCTCCTAGGCAGTTCTGCTCTGGTGGTTATGGCTGTTACCATGCTCATGTGTACTCTCCATCACTGGGAGGTCAGTCACTCAGTCAACCATCACTCATGGAAGGAACTGAGTCAAAATGGAGAACCAAGCTTGTATTCCTGCTTCTTCCTCTTGCCCCCAAAAAACCACATCAAAGACATATTTATCTACAGATAGGATAACGGCACAGTTTGTTAGTAACTAGGACATTTGTGATGGTGAAGCGGGGGTGCTGTTGATAATTATGCTAGGACAAAACTGAGACCTATGGCCACCCAATCCATAACTCATATTCAAAGCTCAAAAATAAGGAAGGTGCCCTTGATATTGAAGTTATCAGGAATCCTTGCAAGCTAGAAAAAAATGCAGAAAAGGAATGTTTGCTTTATTAAATGTGTACTAGTCATCTATTGTGGCATAATAAATTACCACCCAAAATTACTGGCTCAAAACCACAGACGTTCATTATCTCATGCAATTTCCGTGGGTGAGGAGTTTGGGAGCAGCTTAGCTGGATGATTGGCCTCAGGGTCTCTCAGCAGGCTGCAGTCAGATGCTGCCCTGTGCTGCCATCATCTGAAAGCTTGACTGGGGCTGGAAGGTCCACTTCCAAGATGGCTCACTCCTGGGGCTGTTGGCAGGAGACCTCAGCTTTTCCCTTGGTTCTTCCACAATGGGCTGCTTGAGCGTCCTTGCCACACGCTGCTGGTTTCCCCCAGAGTGAGTGACCTGAGTCACTCAGGCCTTTCCTGATCTCGTCTCAGACTCACAGACTGTCATTTTTCCAGCGTTTTATTCATGAGAATGAACCCCCAAGCCCAGCCCACACTAAGAGGGAAAAAGATGAAGTTTTGTTGCTTGAATGAAGGAGGGTCTTCGAATATTTGGTCATTCTGGTGGTGAGTTCATATTTGTTCTTGAGAGTCCCCATTTGCCTTTCTCTGAGCACTGTCTTTTCATTCAGCCTGCCCCAGGACTCATGGGAGAGGATGGGCATGTGCAGCCAGGAAGCCTGTCTCAGCAGCTGGGTTGTGGCCATGGTAGCTCTCTGTTCCCCCTGGGTGTTGCCAGTCGCTTGGAGTACTTAAAAATGGGCCCTCTTGGGGGTGGGGTTGGGGGGGGTAATGAGTTCCCCATCACAGTACGTGTATCAGGGGAAGTTGGATGGTCAAATGACAGGTGACACATGAGTATAGATGAGGGGAGCTCGCCTAAGTGAACTTCCATGTCCCTTCTGACCCAGAGCATCCATGAGTCCCTGATCTCCCCAAGAGCATTCTTTCTTTGGTGTTTGGACAGGCTACTTAAATACGGAGTCTGTGCAGTAATGGAGGTATCAGAGCCAAGAGGGGTTAACCTGCCCAGAGGAGGCTCTTAGGAGCACCTTTCTGAGGAGGTGAAGGCACGGATTCTTGAAAGGAGAAGATGTATGAAAAGAAAAATGGACCTCACGTTATAACAGGCTGAGAAGATCATGAGTTTCAATCTCCCCAAGAGATGGAATTAACAAGATTTCCAAGAATCTTAATCAGGTGGCAATTGTTTGTTGACTTTTGCAGCAAGCTCTGGGAGCTGTGCTCCGACAGATGGAAGCTGTTCCGTGAGCCCGCGTCTGAAGCTCCATCAATAGGTGGAGCTGCAAGGAGGCCGAACCTTCACTTACAGCAGAGATCAGGAGTGGCTGCCTGTAAAATTCTGGCTTAGGAAAATCTGCCTCCATTTTCCATCTGCTTGTATTCAAAGTGGATGGAGCTAAATGTGAGCTTGGGTAAGAAATCGGTGCCCTGTTGATTGTGAATGCCCAGGCTGTTGCACAAAAATAGCATCAGGAAACGGTATCGCAAAGGTCAGTCCTGCTGGAGAGGAAGGGACAACAAGCCATCTTTCTGAAATTTTAATGAGCAGATCCTGGCCTCTGACCCCATACCATTACCTAACAATCCAGTATTGAATGCCATGTCGGCTTCCATTTCCTGTGAATGAAGAGACAGGGTCCCCATCCAAAGGCCAACCATCTGCCGGACGTCAGATTTGCTCTCTGCCTGGCTGGCGGGCGGTTACAGACGAGCGTGGAATCTATGCATAGGGTGTCAGCCCAGGCTCCTCACTTCACAGAGGTGGGGAATTAGAAGGTTAAGACACCCGGGCTTGTGGCTAGGATTCTCTTTCCTGTCTTTCTTTTTTCCCCTTGCATTGGCTGCTTTGTTTCATTCGGTCAAAAACAAACCAAGGCCAGTCTTATGGCACCTGTAGCCCTTTGGAGGGAGCTTTGCAAATTCCAGGTTTAAAAAAAAAATTGGACTTCTACAGTCAAGAGTAACAGCTGAATATTAAAGAACAAAAAGAAATGGATCATTCGGAGAGAAAGTATATAAAGCCCCCAGCCCAGTGCACTGCATATATTCAGTCTATTATTAGTAAATAATTTATCCAGGCAGAAAGATTCAAGAGGCCAGCAGCTGGACTCGTCCTAAGGCTAGCCCGTCCCATTGACCTCAAAGGAAACGTCAAGTTCAAAGGGATTTGAATTCTCACCGCACGTCAGGAGCCCCTGTGGGCTGGGAAGCCATGGCCATAGCTCAGTTCATGCTCATGGCCACCTGGGAGGCCTGTATTCTTACTTCCACTTAGATGCTGCAGCTGAAGCTTGGACGTCAGAGTCAAAGACAGGCTATACCTGCAAACAGATCTGGCGTGGGCTCTGACCCACTTTGCAGCCCTGCGACCACGGGAAAGGCACTTAACCTCAATCTGCTGCAGTCTCCTCATCCAGATAGTCAGGATTCTAAAATGGAATAATGCATGGGAAGCCCTTTAGCATGATACTCCAGATACTCCAGTTATACGAAGTGTGTGATAAATAATGCAGCTAACAAACAGCCCAGTTAACAAACAGCCCAATGATCATTAAATAGGTTAAGTAACCAGCTCACACCATTCGATAGTCATGATTTATCAGTTTGTCCTGCCAGACAGAAAAGTCTTTGAAGGCAGGAGGCCTCTCTCATCAGTTTGTTTTCCCAAGTTCCTAACCTGGCGGTGCTAACTGCTGATGGAGAGAATGAACAAATGAAGGAACAAAGAAAGACAGCCATGCTGAGCAGAGCAGGGCAGGGAAGGAGCAGGGCTTGCCTGAACCCAGGCCTTGGACCCAGGCCTCGCTTCCAGACGGAGTGTTGAGATGTCCTGGCACTGAGACGGGGGCCTTTGGGCCAGTGTCTCTGGCGTTTTAAACAAGGCCTGCTCTTTGTTGAGAGGGTTGACCTGGTTCCTGGGAACACTGTAAAAACCTGGGGGCAGGAGGGAGATAGTGAGAAAAGCTGCTTTCCAGTAGGAAGAAATGGTAAGGAAGGGGGTTTCCTCTGTGGCTGGCTAATGGCCTCTTAGAATGAGGCCTCTTGGGGGAACTGGTGGGAGGTCACCGGACAGATTTCCATGGGTGGCTCCCTGCCCTCGCTGCACAGTAGAATCACCTGGGGCTTTGAAAACTCTTCAGGCTCCGCTTGTTTTAGGAGATTCTGAGTTCATTAACTGGGGGGGGGGGGGGGGGGGGTTCTATCTCCTTAACTCTTTTGGTTCTAATAAGACACCAAGGTTGGGGGTCACTGTAGCCCCACAAGGTGGTTGGCAACCTTCCTTAATGCATCCAGCTCCTTCAGTTTGGGTAGCTCCCTTGTCTCCCAGAGGGCAACAAGTCCTATTAGAAAAACTGACACAGGAGCTCGAGGCTGTCAGGCGCAAGAAGGAGAGGCCCTCCATTCATTTGGTTGCTGTTTCCCAAACACCCGGTGCTCCCCTGACTCCGTGGCCTGGAGAGTCTCATTCCCAAGGCAAAGAAGGGCGCCCGGGAAGCTGTATTTTTAACAGACGGGCCCAGATGCTTCTCATGATCAGGAAAGTTTGGGAAACATCACTGTACACCCTTTTCTGGGTCCATGCCATGGAAAGGAAACGTGAGTCAATCTATCAACGTGAAACCTAAAGTAATACATCAAAGCGTAATGCCCAGGCGGCCTGTGCCTGCGAATCCAACCTTATTTCTCGGGCATGAAGTGTCCGTTTGGGGGCTTAGGGGAAGGTCGCGGGACGCCCACCCGGCCGGTGGACCGCCTTTCAGACTTGCTACCCGCGTTCCGCGGGTTCCGGGCGAGCCGGGGAGCGAGCAGCCGAGTCATCATTTCCAGCCTCAGACTGGAAAGCTGGACCGTGCAGCCGCGTGTGCTCTTGGCAGTCGGGCGCCCCGGGCCCCGCGGCCACATCATCCTGGGGCGGGGATGTGTGCGCTCCGGGCGCCCGCGCCTCCACCGAGCCACGTCTGTGCCGCCAGGGCGCGCGGCCCGGGAGGCGCCCTGCACCGAGCCGCCCCCGGGGGTGGGCGAGCGCCGGCTCTGGGCGGGACCCTGGCGGGGCACCCTGAGCGGTCTCTAGGACCCGCGGGACGCCGCCGGCGGGCGGGGGTGCGGGGGAGACGATAATTTGTTCCGTGGTAATGAGAACGGTGACTGTTGGCCGTGGATCCATTTCACAGGCCTGCCTTCTCTCACTAACGATCTTCCTCGTCCCCGGGCCAACTCGGACAGTTTGCTCATTTATTGCAACGGTCAAGGCTGGCTCCTGCCAGAACAGCGCGCGCGCGCACACACGGGGGGAAAACTTTTTTTTTTAAAAAAATGAAAGCCTAGACTAGCTCACCAGCGGCGCGGGCGCTGCGCGAGTGGTTCGGAGTTGACTCCCTGCAGCAGGAAATCCCTCGGGTCGCGACGCCCGGCCCCCTCTCGGCGCCCGCGGGGGATGGTGCAGCGCTCGCCGCCGGCCCCGAGAGCTGCTGCACTGAAGGCCGGCGACGATGGCAGCGCGCCCGCCGCCCGCGCCCCCCGCCCGCGCCCTCCTGCTCGCCCTGGCCGGGGCTCTGCTCGCGCCCCGCGCGGCCCGAGGTAAGTCTCTGAGCCCACCCGGCTCCCTGCTGGTCCCCCCGCTCTCCTCTCCCGCCCGCCGCTCGGGGTCGTCCGCTGGCTGGGGTCTCGTCCCTCGGGGGCACCTCGCGCGGCACTAGGGGGACACCGAGGAGCAGGGCTGCCCCGCGAGGCGGCGCACCGGGGCGCAGCTGCGGAGCCCCCCCTCCCCCGCTCGGGTTCCCGGGGCAGAGAGGACCCTTCCTCCCAGGTGCCGCTTCCCGGGGGGGAGGAGGGAGCACTTGGCTCGGGGCCTGGGAGCCGCCAGCGCGGAGCCCGGATGGCACAGCCTCGGGGCTGCTCCCCCGTCCCCTCCTCTCTCGGGCGTCATTTGTTAGGGTGTCTCTCTCTGTCTTGACAGTTACACGTGTCGCCCGGGATGATGCGCGTCGGGTCCTCTTACTGTCCCTGTCCCTTAGTGACCCCCCTCCCCAGGCTCTGGGTCAGCTCTCTGTGAGGTTTCCTTTCCACCCCTGCCTCCCCCGCGGATACACTTGGGGGACGCGCAATAATCACGCAGGTGAGCCTTCCCTTCTCCGCAGGTGTGCCTGCTGTGTTCTACGGTCTCCGTGTTTAAAAACTAACTCTTTTGCCTGCTGCTTCAGTTTTCTTTTCCTCTCTTTTAAATTCCGCATCGCTCACTAGTTGTTAGTGGCGGCCAAACTTGAGCAGAATTTTTCCGCCTCCCGCCACTCCGTCAGTTTCTCGGGCATAAATAATCTTAAATCCACCTTGTGTAAAGCGACAACTCATTTAGGAGTTAAACTAGAGTGTGGAGATTATAGCTGTTTTATAGGTCTAGATTTTCCCAAGTTGTATCCCCTTAAAATTGGGCACCTGTGGATGCTTTCTTTTTGCATAATGAAGACTCACCCAGCAGGTGCCTTTTTAAAAATGCAGAAGCTTCCCTGGATCTCCGCCACCGCCGCCGTTGTCTTTCCACCGCTAGAGGCGCTGTCGGTCTACCAATGGCTGCCTTGCCTTGGCCTCTAAGTCCAAATTTCTATGATTCTACATAACAGGCATTTATTTTTCAACAACTGGCCTCAATCACCAACCGTTACCACTTTCTGGTACGATTTATTTTGCAATTGCCACTGCTACCCTCCACCCCCATCGCATCTACTGTAATGTGGTTAAAACTCAGTTCTCATTAAAATCCACACAGCAGTGAAGACCAATTTGGGAATTAATGATTAAATAAAAGGATTGCACAAACTAATGAAGAAGCAATGAGAAAGCCAAGAAAGAATACTGTTGACTGTTTAGTTAAAGAACTCTATGACCTGCAAATGAAAATACTGGTAGTCAAAAGTGTTTTGAAAGACTTTTGTACAAATTGGTCCTTTTGAATGTTTATTGAGAATGAACTTTGTAAGAACTGAAACAGAATCTCAAAGCGTGCCTGAGGTGGTCTTTAACTTGGCACGTGCTCTATCCACATAACAGAAGTCCACTGAGCATGGGCAATATTTCTTTTTAGAGGAAAATGTTTACTAAATCATGCTAATAATGGGAAATTATTTCACAGAAGGGGGCTATTATTTTATGACTGCAGCTTTGGTGGAGAAAGTTTTTCCTTGGGATACATAGGACTCAAAATAGAAAACCAGTTAGGCCTAAACATTTCAAGTGGGTTATGTGTTGTAATACCCCAGCATTCCCTGTTTACCCTCAGATTCTCAGTATCAAGTCTTAAATCAATCAGCGCACCAAATCATAGCATTGAGGTTGTTTAAAAATCCAAACATATAATGAAACATTGCTTTGTGTTGGCAAGAGAAAAATCAGGAATTACCCCTGTTGAAGGCAGAGCATATTCTGGGCTTCGTGTCTCTGTGTGTTAACCCTGAGCTCCAGACCGGTTGCCTGCTTGGTACCCTCCAGTGTCATCTCAGCCCTGACAGGTCCCAAACAGAACTCTGGATCCCAAACCCTCCACTCCTGAATCCATTCCTCCCCTAGTCATCCCAACTCAATAATAGCATCCTCTGCCTTCTCCAGATGCCTCAGGCAAACATCTGGTAAGTCATCCCTGAGTCTCCCCTTTCCCTTCATGAACCATCAACTTCCAAAATGTATTCCCATCTACCCACTTCTCTCCATTTCAAAGTGTGCCTTCCCCAACCTAGGCCACTTCTTCCCCTTCTCTTTATCTCTTTTGCAGAAGCCTCTTATCCCAATATAATAGCATCCTAACCGGTCTGCTGGCTTTCCCTCTTGTCCCTGCACAGTGTATTCTTCCCAACACCACAGCCAAAGTCATCATTTTCAATCATGAGTTGGATCATGCTGGTTTCCTGTTTAAAACTCTCCAGTGGCTCTTAGGAAAATCCAAACCTCTGGATGACCTAATCTCTATTTTCCTCTATGATCTCCTTGCTTACCGTTCTCCCCCTTGCCCATTGTACTCCAGCCACGCTGGCTTCTCTTCTTTCCAACTTTCCAATATAGTATTGCCATAATTTTTTAAAAAACAATGTTCAATGTTTGCACTATGAAGACTTTGCAAATATTGTTCACAGTTGAGCCACACAGCATCCTACAATTCTATTTCACCCCCTTACAACTTTGTGTTTTTCCTAGAGTTAATAATTGCTTTGTTTTTGTTTTTTTGCTTTGCTTTCTGTGTACCAATCTCTACCTTACCTCCAAAGTTTCTGGAAGAATTTTTAAACTACTTTCAATATGATCAAAGACATCAGGTAATCTATCCATTATTTATTTTTTCTTGCTCTCGTCTCCTGGAGCCTTTTATCCTCCTGATCCAACATGAACGGGTTAGTTTTTTTTCCCCTTAATAATTTTATATTGATTAAATGTTGAAATTATAATATTTTGGGTAAAATTAAGTTAAATTCATCTAAAACTGGTTACTTTTTTTTTTAGGCATGCAGGACGGCTCTTGTCTCAGGACTACCCTATTAGTAAGATGCTAGAAATTCCTCTTGCATCCTTCCTGGGTTGGGTCACCTATTTTCCAAGCATCATAACTTTCTCTTCCTTAGTTTATTTCTTATTTGTGTGGAGCGCATCTTCTGGTAACTTCCTGAGGAAGGGTGTGTGGCAGATAAAAATTTTTTGATAACTCGTCAGGAATGCTTTCAGTTGCAAATAACGGAAAACCTGACTACAGCAATTTTTTTTTTAAGTTTTTTTTCCTTTACCTTTACATAACAAGCAGTGGTGAAGTAAGCAGTGTGGTCGCTGGGGTAGCGGGTCAGTGATACTATCAGAGACCCAAGCTCCTGCTTTTGTTTGTATCTACCATACTTATACGCTGGGTTTTGCCTTTATGTTTACTGCTTCATGGTCTCATGGAGGCTGCGGTACCTCTTGGCTTTATATGTGCATTCCAGGAGGTAATAGGGCAGAAGAGGCGAAAAAGCAGAGCCAGGCAAATCTATTTTATCAGGAAAATTAGACTATTTCCAGAAACCTCTGTAGCAGATTTTCTCTTGGCCAGACTGTGACACAGGGCTACTGCTAGCTGCATGGGAAGATAGCAAAGGAAATATTTTTAGCTGTACACATTGGTGTTTCAAACAACACAGAGTTCTGTGAGTAAGAAAGAAGGCTGGAATGTGTGTCTGCTATAGCTTGCATACAAATATGTATATATATTTGTGTATATATACATATATATGTATGTAGATATACATACATATATATGTATATCTACCCTTGACTGCTAGTTTGTTTAGGTATAAAATCCTAGGGTGAAAGTCATACTTCCTCAGTATTTATAAGAGATTTCTTCATTGCCTCTGTGCCCGTTGCTGCTTGAGAACTTGATGGTACTATGTCAGTCCTTTAAATGTAGGCTGTTTTTCTTTCTGGAAGCTTTTATCATATTTTTATCCCTAGTATTTTTTCATTTCATGATGATATCTTTTAGCTAATTTCTTATCAGTAATCGTGCTGGGCACTCTGTGGGCCCTTTCAGTTTGGAAACTCACGCCATAAAGTTCTAGTACTTTCTTGTATTATGTCTTCAATTATTTCTTCCTCACTGTTTTTATCATGCTTTTCTGAAACTGCTATTAGCTGAATATCCCACCCTCCTGAAAACATCCTCTAATTTTCATCTCTGTATTTTTGTTCTACTTTCCGAGTTTAATTTTATTTACAACCCTGCTATTCAAGTTATTTCTGTTACTGATATTTAATTGCCAAGATATATTTTTGTTCTATGAATGTTCTCCTTTTTGTGTATTCTGTTTTTATTTTATAATAGATGCAAGATTTCTATGAACTCTTGGAGTCTATTAATTTTTATTTTCAAGCGTTCTTTTGCCCACTTCGTTCTTAGCATTAGCTGTGAGATTCTTCCCTGTCCCCATTTTATCGTCTCTGCCTTTCTTCAAATGTCTGAGTTTCGGCTCTCTGTTTATATTTAATAAGGAGACACTAAGAAGCTGATTGAAAGTTCTGTGTGTTTCAGAAGCACACATTATGTTGCAGGGACCTTCATACATCGTTGTATCTTTTTTCTTAGGCTGATCAGTTTCCCCAAAGAAGAATCTTGCAGCCTTCAGCTGAGGATTTAAGCCTGGCGGCAGGGTCTGTGAGCTGGGTAGGAGATCAGAGTTAAGGGGAAGTGTGCTTAAGGGTGAAGGTGTTTTGTTGTTGTTTTCAGTTTGGCACCTCGTTACCCCTCCCTCGCTCTCAGCTATGCCCAGGGTCGTGAGTGTAGAACTTCTCTGCTTCAGTGTCTTCAGAAAATACAACTCCTAGTCTGTTGGCAAGGGGGTGGCACTCACCTAGCTCTGCTGGCTTTGCAGCAGACCTGAAACTCTAGCTTCTCCTTGGCTAGTCTTTCAGCTCGGCCTGTACTGGCCCTCAGGATGCCCAGTGCCTTCCATTCCCAAGCCTTTCTGGGGTTCTGCTCATCCATCTCACCTTCTTGATGGTTTCCCTCCTCTCCAGGCAAACAGGGTTCCAGCTCTCTTCTCTGCTGAGTAGGTTACTATTTGTCATCCTCTGCCATCTGCCAAAGCTTTAGTTGCTTTCTCTTACCTGCCGTCATCTTCTCTCCAGTTCTCTTTGTTTATTATTGTTGTCATTATTATTCCTTGTGGTAGGGTTTCAGGTGGGCGTATGGGAAACCCTGTGGATCTGCTGTATCCGTGTAGCAGTCAGCCCCTGCTGTGAGGACCACACTCCCCAGATGGACAGGTTTCCTTTCTCTCACTTCTCCATCGACTCTTTCTATTCCTTCCTTGTGGAAACAAAAATTACATCCATTTTTAAATGTTTCAAAACTTTCTCTTCAAATTCTGTAAATACTTAAAGTTAGCATATACCTAATTAGATAGATGTTGCAGCTGTGGAAACTGTAAAGCTTTTTTTTTTTTTTAAGGGCTGCAACTACATCATCTAAAAAGCTAAGCATATTTCTTCCTGGAGTAGATGATGCTGTAATGAACTCATTACAGTTAGAAAAAATTTTTTTGTTTTTGTATCAGAGTGTGTTCCAGAGGCCTTTTTAAGCTAAGTTGTTCCTGCAGTGTCTATGATTTATAAAGACAGGTGTGAGAAACATTTTCAGATGTTTCTTCGGTACCAAATGGCTAGCCTCCTAGCCCTTTGGCTGTGCGCCCACTGGGAGCCGTATTAAACAGCTCTGTAGTATGTGCAATTCTTTAATTATCAGCTCTCTGGGATTGAGAAAGTGAAGTTGAAATAATCTAGACAGAATGTTTAAGGAAATAGTTTCTGTGCATTTTTAGTAGCTGTTTCTTTATGTGTGTTTGTTTAGTATTTTATTAAACCCCAAGTTTTTATACCAGCACGTAGTCATTTAAAAAGGCATTTATTGAGTGCTTTGCTGCCAGGAGCTGTTCTGAGATCTTTGCTTGCACGCTCTCGTGCAGTCCTCGTGGAAGAATCCTGCAGCCAGTCGTGTTATTACCCTCCCTCTCCAGAGGAGGAACCCAGGGCTTCAAATGGTGAGTGTCTGCTAAGTGCCAGATGGAGGGGCTCTCCAGCCTGTCTCATGACGGAGACGGGGTCGTCACCGAGCTGCGGTAAACATTTTGTAATCTCTGTGCTCTATCTTTGGAATAATTACAATGTCTATAGCAATGAGCTTGTAATTTAGTTTGGTTATAAACAGAATGATAATGCAGTTCAAATAAACTTGATCTGCCAATCGAAATGTGCGCGTTGAATCTCATGCTTTCTGACAGGCTGCCCTTTTCAATCCTCAAACTTCCTCCAGCTCGTTCTTCACTCTGCATCCTTGTGCTTTGTTTAATGCCCAGTATACCTTGCCTCTAACTGATAGATGGGATCGACAAGCCGAATAATTCAGCATCATATTGATGTTGTTTATCCTTTAAGCTTTTATGTCATCCCAAGGCTATAGGAAGAGCTCAGCTTCCAGGCAACTGCTTAAAAATTTGGGCCATCTCCTCGGACCCAACCTGGACCTTCTGGCTGTTCACCTGCTCCTAGGAGCTTGGGCCACCCCAGTCAGTCTAGGTGATCCACTCTTAGAACTGTTGATCCACCTGCCATGCCTTCCCTCCGCGGGGCATGGTGATCACTGGCCTGCAGTTTGACCAAAAGATTCCTTGGTTTGTATTTTGCCATATTTGTAATGAAAGCTAGGATAGGATTTAAGCATTTATCGTGAGATCTATGCTCACAGGAATCTGAATGTCATCTGAGAACCTGGTTTTGCTTTTTCGTTTTCGTTTTTTAAGTCCTGGGGGTTTTGGTAGGGTTCTTGGGAGCCTGCGTTAGGATTTAGAGTCTGTGTTATATCTGAGGGTAATTGTACTGCGGTTTATGGAATAGCTGTATTCCTGAAGTGCGGCATCCTAAGTAAACTTTCTAAACTAAAATCATTTTTTCAGCCAATTTCAGTATAATTTGAGATGTTCATGAAAAAGATGATTGAGGAAGAATTTTGACCCTCATCATCCATTCTCTTATAAAAACCGAAATATTTTTAAAGTGGAAAAAGGATAGAGAATAAATTACACACTCATACTCTTGCCAACTAGATTTTACTATATATGCTTCAGAATTTTTAAAATTTAAAGATGTAAGATGTTAAAGATATATTTATAACAGTCCCCTATTCTCCGTACCCATCCAATTCCTCCTCGTTCTTCAGAAGCAACCGCTACTCTGAAGCTGGAGGGTTTGTATGTATATACATATCCCTAATCAATATTTGATATTGTTTTTGTACTTATATAAATGGTGCCCTACCATATACAACAGCCTTCTGCAACTTGCTTTTTAAAAATCAACATATTTTTAAAGATTTATTCATGTTGATACATGCGCTTGCTTCATTCCTTTTAGTTGAATGACTAAACCATAAATTGTTCACTTCTCTGGTGATAAATATGTTTTCCCCAACTTGTTGATATTGCGATGGTGCGAGGATACTCGTACCTATCTCCTTGCACACAGGCGTGAGCTCTAGCAAACCTGTTACAAATGGATGGTTGAGATAACGCAGTACGCCTATTTTCTATGTTAATGTATTTTGCTCTGTTGCTTCCTAAATTTCTTGTACCGACACCTACTTGTTAGGGAGTTCTGGTTACCTACATTTTTGCAAATACTAGGCATTTTCAGACTTTTAAATGTTGCCAAGCTGGATGTGAAATATTTCATTGTCTTCCTTGGCATCTTTCTGACTTCTAGAGACTCTAAGACTCTTTCTATGTGTTTGTATTGTTCTTTGTGTTTCTTCTTTGAATTACTTATTCTTATCATTTGCACATTTTTCTTAAGTTTAGTTTAAGAAATCCTCTCTGTCCTAAGCTCCAAAAGAGACTTTTTAACATTTTTTCTAAATTTGAGCTTTTTGCTGTTCACTTTTAGTATAATGGGAATTTATTTTTTTATTTATCCTATGAGATCAGCGTCTGTTTTTTCCCCGTATCGAGAAGATAACCAGTCGTCCCAGTAATATTTATTGAATCCTTTTCCCCTCTAATAAACACGAAGTATGGGCAGACATGCTTCTGGGTTCCTTGTTCCGTTGGACTGTTGATTTATCCTGTTTCCAGTGTTGTACCACTTTCACTATTCTGTACTTCATAATAAATCTTACGTGTTTAGATTGGTTGGTGTGTAGAGGATAGACCCTGAGATCTGCTTGCCGAGGTTTGCATATCAGTTCTGCCATCTGGTTACTGCTGTGGGACCTTGGGAAGGTGATTGACCGTGCTTTGTTGTCGAGACTCCCCCAGTGTTAGCACTGAGCGTCCCACGTCGCAGGAAACCCCTCAGTGCTGGGCACACCATAGTGGTTGGTTACCCTAAACCTCAGACAAATTATGTGACCTTTTCTCCAGTGTCTCCCTCTATGAAATGGTGGTGATGTATTATCTGCCCCACAGTGTGGGGAGGATTAATGAGATAATACAGGGAAAGGGCTGTGAACAGTGACTGGTCCATGCTGAGTGCTCAACAAGGGTTAATTTCCCCTTCTCCTCTCCCTTTTGACTATTCTTGAAACATTAGTATTTCATATGAACTTTAAAATCTTCTTGGAAATTTCTGCAAAATACCCTTTGGGAGCTTATAGATTAATTTGGGGGAGAATTCACATCTCATGACGTCAAAGCTTCCCGTCACAAATATGGTCATTTCTTTATTTACATGTTTTCTTTAATGTTATTCAGTAAGTTTTAAATAAGTTTTTCTCTAAAGATCTTACCTATCTTTATGAGAGATATTTTGAGGTACCTAATAGATCTGTTGTTATTCTGAATGGCGTCACTATTTTTATTTTTAGATTTTAACTTTTTAACATGGAAAATTTTAAACTGTGCAAAAGAAGACCAACTGGTATAATGAACACACAAGTCTATTACTCAGCTTCTACAAGTTCCAGCTCATGGCTAGTCTTGTTTTACCTGTGGAATTGTGTCTTTTATAAAAGTTCTTATTGATGTTTTCTTTTCAGTATAAATGAGTGGTACTGGTTTTTGTATTTTGATTTTGAATTCAGCAAGCTTACCCTATTTTTATTAGTTCTAATAGTTTGTAGATGACCTCATAGAAGTTCTAAGAGAATTATTACCTGAAAATGATGGTAAATTTTGTGGTTTCCTTTACAGTTCTTATGCATTCTACTTCTTTTATTGGCTAGCACTTCCATTACAATGACAGACAAAAGTGATCCCAAGTGTCCTTGGTTTTTGTTTCAACTTTAATGAGAATAGCTTTTCACCACTGATTAAGATGTTTACTGCAAAATTTTGTCAGATATGTTTTATCAGGTTAAGAACGTTTCTGAATGCTGCTAGTTTGCTAAAACGTTTTCTTTTTAACGTATATAAATGGTTGTTTAATTTTTTCAGACTTTTCCTCACCGTCTGTTGGTATGAGCGCTTGCTCGTTTGTTGTGGATGTCCTCCTCTTCTAGGTTACTGGTGTAATGCATTACATAGTAGATTTCACGTTGTTAAACCATCCTTGAACAGCTAGGATGAATCCACCAGGATTTGAGTGCACTTTTAAAATATAATGTTAGATTCCATTTACTAAGATTTTATTTATGAGTTTAGCCCCTATAGGGCAATGTTCATAACCAACGTTAGTCTCTAATTTTCCTTTCTCTAAATGTCTTTGTTTAGTTTTCATTTCAAAGTTACACTGTTAGCCTCATAAAGTGAGTTAAGGAGCCTTACCTCCTTTTCTATTCCTAGGGCAGCTGAAGTATAAGAGGTTATTTTTTTCTTAGCAGTTGTTGGAACTTGTCTTAGTATCATCAGGATGTGGTACCGTTTTTTAAACAGAAATCTAACAGTTGATTCAATCTCCTCATTGCTTACAGTGCTATTTGTATCTGCTCTTTCTTTCTGAAGTAATTTTGTTGCATTTTTCTTTTGTAGATCCTTTATTTTTGTTTTCTATTTCATTAAATTTTGTCCCTTTCTTCTACTTTCTTGGACTTTATACTGTTGTTCTATTTCTCACTTCTACTGAAAGCTTAGCTCTGTCATTTTCGATCATCCTTCTCTTCTGTTATATTCACAAAGGGGGATATTTTCCCTCTGAGTCTTGCTTTCACTGGTGCACACATTTTGCTTGTAGTTTTGTTGTCATCCATCCCAAAGTAGTTTATAACTTGAATTATGAGTTCTTTTGATTACTAAGTTATTTAGACATGTTTTGATTAGTGTGTATGTATGTGTTTCACTTTCCAAATGCTTGGGATAAGGTTAGTTATCTTTGTTACTGATCTCTGATTTCAGTGCACAGGTGTCAAAGAAAGTGGTCTGTGTCCTATTGACTCTCATATATTTGAAGTTTTCTTTATGAGCTCATGCATGGGTTTCTTTTTTGTAAAAATTATGTGTATGTTTGAAAATGTATATGTGCTACGTCTTGGGTGTGGAGTTCTAGATACGTCAATTAGATTAAGCTTGTTAACTGATGTCAAATCTTGTATTATACTGGATATTTTTGGCTCAATATTTCTAGGAGAGGTGTTAATAATCTAATATAATCATGGATTTCCCATTTCTCCTTGTAATTTTGTCTATTTTTTATACATTTTGAGGCTGGTTTGTTGGGTCCATTCAATTGTGTACAGCTTCAGAATTGTCTAAGACAAATATTATTGTATCAGTTTTCTTTTGGTTAATATTTTTTTGATATATCTTTTTTGATCTCTTTACTTTCAAATTTTCCGTGTCATTGTATTTCACGTGTCTAGTATAAACAAAATATGCCTGGATTTTTAAAACTTAATAATTACTGCCTTTTAACTGACTAGTTTCATCCATTCATATTTATTGTACCTTTGATGTTTTTTAACTCTTATCCCATTTTGTTCTCTATTTACCATTGCTATTTTTACATACTTTATATTCTTTTTTGTCTCCTATTATATTGCTGAAGGCTTATTTATACCCAATTCTCTCCAGGTCTGTTAACTTAAAGGTTATATATTCTATTTCCACATTTTTAGTAGTGCTGTGAAATTTTTAACTTTTGCGCTTCTGGTGACAATTCTAAAGGCAGCCAATAACTCTGGTCCCCTCCCGGATGATTCTACAGGCTGAGATGCTGGAATATGTTTTTATTGCTCTTACAATTTATTAGTATTGTTGGCTAGCATTTTGGTTCTACCATTTTGAAACAGATCTCTCATCAAAAAATACAATGAGGTTGTAGTAGGCTTTGTTTTTGTTTTTAATAGTCCGGGCTTCTTTTGATATATTCAGTGTAACCAGCTCTTTTTTTCCATCATGGCTTCTTGCAAACCTCTTCTGCCCTCCTGGATTCAGTTTGCTTCTTATCAAAGTAGTGTTGCATTGAAGGTCTATGAGTAGCAAACTATCTTTTTGCCTAGAAAATGTTTATTTTCTCTTTTTCATGAATGTCAGATTATCTATATATAGAATTCTAGGTTGGCAGTTTTTTTTTTTTTAAGCAGATAGTACCTATGGGATCCTGGCCTCTACTGTTACTGTTGAAAAGTCTTTAATAATTTAATTTTCTTTAGTTTCATAAGTTCAATGATTGTTCTTTTTCACAAATTTTCACAAAATCTGGTTGCTTTTGAGATTGTTCTTTGTCATTTTTATTTGTGCTTCTGTCGTTTTATTATTATGTTTTTTGAAATGGATTTCTTTTTAATTTGTGTACATCTGGCCTTGCTGCACTTCTTGAATCCAATCAGTTCTAGAAAGTTCTTAGCCATTATGTCTTCAATTGCTGTCTTGACCCTATTTTCTCTATTATCTCCTTTGGACTTTGATTGTATGTGGTTGGGCCTTCTCATTCAGTCATCCTGTTTTTAACATCTCTTTATCACTCTGCTTTATGTTCTGGGGGATGTCTCCAAGTCTAAATTTCACTTCACAATTCTTTCTTGAGCTTTATCTAAACTGCTGCTTAAATTCTCTGTGGACTTACTTTGCATTTTCAACGTCTTAAATTTTTCATTTATAGAAGCTTTATTTTATTCTTTTTCAAACCTGCTAGATCTTTTAAAAATAATGTCCTTTCATTATCTTTCTTTATGGTTTCTATGTATTCTTCTATGTCTTTACAACTTTTGGACATATATGTCGTTATCCCTTTCAGATTATTCTATTATCTCTAGTTCTTAGGGTGCTGAATCTGTTTTATCAGAGATTATCTTTTCTAATGCCTTGCAATTTTGAATTGTGAACTCATTTTCAGCTTTTGCCCTTCTACCACTGTCCCCTCTGTGGGAGTGCTATGCCCCTTGGGTTATGAAAGGTCTGCTGGAGCAGAGTTTGTCTGCTTATGATAGGTGTTTTTAGGATTTCACTCATCTGAGCCCAGAAATTAGGTTAATTTCTCTTCTTGGGAATTTTATACCCATGCTTATTATAATTTTGGTCTTCACATCCATGTGGCAAAGGCTTGAAGTCTTGATTTTTCTTGAGAGACTGCCTAACTCTCACAAGCTCTCTGGGTAGATACGGCAACTTTGCAGTCTCCCTGGGGCATTTGGTAGAGTTTCTGTGGCCCCTTGAACTTGAGAAGGGCAGTCCTGCAGGGTCCTGGCTTTATGCAAGGCTCTCAGCTCCAGTTCCCCATCTCGTGTGTTCCAGATCGTACCTCCTGTCATTAAAATTAAAGCTCCTAGACTGAAGGTTGGTATCTGCTGGGCCTCCTGGGTTCCATGGCATTAGCAGGCTTTGAATGCTCTGGCTTTGAATGTTCTGCCTATGAATTCCCTTTTTATTTATGGATTCTGGTAATTTCCTTTCTTTCTAGTTTAGTTATGTATGTACTATAAAAATGTCACATTGTATTTAGCGTTTTACGTGTTCATAGTGGGAAGGTTTTCTATCTGCATCAGCTCAGTCCACCATGCTTTCAGAGCTGAGTCCTCAACATCGATTCTTTGGTGATCTTAGTCAACAAATTTATTTGTCCACTGTAATCCCAGATTTGTGCCAGGAGCTGGGGATACAATGGGGAGAAAAACAGACACAGACCCTCACTTCCTGGCATGTAGAGTGAGTGGCATCTAAAGATGTACAGAAAATGAGTTGAACCCCCCTGGCACCCTGATTCTTAGCTTCCAAAACTCCGAAAACTTGGTCAGAAAAGCGAGTCAGCTGCTTTCCTGCTGGCCTGTTGTCTTTGCCTTGGCAGCTGCAGGGGTGAGATGTGCTAATGATGGGGCCAAGCCAGGCTTTGGGGGTGAAGCATCAGCTGTTCCCATCTCCCTCTGGCTGAGGCAAAATGAGAACAGCTGGGAAACAAGGCCGGCATACACTCCCAGAAGCCGCTCCACTGCCAGCGGAGGTGTCAACAGAATTGCCTTCATGGGAGCCTTCCAGGAGCGTATATTGAATTTGTTCCATACTTTAAAATTCTAATAAAGAGAGCAGATTGTATAATGGGGTACGCTGAAGATTGAAACACTCCTGTGTATATCTTCTAACTTTTGGAATGGATAATATGATCCCATGTAGATTGGTTTCTCCACTGATTTATCTAAAAAATCAGATGCCTGACGTCACTAAAATTTGGATGTGTACTCAATTCATTAAGTTTGACTTCTGATTTCTTAGTAGGAAAAGTCTGCTCCTTTGAGCATAATTTATTCAGCTGCGATAGATTGTCCTCCTGAAGCTTCTCTCACAGTTGACACATATTTCAGTCTCCTCCTTTTCTTGTCTCTGCTCACCTTTAAAAAGTGCTTTACAGCCTTCCTTCTTACTCAACACTGCTGAGGGCCAAGCCACTGGTCAGTAAGTAAGTGGTTCCCAAGGGGTGGCAGAAGGGAAGGGATAGGGTATAGTGTGAAAAACCAAGCCAAGACAGCTGTGTTAAAGTATGGAAGAATCTCTAATAGAAGCTTCTGCTTCTCTTATGGGCAGAAATGGCATCAAATCATGAGGTTTTTTGAACCTATCTCCCCGATGTCACTTCCATGTGGATTTAGCGGGTCGAGAGAGCTGTGTGTTCTTGCGCTGTCATAATGAGATTGAGAGGTTCCTGGGATCATGGCCAGGATTCTGAACCTGCAGTGAGAAGACGCGGCTCTCAGTTCTGCCTTGGCCTCTTTCAGCTGTGTGACCTTGAGGAACCTGCTAAATCTTTCTGAACCTCAGTCTCCTTATTTGTCAAAGAAAAATAAGGATACAGCTTCCCTCACTGAGTTGGGATGAACACTGAATGATGTAAATGTTGGGCGAAGCATTTTGTAATTTAAGGTCTTCCCTTTAGATTACGCAGTGTGGGGGCGCCTGGTACCACTGTTCCTTCTGTGACCTAGGTTTGCCCTCACGTCCTGGAAGTCACCAAGTTCTCAGCGTCCGTGAGCCACCCTCCCCCCTGCTCTTGGTAGATGGGTGTACAAGTTAATCCCAAAGCTCCACAGAGGGGGTGGCAGAGGTTTGGGAGAGCAGGACAGTTTTGCTCCTTTTTCTCCCACCTCCCATCTCATGTTTCAGACTTTGTTTTTATTGATCCAGAGTTAGGGCGTCTCTTTGTTAAAGAGGGCCGTTTGAGGTTGTCATAATAACGTCAACTCTTTCAAATATCATTTAGTTATAGCAAACAAAACAATTATTAGTTTCCTTCTTCGCCACTCTATGGGACATATTGTGGGCTTGGCATAAGGGCTGGAGAAAGAACAAATGGTGGCAGAGATCAGGCCAGGGGCATAGATTTTTCCAGCCCCCAGCTTCCTCTGGCTTCTTGAGAAAGGGAGTTGGGAGCAGAACTAAGAGCTGAATTGCAGGGAAAATAAAATTTTAAATGCTCATCCGAGTGATGGGTAGGTATTAATAAGAATTGCTGTAGAAGTAGGAATCTCTCACATTCTGTGGATAAAGCATATCTGTAAACTCTTAACTTTTGAGTTAATTACCAGTTAGAGTATGTGATTGCAGTAATACGACCATTTAGAAGCTCTGCATACTTGTGGTTCCGATCAATGCAAATTTAGAACATTCCAGAATCTGACAGAAATGTCCCACTCTAAGACCAAATATTTGTGTTATTTTCCCAATTTATAGAAAACAAATGAAAAGGCGTATTTTTCCCCTCTGTCAAGATTATCTCCTGAATCTTTCTTCTACTGTTTTTATACTTTCTTATATGGCTGTCATTTCCGCTGAGTTGCAAAGAAGCAAATGAATTTTAAAAAATGTCCACTCAGTCTCAGTTCAACACGTTATCAGACAAGGCTCAAGGGCTCCTGGTTACAGTTTTACCTGCGTACCTGGACAACGGTCATATTTCCCACTGGTAATCACTCTTACTTTGAGGATAGAGTTAAAGAATTCCACAAAGGAGTCTTTTGGATTTCTGGCACACAGAAATCACAAAAGCTTACGTGCATTCTCAGTCCCTCTTCACCACGTGCCTGGAAGGTAGATACTATGATCACTCTCTTTTCCAGATGCAAAAGCCAAGGTTAGGAAGTTAAACTTGCACAGGGTCACCCAGCTAGTAGGTGGCACAGCTGAGATTGTGCACATGAAGTACTGGACAACTAGGAAACAGTGAAAAGGGACATACACTAATAACAGTAATAGCAAGGACACCAGCAACAAACCTAGCATTCAGCAGGCGCTTGCTAAGCCCTTTCACGAATTCTCTCATTAAAATCTCACTCTAGCCGTGGGAGCAGTGTGCCATTATTCTTTCCATTTTGCAGAAGAAGAGGCTAAGGCATAAGAGACCTTGCAATTTGCTTTAGCCCCTGCTGCTTCTACGAGGCTGAGCCTCAACCAGCCTAGACGGTTGATTTCAGGGCCCACATGATGAACCCCTGGGCTACCGTGCAAAGAACCGTGACTTCCCAGTGCCTTTGCATGTTTGGAACCCTCCACAGCGGTCCCATCTTGTGTTGATCTTGGGGCATCGGGTTTGGGGAGAGAACAACTCATCTCTCCAGGAAGGCACTGAGGGAGAGCAGTACTGGAGTCTTGGAGACCTTGGGGACTTTTCCTGTGGGTGGGTCCTGACTTTCAGAGATTGACAGAAAAGTTAGGAAAATTGGGGACCCATTTTTAGGGTCCAACATCTTTGACCTTTTTATTTCTGCGTTAAAGGAACATGTGGACTTTGCTAAAATATGTTTTCTCTGCTGAATAAATTTACTGTTTAATAATTAATATACTGTCCTCTGTTCTCTCTCACAAATAAAATACAGGACACACCCTAATCCCTTTTATCTGTGATGGCTGTAGAAAATATTTAAATTATAAATGCACATACGTGAGTGTATTAGGTGCCTATCAATGTGTAACAAATTACCACAACCTAGTAGTTTAATTTAGGATCTCATAATTTTTTGTGGGTCAGGAATGTGGGCACAGCTTAGCTGTTCACAGGCTGCAGTCCAGGTGTCAGCCAGGGCCAGGCTCTCATCTGAAGGTTGGAGTGGGAACGGATCTGCTTCTAAGTTCACACGATCATTGGCAGAATTCACTTCCTTGGGAGCTGTTGACTGAGGGTCTCCATTCCTAGCTGGCTGTTGGCTGGAGGCCTCCCTCATTTCCCTGACAAGTGGGTCCCTCCAACAGTGCAGTTGCTTCGTCAAAGCAAGCAAGCTGAGAAGGCAACAGAGAAAATCTGCTAGAAAGACAAAAGTCACAAGTTTTGTAATCTAATCATGGAAGTTTTTGCCACATTCTATTGGTTAGAAACTAGTCACCAGGCCCGCCCCTCCCCAGGGGAGGAGCCCCCTCACAAGGATGTGAATACAGGAGGCAGGAGTCACTGGGAACCATCTTAGCAGTCTGTCTACCACAATGAGTTAATTAGATAATGAGCATTGTTAATATCAGGTATGGCTTTGACAGCTGGAAGCTTCTGTTTGAGAGGTATCGCTTACCCTGTACAGGCATCAGAATTGGTGGCAGCGTCCTATTAGAAAGGCGGTTGTGTGTTTCTGCCTTTTTGTTCCTTAACTGTTCGTCTGTTCCATGTCCTTTTTCACTGCAGAGTTCTCTGCCTCTTCCTAACAGTTCTTTCCCCACCTTAAGCGCCAACATTTGGCCTCACTCCTACTTAGCTTAGACATCACTTCTTCAGGGTATCACGTTTTTGGTCTTTGCCCCTGACTCTGGTTGAGAAGAGGTCCCCTGTTAAGTGTTCTCAAAGCGCTATTTCTCCATCAGAGTACTTAGCACGTTGTAACCACCTGTTAGTCTTCCTGGAAAGAATTTAAGCTCCATGGTGACAGAGACCATATCCATCTTACTCTCTGTTGTCCCCAGTGCTTAGCACATCACAGCTGCTCAATAAATGTTGGCACCTTCTGTGAAGAGTCTCACTTCATGTGTTGGAAAGAAAAATCTTTCCAACAAATGTGGTTCGCTAAAGCTCTACCTTTAACCTTTTTGTCTGTACAGCTTTTCATGTAAATGACTTAGCACATTTGGAAAATCTTTTTTTTTTTTTTAAATTTTTTTAATTTATTTTTTTTAAAGATTGGCATCTGAGCTAACAACTGTTGCCAATCTTCTTTTTTTTTTTTCCTGCTTTTTCTCCCCCAATTCCCCCCAGTACATAGTTGTATATCTTAGTTGCAGGTCCTTCTAGTTGTGGCATGTGGGATGCTGCCTCACCCTGGACTGATGAGCGGTGCCATGTCCACACCCAGGATCCGAACCAGTGAAACCCTGGGCGGCTGAAGCAGAGCGTGCCACCTTAACCACTCGGCCACGGGGCCAGCCCCTGGAAAATCTTTTTAAAAAACACCATGTATCCTAACATTTGGTACAGAAAAGAGAGCATCTAAGAGTGATCCAAAAGAAACGTCTACAGAGACTACTAGGAAGCTCTGCTTTGAATGTTACTTTTATATTGGGTAGAAAATGTGAGCTGATAATTTAATAAAAATCAGAAGAGGTCCCCACCAATTTTAGCTTGTTCCTGTGATGCCCTGAGAAGTGCACAGGTGGAGGGGGGCGGGTACGAATAAACTGGTGTGCTGGTTTGGGTTTTCCCCAGCTAGTACCCAGTGACCTTGTGAAGATAAGCTTAACCATGTATTCGCTTTTTTCTTTGTATTGCCTCCCCCTTTGTTTTAAACTTTTGAAGTGATTTTGACCCAAATGACTCAAAATTCAATTGGGGGATAAAATGACTTTCTAAAACAGAATTCAACTTCAACGACCACAAAAGCAGCAAAAAAACAAAACCACACAAAACCTCCCATCAGGCTTATTTGCAAATCACAAGTTTACTTTGTTTTATGTTGATTCCTTCCATTGACCTTGGTCATCCTTTTATTTATGTCCATGTTGGATGACTTCAGTGGCTTTGGGAAAAACATTTTTTTATACAAAAGTTTGAAAACATCAAAGTTTATTGTTGATAAACTCACAATGATTTTGAAAGTATGTTTCTTACGGTTGTGTCCTATTTATTTCTATAATACACTTTTCTCTTGGTGGCTTACCACCGGTCTTTTGTAGAAATGGCACAAAAACTGAGCCCATATCATGAAATATTGAAGTAGGTTTTCACAGGAATAGTGAAATTCATGTTGCTGAAGAGTTTTAATATAAATTAGAGCCGAGTGGCCTAATTAGGTATAGTCCTGGGAATATGGACTATTTAGATCCACAAATTAGCATGCCCATTCTTCTCCTTTGTGTGTATGTGTGTTGGAGAGGGAGTTAATTATGAATTCAATTTCTTTAACGGATATAGGACCAAACAGATATTTCTCATTCTGTATCCGTTTTGGTAGTTTGTGTCTTTGAAAGAACATGTCCATGTCATCTGAGTTAACAAATTTATTGGCACAAAAATTTTCATATTTTCTTATCATTTTAATACCCGTATTATCTGTAAGGATATCCACCACTTTAATTGCTGAATTTAGTAAATCATGTTTTCTCTCACTTTTTTTCATCTTGCTAAGAATTTAACAGTTTTATCAGTGTTGCAAACAACATTCGTTTGAAAGATTTTCTCCTTTGTTTCCTATTTCAATGATTATTACCCTTTAGTGTTTCTTTCCTTCTGCTTTGTCTTTGATTTGCTTCTTTGAGCTTCTTATGGTGGATCCATAGATTATAGACATAAAACCTTTCTCCTTTTCCCGTTTAAGCATGGAAAATATAAATATCTCTGTAAACACATCTTTAGCTACATATTACAAATTTTTATAGATGATGTTTTCATTATCGTTCAGCTCAAAATAGTTAAAAATTTCCCTTGTAATTTTACTCTTTGACCTATGGCTTATTTAGAAATACATTGCTTAATTTCCACATTTTTGAGGATTTTAGGGAATACCTTTTTGTTTTTAATTTCTCATTTCACTTTCTTATAATCAGAGAATATATTTTTTGATTTTGATCTTTATATTTGTTGAGACTTGTTTTATACCCCAGCTTATAGTCTATATTGGTGAATATTTCTGTAAGCATTTGAAAGGAATGTATATTCTGCAGGTGTTGGATGCGGTAGTCTTCTGTAAATGGTTGGTTGATGGTGTTATCAAATCCTCTATAAGCTTATTGATTTTTTTTTTCTACCATTTTATCAGTTACTGGGAAAGTAGTATAACCTTTAATGAGAATTGTCAATTCATTTCTCTTTTCAGTTCTGTCAGCTTTCTTCATGTATTTTGAAACTTTTATTGGGTTTATTCACATCTAGGATTGTCTGCTTGGTGATTTGACTCTTTTGACATTGTGAAATTTCCTCTTTATCTCAGGTGGTAAGTCTTGTCTTTAAGTCTGCTTTGGTATTAATGTAGCCACCCCAGCCTTTTATGCTTAGGGTATGTATATGTATACATGGCATATCTTTGTCCATTTGGGAGTTTTTTACTTTCAACCTATGTATTTATGCTTAATGTACATTTCATGTAAACAGTAAGTAGTTGGCCTTGCATTTTAATCCATTCTGAAGATCTCTTCCTTTAAAATGGAAAATTTAATCCAATTACATTTAATCTAATCATTCATATGGGGAGTTAAGTTCATTATCTTGCTGTTTCTTTTATATTTGCTCAATATGTTTTTCTCCCCCTTTTCCTGTTTTCTTTTGGATGGAATAGTTTTAGTAGTCCATCTTTTTTTTTTTAAACATTGATCCTGAGCTAACATCTGTTGCCAATCTTTCTTTTCCTTCTTCTCCCCAAAGCCCCCCAGTACATAGTTGTAGATTCTAGTTGTGAGTGCCTCTGGTTGTGCTGTGTGGGATGCTGCCTCAGCGTGGCCTGATGAGTGGTGCCATGTCTGCGCCTGGGATCTGAACCAGTGAAACCCTGGGCCACGGAAGCGGAGCGTGTGAACTTAACCACACTCAGCCACAGGGCCAGCCCCAGTACTCCATCTTTTTAAGCTATATTTCTTAATTTGATTAGGGTTATTTTGTAGAGGCTGCTCAGAGATTAGAATATTTATCCTTAACATGATACAGTGATCACAGGAATAATAGAAAGGAGCATACATCCTGCTATGAGATCCAGAAAGGCCACATGAAGTTAGTATGGTACCAGTGTGTTCATCCAGTAGTTTTATGGTTTTATTTTTGTTACATTTAAATCATTGATCCATCTGGCATTTATTTTGATATAAATAATAAGAATAGGAATCCATTTTCTTTTTAGATGGCTGCTCATTGTGACCACTATTTTATTTCAGTTGCTTTAAAATGTTACCTTGATCATATACTAAATTTTCAAACATCTTTGTTTCAATCTCCTCACTTCTGTTCACCTCTATTGATCTATCCAGAGACCAGTATTGCATGCCTAATTATTGCTACTGACATGTCTAATATCTGGTAGATCTAAACCCCTTACACAATTCTTTCAGAATTTTTCTGAATCGTCTCACTTATTCTCCATATAAACTTTATATCTAAAAGAAATCTCAATAAATGTGGACAAGATCACGTTAAAATTGCTGATAGATTCAGAGAGGAGGAAGCACCTTCTAGAATTTGTTCTGCGCGTTGCAGTTGCCTTCCAGCGGCTATATTCTTTCACGGTCTTCTCACCTGCCTTCTGAAGCCTCTTCATCACTTGCTGGTGGCATTATTGTTGTCAGTTATTGATGATATTCTCTTTGCCAATTTTCTATGTTAAAATATTTTAACTCACGTTTTAAAATTGTTGGGGTTTTAGGAGTCTAATAAACAATGCCACTCTTCCCATCTTAGATTCAGAACTAATAACTTAGGAGGCTGAGTGTTAAAGATCAAACTATCAGTGATTACTGGAAAGCCGATTGGAGAATTTGACTTTTGGTCTGTGGCCAGTGGGTTTGCTGCCACTTCACTCCCACATTTGATAGTCATTTGTCCTGCCAGACAATATCAGATCTTGCCTCCCACGATCACTAGCCTTAACATACGGCAGAGGGCAGACCAGAATGAATGTGCTGTAGATAGATCCAAGAAGAGAGCGAGAACCCAGAGGGACTGAGCCATGATACCCAGTTCTTCCTTCCAGTTTCTTCTATCATATATGTCACTGTTGCTACCCTGGAGGAGTTGGGAGTGGAGCGGGGACTAAGAGTAAGTTCATGCACACACAAACAAGTATAGGGCAGGGGGTCCAGAAGTTGGGGGACGGAGATGCTCTTTAAATTCTTACTAATGCAGTTGAGTTTTTCCCCCAGATATTTATCAATAATTTGTGATTCTTTTTTTTTTTAAATTATTAGTTCATATCTTTTGGTCACTTTGTTATTGAGGTATTTGTCTCCTCTTATTGATTTCTTAAGATCTGTTTATATATTATGGCATGACCCTGTTGTGAGTCATAATTTTGGATGAAAAGCATTATCATCCATTTCCTACTAAGCATTTTTTATATTATTTATATTATATTTCTTTTCTTGTCATTATAAATGGGATCTAATTTTCACTTTATTTTAGTAATAGTATTTTCTTGTATTGATTTATATATATACATTCTGGGACTGGCTCCTTTATTAAAATATCTTGCTGGTTTTAGTAGATGTTCAGTTGATTTTCTTCGGTTTCCTAGGTAACTAATCATATCACCTATAAATAATTTCTCTTTTCTAACATTTATTTCTCTGAATTCTTTTTTATTGCTTTCTTGTGGTCTCTCACATGTGAAGAACAGTTTTAAAAACTTGTACAAATAGTAAGAATCTCTCTTATGTTTTGGTCTTTAATGTGAAGGCCCCTAGTGTTTCACCATTGATTATGACGCTGACTGTAGATTTAAGATGCAAGTTTATTATTTTAAAGGAAGAATCTATTTCTAGTTTTCAAATAGAAATTTTTTAAAAGCAGGATTGGATATTGAATTTTATTAACTGCCTTTTAGACACTTACCGAGGCACCATGTCTTTTCTTTTTTCTTTCTCTTTTAATCTTTTAACCTACTGGTATAAATATTCATTGACTTATTGATATAATTATTCACCGATGGCCTTTCCAGTATCAAAACATCCTTACATTTTTGGGACATATGCAACTCTGTCAAGATGTATCATATTTTTAATATGCTGCTGAATTTAATTTCTTAGTGTTCTCATTAGGATTTTTCCCTTCTATATTAAGATGGTAGAGCAGTCTTGTATCAGTTGTTTATTGACACAATAATACTGCTTAATAAACTGGCCCCAAATTCGGTGGCTAAAAATAATAAAATGTTTCTTTAGCTCATGAGTCTGCGAGTCAGGGGTTCACATTGGGCAGTTCTGGTCTCAGTGAGCCTTGCTCAGGTATTTGTGGGTCGGTCCACTGATTATTGACATGGCGCCTGGGCTCTGCTCTGCGTCTTTCCCATCCCCCCAGCAGGCTAGCCCAGGTGCCTTCTCACAGAGAAGGCAGAAGCGCAAGAACAAGCCACCCCTGATGCTCAAGGCCATTTCCAGCCTCTGCTAGGGTGTCACGGGATAACGTTCCGTTGCCACGTCTGGTAGCCACACCCAGAGTCAAGGTGTAGGGAACAGCCTCCCCCTCTTGAGAGAAGGGGCTGCAAAAGCAAATCCCAACCCCAGAGCAGGGGGTTCAGTGGGGCTCAGACAGAGGTGGGGTGAAGTATTAGGGTCTTTCTAGCAACCAACCATAATTCTCAAGTTCCCTTTGTTCTGTCTTTGTGTGTGTGTGTTTTGGGACAGTAAAAATAATATGAGAATAATCTGTCTTTTGGGGCTTTAAAACTTCCCTTTAACATTATCTGGGCCCAGCATCTCTATGGGACATAAATCTCTTACAGATTTTTCAACTGCTTGCATGGTCGTTGGTTTTACTATTTCTTACTGAGCCAATTTTGATAACATTATTTCCTGGAAAATCTTTTATTTTATCCCCGTTTTCAGATTTATTAGTGGAAAGAATGTGTAAAACTTGATTGTAATTTAAATTTGTACCTATAATTATACCCATTTCTCTTTATTTATAATCGTCTTTCTCCTTGTTTGGACTTCGCAGAGTTTTGGCTGTGTATTTGGTCTGTCTGGAGAATTAAGTGTTAGACTTATTCATCAACTCTATTGCTTTCATTTACGGCTTCTAATTTAGTCATTTCTGCTTTTATTTCTTTACTCCTTCCTCTTAATTTTTGTTGTTGGTTTTTTTTTCTAGTTTATTGCTTGGTTCATTTATATTCATATTCTTGATCATAAAATCATTTAAAACTATTTATTTGCCATTAGTAAACTTTTGGCTCCCTCTCATAATTGGATGTGTAGTATTCTTTACACAGAATGCAAGACATGTTACATGTTAAAATATTTCCTTTTCCTATGGAGAATGGTTGTTTGAAGATTGATGTAAGCTCTCTTGTGGGACAGATTTTCTGGAAACTACTGTGAATTCCAAGACTGACGCTAGTTTTAATATAAGTAAGTGAAAACTTCCATCTCCTTATTTTGCAAGTACTCCAAAGTAAAATGAGTATAGATTTTGAACTTCATCGATTGAATCTCTTTTTTGAGTGTTCCGTTTTCCAAGAAAATTTCTGAGCCGTGGTTCCTGGGCATCCTGCCATGGTCAAGTCCACAGCAGTCACTTTGCAGTGAATGTGGTAGAAGACTTCGATGGTCGTGAATGCTTTTTCTCCCCAAAGACAACCCCCACAGAGCTTTCTTTTGGGATAGCCAGCCAGTTTGTTCTCAGCATTAAACACGATTTTTTTCCATTAAAACCCTACTTTAAAAAAATGATGAAAATTTTAGTTAAATTTCAATGTCATGGGTAATTGCCAGTAAGGTATATAGAATATGAAGAATTATGGGATTTTAGAGATACATCAGAACCTAGAAACTCAGTCCTGTGGCCACCACTCTCTTCACCATTCCCTCCATACATGTCCGTTGACCTCCTGCTCCGTGACGGACACTATGTGAGTCACTTCTGAATCCTCCCTCGCCCTGCTGCCTGAACGTAGGATCGTTAGTCACTTGATAGCCAAGGCTTGCGAGGAGCCAATTGCAATAAAAAAACCAGCATTATTGTGGAACACATTCTGGGATGTTCAGTTTAATAAAAATGACCCCTGGAACCTCAATACTCCATTCTTGAAACCCCATGAAGCCAGAGTGACAACTCATGAATCTGTCATTTTTCAAATGAGGAAGGGAAGGCTGCAAAGGTTAGATGACCTGTCCAAAGAGAGATACCAAACTAGTATGGGGCAGCATTTTATGGACGCAGAGATGTGGCACCAATGGAAAATAAGTAAATAATGCAAGTAACTTTCCCTTTTAAAATTTTATCAGTGTGAAAATTATTTGAAATGTGTCATCTCAAATGGGCTAACTTCCTTTGGGATAGCATCTAGGCCTGTGGAATTTGCTCCAAACACACTTCCCCTGGCCAGGGCTGAGAGGCAGTCCTGTAGGCTGGTGAAGGAGCACTATCCCTGGGGAATGCTTCCCTAACGGAAGCCTACAGTTGGCCGTTGTGCCAGAGCAGTCTATGGGTTACAGAAGGCAGTTTGTCCTTGTTTTGGGGGACTCGGAGGGTTCATTATGAAATCTTCCAAAACGTATATGAACAGGGCCAGGCTAGACCTGGATTTCATTAGCTCGTCTACTCACAAGCAGTAGTTAGCATTAGAAGAGTCATAAACCTATTTATTTAGCTACCAGAGGCCCTCACAGAACACAGCTCTTTAATAAACAAGTTGAGATACCCTGAAAACTACATGGAAACAATGACATACTAATGTAACCACAGTGTCTGCCTTGTTTTATCATCGCCTGCCTACTGACACATGTTGCCGTCTCGGTCCTGAATGCTGTTGTGCATCCTCCCTTCTGTGCCTGTCAACCCCTGTCCCTCGGGATGTCTCCCGACTACCGTCCCCTCGCCTCTATCCTGGTTCCTCTCTCCAGGTTGTGGTAGGTATTCCCCCTGGGTGCTTTGCTATCTTGGTCTAACACCATTGCCTCCACCACTTACGCTGTGAGATCTTTCAGAGCTGGGCTTCTGACCTTTGACCTTTGACCCCAGGGGCCTGCACCATACCAGATGCTCAATAGAGGCTGGCAGGTTAAGTAATGACCTCATGGTGTTGTGAGCTCGTTGATATCAGAGTTCATGTCTCTACATCTCCTCATAAAGGGTTACATCCATTTGAGGTTGGGAAGTGGTTGGTAATGCCCGTTGAATCTGTGGGCTGTATTTGGTAGGTAGGAGATGCTCAAATGTCGCATGGATGGAAGGATGGATGTGCTGGAGCGTAAAGAGAAGCCACTTTGATTGTAATCATCGAATAGGGACATGGGAATCACCAAATAGGGACACGCCCACAGCAAGAGCAGCCTTTGTGCTTCTATTTTAGGGTGTGTCAGGGACTGTGGGTTCGAAGGCCAGGGGCTCAGACCAGACAACCTGCCCTGAATCCCCCATGGGAGCTTGTTATGAAGGCAGATTCATACCTCCCCTGGTATCCGCCTGAGCCAGGATCCCATCTCTGCTGTGGGGTAGGGCCTGCTTATTAATCAAGCTCCGTAAGTCAGTCAGCACATAGCTCTGTGCCCCAGCTGTGGTCTAAGCAGTCCCTGCACTGCCCAGTTTCCCGCTTTGGTGTTGAGAACTTCATGACTTTTTGATGTGTGTTTATCACCTGGGCTGTTATTTACTCAAATAACATTTTTTCTTAATTTATCCCAAATTTTCCTTTAAGTCAGTATACACATTTTACTTACATTTATTTAAGAAGGAAATTGTACTTCCATGTTATAAATAGAAGGCCAGTATCATTTGTCATAAATACTGTAAATATCAATCAAGGAAAACAAAGCAATCTCATCAAGTTCCAGCCAGACAGTAGAGCCCGCTGGTGTTCCTGAACCAGAGACTTGCTCCCTGCATGAAAAAGGGCGCTTAGCCAATGGCTAGGGAGGTTTCAGGCATTTATTATACCAAATAGACTTTGTCCTAAGTGAAAGACTGGGAACTGAGAAGGAGTCACTTGTCCCCCCTTGACCTAATGTTACGCCTAGAGCATCTCACACTCAGCCCCCTGGGAGGGTCCGACCCTCTGAGGGGCACTGATGCCTATTGCATCCTGAGAGACCGGGGGCCTGAGTTCCTTCAGTGAAGATCCCAGAACGACTTGGTGACCCTTGATCTAAAGCAGAGCAGAGAGCCCAGGCACAGTGAGGAAGGGGGTGTCCGGAGCCCTCCAGTGAGCTGCGGGTGCTTTTAACAGTCCACCCCGGGGGTGTCAGTCTAAAGGCCGGGTGAGGGCTACATGCTGGAATCAGGGCATCTGTAGGGACATCTGAAGCCAACTTGAGCCCTTGGGGCCCAGTGCCCCTCATTGGAGGTGAGGAGGCTGGGAAAGCAGTGCACAGATGGAGGCGTTGTCTCATTAATGAGGAGGTTGGCGTTTTCTTCCTGGACCCTGGACCCCGGACAACCATCAACCAGGGTGCATTTTCATACATGTCACTTGACAGTTCCAGACCTCATCCCGCTCTATCACATCCATTCAACATGTTTATTTAGCATGTGGCAGGTCCAAGGTGCTGTGCTGGGGTTGGGGCCTCAGAGAAGACACCATTCCTCTCTCAAGGAGCCAGCTCCCAGGTGGCCAGTGATGACCACATGCCATGACTCAAGGCTCCACATCGGGAGGAACTCACGCAGTCCTCAGAGAGCCCAGGATGGTGTTGCTCCTGGCAGAAGGCTCTGGGCAGCTCCGGGTGGGACAAGGATCTGTTGCACCTCGAGCATGCAGGGTGACTTCCAATGAGGCAGAGAACCAGCCTCATAAAACTGGAGACCCCATTGATTTGGGTGGGCCCGGCAGAGGGCAGAGTTGGCAGGAGCTGGTCACAACCAGGCCACATCTGGCGAGGTCCACATGGCTGCAGGAAATCTGAAGCTGGAGAGGAAAGACAGGGGACAGAAGTGTGAAGAGTCAGGGGGTCCAGGTTGCCTGGTGCCAGCTTTGTGCTCAGGGAATGGGGTCTGGACCTCAGGGCATGAGGGGTGTGTCCTTATGTGCCTCCCTGTCACAGCCCAGCTTCTCTTGAAAGCCTGTCCCTTGCCAGTCTTCCAAGCCTCAGTTTATCTAACTTAAGCGATTGATTTGGACATCCTGGGGATACAAGGTTGTGGGGTCCCATAAAGATTGGAGGCCAGTGTGAGCAGGAAAGTGTGGAGGGCTAAAGGAGAGAGGGCGGTGGGGATTGGCTGACAGTTCAGGTCACAGTGACTCTGGGTCTGAAGTGACCACGGCAAGGTGAAGCCCCTGGATTTGAACCTCTGCCACCTGCCAGACCTGTGAACTCCAGCAAGGCATTTGGCTTCCCCAAGGCCCACTCCCACCCCAGGTAGAATGGGGCACGTAAAACCTACTGCAGCCTTTTGGGGTTGGGTGAGATAATGTGGAAAGTGCTATGTAAACTGTAAAGTACCTGACAATTGGGAGACGGCTGGTACAAGACTGCCGTTTACGACACACACGCTCATACGTAGAGGCCACTGTACAGAGTTCTCCAAGAAATGAGCAAAGTCAGGCTCTGGGGCAGGGGCTTCCTAAAACACTGGTGATGATGTGGGGCAGAGTGCGTCTAGCGGTGGTGAAACACAGCAGGCAGCTGTCACTGTCCTTGGTCGGAATTCCTGTCCCCTCTCTCCCGGTCACTTTCTCAAAGCCTGCCCTCTAGAGCTCTAGAGAACTGGGCTGACTCTGTCTATTTGTGTGTGTGTGTGTGTGTGTTTTCAGGAAGAGAGTTTCTCTCCATATGATTCTGATTTACACTGACGCTATCAAGTATCAAAAAATATAAATTGTATTATTTCCACAGAAAATCAATGTGACAATTTCTTTGTTCTCCACCCAGCCCTTCTCATGAAAAGTAATCTTGAGGACACACTGGAAAAGTTAGTAGAGTTACAATGTGCGCCAGCATGTGGACCTTGCTTGCCTTCTTTTAGTTGTTTCGATTTTTCGATTTTTCTTGGGATCAGAAGGGTACTGAAATATTTACAAGAATATCGTTGGCCAGCCGGTGGCAAATATTGTCTGCTCTCTAACGGACTGAAGCTGGGTCTACATGCAACCAGATGGTTGAGGGAAAAATGAAAAAGATGGAAAAAAGGGAAGTTTGCACATATGTAGCTTTCTGACACTGAAAACAAAATACATATCTTTCAATAATTTTTGGGTTTCATCTAGAAATTTATCTCACGGGGAAACCCACTTGGAAGAATAGGCTAGTATACCTGCACATGCTTGCATACAGAAAAAGGCTCTGCTAACTTGTTCTACTTTTGATAGCAGAAGTGAACATATTATTTAGTGTATGTATTATTGTGGAACTGATGCTCAAGAGATCTTCCTAAATGAAGACATATCCAGAACTTTTAAAGTTTATTAAAATATGCGTTATCACCCTTGATAATTTCATTCTCAAGTTGGAGCTTTAGAGAGGAGCTTCCTCTTTGTATCAGAAATTATGCAAATGTTTGGCTGACAGTGGGTGTATTTGGATTCTTGTCCCTCGTCTTATGGCAATTGCACACTGGAACAGGCATCTCCGGGCAGCGGCCCCTTCATAAACTTAGCTTTCTTTAACATATTTAAAAAGCAAATAATTTTGGTACAGTGGTCTGCTGCAGACATCATTTGTAGTTCAGCCAGGATATCATTTGAGAACTGCAAAGCTCTCTAGGTCTTACATCCGTATAGAAACCATGTGTTAGAAAGATAGAAATTCGGTTTTGAAATATTTGTTAGACTGCATTTGGCTTTCAATCCGTGCCAAACATGTGCTTCAGTGACAGCTGGAGTCATGTGGACCCTTGAATGAAGCTCTTTATTGTGTGTAGACTGTCTTCCAGCAGTTGGGTTCAACAAGCTGCGAGCTGAGGAGGATTCAGTTACTTAAGAGGTGTGTTCTCCATTGAGCTTAAAATCTCCTTTCCCCTTTCAAAATCTGTCACTAGGTTATTTGGTCTCAAATTCTGTGCCATAGAAAATATTGTCATACACTCTGAATTGATTGAAAATAATTACATTTCAGCCATTCTCATGTTAACTTTAAATTTTGAAACTAGAACATGTTCCTAAGAATTGATTGAATTTTTTTGGCTTTGTGAGCCAGAGAACTATTCAAGGAAGCCTGGATCTAGGGCTGCCAGATAAAACAGAGGACTCTCAGTTCAACCTGAATTTCAAATAAACATTGAATAATTTTTTTTAGTATAAGTACATCCCCAATATTGCATGGGACATAATTATACTAAAAAATTGTTTGTTGTTTTTCTGAAATTCAGATTTAACTAGAAGTCCTGTTTTTGTTTGCTACATCTGGAAACTCCACATAGATCCCAATTTATTGTTCGCTGTCATAAACAGTGACTATCAAAGAAAATTCCTCAGTGGTGAAGGTTTTGTGAGTTTGAAAGTCCATGTGGGACAGCGATGGATGAAATCTCAGTCCAGCCCTCCTATAGAATAAAACCAAATGTTCTATTAGAATAAAGTCTGAAAGCAGACCAATAGGTCACATCTGTTGCACTTCTGATTGGACCAGGTCAATACCTTTTTCTCCTCAAATACATCCGTTTCCTCTTCTTGTTGTTTATTCATGTCGTGTAGGCAGACCTGAGGTCTAAGTCTAAGAAGCTGCCTGCCTGCCCCTTTCCTCCACGGACCCCCTTCCCCTACATGTGAGGCCCAAATCCTACCTGGTCCAAGCCTGTATAATTGGCACCCCTTTTGTGAAGACTTCCTGGAGCATCTCAACTGCAATCAGTCTTCTAGCTCAACTCTGATTGCTCTTAAAGGTGCCTATCCTGTAAATCTTCTTTACTAGACTCTATGCTCCCTGAGGGCAGAATCAAGTCCAATTTAAGGAAAGAACACACAGCATGGAAGCTCCCTGGTAATCGGCACTCAGAAAAGGTTTCTTTCTTTCCTTCTTCCCTCAGTAATGGCTCCTTCTCACTGAGCACTACTGTGAACCAGATGCTGAGCCAGAGGCTTCCTTCCCCCAAGTCATTTCCTTTCATTTTCTCCGCTTACTCTCATTGAGAAGGGTTCTCCGTACTTCATTGTACAGTCATGCACCGCATAACGACGTTCTGGTCTATGACGGACCACATATACGATGGTGGCCCCAAAAGATTGGCACTGTATAGTCTAGGTGTGCAGTAGGCTGTACCATCTAGGTTTGTGTCAGTATACTCTATGATGTCCACACAATGACAAAATTGCCTAATGACACATTTCTCAGAATGTCCCCTCATCAGTGACACGTGACCGTATACATTGAAAAGGTCCCACCTTTGGTGAAAGGCAGAGCTTGAACCTGTCCTAGTTGTGCGTGGAACCCTGAAAGGCTGTGGCTGTTGCCCTACACCACCTGCACCCCACTTCTGAATGGCAGAAGGGGAATCGATCCGCTCTTCGGGGAGGATTCTGGGTGACTCAGGAGTTGTTGATTTGTTTGAGAAATAAGTGTGTTTAATATTCTTAACATGTATAAATAAATTAGAACAATTTATGCCAATTAAAAATGGGTGATAGATATGAGCAAATCATCCCCAAATTAAGAAATGGAAATAACTGATGAAAGTATGGAAGAGTTCAACTTCAGTGACAAAGGCACATTAAAACAACAAAGAAATGTGACTTTTTTCTTTAGAAATGGTCAAATATTTTTTTATAGGGCTTTTTCTTTATAGTGATTGGCTACTGAGTTGTCAACCTGCCAGGGCCTGGTGGTTGCTGAAGGAACAGGAAACAGTCCCCTTTTAAGTCTGGGAAATAGTAGGAGGGAGCCCCGCCCACTCCACCCCCCCCCCCCCCCCATTTATTAGCACAGGCAGGCCATGCAAAGTTGCCCTCCTCTCCTTGATTCAACCGTGTGGAACTGTGTGACCAGAAGCTGAAAGAGGAAAAGATGGGAGAAGCTCCCTGGATTGACAACAGCCCTCTCACAACCGTGGCACTTGGATGACATATCAGTGCTAATTTTACAGAGAATTGAAAATCCATTTAGAAAATTAATGCATCATTAGTGTGAATTTTCAACCAGGACAATGACATTCAGCCCACAGATACACTTGCTCTGCTAAGCTGCCTGCCAACCAGTGTGGGACTGGCTAGTTCTGTGCTCTGTAGGAATGGATCAGAATAAAGTTGGGTATTATTGGAACAAAATTGTTTAAAAGTTCCTAAACTGAACAGTTTACTGTTTTGGCTTTATCTGTGTAAGATGAAGCAAGGATTTAAAGACAGGTAAGCAGATTGTTCAGTTTCAAAAGCAGAGACCAAAAGTATTTCTAATCAAAATGATTAAAAGTGCTCCTAGGGGCCAACCTGGTGTTGTAGTGGTTAAGTCTGCGTGCTCCACTTTGGTGGTCCAGGGTTCAAGGGTTCAGATCTCAGGCACAGACTTACACAATGCTCATCAAGCTGTGCTGTGGTGGTGTCCCACATATTAAGAAAAAGAGGAAGATTGGCAACAGATGTTAGCTCAGGGCCAGTCTTCCTTACCAAAAAAAAAGTGCTCCTAGGTCATTCTGTAAACCTAAATAAATATTTGTCAAATTGCATAGAATTAAAACTCCTCTGAACTCAGGGCTCTTATCCTATGTTACAATAGTTTTGGTTATCCTGTTTGACTATTTAAATTAGGATTTCCCATGTAGGTCCCCAAAATTTAATGAGCGAGTCAACAACTGGAAAATTAAAAGTTGTAAAAATCATTATCAGCCCTGACCTCCAGAGAACCCCACTTTCCCCTCGGTCATTAGGACTCAGGCAGCCATCCCTAACTTAGCAGCCCCCATCCTCATTGTCCTTCAAGTCCCACCTTGAAGCCAAAACTCCCTTTCTGGCCCTGTTCCCACCGCCATTCTGCCTAAGTCGCAGGAGTTCCTACAACTGAGTGTCCAGCAGGCGGAGAAGGGGGGAAGGGAACATTCCCGCGCTCGGGCCATGGGGCGTAGCATATGCCCCTTGTGTTGCATTTTGGAATTCTGAATATATTTTCTCATAAACACACATGGGATTTTAGGTCAAAAAACTACTACCTGAGTTAAAATTCAAAGAGCATTTTTCTCGTGAAGAAAATGAAGTGTCCTAAATGGTGGTACGAGTCGTCTACGTTATGAGCTAATAAGCATTGGAGAACTCACCGGGTCTATAGAAAACACATTCCAGTTCAGGTTTTCAGCCTGCGCTCCCTCACGCTTGGTGCGCAGCCCCATTCTCACTGGGATGTCACGCTCCCTTGGTTAGCATGGCAGGTACACACTCTTGAGTCGAGAAGGAAATAGCAGGCTTCCATGATGACAATTTCTATTATGGTCCCTTCGTTGTCTGTTCTGATCTTAATTTGGCTTCTCAAGGAAGTTCCTGCTGGGAAGATAATGAGCAAAGTGCCTTAGATGAGGATTCTGGCTGACTTGCCAGTTCTTTCTCATTAAAAATAAGTACATTGGAATTCTGGCTTATAAATAAGGCTCCTGTGGGTTTGGTTCTGTGCATTGACCTGCAAAGGACCAGGCATTGCTGGGTGAGCTAAAAAATCCATCAGCTGTCGGAACCTCCAGGATGAGAACCAAGCTCTGGCCCCCTCCCCCATGTCCTTATGATCACAATGAGGCTGGGGGATCTTTCATTTGTTCGCTAATAATTCATTTGTCTCCACATGAGGATATTGCAGTGAATTTGACAGACAAGGTCCCTAACTCTTGGCATTTTAGGTTGGGGGCACGGGGTGGTGGCGACAGAGAAAAGAATAAATAAATAAAACAAGTTCAGGCCCTGATAAATGTTATGAAAAGACCAGAATAGCGTGATGGGCCAGAGAGAAAGTTGGGTGGGAGGAAGGGTGTTTAGCTAGGGCAGCCTCTCTGACGTGGTGGCATTTGAGCTGAGACATGAATAATGAGACTGGGGGGGCAGGCAAAGGTTTGAGAGTGGAGTCTTCTAAGCAGAGGGATCAGGAAGTGCAAAGAACGTGAGGTAGGACATAGCTGGGCATGTCGAGGGGTCAGAAGGGTGGGCTGTGTGGTCACAGCAGAGGAAGCAAGATGGGGCTCTCAGGGGATGAGGTTCCAGAACTTGTAGGACTCAGGAAGGAATCTGAATTGTAACCCAGTTGTTTCCTATCCAGAGTGATTGTTTATTGATCATGGAGTGTGACAGGAGCACAGATCCTAGAACTTGGCTGTATGGGTTGGCCTCCTGGCTTCCTGGTTGGTTTGACTGTGGGCAAGTTGCTTAACTTCTCTGTGCCTCAGTTTCCTCATCTATTACATGGGGGTAAATATCATAGGGTTGTGGCGAGGTTTACACAAGTTAAACTGATAAAGGATAGATTGGGGCTTGGTGCATGGCAGTTGTTCAATTAGTGTTCATCACTGGTATCTGTTAGTGCTTATTGATTGTGTAATCTATGCTCAACATTGCATTTTTGCCCTATGAATAGTTCTCATCTACCCATTCTTCTCCAGCCTTCTTACACTCTGTCCTCAGACAGAGAATGTTTCCAATATGAATGATTTACTCTGCTTAAAAACTCTAGAATGCCTTCCCATTGCACTCAGATAAAATCCAGATTCTGCCTTGGAAGGCCTACCATGATCAGGGCCTTGTCTACCCCTGTGCTTTTGCTCACTCCCTCTGTCCCATCACTCACTGCAGTTTAGCCGTACTGACTGTCTTTCTGTCCCTAGGACCCGCTAAATTCTCTACTGCCTTCGGTCATTTATGTTTATGTTCTCTGGGTGGAAAACCCTGCTACTGATTTCTGCTCTTACCAAATGTCCCTCTCCTTTAAAACTGGAAGAGGGTAAACCTGCAGATGATGAGGCTATCTAGGATTTGGTTAAGTAGGAGAGTTTTTAGAAAACAAGAGAGAGCAAAAACACAGCACAAAACACTATATCGGAGTTGACTCTTGGCGATAAAAAGGACTGTGTCGAAAAAGTCACCCAGCCACTTGACTTAAGACGTGGTGAATGGTGATGGCATTGGCAAGACACATATGATGGAAAATGTTTTGTTTGCTGACTGGGGGATGGAGTGAAAGCTCTGATTTTTAAACATGCTGAATTTGAGATGATGATGGTGACAAGACACTGCAATTAAAGTGTTGAGGAGATATTATAGTGCAAACTGTGCTTGGGTGAATTGGCCAGATGGAAAAATATTGATTTGGGCAACGTGAGCTTAAAAATGATTGCGTTCTCTGGGGGACGGTAAGAGTAGGGAGGGAAGATGGCCAAGAGCTGAGACATGGGGGACGTTCAAGTGCCCCAAGGAGAGAAAGAGGCTGGGGAAAGGCAAGACCTAGTCAGAGAAGTGGAAGAAAACCATAATCGTCAAGTGCTGCTAAATCGGATGTATATTTCAGCAGAAGGTGGCCAACGATGACGAATGGTACAGTGAAGATGTTGGAGAGTACCCGAGATGGAGCTAGGTCTTTAGTGGAGATGCAGAATGACTGCTCTTTCATTGTTGTTTAATTCCATTCAATAAGTTTACAATAGTGGATGGAATAAGCTAGTTTCCATTCTTGTCCTTTGGCTGGTAACTTCCAAAAATTGCTCTTGGGGTATATAATTGGTTCCATTTTTCCCTTACATCATTTCTTGCAAAGTAAACTTTGGAAAATTCTGACCTACCTCCTATCCCCCCCAGAAAGTATTACAAATGAATTCCTGTAGCATGTCTTTGTCCCTGCTACAAAGGACAAAGTGAATGAATGTATTTGACATGCAAAGGGCTTGGGTTTTGCCATTAATTCTGCCATTTGTTATTGGGCAACTTTAGGAATAACTCATATACCTCAATAGTTCAGTCTCATCATTTGTAAAATGGGACTGGCATTAGCTTCCATTGACCAGCAAAGGGGTATAAAAATAGAAGTTAATGTTGTAAATGACTTTGCTCCCCACAGATGGGAGACCTATGGGCGTGCAAAGTTATTTTTCTGTGTAGTAGAGATAAGTTGTGCTTGGGGTATGAATCTATTGGAAACATTTATGGGAAGCTAGAACCAGCTTTCTTTGATTGCTGAAATGACATATAAAACATCTTTTCAAAATTGTCATTGTTCCATAGCACTTGATTGCTTGTATTTCCAAATATGCCCTGTCCTCTAGCGTGCCCAGGGCTGCAGATCTGTGATGCCAAAAGAGCTTTTTAGTAAGAAAGCAAAGCGTTCAGTCAGTTGGCTCCTCATCATGAGTCCAAATGATTGATTATTTTAAATTTACTTTTTATTCATCATAATTTGCTTTTTATTACTTTTATGATGAATAAAAGTAATATGTACTGATTATAGAAAAATCAGAGATACATACAAGCAATGAAATCATAGCCCAACACTCAGAAAAAGCCTGCAAGAGCGTTTTGGTGTATTTCTTTCCAAAGACTGATTTTAAAAAGAAACAAACATAAAACTGAGCCAAATGACATCCATGTCCACTTCACATCCATGATCTTACTTGGTCCTCTTGCCAGTCCTCTGGAGTGGAATGGTCTCTAGCCTTGCTGGACCCATAAAGGATCTGAGTGTCAAGGAGCACAAGAAACTTGCCCAAGACCATCCATAGGTGGCTTGTGGTGGGTAACTCAAACCACTATGGCTGCCTCGCTTACTCTGGACTGCGTCTTGATAATTTAGCCTGCCAGTGTGGATAGCTACACTCTCAGGCTCTGAGAGAATCTGGTTCTATTTCAAGATCCTTTTATCAAAGTATTTACGTGATTGTCACTTGGTGTCACCTTCCTAAATGAACTTTTAAAAATTTTGAGGTTTTTACCGCAACTTGTTTCCATGTTCTCGAGAGTGCTCTGGGGTGCTTAGAGCAGCCTTTCAGTTGCTTAAGGTTCAGCTACCTTCACAGACCTCTGCCTTTTTATACTCCAGGAAACTCTGTGAATTAATTACTTCGTGCTTTTCACTTGACTGCAGTTACTGCATCTTTTCCTCCATCTAGACAAATAGTGATGTTAAAAGAGAAGTGAGGGGTGAACGCTTCAATTTGCTGGTATTTGGAACCTTCAGTGATAAACAGCCGTCTCTGAGCCTTTTGATGCTGAATTGTTCCAGAATGTCATTATTCTTGCAAGATTTAGATTAAATTTAAAAAATGATTATTAATAGACTTTATTTTAAAGGAGAGTTTTCGATTTATAGGAAAATTGAGAAGCTAGGACAGATGGTTCCCATCTACCCCACATCCAGTCTCCCCTACTATTAACATCCTACAGGAGTACGTATTGTACATTTACTACCCAGGAAGCAATATTGACATCGTATTTTTAACTAAAGATTATACGTTAACCCCTTTCCCTACTTTTTACCTAATATCCTCTCTCTCATACTCAGTCTCATTGAGGATCCCACGTTACATTTAGTCCTTGTGTCTCCTTTGGTTCGTCTTGGCTACGACAGCTTCTCAGACTGTCCTTGCTGTTGATGACATTGACAGTTTTGGGGATTGCTGGTCAGGTATACATATTGTAGGATGTACCTCTATTGGCATTTGTCTCAAGATTAGACTGAGGTTATGGCTTTTGGCGAGTAGGAGCTCAGAGGTTAAGTGTCATTTTCATCATCCCCTATGAAGGGTACATACCAACAACATGACTTAGCACTGTTGCCATTCACCTTGATTGTCTGGCTGAAGCAGTGTTTCTCAGGTTTTTCCACTAAAAAAACTACTCTTTTCAGATTAACTTTTGCCGTGGTTCTTTTGAGCATCTCTGAGCTATGTCATTTAAAAATCACATCCCTAATTTCTACCCAGGGAGTCTGCAGATGAGATGGAAGAGTGGCATTGTTATTTGCTTAAGACTTTAGCTATGAATCTGAACCAAGGAAATAATATATTTGCCTTCAAGAGACCATTGTCACCATACTTCCCTGGAATAAGGAGCTGCTCAGTCAGTGCTATAAGATTTTCTTTAGCTTGTGGATATTTGGGGCTAAGGAAAATACTTTAGGAGTTTCAAAGGCCTTGTCTTCTGGTTCTTTTGCAGCTCATGATGGCTGCCTCAACTTCTTTTTCCCCCAGCTAGATTGTCAAAAGAATATTTATATTAATCCTACTTTTGGTGCCCCAAGTTGATTCTCTTCTCTTAGGTTCATGCAGGTGTTGATAATGATTTCTCTTTAAAGCCAGAGCTCCAGTTATAATGTTTGAGTTTTATCTTGACTAGTAATCTCATCAGAGTTTGTTTTCCCCAGTTGCTGATTGGGTGGTTTGAGTGGATAAACCCCGGCATTTTCTAATGATAAGTACATAGTTGTTATTTTCCCGCCAGTTGTGTGGTGTGGTTAAACAAATACTGCCTAGAAATATGGAAACTTGGATTCTGATATCCCAAAATGACTTCATGCATTAACTTTTTGAAAGTCTTTTGACTGCGTTGACTTATTTGAGCTTCCTTAACCCAGGGAGAATCATGAGGGGAGAGAATGTGTTCCCATTTTGTAGAGGGCAGAACCTCAGAAACAGACTTTGACTGAGGCAATAAGTCAAAGAGGAGTCAGGACAAGGGCCAGGTCTTGTGGCTCCAAGGTGTTCATTGTTCACTATCTCAGAGCCCTTAGTGGTCCTCAGGGTGGTCTGGACCTCCCTTGGTAAGCTGGGCAATGGAGGCTTGGCTGGAGCAGGGGTGGGGCAGGGCGTATATGGCATCCAAGCCCTGGGTGTCTCACATGGGGGCATCTAGGTCACTTTTGGAGTGTCTTCATTGCTGGCTTTCCCAAGACCTTAAAAGCCATTGCTGAAAGAGTCTTGCCGGAGGATCTGGCCTATAACTTCCCTCTTGACCAGCCGTAATCAGACCTGAAGATGACAAACTCAGATAAGGAGATAGGCAGGATAGGCACACACACATCCAGGGGGAAGGCAGAGCTGATTGTTACAGAAGATGATTATGTTAGAAACCAAAATGTCTAATACGCTCCTTTCCACTATGAAACTGAACAAACTGGTCATTTTATCAAAATGGCAAGCAGTGTATCGGGTTACCCGACAGCAAAGAAGCCAGAAGTTCCTCCCCAATATCAGCTATTCACATTTTTTGTTTAGGCAATTGAGTTTTGTTGATGCCTAAATATTATGAAAAACAAAATGTATGCAAACTGTACATTTTAGAAGGTCATATTTTTTCCCTCGGTATCTAGGGCTTGAATGTACGCATCATCCAAGACGTGCTTTTATGGTTTGTCAACAAGATCACTCCATAAAATTCATTCTGATATCTCACAGCTGTGTATAATTTATTCTGTCTATCCATGCAGCACAAATAAAATTTTTATTTGCATCATCTAAAAAGAAATACCAGTGTATAAATACATAAGCAAAGCTCATAAGAAACAGTCTTCTAACTACAGATACTGCTGGGGAGATATTGTTCAGCCAATTAAAAAGTTGAGAGATGGCTTCATTACCCTGTACACAGATAATAAATACTGCACTCAGCAAATAGTGCAGTTACTCAATTTCTTAAAAAGGTTGCACAACTTTCTACAAGTGCTGGCACAGTCTGCCTCTAAATTCTCCTTGGAATAGTTAGAAATAGAGTCATTTAGAGGAAGAAAATTTAGCCAAAAAGGACTTCTTTTAGATTAAGATGCTAGAATATGTAGGTGAAAAGGGAAATGTTCAGTGGTTGGAATATTTTGCCTGCAGGAGAGTAAATAACTGTCTTTCTCTGTTACTAAGAGTCTTGGGGGGAAAAGGTCCAGAGGTCTAAGAATGTTCTTTATATTTGGCTTGTGCAGCTTCAGCCTGGTTATCAAACAGGAGACCCCACAAAGGCCTGCCCCATTTCCCTACGATCAAGGGTGTGGACTTGCTCTCCTGGTTCCTCTGCTGGCGGAGGCATGCTAATGATCAACCAGGAGACCCTGAACTTCATGGGGCCATCTCCTTTCTTCTAAGACATACAGCTTCCCAAACAAGTCCTATTAAATGCAAAGGCTTTTTCTCCAAGTATCTGAGGCCTGGGTGAAAATCCTCTAGGCCTTGAGTATCATGGCTGGAATACCCATGGAAACCATCCTGTTCTCCCTGCTGCAGCTGGGTGGTGGGTGATACAGGACTCCAGATTTGGATTTGACAAGCCCTTGGACAATTGGAGTTGTGACTAACCACTCAATTTAACAATTCACTTGTGTTGGAAACTTAACTGACAGAACTGCCAGGAGTAGTTCATAATCAAATGGGTTTGTTTATATAGAGGAAATTTTAAAATGCTTGCAATCACTTTCTTAACAGTTTTACCTGACTTTTCAAAAGATTAGAATAAAGGTCATTTAACTGTTGGCACGTGGCATGGTTTTCATTGGTTGAAGGGAAAGTTCAGATGGATCTCCAGTTTTCACTCCAAAATTGCTGGTATTTTGAAGCCTTTATAATCCAATGCAAATAACACACCAGCTCCCCTTTTAAGATAAGTTCAGTTAGTTGCACCCTGTCATCTGGCTCTGCAGGAGCTCTGTAACTGAATCAGAACTCACTTTGTTTCGATAAATTCCAACATGGGAATTTCACTGAGGATCCTGAGCCAGAGACCTGCGTCTTGGCAAAGCATAGAGAATGATGTCGATGAAACCAGCTGAGTCTTCTGAGGTGAAGCTGTATTTAAGAGATGAGGATCCCAGCAGTGTAGACAGAAGAAGCTGGTTCCATGTGGCATTAGGACGAACTGGCCTGAAGCAGAAAGAATGGGCTTTTTGAATGTAAGTCCTCAGGTCTAGAGCACCTAAAGAGAACCTATCACAAGGCCTACAGTTAGGAAGTAGTTGAGTGAGTGAGCGAGCAAACAGCTAATGCGTGGTAGAGATGCTGCTGATGCCGGGGTATGCCTTACTCCAAAGCCCCTGCTTGTAGTGATGCTGTACTACCTTGGGGCACACTGAGGGCATGAAAGCAAGCCACTGGATGAGGTTCATATATTTAAGATCTCCACGCTTCCCTGGCTGCCCCATCTGTAGCCAGGAGGAGGACTTCTGATGTCTTCCACTCAGATAGCCCATTCTTTCCACCTCCATCCAGCCCTCCACCAGTGTCCACAGATGTCACCACCTGGAGCCAGCCTCCTCTGCTTGCACAGCTGGAACCCTCGTCTCCTGAATAGGAGTTCATCCCTGAAGACTCTGCTTATGCCAGCTCTGAGCACCACCCTCCTCCTTGCTCACCTGGCTCATGGTCCTTTCTCTCCCTCGCTCCTCCCCAGGTGGCCGAGTGGCCCAGCTCACCCCTCTGCCACTGCCTGTTCCCTTGGCCCTTAACAACTGAGAGTTTTAAATGCTTTGTGACCAGCTTGAGAATTTTCCAGAAAGGTTGTGTCAGACAGTTAATACTCAAGCAGTAATCCTTTTGTAACCTGAATATAACTGCAGACTTCCACACTGAGAATGATAAAATGGTGTGGATTTAAAAGTATTTGGGGAACTGTAAAATGTCTAGGATTAAAATTTCAATACCATTTGTGCTCAATAAATGTGAACTCTTTAGTAACTTAAAACTGTGCTATTATGACTCAGGTCTGAAAATTATGAGTCCTGGTCGAAGAAATGGGAATAACATGTGAGAGAATCTGCTCCCATCCTTTACCTTGAGGGATATACTGTGGTTGCACCAAATAGCAGGAGCGTGACCTCATAGGAGAGCAAGCCCAGAGAAATTACTGTATTTGTTAAGAAAGCAATACACTCTCCAGAAGAGAAAAATGTTATACTTTCCATTAGGATTGTTTATGGAAATGGGGCTAAATTGAACCTGTGTCATTATATTAACTGATTCGACAGACAGGACCCCAAGAAACAAGATCATATAATAGTTTATTGAATGGCTTATTTTTTTTTTTTTTTTTTTTTATGTAAACCAGTCTAGTCAGTCTGAACTGGCAAATTAATTTTGTCTATAGCATCACTCACCGAAGCATATAAAATTAGCCTCCGTAAGTACAGAGAGGCGGATTGGCATTGTGTTTAACTGATTCGCTGGGACTTAAGTAAATGGATTTGGTCTTAATAGAGCTAAAGCCTTAAGACTTTTAATAGAGGGCTGATCTTAAGGAAAGCATTAATTCATCATTTAAAAAGTCTTGTGCATTTTTGTTGCTTGTTGAAGGATGGAATTATATACTGTGACTATGATAATCACCCAGCACGTGCTGTAGGTCTTGAAGAAAAAAATTAACTTTTGTTTTTTTTAAGTTATAAAATTTTATGGTTAGATTGACAGAGAATTCATCAGTTTTAGCACTTGTGGCTTAATAGATTACGGTGTTTCCTTGGCGTTATTCAACTTCCAGATATTTTCACCGACATTTACATCATAAGCTTCTGATCCCAAACTCTTCCCGACTCGAATGAAGACTGGGGCTGTTTCGTTTTGTCTTTTTGATGCAGGGGTGAACTTGGGAAGCAAGTTAGCACCTTCCATGGAACAGGCCCAAAGGCAGGAGTCGGGAGGAGCTGCTGAGGTCCTCAGTGCCTCTCTTTTGAGTGGAGACCTCTGGAACCCGATGGACAGCATCGACTCAAAGGTCAGTTTTTTTCGTTTTTGTTTTCTTCTTGACTTTTCAGGACCAAAGTTTTAAAATCACATTTACTGCATTCATATTCTTTTATTCGTTTGCCTTTATTTTAATGCTAACTTGATCATTATAAAGTGAAATCTTTATTCTTATGAAGATAAAATACAAACCAATTTTGATGTATCAGTTCTGATGGGTGGCCAGCATTATTTGCATCTCTTGAAAGTCATTTTTCAAACACACGTCAGGGGTTGCATTTCTTGATATACAACTTCCGTGTTTGTTTTCCCTGAGTGTTGGGTATTTTTCTATATTTATGTCTCTTTCATTAACATTTTGATGTTATCGATCGATTATTGGTAGAAACACTGTAATGCCACTTAAAAAAATTTGTAATGAATTTTAATGCAGTTTTATACTTTGTTTACTTTGACGTGTTTCATTTGAGCCTTCTATGATATGAAAGAATAATATAAAATGATTGAAATATTAGTGATTAAATTTAATATTTTGATGAGTTTTATCTGCCAGATCTATGTGACTTTCTTCAATTTCACAACTTGTTGGAACAGTTGGGAAGTGATAAAATCTATAGAAATATGAGCTCTTTGGAGAGATGATACAGATGGCTTTGTCCTTTTGTTATATGGGAATATTTTTAGATTGTCTTTTGTAATGGAAAACAGATTTTTTTAAAGAGCAGTTGAGATCGCGAAAATCCTCAGTAGCTTTCTGGCAGGGCCACAGTGGGCCACCTTTATGTGGGTAATGATAAGATGATTTACATCATTCATTCTTGTCTAGAAAGGCTTTCAGTTGAAAGTGAGCTTTCAGAAAGGTTGGAGGTTTGGTTAAAGGGTCTAAATGCCAAACCTACACTTTTTGAATATTTTTGTTTCATGGAGACTGTTGCAAATTGAATATACAAAGTACAAGTCAATCATGGTAGTATTGATGTTTCCTGGAAGAAAAACTTAAGACATTAAAAAACATTTCATCTTGCCGTTAATCAGCAAAATTAGAAATGATTTGATAGGTGCAGTAAAAGAGAAGTATACTATTTTATAAAGAAAGTCTGTCTTTAAAATATTTATTGAAACTAATTAATAATACAAGAATATGGAACAATCTAAAGTTTCTTGGGTTGGTGGAAGCTGTTATGGGGCTTTTCCTGGTGGTTGGGTCGCCAGATTTAGCAAATAAAAGTACAGCATGCCCCGTTAAACTTGGGCTTTAGATAAACAAGGAATTTTTTTATATAAGTATATCCCATGCAATATTTGGGACATACTTATACCAAAAAATTCCTTGTAGTTTATCTGAAATCCAAATTTAACTGGTGTCCTGTATTTCCTCTGGCGGCCCTCCTTGTGGGGAGTCAGAGCAACAGCTGATAAGGCTTGCCGGTGTGCCACTGGACTGGACCAGCTCAGGTCAGCTCTGGTTTCCGACCTCCAGCTTCATCTTTCTTACCAGTCAACCATCTTGCAGACATCATGAGGCGTGCCTGAGGAGGAACTGGCATGTCTGCTGTTGGCCAACCTTACAACCTGATGATCGTGGGCCACCAGCAGCACCATATTTATAGAACGCAAGGGAAAACCCTTTCTGTGTGATAGCTGTCCCAGCTCCTCTGGGATTGGACGTCCAGTAATAGAATCCTGCAGGCAGCAGGCACATACCCTCTGCAGGCACACACCCACTGCACTAAAATTGCTTACTGACATTATTTAAGGGAATAGGGACCTAGGGGATTTGGGGAATGGCATTGTGTTGTAATGCCATGGGGCACATCTCAACATATGGCTCATGGAATCAGCACTGTGGCTGTATAATTGCAGTGTGTGTCCATACGTGCTGGCTAACCAAGACCCTGCATGGAGAGGGGTGCATGTAAATGTCTGTTAATATGCGTGTACATGTTTGCCTAATTCCCCACGGGGTGAGGTGTATACCTGTTGTAGGATTTGGGATTCTGGCTCATGACATATGTGTCTTTCCTTGTTATCAAATATAACGGTGAATGTTTTTATTTTAAACTGCATCAACAGAGTGTATCTTCAAGTATACAAGACACACTTATATTAATAAATATTTTTGTGGCACAACTGTGCCTGCCGTGTCTTAGAATATAGACTTTTAGGTTAGCATTCTTGCTCTCCTGCTCTCCTGTTTTATTCCTTGCTCTCCTGTTTCTTTCTATTCGGCCAGTTTTAACTGAGCACCTACTGTGGACCAGGCGCAGGCACACAGTTAATGAAGAAGGCAGACGAGCTTTCTGTCCCTGAGCAACTTACATTCTAATGAGGGAAATGTAAGCAAAACAAATTCAAATTGTGAAAAGTGTTAAGAAAGAAACAACACGTTATTATAGGGACTCACAGGGGAGATATATTTCGATAGGTTGCCAGGGAAGACCTTTCTAAGAAGATGAGAAGCTGTTAAACTTTTTCGATAAGTTTAGAAGAGTCAGACTTGTGGAGAGTGGGTGAAAGGCTGATGTGCAAGGAGCAGGGAGGAGCCTGGTGTGTCCGGAGTGGGGAAGATGAGACAGATGGCTTTGGGATGATGTGGGAGTAGCCGGGCCAAGCACGCGGCCAGGTTGAGTGGGTCCATGTGACCTCACTGTAGACATAGCAGCCTGTAGAAAACAAACGCTCATCGTGAGAAGATGGTAAACTGTCACCCTCTTTCTCTGATCGTTAGACACTCTGATTTTAGATGACTTACCAAACCGTAACAGTAATTCTTTCCCTTATCCTGCCCGGAGGTAACTCATGCGGTATTCACAATAGTGAAAGGCATTCCTTAGACATATAGAAACATCTAACTCTTAAACATCCTATCTATCTGGATGGCCATCAGAAGTCCAGTGAACAGGACCTGGGAGTGTGAACAGATGGTTTCTATTTGGGAGAGACACAAGACCCTGGGAACTCATGCAGTGACGTAGAGAAGGGACCTGAAACTCCAAGTTAGGCCCCTCTGGTTTCCCTCCAGACCTGTGTGGCCATAAGGCCACCCCTGTGTGCTGCAGGCTGAACTGATCACTTGCCCCACTGTGCTTGTTTCAAAGCACAAAGTGCTCGGGGATGAAAGGCAGTAACAAGTTCCCGGGAGTTAATCATTCACTCACAAATATGTATTAAGGGCCTGTTGTGCACTAGGCACTGTTCTTGGTGTTGGAGCCTCATGTCTGCTCTCATGGAGCTTCCACCAACTGTAAGAGGGAAACACGTAAACAAATAAATAGTATGGTTAGAGGTGCTGCTACGTGCCAGAGGAAAAATGCTGCAGGCCAAGGGTAAAGGGTCAGAGGTGGGGTTCTTGTGGATGGGGTGGTCAGGAGATGTCTTCTTGTGGAGATTACATCTGAACAGTGACCTGAAGGAGATGACTGGTGAGCCAGTCATGCAGAGATTTGGGGAAGAATGTCTAGGCAGAGGGAACAGCAAGTGTAAGGGTGGAACAGAGGGAGAGAAGGACTGAGTGCAAAAAAGGTTGGCAGGGCCCGGATGATGTAGGGCTGGGGAGGGAAGGTACCGCAGGGCTTTGAACCTGGTTGTGACAGTGGGTTTTAACAGAGCTCTGACAGCTGTGCAAAGACCCCAGCATGGGCCCTGAGTGGAAACAAGGAGAGGAGTGGGAGGCTGGTGCAACATCCGGGGAAGAGAGGGATGCAGCTCACCCGGGCAGTGCTGAGAAGGGGTCAGATTGAAGGGAGAGTCCATCGGACTTGCCAGAGGATTAGAGCCATTTTGTACCTACTAACTAAGTGGGCGGTGGTGCCGTCATAAACACCCCCAAAGAGAAAGGAATCCCTTCTTAATTTGGTTTTCACTACATCATTGACTTACCACCCATAGCGGTTCTCAGCCTGGTTGCATATTAGAATCACCAGGAAACTTTTATAAATAGCAATGTCCAGAGTCTAGTCTTTGAGAGTCTGATTTAACTGGTTTGGGGGAAGGCCCAGGCAGCTTCCTTTTTACAAAGTGCTCCCAGGGGATTCTCACGAACACGCAGGTTTAGAACCCCAGACCTGGAGGAAATTGCTGCTGCGTGCAGTGATGGCCTGCTGGTCAACTTGATCCAGCTGATGCAGGCGGAAGTCAGATGCTCTGTTTCACCTGTGATTAAAATATATCTGAATGGGATGTAATTATGTCCTTTGCAAATCAGGAATCAAGCCTTCATTGCCACTGGTAATTTAATTGAAAGAGTAGAGGAATGGGAAAGAGTGTGACCTTCGCACGTTGGCCAGCTTCCAGTTTTGTTTGCTGCATGTTGCTTTGGTCTATAACGTGAGGATGAGCTTGTCAGCTTTTCCTCCCTCTTAGGGTCATTGTAAGGATGAGATGAAACGATGGCTATAAAAATGCATTGGAAACTGAAAAACTACTACACAACTGTAAGGTGATATTGAAAGTTTAAAGTGTCTTTAGGGACTAATCTCCAATTTCATGTCTTGAAAAAATCACCCCTGGAACCAGGGAAGACGTGTCAAGATGTGATTGATGGTGAGATGACCTCAGTTGAGCTCAGCCTTTTGAATGCTCCAGGAAATTTCCAATTTCCAGCTTTCTCACATGAGAATGAAATTATGGAAATAGTACGTGAAATGGAAAATAAAAAGGCAAATGGATTAGAACATGAAACCGAAGCTTCCCTTAGCATATTGCAGGTCTTAAATATCAAATAGCAACTAATTAAAATGGCAGGGGGAGGTTCTGCTCTACACGTTTCCAGTCGCTTTGTTTCACAGCTGAGAACCCCAAGCCCTGCTTCTCCCCCGAGGAACCATCCCCTCTCATCCCTTCCGGTCAGACTCCTGGAAGAGAGGTTTGCCTCCTCGCTGCGTTCTCTCTGCAGCCCTCCGCAGTAGCTTCCACTCCTGACGCTTCATCACGGATGCTCCTGCCGAGGTCACAGGTAGCCTCCCGACTTCCGAACCCAGAGCATACCTTTCTCTCTTTATCTCACTTGTCTTGACACCGCTTCACTCTCCTCTGAAATTCTCACTTCCTTTGGCTCCCAAGACCCTGTTCTCTCTTGTTTCCTAGCATATGTTTTTAATTCTTGCTTTTATTTCTCTTTTTGGCTTTGCGCCTTAACTGTTACTTTCTCCTGAGTTTCTTCCTAGGCCCACTTCTGACAAAGGGCTCCTGCTGGCCGTGTCACTCACTCCCGAGGCCCCCGTCCATCTGTTGTGGGGAGGAGAGGGGCTCACATTGAATGAGAGCAGCCACTGTAGCCTCCACACCTGAGCTCCTACTGGGTGTGAGGTGCCGTGTCAGGCACATTTCATCTGATAACCTCGCCCTTTGTTCTCTAACAAGCGTTGACTTAAAACCCACGTCGCTCACCCTGCTTTGACCCCTCAGATTCAGTCATGACTTCAGTGGATTTCAGGCACCCTCAGGTGAAACTTCCTGATTACCTGACGTGCGCTGTGCCCCAAAGTGGTCACAGCCCCCGCCCATGTTCTCTGTTTTATTTAGTGACCCCTAGAGGATGAGCTTGTCATTCCCACTTCTCCCTCAAATCATGAGACATCACTGACTCTCCTGGCCAGATACCTCTGACGCGTGCCCCTTCCTCTCCATGCCCACCTCCATGCCTCACCTAGTCCTCCCCTGCTCCAGACATTCCGCGTGTGCTGGCAGGGTAATCTTTCCTGTCCCCTTCCTGCTTTCCAATCCTTCAGAAGCCACCCGTGATATCTGAAGCCAGGTTCCTTAGCATGATGCCGGAGATGCTTTCCAGGCAGGGCTGTCCTGACTCCGAAGTCCCCCTCCCACCTCTCAGCCATCCAGCTTGTCAGGGGCAGCCTGTTGCCTAAATACACGATGTTCTTTATCACCATGCTTGGCATATGCTGTGTCCCTGACATCCTGAAGCCTCAGCTTAAATTGCACCTTCTCTTGTGACGCTCGTCCTGACCTCCCCAGCCAATTTGTCCTTCCAGTACCTTCGTCCTCATAGGTCACACGCAACTCTGTGATGTGCGGTCATGCTGTGTACACACTTTCTCATGCTAGTTGAGCCTGTAGACATGGCAGAAACAGATGCTGCATGCACACAACCTAAATCCTGTACACGTCCTCTGACCTCCCCAGGGGCGTGTGGCACGAGGGGAAAGCTGCCTCTGCGCGTTCCTCAGTTCCTGCCGCCTCTCCCAGGGGGCGGGCTCCTTACTCCCTTAGAGCGAGTCGAGTTCTCTCCATTGGATATCATTACATAGCAGGGCCCCTAAAATAAGCCACTCAACTGTGCTCAACACAAGAAACAATGTCCCGGGGAAAAGAAATGGCCACGTTGACCTTGAATAAAGGCATGGAAACTGTAAGGCACTTCGAAGACTAATGCAGACTCTACCTTCCGTGCTGGCTTTAGACCCTCAGTCCACACAACTCGGGACTCAGCTCTTGGACATGGATCACGCTGTGCTGTCCTGGCTACTTTATATTTCTGCTTCTTCCAGCAGCCTGTGCCCTCCCTGGGGGCAGCGGCCTCAGCTTCATGCCCTCATCCTTGCAGTACTTGGCACCTAGTGGAGCAATGCAGAATGTGTGTTGACTGGCTCGGAGCCTTCTTCTGTGCCTGGGGCCCAGGTCCCTCACTGGTGTGGAGATGGCTGTGGCAGCCACAGAAGATAGAGCAGACAAAAGTCAACGTTTGTGCTTCATTCAAATGCCAGAGGGTGCCTTGGGAGCCTCTCCATTTCTGGGGAGAGTTTGCACACCACTCTCGGACTGCCTTGACTTTTTAGAGTTGCTGACCTCCTTTTAGCAAGTGTAGGTGATTTTAAATCATTTGGAGACTTTTACAGCTTGGTAGAATGCTATACTTTTCACTTTTGTGGTTGCTGACGTCTTATCTGGAGTAACTCCCCCCATGCGCCTCTCCGTTCCAGGTGGGTTTACATGGTCAGCCCTACAGAGAATGATTTCCCCTTCTCCAACGGGTCATTCTAGAAATTGCAGGCATTGCTGCAGGCCGGCCAGTGGTGCCTGGAGCGTGCCTGAGTAAGCTCAATGGTTAGCCTTTCTGACTTATGGAACACTGAGCTTTCATTAGCTTGCAACCCAACCAGTAGTGCTGCCTCTTAAGAATATAATTTTATTAAAATCCCTACTGGGAAGCTCCTCATACGAAAAGCACAGGGCTCATAAGTTGGAACATTATTTCCAGACTGTATGGTCTCCTAGGATGGTCTGTCCCTCCCTCTCCCTCCTAACTCCTCTTGGACCCCCAACCCCACCTCTTCCTTGCCTGACAGTCCCATGAAGCTGTGTCTGGTACACAGGGGGCTGCGGCAGGCCTTGACTCTTGTTCCAGTCTCACATAACCCACCCAGGCAAGACTGTGCCCACCCTTCTGGGGAGAAGGATTAGAGAGGTAGAAGCTGGCCCCCTTGTATCTTTGTCTGGGAACTCAACTGTTTTTAAGAATCAATGGCAGGTACAGTGGAAGGAGAAAAGGCATTGGAACGAGCAGAAATGAATTCAGACTCCTGCACAGCCTCTGCCTTGCTGTGTGATGTTGGGCTAGTGACTAGCCCTTGCTGAGCCCCTCTTTCCTCATCTGTAAAGGAGGTGGTAATGGTTGTCTTGCTGCTGACACAGCACCCTTGGCATACTCAGTAAATGTCGGCCGTTCTCCTTTCCCTTGGTTCATTCCAGGCTTTCCACTTCTGCTCTGCAGGCCTTCTCAGCCTCAGTGCTGTTGCCCTTGGGGCTGGATAGTTCTTTGCTGTGTGTGTAGGGGAGGGGGCCAACCTGTGCATCGTAGGATGTGTAGCAGCATCCCTGGCCTCTTCCCACTGGATGCCAGTAGCATCCCCCTCTAGCTGTGACAACTCAAAATGTCCCTCGGGGAGGGTGCAAAATTGCCCCTAGTTAAGCACCCACCGTTCTAGAGGAGAGGGAAGCTGATGGTTACCGAGAAACTTCCCTTGACTTTGGATGGAGTGAGACCAAAGGTCGGCAGACTTTTCCTGTGAAGAGCTAGACAGTAAATATATTCAGCTGTGTGGGTCCTGCACCGTCTTGCAGCCACTTGGCTCTGCCCTTGTAGTGTGAAAGCAGCCATCAGTAACACGTGGATGAAGGGGCATGGCTGTGTTCCACTGAAACTTATTTATGGACGTTGAAATTTGAATTTTATAATTTTCATGTGTGACAAAATAGTCTCCTTTTATTATTTTTTTAACCATTTAAAAATGTGAGACCATTCTTAGCTCACAGGCAGTGGGCTGGATTTGGCCCCGGGGGCTGCAGTTTGCGACCCCCGGGCTAGGGGTACTGTGGATATTATCTCACCTGGGCTCCCAGCAGCCCTGCAAAGTGGGTGGAGGTGTGCGCATGTGTAGGTGAGGATGCAGCAGCACGCAGAGTTAGAGAGTGAAGCGACAGGACTGGCGACGGAGCCCAAGTCCATCAGCTTCTGAAGTCTTGTGTTCTTTCCATAGTGCTCTGCCGCCTCCCGGAAAGATCTCTAGCTTTCCTTCCCTCGTGCATCATGTCAGGATTGTTCATCAATCTGGACTCTGGAGGCGAGGTCGTGCCTCAGAGGGCAGGCGTGGGAGCGCTGGCCATGGCTCCCGCAGCTGTCAGTCTTGCTCTCCAAGGGAGCTCTGGCTTTCTTCAACAAGCCGTGAGCGCGCCATCCCAGCTCGCTGCCAGGGCCCTTCCTGCCACTCTTCCTTTTTGGCCAACACACAAAGAAGAGAAAGCAAGCCAAGGTATTGTACTTGGTTCCCCTGTGTCCTTGCTCTGGAAGCTCTCCACTCGTCAAGGAGGGACTCCAGGACTATATTTCCACGATGCTCCCCGCCACCTCCATTATTTCTTGTGACCTCTTAGCAAGGCCTTAATATCATTTTTTAAAAAAATTGTTTATTGAATCAGTTCTCCCTGCAGTTTCAGCAACTTTTTCCCCCTCAAACCTCTAGCATCATCATGGAACTGGATCTTTTTAAAAAATTATATTTTAAAATAAATTTGGATAATGCTAGGAGATATAGTGGTTTACATTGTTTAAACAGACAGAGGTTATAAAATATTTTTTTCTTCATCCTCCTTAGCTTAGACTCTCCAGGTTTGGCTGACATGCAGGGCATATCGTTCCTCCATATTAGGAGAAAAGGAGGTTGATGGATCGTTTTCAGTTTTTCGTTCATTCCTCCAAGCACGTGTGAGTGCCCGCTGTGCCCCGGGTCAAGCTCCCGTGACACTGAAAGATAAGTGATTTTAGAATAGTTTTAGATTTACTGAAAAATTGCAAAGACAGCACAGAGAGTTCCCATAACCCCCCCCCCCCCCCCGCAAGCTTTCCCTATTGTTCATATTTGCATTTGTATGGCACATTTGTAATAAGTAATGCTATACGTTTTTTTTATATTCTAACCTGAACTCTTTTAATAAGAGAGACAGTTTCTGGCAATTGAGGACATTTAGAAGAACATATAGTTTCTAGAAGAGATTATGATTTTAAAATCATGGTTAGACTAACGAGCAAATCTTCCCCAGAGAGACTTAGTGTGTATCGATGTTGCATTTAATCGTTTCCTGTCTTGGGAGGGCTGAGGAGGCCGTCGCTTATGCTTTTATTCTGGATCTTCTTTGAAGTTAAAACATAACTGATGAAAATAGTTCCTTTACAGTTACTCAATCAACAGTGGTGATGGTGATGAAGATGTTTTGTTCAAGCAAAATTTAAAGCTCGGATTTTTAGAAAAATCCCCTATTCTTTCCTTAAAAAATGAGAAATATTTTTAAACCTGACACGAGAGTGCCTGCAGCCAAGTATGTAAAATCATGTAAAAACAACCACCAAATAGAGTGTGATTTTGAGACTGTGACATGACGCCTGTGTAGAGAGCTCCCACGAGAAGACTTCCTTCTGTATTGATCTAACGTGTTCCCTGCTCCCCTGTTACTCGCGTGCATCCTTGGAAACACAAGGTTTGTATTTTTTGAGTGGTGTACGCCAGCGTTTTACAACCAGTTTTTCATTATTGCCTGCCTAAAGAGAAAAATTAAATAAATTAAAATTAAATTTGAATTTAATTTCTCCCTAAAGAGAGAAATTAAGTACTGAGGAATAAGATTTTGTTGAGTAGTGTTAAGCTTTGGAGTGGCACAGACCACCGTAATATCTAAGAATTTTCGCTCCCCCACCCCAAGTACCAACTGTTGCCCCTTTGCGGGCAGATACCCAGCCCATTGAGAATGTCTGATGAGTGCCCCATGTAAATGGGCAAGAGGAAATGTGTGTCTCCCAGGACTACATGTATTTACAGAAATCTGCCCTTTGGCAATGTGGGGCAGATAAGAAGAAAAGTTTCTCTCTCTCTTCCTCAAAGACTGCTCTTGCTAGATTTTTAAAAATATGAATTTTGTATGAGAAGAGTTTTAGATTTGCAGAAAGGTTATAAAGATGGTACAGAGAGTTCCCTTTACCTCACGCCGTTTACCTATTATTAACGTCTTATGTTATCATAGTGCATTTGTCACAATTAATGAAGCAACAGTGATACGTTATTATTAACCAAAGTCCATACCTTATTCATATTTCCTTAGTTGTAACCGGATGCCTTTTTTCTGGTCTAAGATCTCATCCTGGATCCCACATTACATTTAGTCATCCTATCTCCTCAGGCTTCAATTGGTTGTGGCAGTTTCTTAGAGTTTCCTTTTTTCGATGATAATTGACAGTTTTGAGAAGTACTGGTCAAGGATTTTGTAGAATGTCCCTCAACTGGGATTTGTCTGATGTTTTTCTTGTGACTGAACTGGGCTTAACTGTTTTAAGAAGACCACAGAGGGAAAGCACCATTCTTGTTACATACACCATATCAAGGGTCCCTACTGTCAACAGGACTTATCACTGTGCATGTTGACTTGGTCAGCTGGCTGAGGTCGTGTTTGTCAGGTTTCTGTGCTATTTAGTTCATCTTTTGTCCTCTCTCTCCATACGGAATTCTTTGGAAAGAAGTCACTGTACACATCACATGCTTAAGGCACTATGCTCCATCTCCTTGAGGGTGAGGTAGCTATATAATTTATTTTGAATTCCTCTGTATGTGAGATTTCTCTACTCTCTCTATTTATTTATGTATTCAGTTATTTATTCAGATCAGCATGGACTCATGGGTATTTATTTTCTATTTTGGGTTGTAATCCAGTACTACTTTATGTTGTTGTTCAAATTGTTCCTGCTTTGGCCCCTGGGGGGTTTTTCAATTGGCTCCTGCATCTCTTTGATATATACCCATTATTTTGTGTGTGTGTCAGCACTTCCTTACTTTCTGTAATTATAAGATCCACCAAGTTCATCTCATATATTTCCTGCCGTAGTCCTGGAATCAGCCATCTCTCCCAGGAGAAACGGAGAATGGTGTTAGAAACCAAGATCTGGGTGCTGACTGCGCTCACGGCTCTTGCCGCAGCAATGGTTCCTGGTCCTCTCAGCCAACAGAACACGGAAATATGTGTGTGCTCTTGCTAGAGTTTAAAGAAACAAATCTCTAAAGCTGGATCATGACTGAGGCGCATCATACCTTTTCACACAACATATTTAATTTTAAAAATTGTATAAGAGAAAATATAGCAGGAATTTGGCTTTTTATAGCTATACCTGTACAGGTCAAAAAAAGAAGAATGACTATTTTCAATAAACTAAACCAATCCTTGAAGTCAAACCTAGTCATTAACTTCCTCTCCATAAAATGTTATTTTTATAAATTAATTCCCAACTCTCCAGCATTTGACCTAACTCTGGCTTTTCACATTTTCTGAGTTGATCCATGCCTCAAGGCTGCATTTTTGCTAATTACTTGAAATTAATTTGACCTTTTCCTAAAAGTGGCACACAAAGAGATTTTATTCAGCTGGCATAACCATTTTCACATGCAGTTTTTACTCAGTGAAGGTACTTAGGGTCTTCCTTTTGCTTGAACCTACTAATTTTCCAAGCCTATGCTTTAAAGACATGGTCAGAAACCCAGAACAGAGTGAGGGGTTTCTGAGGGCACAGAATTAATGAGACCAGGACCTAGGGTTATGGATTGTGTCTCCATTAGGATTCCCCATTCCCATGGGAACCATTAGCTTGGCTCAGTTCCCTGGCCTTCTCAGCATGTCTTACCCCAGCAGACATCTCACAAGGGCCACCTCTGAAAGTATATGGATGGATCAGCCCAAATTCAGAAACGTTATGTGTACGCTATTCCCCATCATTGATGGATTGGCAAGATTATGTTTGTATACATAAGTGACATATTTTACATACGTTTCCCAAAGTTTAGTCACCCATCATCCACATGCAGTATTTTAGACTAATTATAGAAGCAGCCACACTTAATAGTTTATACATGCTTGACATACTTATTGATTTTTTTTTTCTGAAAAACATAAAAGGAACATAAATGATTAAATACACAAAGGAATAGAAAATGAAGTGTGCCGTATCCTTTAAACACATCTATCATTGGGGAAACACATTATACCATTAAAAACAGTGTCTTAGACCTTTAACGATTTCTCAATTGTTTTTCGTCCGATACATGTTTATTGAGTATCTCATCGGGGTGCCCTGTACAGCGATGCAAATTGAGTCCTGCACAACTTGGTGGGTGGAGGGGAAGTGGAGTCCGTTCGATCCAGAATTGAGTGCTACAGAACCACTGCTGAGGTTGAGCTGCTGAGGGTCCTGGCCCTGCCCAGAAGCAAGGTACCGTTCAATGAAGTTCTATCTAACAGTTTTGATGTACAGCTTTTAAGGGGAAAATTTTTACCTGATTAAAGATTATCCTCCTTTTCTATTGAGTTCTTTCTGTATATTCATTTAATCAAGAAATCACTATCGAGGACCCGCTACACCCCAGGCCCTGTGCTAGATGCTAGAGATATTTTGCCCTTTTAAAAAATGCATACAAACTGGCAATTTCATTTCAGAACTACTTTGAAGCTTGCTCAGACAGAGCTCTAGGAAATGTCAGCTCCTGCAGTACAGACATAAGGAAGAGTTAAGGGCCCACCAGGGGTAGAGAATTCTATCCTAGCTCCTTTGAAATCTTGCCCCTTCTTTTATAGTTCAAAACAAGACCACTGGGGCATATAAGCTTCGGTGGTGCCTATTCAGCTAATAGGAATGTGTTTGTATTGCCAAAAGTTATTGCTGGTTTTAGTGTCTTAAGTGGAATACGTGGGAATGCATCAGATCCCCAGGAGCTATTGGTTGACCTGACACTGGCCGCCTCTGCATGTGTCTTAGCTCATCTGGGGCACTGAGAGCAGACTTTGCTGTCTTGCAGTTTTCATGTCTGGGCTGTTTTGGAAGAGTTAAGAATTCCGGTTCTGTAGACCCCTTGCCTCCTGGCTTACGTAAGGGGAGAAGGGAGCTTTTTAAGGTTCATCTCCAGCACGGTCTCGGTGGAGTCCCGGCGCTGAGTTTTTCCAGCCTGCTGTTTCGTTGGCAGGTACCGAGCCTCGTCTGGTTCCGTCTGGAAGCGTTTCTGGGAATGCAGCTGCCGCGGGAAACGCCTCTAATGGGCATACCACAAGCTGGTCGTCCTCCGAGTTCCATGGACTAAACTAAGATTCCGATTTTCATACCACGTTCTTCAGTTGCCCAGACAGGGTTAGAAGGAGCTGTCAGTCGGGAAGGACAGAAGGAGTGTTCTTAAATCAAATACGAAACATTGTGTGCATTTTTGTTGGTTATAACAGACAGGAACATGGAGACATTCTTTTGGCACCGGCAGGCATTACAAGGAGAGAGCTGGCAAGTGAAGTTGGCAGGTGGGGAAATGAGTTGGAGAAGCTTTAAAGATCTTTTCCTATAATATAAATGTCCAGAAGCTGTGGAAACGTACGTCTTTAGTTAAGTAAATACCCTCAAAGACAACACATGTACATTTTTCAGTGAAACCTTACCAGTTACAACTGCCCATGTTTTCAGATTCCAAGAATTTCAGCACGCACAGAATTGGCCTCTTAGATTCATTAACCTCGGAGGCAACTCCTTTCAAGAAATTCCTATAGCCATGACAACAAATTAATTTAACGCAGCTGAGACTGGAGCAGCTAGCCTTAGAATTAATTCCCTTGCTTATGTTTCTGGATTGAATTGGAAGAAACATTAATTGTCAAGTCCCAGCTTCTATACAAGCTGAGGCGGCCTATCGAAACCCTCCCTGCCTCCATCTCCTTACATAGAGAGGATCATCGCCGAGATTTGGAACCATGCTCTATGTTGCCTGTGCTCTGCGTAGTGAGTTGGAATTTTCACAAATGACTCTTCCGCACCAATTACAGATAAGGTACTATCAGGATTGGGGTTTGGGGTAGGAGTTTTTGGATTAAGCAGGGCCTTGAATGTTGTGCTAGGAAGTTAGAATCCATTCTGAAGGCAGTGGAGAGCCACTGAAGGTTTCTGCGTAGTCGAGGACCATTCAGGGTGCTAATTTTAGGGGAGGTTTGAAACAGAGCATCTGTTTTAGGAAGGGGAACAGTGGCGAGGCGGGAGATGGGCTATGCTGGAGACAGAAGGCGGGGTCCGGGCCTATGAGAAGACCAGAGCAGGGAGCTTGTTGAGGGGCCCTTGTTCTCTGCAGACCCCGAGCAAACTCAGAGCATCACCTCAGTGAAGATAAACCCAGGATGGAAGTGTGACCTCTGGGCCCTTTGCCCCTGCTGGTGAAGGACAAAAGACCAGAGTCCTCGCCCTTGTGGATCTTTGGGTGCCGGCCTTTCCCAGAGCCTTGTGCTGCTGGCTGAGGCATTTCCGCCATTGGATAAAGACACCCTGAGCCAAAATGGCGTTATTAGAGTTCCTTGCATCCATCTGGGGAGAGGAAGTGGAGTTTGGCCTATTTAAACCACATGTACTACATCCCTATCATTCCCCAAATCACTGTGCTCTTGTTATATGCAAAATTGTAGCCCTGCAGTGGGATTGGGGGCCAGCCGACATGCCTCCAAGAGGCCACTCCAGGGACGTCACCCAGCAGCTTCTCCTTGGCTCAGGGGCTGACTTCAGCCTGCAGAGTGGCAGGTCCAGGATGGTGCGGACCCTCTTTACCTGCCCACCCTTACCCAGCACTGAGGCTGTCAAAGCTGACTGTGTTCACGGGTGGTACAGCTGTGAGGAGCAGGGCCTCAGGGGTCGGACCCAGCACTGCCACTTCCTTGCTCTGTATCCTCTGGCAAGTTATATGACTTCTCTGAACCTCTGCTTCCCCACTTAAAATAGGAACCCAAAAAGTACCTATTTCAGATGGTTGTTGCTAAGATTGATAGGATAGTGTTTGTGTCTAGCACACGCCAGGATTTATTGTGTTTATTATTATTGTTATTTATACTTGCCATGCCCTGAAATGTTCTTGGACAATCTGGATTTTAAGGTAACATCCTGTTAGTAGCATCTTAGTGGATCCTTCTCTCTCTGGCCCCTCACACCCATCCTTATTGTTGTGGAATGACTCTGTCTTCAAAACGAATCTGACCATGTCTTAGAACAGCTTACAACCCATCAGCGACTCCCCATTTCTTTCAGAACAATCCCCAAACCTCTATTGTGGGGCCTATGCACCTCTCTGTGACCTGTGCCCCCTTCCATCTTCATTTTTCTGGACTTATCACAGAAATTACCTTTTTTGGTTGGTGCTGCTGACCAAATGTTTGTGTCCCCTCAAAATTCACGTGCTGAAGCCCTAACTCCCAATGTGATGGTGTTTAGAGTTGGGGCCTTTGGGAGGAAGTTAGGTTTAGATGAGGTCATGGGGGTGGGGCCCCCACGATGGGATCAGTGGCCTTATAAGCAGAAGAAGAGCCCAGGGCTTTCTCTCTGCCTGTGAGGACACAGTGATAAGGCAGCTGTCTGCAAGCCAGGAGGAGGGCCCTCACCAAGACTCCAACCACGCTGGCACCGTGACCTTGGACTTCTCAGCCTCCAGAACTGTGAGAAGTAGATGTCTGTTGTTTCAGCCCCCGTCCATGGTATTGTGTTACAGCAGCCCGAGCAGACTAAAACAGTTGGTTTTCCTTGACCTCCTCACATCCACACCCCTTGCCAATGTCTTGTTAGCTGCGGGGCACCCAGTCAGTACTCCCATCATGGTGCATGTTACCCAAGCACCCAGTCAGTGCCTCCATCATGGCACATGTTACCTGAGCACCCAGTCAGTACCTCCATCATGGCACATGTTACCTGAGCACCCAGTCAGTACCTCCATCATGGTGCATGTTACCCAAGCACCCAGTCAGTGCCTCCATCATGGCACATGTTACCCGAGCACCCAGTCAGTACCTCCATCATGGCACATGTTACCCGAGCACCCGGTCAGTACTCCCATCATGGCACATGTTACCCGAGCACCCAGTCAGTACCTCCATCATGGTGCATGTTACCCGAGCACCCAGTCAGTACTCCCATCATGGCGCATGTTACCCAAGCACCCAGTCAGTGCCTCCATCATGGCACGTGTTACCCGAGCACCCAGTCAGTACCTCCATCATGGCACATGTTACCCGAGCACCCAGTGAGTGCCTCCATCATGGTGCATGTTACCCAAGTACCCAGTCAGTACCTCCATCATGGTGCATGTTACCTAAGCACCCAGTCAGTGCCTCCATCATGGCACGTGTTACCCGAGCACCCAGTCAGTACCTCCATCATGGCACATGTTACCCGAGCACCCAGTGAGTGCCTCCATCATGGTGCATGTTACCCAAGCACCCAGTCAGTACTCCCATCATGGCGCATGTTACCCAAGCACCCAGTCAGTGCCTCCATCATGGCACGTGTTACCCGAGCACCCAGTCAGTACCTCCATCATGGCACATGTTACCCGAGCACCCAGTGAGTGCCTCCATCATGGTGCATGTTACCCAAGTACCCAGTCAGTACCTCCATCGTGGTACAAGTTACCCAAGCAGCCAGTCAGTACCTCCATCCTGTTGCATGTTACCCAAGCACCCAGTCAGTACTCCTATCATGGTGCAGATTACCAAGCACCCAGTCAGTACTCCCATCATGGAACATGTTATCCATATGTGACAGCTGGTTTTTCTTATTGCTTTCCTAGGAGAATTGTGAAATCTTTAACGGCCGATTCTATGCATTGCTCATCTCAGTGTCCTAAGGGCCTATCACAGTGCTTGACACATGGTAGGTCCCCAAAGCCGTTTGAGTTGCTGTTTATGTTGACTTTGAGAGTCCCTTGGTTTTCAGTTACTTCATTTATCTTGATTTTTGTTTTGGTCTAGTGCTTTTCTGTTTAGATTTGATGAATGCCGCAAACAAGAAAACATCATTTTCATAAATAGCTTAACAATCAAGCATTTCCCTTAGGTGCTTGCATTTTCAAATTATTGAAAATGTTGCTATAAACAATGGGCTCTTAGGCAGATCTTCTTCCCTAAAAATATACGTGTCGTCTCTCTTGATTGACTCAAGTGTGTCCCAATTTGTGAGTGGATGGTGCTCCCAGTTTGTCCCAAATGAGAAGCAGAGCTCTTTAAGGTGTGGCCCCATTGAGATGACGCTCTAGAAGGCCGCCAGACCCTGGCCTGTGGCCCCAAAGCGCCCCCCTGCTCTGCCCTCTGTGCATTCACACTCCCCAGAGCACCCACCTCCTGCCCTGTCCTGTCCCTGCGTGCCCTCAGCTGGTTTCTCCTTTGCCTCACCTGGGACGTCAGCCCTCCCTTCTAGCAAACTGGCTTCTTGGGATTTCTGCTCACACCCCCGTCCCCAGGCTTGATTCCCTCCCTACCCGCAACTTGTCTAGTGGCTCTAAGGCTGAGCACCTATGCCAACTGCTCTGAGGCTGTTCAGGACAAAGTCAGTGGGCTCATCTTCCACACCTGGCTTCTTGTCTCGTTCCTGACCTGCCTTCCCCTCGGGGCTTTTATCCAGAAGAGCCCTAGGAACCCTCCTGTGAGTCCCTGTTCCTGACCACAGTCCATGACCCATCTTATCACGTGGTGGGTGAGCCTCTTGTCATCTCTGCTTTAAGACCACCTCGTGAGGGAAGCCTTCCTGGTCATCTCATTGAAGCAGGTGCCCACTCTGTTGGTTGCTGTCATTACTGTCTGTTGTTCCTTTCACACTAAGCCTCACCATTTTATTTGTTTGTATCCTGGTTTAATGTCTGCCACCCCAACTGGACTGTCTATTTCAAGAGGATGGAGAAAAGGATATCTCTTTTGCTCATCACTGTTCCGCAGAGTCCCCCACAGATATTTGTGTGATAAATACTGATGACATCTGGGTGGCTGATGGGTGAGTGATGGATGGATGGGCCATCACCTTGAAGCAGATGGTGTTGATGAAGCCTCTGTGTTCTCTGCCTCCCTTTTATGTGGTCTCTTTGGACCTCTGGCCATTCCTTATAAGATCTTAAAATGTCCTTCTACTTCCAGGGTGGGAGACTTTGCCCCCAATTAGCATATTTTGAATTTCCTAAGCTGGCTTTGTGATAGCCATCTTCCAAGATGATCTTTGCCCTTTAAGATGCCCCCTCTCACATTGAGTCCATGTTGGTCTGTGTCACCAATGGAATAAGGCGGAAGCGACAGTATGTGACCTTACACTTTTCTGCTGGGCTCTTGAATCTCTCATTTGGGGCAAGCCAGCTGCCAAGCCACAAAGATACTTAAGGAGTCCTGTGGAGAGGCACTTGTGGAGAACTGAGGCTTCCGGCCAACAGGTGGCACCAACTAGCCAGGCGTGTGTGTGCGCCATCTTGCAGCGGGTGCTGGAGTCTCGGTCAAGCTCTCAGATGGCTGCAGCCCTCACTGATATCTCACCACACCCTCAGGAGAGACCCCGAGATTGAACATCTGTTAAGCCGCTCCAAGTTTCTGCCCCACAGATGCTGAAAGCAAAGGAGCAAGTTGACGTGCTGTCTTCATTGAACAAAAGTGGGTGCCTCACACAGAAAAGGCGGGCAAGTGAGTGAGAAAGTGTCAACTAAAATTAAAGAAAAGAAAAAAACACAAAGTCTGAAGACTTGACTGTCGATGTGCCTGCTGGTGTGGCGCAGCCTCTCCGTGGAGGTGCCTGTGTGTGTGCACGTGGCCTGCAGTGAGAGGACACAGCTCACGGTCTGTCAGAAACGAGGTTGTCCTGATCCCGTCAGGGGTGACGGGACTGTTGTCTCCTGGGAGAAAAGGAGAGTTGCTTATTGTCAAAGCAGGGAAAAGGCTGAGCAATAAACAAGCAGACTGTTTAAGGAAGCCATCCACAGTCTTGGTCTCATGTTTGGCTTGTTTTTCGGGTTTAATTTCAGAGAATTCCAAGTTAGAAGCTAAGAAGAGGTTTCTGCCTGTTTATGTTTCCCTCTTCCTTGAAGGCCCCGCCACAGGCCCACCTCCTCCCTGAAGCCTTCCCTGACCACCCAGGCGCCACTGACCCCGCAGTCTCCGAATCCCCCAACCCTGTGGTCAGGACCACCCAGCTGCACACAGCATTTCTCCTTTTGTTTTTGTGTGTTGAGGAGAGACAATGACCTAAATTCAGCCACATGCATCCAGAGGCATAGCCAGGTTCTGACATCAGGAGCTGCGATCCTGGGGGTGGGAGAGGGCAGGGCCCAACTGTGGGGGAGGTGGGAGCAGGTGTGTCCAAAAGGCCCCACCTTGGACTCCCTCCTGCACCCCTCTCGTGGGCCCCCAGCTGGTGTTCCTGCTGCGGGTTTCTCACAACTTCTGTCTTCTCTCATTCCTGTGGTCCTCACTGCGCTGCCCATGCATCGCCTTTAGCATCGTGCTGTTTGTCTAAATTACTGTGTTTGCAGAACAGGTTCAGACGGAGCAGTTGTCCTCTCCAGCTCTCTCCTGCCACCCCTGCCCCAGCTACGCTTCTGCATTCACTCAGCAAACGTAGATGGAATGTCGGGGTGCCAGATAAAACACAGGATACCCAGTGAAATTTAAGTTCTGGACGAGCAACAAATAGCTTTTGAATAACAGTACTTGAATTTGAATTCCAAATTGAACTAGATGTCATTTCTTCTTTTTCTTTTTTCCTGAATCTGCTAACCCTACTTGAGTGTCCACTCTGTGCCAGACTCTGTGACGTGGAGGTAAATAAAATGTAATCCCTGCCCTCGTGGAAGCCCAGTAGAAGAAACAAACACTAAGCAGAGAAAATAATGCTCCTGGACTGTGCTGGAGCCATGCCCGGCGTCAGGGAGCCCAGAGGGCCCAGGACCCAGTGCAGGCAGAGTCAGTGTTGCAGGGGCTCAGCTCAGAGGACGCTTGCTGGGGGTTTTGTCTTGCGCTGAACCTCAGCATAGACTGGCATGCCCTAATGGCAGGAACGTTGTCTTCTGCTTTCTAGAATCCGCTGTCTCACCTTAAACAGTCGATGCTGGGCAGAATCTTCTTCCTTTCACAGTGTGCAGTTTCATATTTTGGTCCCTTCTCACTGAACAGACATAATTCAGCTCTTGATAATTTTCCTGAGCACGTGCTTTCTGTGTCATAGCCTCACACTTTTATTTACTGAGTAAAATTTTTATAGCTTTCCACTGAAAGTGAGACTGACGTCCTAAACGGTGATTTATAATCAAAGACAGTGATGGCCTTTATATTTTTCAGAGTTAGCCCCCATTTTCTGGACGCCCGCCTTCTGCCCCGGCCTCAGTCACTGGGCATCTCAGAGGCAGCTGACTGCGCTTGGGGTCTGCTTTCTCTCCATGGGTTTGCTGTGTAACTGCTGCAGCCTGGTTCTATCTTACCGGCTGCCTGGAACAGCTTTGGGCAAGGTCAGCAATGACCTTGGTAAGTTCCTTGCCCTTCTCTCAGTCCCTGGGGTCTTCAGCTTTTTGGTATTTGTAGTTGGTAATCTCTTTCTCTCCCTTCCCACTGCTGCCCCTGGATTTCTTGGCCCCAGGTTTTTCTTATTCTCTTCCTACCTCCCTGACTACTCCACCAGCTTCTTCCCCTGTTCCTATTCTCCTCCACTGGCCTTCTAAGTCTGTGCAACTGCTAGGGTTCTGTCTTCTGTCTATTTCCTTTTCATTGCATTCTCTCTCTGGACCCTTCCAGTATACTCCAAGGTTTCCACTCTCACCTCTGTAACGTGACACATCCTCACCTTGAGGTCTGGTCTTTAGCAAGGTTCAGATCCATATTTCCAACCATGTTAGATCCCCTCAGTCTGACTATTATGCCCTTCTCTCTAGCTGCTAGTCCCCAGAAGTGAATTTCTGTACTTCCTCTTGAAATCTAAATGGCTTACTGATGTCCATATTTGGGTTGTGACACGGCCAATTCTTAGGCATGGATCCCCACTCAGTGTAATGCAATCAGAGCACTTTAATTATATCTCCACGCTCTGGACCCAACTCACCATTCAAGCCTTTGTTTTGGAATGGAATCAGGCTGAGAATGATGATCCATTGTTAAGAATTACCTGATGAATAAATTGACTCTTGGTTATGGGTGATGAAAACTAACTAAAGGCTGCGTGTCTTGAATAAGGATTTTTTTTTTTCTCTTCACGAAACTGAAAAGTCCTGGGGTATTTCCTGGGTTTAGACATGATAGGCTTCAGTGACTCAAGCAATGTTCTCAAAACTTGTGTTTATTCTCTCCATCTCTTAGCTCAGCTCCTCTCTATTAGCTCTGTTTTCAGAGAGGCCCTATCTTCATAGTGGCAAGATGGTTGCCAACAGCTACAGTCTCATATCTCCTTCTCTGCAACCCCAGCTGCAGACAATTCTCTTCCTCCATGAAGTAAGCCAGAATCCTCAAATTGAGTCTCTGAGAACTAATTTGGGTCATGTATCAACACTTGAAATGATCAGTGTGTTCAGAGGCTTGGCATGAGTGACTGACCATGCCTGGGCCAGGTGTCTGCATTTGGCACTGGGAGGAGGAGATAGTTAATCATAAAATCACCGGGACTGAGTGGGAGAGTGGTGAGTGCCCCAAGGAACCCTGGGTTCAGGGACTGTTTAAGAGGAGAGAAGGCAGCAAGCAGGCAAAAATGGCGGATATTTCCTCATCTATATAAACGCATCTCTTCAGTTATTCCGGAAGAGGCTTCCTGGCAGCTGACACACGCATCGTTCTTGGACTGGTAAGTGATAAGATCTGACCTTCAGCTATGGATATAATATTAAAAGGACTTCAACATGTCACAGCTGTTATTTGCAGTTGCTAACTGTGAGACGCGAATGCTTCCTATCCAAGATGAGCTGTTCAGATGTCCTCTGCTACACAGCACGCCAGGCATCCGCCAATTTGCAGTGAATATTTTTAAACTCCTAGGATATAGTTTGAGGGCATTTCTTTAAATAGAAAATCGAGATTTGAAAAAAGTAGTCAAAACACCACTTACTCAAAACTTGAATTAGTTTTAAATAGTGGCTATGTAGAAGTTCACTTTTATGCCATCTGTTAAAAATACTAAGTAAATCAATAGTGAAAGCAAGATTTCTATGGTGATGTTTAAAGTAGTAAAGAAGAAGTTTGTGTTGTTGAAAGTTTCCTTGACTTCAGTAGTATCAATTTACAGATAAGTTCTGGTGTGGTTTAGAGGCTGGGTGCTGTGTGGGAAAGGCCAGAATGAAATCTTCCACACTCTCGTGGTGATTGGGAGACGAAATCCAGCTGGAGGAATGGGGCTTACAACAATCACCTGGCTGGTCTCCACCTCATGCCACATTTTAAATTTGCTTGGGTAGGGAAGCTGAAGAGTAAGCTTCAAACCCGAAAAGATAGAACTGAACCTCTTCTGCGGTCTTTGAGGGATCAGAGGACAGAGACCCCCCAGACTCTCAGAAGCCTGGGAGGGTCACCCTCAAGGCATGGGCACTGACCAGAGGTGGGCTGGGTCCTACTAAGAGTGCAGCCCAGCCCTGACCTGGCTCAGTTCTTGACAGGTGAGGGACTGATCACGTCGGTCCAATCCACACACGGAGGAAAGTCTGCCCTCTCATCTGGAGCCTCTGTGGTACTTTCATACACAATGTCTGACATAAAATAAAAAGTAACTAGAAATGCAAGGAAAAAAAGTGAGGAATTGTGACTGACAATCAGGAGACAAAAACAAATAATAAAAGCAGAGTCACAGATGATCCAGATATTGGAATTAGTTGAGAACGACTGAAAAATAATTAGGATTGGCATGGTAAAAAAAAAAAAAAAGTTCAAAATGTAGAAAATATGTAAAATTTCAACACTGTCTTAGAATCTACAAAATAAATCAAATGACTTTTCTGTAACTGAATAATCCAATATCTAAAGTTAAGAATTCATTGGAAATTTTAACAGCAGAATGTGAAAAGACAAAGTTAGGAATAGCGATCATGAAGGCAGAGCAGTAGAAGAAAATGAAACACACATTGAAAAATGAATGGAAAGAACATAAAGCATATGGCTCAGTCGAAAGCCTAACTTACATGTAATTGGAACACCATGAGGAAAAGAGAGAGATCGGGACAGAAACATCTAAAGAGATAATGGCTGAGGATTTTTTATGAGTGATGAGCAGCAGTCAGCTCACACTTTCAAGAAGCTCAGTGAATCCCAATTATGATCCATACAAAGAAAACCCCATCAAACTGTTGAAAATCAAAGTCCAAGAGAAAGTCTTTAAAACATCCAGAAGAAGGAAGACTTTCAAAGGAGCAAAGTTAAAACTGATAGCTCTCTTTTCAACAGAAATATGCTAGCCATAAGAAAATGGAAAGATCCCTTGAAAGAGCAGAAAGTAAGAAAAACTACCAACCTAGAATCCAAACCCAGTGAAAATATTCTTCAAAGATGAATGAGAAATAAAGGTGCTTAAGGACCAAAAGGAAGTGATAATATTAATCTCCAACAGACTCAAAGTGTAAGAACTGTACAAGGATGTTCTTCAGGTTGAAGGAAAATTATACCAGATAGAACTGCTGAAAGCAGGAAAAAGTAAATATGTTGGTCAATATAAGAGTATTGACTGTTCAAAACGACAATAGCAATATGTTTAAGGATTTACAACAGATGTAGAAGTGAAATATATGACATCAGTACTACAAAGGGAAGGACTAATGGAGTTAAAACTGTTGTAATATTTTTGCATTGTTCTGAAAGCAGTAAAGATATTAATTTTAGATATACTGTAATAAGTTTAGAATACGTATTTTAATCTCCAAAGTAATCACTAAAAGAATAATATGAAAGTATATAAAAAGCTATTAGAGGGGCCAACCCAGTGGCACAGTGGTTAAGTTTCCACGTTCTGCTTCGGTGGCCTGGGGTTCACCAGTTTGGATCCAGGGTGTGGACCTATACGTTGCTTGGCAAGCCATGCTGTGGCAGGCGTCCCACATATAAAGTGGAGGAAGGTGGGCATGGATGTTAGCTCAAGGCCAATCTTCCTCAGCAAAAAAGAGGAGAATTGGCAGCAGATGTTAGCTCAGGACTAATCTTCCTCAAAAAAAAAAAAAAAAAGGAAGCTATTAGAGGAAAAAATGGAATAATAAAAATACATGATTCTTGTTTTTAAAAGTAAAAGAGGAATAAAGGAACAAATTACAAGGGAAAAATAATAAATAGAAGAGTGGTAGACTTAAACCCAGCTGTGTCCATAATTATGTTAAAATTAAATGGGCAAATTAAAAAATAAAGATTTTCAGTTGGAATTAAGAAACCAAACTCCCTATGTGTGATTTATCAGAAATACACCACTTTAAATATCAACACATATAGAAATATGTAATACAGAGATATAGAAGTTTCTATAGAAATAAAGTAAAAGAATGGAAAAATATATATGCTATGTAAACACTGATCCAAAAAAAGCTGACCATCTGTAATAATATCAACTAGAGTAGATTGAAGACAAGAAGCATAATTAGAAATAAAGAGGGACATTTCATAATGAAAAAAGGGTCAATTAACCTGCCATAATTTTATTTGGAATAATTTCCCTTCAATCTGAAAAACTTCCTTTAAAATTTATTCAAAATATATACCACAAAAATTAATAGAACTAAAAGGAGAGTTAGATAAAACCATATCACAGTGGAGATTTTTTTTAAAAAAAATCTTTGAAATAAAAATAAAATGCACCTATTTTAAGCATACAGTTCAATGAATTTTGACAAATGTGTATACCCATGAAACCACCACCAAAACTAAGATATTGAATATTTCCATCATCCCTAAGATTTCCTCTGCAGTCAGTGCCTCCCATCAACCCTGGCCCCAATCTTTTTTTTTTTTCTTTATCACAGAAGCTTAGATTTCTGTCTTTTAGAAATTCATGTACGTGGAATCATACAATATGTACTCTTTTGTGTCTCCCTTCTTTTGATTAGCATAGTGTTTTTGAGAGTCATTTGTGTTGTTGTTGGTATCAGTCCATTCGTTTTTATTGCTGAATAGTAACTCGTTGGATATGCCAGCTTGTTTATACATTCACCTGTTGATGGCCTTTTGGGTTGATTCAAGTTTTAAGCTATTAAGAATAAAGCTGTTATGATTATCCTTATATAAATTGTTGCGTGGACATATATTTTTATTTCTCTTGGAAAAATATTTAGGAGTGGAATTCCTATTTCAAATGCTAAGTGCATGTTTAGCTTTCTAGGAAGTTGTCACATTGTTTCCCGAAGTGGTTGTACCATTTTACTTTCCCCCAGCAATGTATGTGTGTTCTAGTTGCTCTGACACTCACGAACACTCGTGTTCTCTTTCTTTTTAATCTCAGCCATTCTAATAGATGAGTATTGGTACCTCATGTGGTTTTGGTTCACATTTCGTTAATACCTAATGAGACTGACCGTGTTTACATACACTTATTGGCTATTCAAATCTCTTTTCTTCGGGGAGGGGGTAAATATTTTTCAAAAAGTTTTGCCCATTTTAAAATGCTCTCCTTCTTGAGTGGTAACAGTTCTTTATATAGTCTGGATACAAATCCTTTTTATTGCAAATATTTTCTCCCATGTTGTGACTTAACTTCATATTGTCATAGTGATTTCTTTCAATGAACAGAATTTTTAAAATTTGAAGTTCAATTTATCAAATAGTATTTCATTTTCTATAGTCTATTGTTTTCCATCCTTTCACTTTTAACCTATCTGCTTCTTTATATTTAAAGTGGATTTCTTGCTGAGAGCATATAGTTAAAGTCTTGCTTTTTAACACGGTCTGACCACCTGCTTTTTATTTCAGAGTGTTTAGACCATTTATACTTAATGTAATTATTGATAGAGTTAGCTCTACTGAAGTGTTTGCTATTTATGTTCTACTTCTCCATCTGTTTTTGTCCATTTTTTCTTACTTTGTTTTGGATTAATGTAGGATTTTGTTTGTTTCTGTTTTTTAGCATTCCATTTTTCTACCCTATTGTCTCTGTCTTCATTAGTTGAGTGTGCTTGTATGAGGCATAGCCTTTCTTAATCAGAGCTTCTCATCTGAACCAGAGAAGACAAAAAAATGATTTGAGTGTCTATTTTCTTGGTTCTCCCAAGAATGATACATAACCAGTACCACTTAAATGTATAGGAAAGAAGCTATTTCATCACGTGTAAGAATGGCTTAAGGCGTTACACCTTAATCTCTGGAGGAAGTCAGATTGAGAAAGGCTGTGAAATTGGCTTATTCGGCTTATTTATAGCCTACTGTTAAATAGTATTATACCATAGAGGGAAAATTTTAAAATACCGTTAGCTTAGGATCTTCACCCTTCCATGAACCAGCCAATTTGAGGCATAACGTGCTGGTGGTCTCACGGTTAGGAGAAGCAAGGTGAGGCATTACCTTGCAGTGAATTAAGAGGCCTAAGGCACCATGAGTAAAGAGGTTTCGCTATGTATGGTTAGTCAGTCTCAAAGCATGTGTGTGGGTAGGCCAAGATTCAAACATATTGCTTGTTTCCCTGTCCTGCTATGCAGCAGTAATCTCCCTTTACCATAGTCCCTGGTTTTGTTCAAAGCGTAATACCTCACCTCAAAAAATCTCCAAGAGCTAGGAATAGGGTAAGACCTTCTTAACTGCTCTGAATGAGTATCTTGAGGGAAAAGTGCTCTATGTGACTCTTAGGAAATAATTTAATGACCTGTCTTGGGAAATGGCCTGGGACCCCTGTATAGGTTGTTACATTATTCTTCCTAATCAAATTTCTACAGCTATTTAACTGAATCCACTAATCACGAGAGACCAACTTAATAAAAGAGAAAATGACAATTTTGCTTAGAAAAGCTATACAAACATGTTTGTACTTTCCCAACACAATGACAGCAGCAATAAAAACAGCTGTTGTTGTATTAGTGACGTACCTAGGTTAGTAGGAGCAACTGGAAATACCAAAAGAATGAGAAGCACACTGTGATGAATGGGGAATTTACCAGCCAACGTGTGAAAAGGAATATCTGTGCTTCCTGAAACAGGACGGGTCACACTTCACTTGAAGAAACATTAATGTCACAGAAGTAAAAATGTTTAACACATAAAATGCAAAAAGGTGTCAAATCAGCCCTCTCTCTCCCCTCCCTTGTTTTTGCCCAGGCATCAGTGTCCTCCCGGGTGCCCAGCTTTCCACTTCATACCTTCCTTGGCTTATATTCTTCTTCTATCCTCTCTGTCCAGCCTGTTTCATAGGTGTGTCACCTCTCTCTTTCCTCCTCTCTTGTAAGGGTCACCTCTTCTCTAGCATCACAGCCATTGTGTTCAACTAGTAGAAATTGGAAGTAATGAGGATTTTACCGTACTGCCTCAAAAATACATTCAATTCAGGTATTTATAATTCTGGCAAGATGTATTCTTTGCTAATGGTATTTATAGCCTATTTGAAGAACCTTTTTCTTTCTTTCTGAAAGCTATTTTTCAGTGGAGATTTATAATTTAGCATAACACAGAATCCTCTCCATTGGAGATTTTCTTTTTAAAAACAACTGAGTACAAACTGGCTTTAGACAGGAGACTACTTTAGGAGACTATTTTAAATTTATAGAGATCATTTGAAACTCTTAAGACCCCTTCCACCCTCCTGTGCCTTGGGACCTACTCATTATCCTAAGTGTCCTCATCCAAGGGGTGAATTCTTCCCATCTATCTGTGTTCTTTCTTATCATAATAATTTCTGTTTTTGCTGAAACTCATTTATCATGTTCAAAATATCATAAAAGACCAATTACTTTCCAAAAACTGCTGACTTTCTATTTTCAGCCCAAACTCCGTCAGATCACATACAAAAGGCTCACAGATCCAGAAGTACATCTGTAATCACAATAACGAGTTAGCGAGGGTTTGATCTGAGCCTTCGTCTTGTAGGATAGGTTGAAGACTGAAGGCTGAACTTAGAGAGTTTGGCACAGAAAACAAAAACGGTGAAGCCGAATGAACAGTTTGGAATGATGAAAGCTTGGGGTTGGGGGTGTGGGGTGGGATAGGGTTTGAGGAATAATAAGAGAATTAAGCCAAATGATTATTTGATTTAAGCATCAGAATTGGATGACCCTGAGAATCCCTCTGGAGAACACACTACAGATTGTTGCTTCTCCAGAGGATGTCGAAATTTTAGATAAGGCTAGGATGTTTTTGTACACTATTTGGACTTGAAATTTTTCTTAAGTGGCTCAAGCTGTCCCATGGTCATGATACATCCTACCCGTGTATGTTCCTTAAATTTCAACAAGATTAAGTGATTAGGCCCCAGTCACGGAGTATAAACTAGGATTAAGGAGGCAGAGTATTAACCGTGCCTTGAAATTATGAAAAACATAAGTGTTTGCAAAGGGCTGCGTCATCCACTTGGATGAGAGGAGAGTAGACCACTGTGGGTTTTGGGGGTTTTTTTTGACCAATGTGTTTTTATCTTGTGAGTATTCTCGGTGGACTCATCATGGTCCCTGCCTTTCCATTGCTCAGGGTTAAATACTAACTTCTGATGATTGCCTTCAAAGCTTCCTGCCAGTGGTCACACCCTACGAGCCTTAATCTCAAATAAGTACACCCCCCACCCAGAATCCACCGTTCCAGCTTTCTGGACCTTCCGCTCCTTGCCACCATGTTCCTTTTGCCTATCTCCAAGTTTTTGCACGTTTAACTCAGAAACATGAAAGTTCTCCTTTCCTCCCACCATTGCGCTCTGATCTTCTTTTAAGTGAGAACTGAAGACCTATCTCTTCTGGAAAACCTCCCCCGATTAAATACACATTAACCTTTTCTCTAATGTGCCATCATTTCTGGGGCTGAGTGAAACTACGTTCACACTGACATAGATTGAATGTAGTTATCTTTCGGCAAATTTTCTCCCATTCAAAGGTGGTCTTAAAAAATACATAATACATCTGTTTGCATACATAAATAAAATAACAGGGAAGAGTGTTATGTAAGCCAGTGGGTTGTTAGTACTTACTAAGTTATAGACCATCTGGTTAAATACAGCTATTCATGAAGAAAACTTTTAAACTAGGGCTTCTCAACTATGGCACTATTAACATTTTGTACTGGATAATTCTTTGCTGGAATGGGGGCTGTGCTGTCCTGTGCATTGCAGGATGTTGGACAGCATCCCTGGTCTCTTCCCATTGGGTGCCAGTAGCACCCCTCATCCAGTCATGACAATCAAAAATGTCTGCAGACATTGCCACATGTCCTCTGGGAGCCAAATGAACCCAGATGATAACGCCTGATTTCAACCTACTTAGTGAAATAGTTGCATGTTTTGAATGCTTGTTTTTAGTTCAGCAGATGGAACAGAAAAGACCTGTTGACAGAAATCTTTGGGCCCCCTCAGAAGTTGGTCTTTTTCATTATGACATAGTTGTGGAACCTCATGGAATATGCTAGCAGTTTGTGTTTGAGCAGCACTTAATCTGTGGACATGTGAAAAGAATTGCACACTCAACCTATGCAGACTTTCACATCAAGGTATTAGAGGTTATTTTTGCTTTTCTGTTTAGAATGTTATTCTCAAGCCAGGTCAGTTTTTTGTGTTTCCTATTAATAAAAAAAACAAGTGAAGTGCTTTGTTCTGCAGTAAATAAAATTTGGGTCTTATGTTAACAGCAGAAATGTTGAAGCAGTATTTGTGTTCTAAAAATGTATCTTGACCATAAATTATATATATATGACCCATGATTGATCATTGCTCTATAGAAATAAGTTTTCCCTCCAAGTTGTTAAATTGTAGTACAGATGTATGCAGATGTTATTGCCGGAGTTAAGGAGGATAACACTTAGCTCGGAAGTACTGAATTTGGCAGTGGGGAAGCAGGAAGGAGCCCCATTGATAGCATCAGGACTGGCTTCTCCCTCTTTGCATTACTGGGGCACCAGCACCAAGGTTCTGTCAGGTGGGATGGAGTCAGGCAGGTGGAAGGAAGCAGCAGCCTCCTTCCTTCTTTCCTGGGCCACCTTGGAGCTTTACTTTTGATCCTGACCCCAGCTCTTGGCCAGGGTGAGAGGACAACAGCTGTGTGTGATTTATAGCATTAAATGGTTGGAAATCCCAATGGGATTCTTCCAAATGCAGAATGCTGCATGCTAACATCTTAAGAAATAGAAGGTTGTACATTTCATGAATGAATTCAAGATAGTTTATGCTATCAAGGCACAGAGAATAGGAAAGTGAGTTAAAGGGAATAATTTGGAGATGGTAAAGAGAGTGACAGTGATATAGGGATGTGAGAGAAAGAAGCTGAGAGGTAATGGCAATAAAACGTTAGAGAGAGAGAATAATATGGATAAATTATAGCTGAGCATTCATATAAGTGTTATTTTTTATTGGGAGTCAGCATTGCTTAGTAAAAATCCGTGGCAAGAAAACGTATCTGGAGTATAGCTCTGCCACTTAGGAGCCAGCTGACCTTGGACAAGTTGCTTAATCTCCCAGAGTTTTTCTTCTTCACCTTTAAAATGGGTGTCTTCATCTTTGTGGTCCCAGTACCCTACACAGTGCCTGGCACCAAATAGGTACTCAACAGATTTGTTGAATAAATGAGTGAAAATGAAGAAATGGATGTAGCCAGAAGAAATCTGGACTATATCTCTAGTGACTGAAGTTCCAGGTAAGAACACCATGGCCTGAGCTCATGGAGTCATCTTCCAGTTAAAAATTATGTCATGGAAGATGAAGGAATTTAAAGTGGACATGGGCTGTGTTTAAACTCATTCATTGGGTCATATTTACTTCCCATCTCTCTTATTATTGTTGTATCATGCCTTTAATATTTATTTAGATGTTCCCACATGTTAATCTTACCTCTTTATTCCTTTGTGCATCTCCAAGCGATTGTCAAGGGTGTAATTTTCCTTTTGCCTGAAGAAAAGCCCTTAGTATTCCTTTAATGCAATCTGTTGCTTATGAGTTCTCAATTTTTGTCTGTCTGAAAATATCTTTATTTCACCTTCAATTTTGAAGAATATTTCAAAAGATATAGAACTCTAGGTGGAAATTATTTTCTTTAATTACTTTTAATATATTCCATTGTTTTCTGTGATGTCAGTCTGTCAATTATTGTTGCTCCTTTTAAGATATTACATCTTTATTTTATTTATCTTTTTTTGTTCATCTCTGTTTCTCAGAAATTTTACTCTGTTAGGTCTAGGTGTGTTTTTTCTTTCTATGTATAGTGCTTGGGATTCATAACATTTTAAAATGTGGTTCTTGATGTCTTTTGCCAGTTTAGAGAAGTTCCTAGTTATGTTCTCTTCAAATATTGCTTCTGCTGTGTTTTCTCTTGTCTCTTCTTCTGTGTCTCTGATTGCACATGCATAGACCTTTCACCATATCCCATATGTCTCTTAAGCTCTTTTCTAAGTTTTCCTTCCTTTCATCTCTTTACGCTTTAGTCCTGCATATTTTCTTTGGACCTATTTTCCACTTCCCTGTTTCTCTCTTCAGCTATGTTTAAACTGCTGTTGAACCCATTCCTTGAGTTGTATTTTCCAGCTCTGGAGTATCTATGTGGTTCTAGTTCTCTGCTGAAATTTTTGTTTTTTAATTTCTTGAACATATTAAGCGCAGTCATTTTAAAGTCTGTTTCTGTTAACTCTGTTAACTGGATCTCCTACAGATCAGTTTCTATTGTTTCTCCTGCATTTCAGTCTCATCTTCTTGGCGTCCACTTACGCATGGTTATTTTTTGAATGTCAGACATTGTATATGAAAAGCTTAAAGATACTTTGAGACACTGATGTTATATGGCTCGTGCCTAAGCAAGAGGCACATGTGATCAGGGACTGAGTTGGTTTCATAGTTCTCTATGAGAGCTAGTCTACTTCTGATTCACTCTTTCTCCTAGTGTTTAGCATTTAGAGATCCCAGCCCAAAGTCCGGAGTGGGGAGTTATCAATACTGCCTCTTAGCAGACTCTGATATCCAATTTTTGTCCCCTTAGCCGTGTGAGTCTGTTGAAAGTTCTGCTGAAGTTTTCAGCCTCTCAACTGCCTCTTCTAATATCTGCCGGTGCTTTGAGTGGGAAAGTTAACCTGCAATTCTGGGTTCACACTTGGGTTTCCTGCTCTACTTGGCTCATGGTCCCATAATTCTTCTTGACTTCGGAAAATCTACCTTGCCTTCAAATAGAATGCTTACATTTTTTTTCAGCTTTTCTCGTTGTTTTCAGTGGAAGGATGAGTCCAAATTACCCAGACTATCATTACCAAAAGCAGAATGCCTCCATTTTTGTACCGTCAGCTTAATGACTATGAATATCATATCATGTGGTTCTGGTGTCTTTTTTCTAACCATTGCATTGGGGTGGGCATATAGGTATTTTCTGACTTTTCAATATGAACTATGCTAAATGTCTCTCTGCTTATATCTGTGCATACCTTTCTGGCTATTTCCTTTAGATGAATTTTTGGGAATGATAACTATTTCTAAATTGCCTCGTGGAAGGCTGCATCAGTTTACACTTGTACCACCTGTTCATGAAAGTATACATTTCTTGGCATCTCACCAACATCAGCATCTCAAACTTTAATAAGCCTGGCATGGTACCAGGTAGCTACCAGGTTGGCCAAAAAAATCATGTTCTTAAAAATTCTCAGTAAGTTGGAACTGTGGGCCAAAACTCATAAGATAAATCAATAAGTAAAATAACAAGTCTTCTGGTTCAATTAAAAAAAAATAGCTAAGCAGGTCTAGCATGGTCTATAACCACAGCAGGTAGAAAACAGTTGAAGGAACAGAGTATGTAACCCCTACAAAAGATATGTTTGGGGGAGGAAATGATGACTTTGCATGACTTTGAAAAATATAGTTCTCTTCAACAGGACATTTAAAAATAAGGAACAGGCAGTTACCTACCAAGCATTTTATTTTTTTAGAAAATTTTTGGCACAAATTCCTGATGGTCCCCACAAACAGGGAAGGATATGAGCCTACTGTTCTCTCTAGCAACTGCTTTTCATGAAAGCTACCTGCCAGGAGTTTGAATTGTTTGTAGCAGACGCCAAGTGTAGATGCATGATTTACCCTTGGAGTGCAGCTGGGTTTCTGTGTTTCCCTGTTGTTCAATGCTTCATCACAGTGGCTTGTTTTCAGCTTTTCTTGTCAGATGAAGATATCGACTTGCCTTCTGACCACTCCACATCCCCTGGTTTTCTTCATTTTATTTTTCTTTACAAACAGCATCCTTCTAGGATAGGCCAAAAAATGTGCCAGTGACATGGGGGCAGGAGTGTGTTTATGTTTTTGTGGTGAGGAATAGAGTCCCCTGTTATGGAGAAGGGATTTATTAACCTTTCTTTTCTCAATCAGATAACTATGATTGACAGTTTGGGTAAGGTTCTTATGAGTAATTCCTTTATTTTCAACAATTCCAATAGAAGAACAGAAATAAATATGTGTGTGTATGTGTGTTTTTGTGATAAGATGTTATGGTTTGCAACAAAATGGAAACTAGATTGTAAGAATGGGAGTGTTTTGCTGGACTGGAGGGCAAAATTATATCCTTACACAAAAGGAACAGAGATGTGACCAGCACGAATGGCAGTGTGATAGGATCCTTTCTATCATTCACATCAAGTGCTTCCTATGTGCCAGCCCTGTCCAATTGTTGATATGAACCGTGCCATTTAATCCTCCCAGCTGGTATGATTATGATTTACGAGTGAGGAAACGGGGGCTCAGAGAGGCTAACAGTGACTGAGTCACAGAGGCAGTAAATCACGGAGCTTGGGTTTGACTCCAGGTCTGTGTAATCCTAATGTATTTGCGGGGAGGGAGAGGAGGCTATAATGAAAAGCCAAGTTCTAATTTGGGGTAAAGCTACTGATGGGCTTAATTGACCACTTCTTTTCTCTTCCACTAAAGTCTGGACTTTCTGTTTATGAAGAATTAGCAGGGAAACCTTTCATTTAAACTTGACGACCATGCAACCATTTTTATATTTACTTATTTTCGTGCACCTTTAGGTAAGGTCCTGTTTTATACTTAAGAAAAATCCATACACACACAATTTTGTTTATACAAAATGTCTTCTAGCTAGTAACTCATCTGAAATCTTTCGGAACTATTCTCTTTGAAATTGTTGCAAATAAAATATTTTTCAGCAGGACTTCAGGTTGGCTAAGGCTTCAAGGAGCGCTTGCAGCCCAGTGTGTATACAGCGTGAACAGAATGAACTGCACTGCAGGCAGAATGTGGAAGGCAGCATAAAGTGCAGAGAGAGAAGGGAGAGGTCTACCTGAGCCATCTTGGATGGCCTCCAAGGTCAGGAGCATCTCAGCGTCCCTTAAGGAATGGACAGTAAGTAGTAAGCAGAAGAGGGGTCAAGAGAAGGAAAGGTGTGCTCATCTATTCCTTCCAGGTTTATTTATCATCATCCTACTTGACTTTAGACCAGAGATTGTGAATTCAAATGCTTCCAGGGGCCAGGCTGGTGTTACAAACAAGTGAAGCTGGCCAGGCATAAGGTGACGGATAACTTTTGTCCCTTACCCTTCGTGTGCCCATACGCCAGGGCACTGTGGGGCTGGAAGAACTGGCCGCTTCTATTCAGTTTTAGCCAATTGTTGCCATCAGAAGTGCAAGACCAGGGTTGCCATTTTTCTGATGTGTTTCTTCTCCGAGAAGCTGCGCGTCCAGATATGTCCGAGATTCCCCTGAGTTTTAGATGTTAGCAACTAAATCAAATTGACAACACTGGGTGGCAGACACTTTGGGCCCAAACCAACGATAGCTGCAGGCTGAACAAAGTTCATGAATTGCAACCCTGTGAAACTTGGTCCAGCACAATGATTCCGAAAATATGGTTCCTGGACCAGCAGCATCAGCATCACCTGGGAACTTGTTAGAATTACAGATGCCTGTGCCCCTTCCCAGACCTACTGAATAAGAAACTGTGGGCCCCACAATCTGTGTTTCAACAAGCCTTCTAAGTGATTTTGATGCCCATTAAAGTTTGAGAATGTTTTTTTACATTTTTTAGTGACTGTGAAAAAATGAAGAGAAAAATAATATTTCGTGATTCAAAAAATTATATGAAATTCAAATTTCAGTGTCCATAGATAAGGTTTTATTGGCACACAGCCACGCTCATGCATTTATGTATTATCTCTGACTGTCTTTGTGCTGCAACAGCAGAGTTGAACAATCATGGCAGAGACCGTATGGCCCACAAAGCTTAAAATATTTATTATCTGGCCCTTTACAGAAAATATTTGTCAACTCTTCTCTAGAACAGTGAATAGGGGTGGAGGGAGAGTGGGCAGACTGAGGAGGAGAGGATGCTGAGAAAACTCTGTTTCATACCCAAGATGAAGGGGAGAAGTGTCACTGGAGCCCTGCATTCGTCAAACAGCTCAGGGAACAATGGATAAAACTGGTTGGTGAGAGAGTGGCCTCAGGAGAGCTGGGATGAGGACCACGCAGCAGAAATAGAAACAATTCCAGAGATAATCCAGAGGAGATGTCCACAGAGCTTGACCACTAATTCAACATGGGACTGAGAGAAAGGAAAGAGTCAGAAGATGGTATGAATGTGGTCAAAAACGATGATGATGACAATAGGGAAAAGAAGGGGGTCACAGGACAATGAATGCACTTGGGGAAGATGTAGGGGAGATATAAAACATGGTGAGAGTGTTTTAAACCCTGCGGCATTTGGATTGCTGGTAGGATACCTGCTGGACATGTCTTATGGGGCATTTGTGTCACACATGGTAGCTCAAGAGAGAGGCTGAAAGCTAGAGATTTGGAATTGGGAATCTTCTACATAGAGGACAAAGTTTTCCATAAGTCTCACTGGATTTATGACTGGTTGATTCTACTAATATTTTAGTAGGAAGAGAATTGAACTCAAACTTTCCTTCAGCAGAGTGTACTGATTGTCCCAAAACGGAGCTAGGCGAAGGTGGAAAACTATGTCCTCAAGGAATGCAAATTCCTGCAAGCCCACTAGAGCGAGGGTCCACGGGCGGCTCTGAGAGGCCACTTGAGTCCTTCATTTGCTCTTCTTTCTTTTTCTTATTTAATTATTTTATGAGGTCATCTTGACTTATAACATTGTGTAAATTTCAGATGTACGTTGTTGTACGTGAGTTTTTGTACCGATTGCTCACCACAGTCTAGATTTTCTCCCTCACCATATATACGTGCTCCTTTACCTCTTGCACCCTCCCCCGATCCCTTTCCTGCTGGTAACCACTAATCTGTTCTCCTTGTCTAACGTGTTTATCTTCCACGTATGAGTGAAATCATACAGTGTTTGTCTTTCTCTGTCTGGCTTATTTCACTTAGCATAATAACTTCAAGTTCCATCCAAGTTCTTGCGAATGGCATAATTTTGTCTTTTTTATGGCTGAGTAGTATTCCATCGTGTATATATACCACATCTTCTTTATCCATTCATCTGTTGATGGGCACTTGTGTTGCTTCCACATTTTGGCTATTGTGAATAATGTCTCGATGAACATAGGGGTGCATAAGTCTCTTTGAATTGTTGATTTCGTGTTCTTTGGATAAATACCCAGTAGTAGAATAGCTGGATCCTATAGTAGTTCTATTTTTAATTTTTTGAGAAATCTCCATACTGTTTTCCGTAGTGGCTGCACCAGTTTGCATTCCCACCAACGGTATACGAGGGTTCCCTCTTCTCCACATCCTCCAACACGCGTTATTTCTCGTCTTGTTAATTACAGCCATTCTGGCTCACCTGCTCTTCTTGAATCCTCACTTGTGAGGCTGCGTCTGTCCCCACCTGCAGCACCGTTCTCCTTGGGCTCCATTCTCCTAACTCGGGATGGAGCTGCCCCTCCAGCCCCAGCTGGCTCCCCCTCTTCCTCCCTCCTGATTCTGGAGACTGAAACACCCCAAGAAATAGTGTGACAGGCAAGCGATAGAAAAAGCTGGTGATGGTCGTACTCCAACTTTTGTGTGAAGTTGTGAAATGTGAATTCTCGTAGATCTCTGGGAGACTTTCAGCATGAGTTTTCATGGAGCAACTGGAGTATGTTTTATACAAAGCTAGCAATTAGCTGTAATTCTGTTTGTAACAGAAAAACTTGTTTGCACTAGGCTTCAGTTAGTCCACAGTGACTTGGCAGTGCCTCTGTGATCAATAGCAGGATTACTTTTTAAGGGGATTATTGCATTCTGCTAATGTTTATTTGAGAGAGATTGCAGTGATACTTTATAAATGACCCTTAGTCAACATATGAGTGGGATACTCTCTCCAGAAGACAGCTTGCCTGCAAGCAAACTAGCAACTTAAGCTGTTAACTTCCTCTGAATGACAGTTTGGAAATGGTTTTGTAGAAAAAGAATGATACATGAATGTTTTCAGACATCAAATTAGTTAGATAAATGAATTGGAAGCCAAGCTTTCCAGTTAATAAACAGTGCATATTATTTTACAGTTATGTCTTGTAAGTTTAGGCAAGTCATTCCAAAAAGCAATGTTCTGGGGCCAGCCCCGTGGCCAAGTGGTTGAGTTCACACACTTCACTTCAGCGGCCCAGGGTTTGCCTGTTTGGATCCTGGGTGCGGACATGGCACCGCTCGTCAGGCCACGCTGAGGCGGCGTCCTACGTAGCGCAACCAGAGGCGCTCACAACTGGAATACGCAACTATGTACTGGGGGGCTTTGGGGAGAAGAAGAAGGAAAAAAAAAAAAAGCAGTGTTCTGAGCTCTTTTCTAATATTTTAATGTACCTGATTATATCAGTAAGCAGATTTTAGGAAGTACTACCTTTAGTCTATTTCACATCAAAATGAAGTACTTTCCCATATTTTGTGCTGCATCCACATGGGTCTCTTAGAACCTTCTTCCTCTTCTCTGATACTGGTCATACAGATGTACCATCCTCTTCCCGTATGAAAGAAGAGAAGAGCTAAGTTGCCGTCAGCCACCTGCCCAGGGACTGACCTAAGGAGTGTGCCTGACTCATAGATGTGCCCCCAGTTAATGAATGGATTCTATTCCTTTTTGAAAACTTGTTAGCTTTCTTTAAAAAACCTAATTTATCCTGCCCATTTAGATCTAAATACAAAAAGGCTAAAAGGATTGCAGTGTGGGTAAACAGCAATAAATAATCAGTGAAATGGTATTTTGTCACTGTCATGCTATGAAGTGGCAGTTTCGTTGGTGATTGGATTTCTATAATAAACATGCATTTTCATCATCGTGCATGATGGTTTCCAAACGGACATTCTACCATTTGAATCTCATAGACAATCTTCCTGGTTATGTCAGTTTTCTATTGCTGCTATAACAAATTATCACAACATAAGTGGCTGAAACACTACCCCTTTATGATCTCAAAGTTCTACAGATCAGAAGCCCAGTGGCTTGGCTGAGTTCTCTGCTTCAGATCCCACCAGGTTAAACTCCAGATGTCCGCAGGGCTGCCTTCTTTGGTGGAGACACTTGGAGAGAATCCGTTTCCTGCTCATTTGAGATGTTGGCAGAATTCAGCTCCTGACGGCTGTAGGCCAGAGTCCCTATGTTCTTTCTGGCTGTAAGTTGAGGGCCATTCCCACCTTCTAAAGGCCACCATGTTTCTTGGTTCAGGGCTCCCTTGCTCCATCTTCAGGACAAGCAAGGTGGATCAAGTCCTTCTCATGCCACATTTATCTGACCCCAGCAATGAAAGAGTCTCTCCTTTGAAAGACCCTTATGATTACAGTTGGGCCCATCCGAATAATCCAGGGTCATCTCCTGGTCTCAAGGTCTTTACCCTTATTCACAGCTGCAAAGTCCCTTTTTGCAAGTAAGGTTTAACACAGGTTCCAGGGATCCGTACAAGAACATCTTTGGGGACCCATTTTTCTGCCAACCACATTCATAGGCAGGAAAAGTATTGTTATCCCCATTTTCCTGGTGAGGAAACTAGGCCCAGCAGAGTGAAATGACTGGCTGGCAATCCCGTGGCCCAAGTGGCAGCATCCAGTCAGCCTGTGGACAGATTTCTAGCCTAAATCCTCTCCCAGTGTGTAGCCTCCTAAATGGAAAAACACATTTCCAAGATGAAATGAAATAGTTCTTTCTTATTTAAATTATTGTTCCTCTGCAGTGAAAGGAGGAGGAGTTGTTACGCATTTGCAAACTTCCAATTTAGGATGCTCCTAGAAGTCAATCAGGCACTCAATGGCCGCCTTCTGGGCTGTTGGAGGTAGTTTTAAGATGCTAAAGTGATCTGGGTCTTGGCACCCAGCCAAGGCCTGCTCCTCATGATAGCAGTCATCACAAACCCTCTTTGACAATGGTAAAGCCATACTGACTTTGTGCATTCATGAGCGGCTGGTACCTCTTCCATGTAGGATGATGGGCACGTGGCACTAAGGCTGTGGGTGGTCTTATGAGTTGATCGGGGCCATGGGTGATGGGAAAATCCCACCTTAGCCATAGGCGTCCTGATGGTCCTGGGCCACCAGCAGGCAGCTGTGTGAGTTTGTCTCCCCTTCCTGCTAATAGAGACGTCTGAAGGCAGAAGAGGATGGGAGGATAGCAGAGGTAGAGGACCTAGGGCCACAGCCTGGTGGGACCTAGTATCAGCTTGGCCCCAGTGAGATGCCAGTTTCAGCAACGCGATCTCACCACACCATCCAGCCACCAGGTCACCATGCAGTCGAGGGTCCTGTCCCCAAGCCTGGGGCAGTTAGGAACCGTTAAGTGGCAGAACAGGACTTCTTCACATCCCTCCTACTCTGATTCCCCTCACCCCCACCCCCACCCCGACATGGCTCTGATTCCTAATTCTCCCTATTCTACTCCCCACTGCTCTTGGCCTTGTATTTTACATTGATTTATGTTTAATCGCATTCCATCCTCCTCCTGCTGCCCGCTCTGTACCTCTCTGCCCTGTTTCGGATTCTTTATCACTAATATCTAAAGAACCTGGAGCAGGTGTCATCTCTAGAGACCTGAGGGTGCCAGGAGCCAGGCTAGGAATGGGTGCTCACTAGAAATTTTTATCCAGTCCCAAGTATAAATATAAGAAATTCAGCTCCCAGCAAGCCCTGCCTCCTCTCCTCAGAGGGTCAGAACACAGGTCATTCTCAAAGGCCTGATTCCTCGCTCCTTCGGAAGTGATCTGCTGTACACCCACTTGTATCCGTTAAGGACATCAGCCTCCGGGTGTGAGGCAGGCAGCCCACTGGGGTCAGAGGGACTGACCGTAGACTTCTGCTCAGGGATAGTTCTGACTGGGGAGGACAGTCCAGATGTCCCTTTCATACCTCCTGAGGTGCTGTTAATGGCTTTGGGGGTCTCTTCGCTACCCCCTTGGTCAGTGTTCCTTCTGCCATCTCCTACCCCCTCCATGCCTGTATTCTGTCATCCCACAGATATTTCCAGGTGGCCCTGTTCTGGGTGTTGGGAATAGAATGTGGAACAAGGCGATAAACTTCCCCTCCCTCGTGAAGTTTCTGTTTCACTAGGGGAGATAGACAGTCAACAAGTAAATAAACACACCAATAAATGATCACAAATGAGGAAATAGGCCAGGAAAGGAGAGACCTGGGTGTGTGAGAGCAAAGAGCCCACTGCGATGGCAGGGGCTTCCCTGAGCAGGTGGCATCTAGGCTGAGACGTGGAGGCGAAGCCCCATAGAGAGCCCGGGGAAGACCTTCTGGGCAGAGGGTCGGCAGACACAGAGGCCTGGAGGCTAGTGGAGCCTGGCCAGTTCAGCAGTGCATCAGGAGCTTGGGGAGCAGGCAGGAGAAGGGCTCAAGAGAGGCCAAGAGGTGGGCAGGGCCAGACCTTTCCTGGTACAAAGGTCATGGTTTTATTCCAAGTACAGTGGGTCACCATTGAAGGGTTTTCAGAAGGAGCGTTGTATTGGATTGGAGAAGAGAGTAAAATAAAAATTTTAGATATAAGTTTGAGAAAGCTGCATTGCAGTGCTTTCCAGATTGCTTTCTGTTAGGTCATGTTGTCACTCTCCTCTTACAACCCAACTGTGAACTCCAGGAGGGAGCAGGTTACCGCTGTCTGCTTCAGAATTGTCCACAGATGGACGCAGAGCGTGAGGCACTGTAACCCTATAGCACAAATGCATGGGGGGGAGACTGCCAATGTTCCAATGAATAAGTAAGCCTTTAAGATGCTATAGCTACAGTGATCTAAAATGAAAATCTAGAATATCTGATGCAAATTTAAGCGTTAGTGAGCATACCAGCAGCCACAGGATGCAGAACTTGAGCTCAGAGCATCGCCTTGTGGAGGGCGATGGGGTCATGCCTTTTCATGCTGGGAAGGGAGACGTGGGCTGAGCATCTGTAAACCCGTCATGTCGCAAATACGGTAAGAAGAGTCTGTACTAAAAGTAATCCTTCATTTTAATACAGAAAATCCTTAAAAACTACATTGTATATATTTCAAAAGCAGTTTTTACTCGAGGTTAATATGTGCTATTCTGCACGATTTAGCAAAGCATTTGCTAATGTCAATCTTCCATCAGAAAAAATTATCAAAACTCATGAATAAACATTATCATCATTTATGTAGTAACTGAAAGGCTCAAGCAAGGGACACCCCATTACAGTGCTGCAATGCCTTCATTCCTTACTGTGTTATTCTGCAGTTAATTCAATTTTGTCCTTTCTCAGTTCTACAGTGCACATATCTTCCTGACTGTGGAACCAGCACACTAATATTAAAGTGGTAATCAAGATTGCCTCTAAATATTCATAGCAATAAATGACTCCCTCGTGCCCCATGAGTGCCAGGGCTGCAGTCTGAAGCATTTATTTAGTACTGGAGAGGGGTCTAGTCACTTCAGAGTCCCTTGAATGAGATATTTTAATATTGTTGTTCTGTTTGAAAAATCAGATCCCTCTGTGCTTCCAGTATCGACGGTTGAAATGAATGACTTTGGCTCAGCGCCCACCATCGTCTTTGAGAGGATAACCTGGAAGTCATGATGGGAGTGAACTTGGCTATTGACCTCACATCTTAGTTTTTTCATGTAATTCTCTTCCTCCTGCCAACCTGCCACCTTATTTTAACTTCATGGTCAAGTTCGGATTTTTCCAAGTCATTGAAAATCGGCTACTCTTTAAGGACATAGAAACACCAGGGAGATGATGCTATGTATCATTCTATCCGACGGAGGGAAAAAAAAAGTTGTAACATCTTTGTATCCATGAAAAGCTACATTTATTAACTTGAGATATTTTGCACCCATCATGAATGAAATAATTTAAATTCAAGTTTGGGTGATCTCCCAATTATACAAATTAAAGAAGGGCAGCACAACACAGCGCTGAGAAGAAAAAAACTGTAGCTAATCAATAAATCACTTTCTAAACATCTGCTTATACTTCCAGTTAAGTAGGATGTGCTGGCCAAGTGCATTGTGGGAGATCTCAGAGGGTGAACAGGGCAGCTGAGGGTCCAAGCAACGGGCAACAGGGTGGTGGCTGGAGACTTCCTTTGCAGACCTGCCTGGGGAAGCCTACCCAAGCTCATTTCTATGAGGAATATACAAAAAGAGAGGCCTCAGAAGAAACCAAACCTGCCGACACCTAGATCTTGGACTTCTAGCTTCCAGAAATATGAAAAAATAAATTTCTGTTGCTTAAAATACCCAGTCGGTGGTATTTTGTTATGGCAGCCCTAGCCAGCTAACACAGGACGCTTCTAAGATTCTGGTAATATTTTGATTTTTCAGCTGGGTGATAGATATCCTAATGATTATTTTATTGTTGTTTTTTAAATTATATATTTTATATACTCTCTGGATGTACTTTTCCCAATTAAAAAAATAGAATTCTAGTGACCGCCAAAACATTTCCGACCTATTGATTAGCACTTAATTGATTTATTCAGAAAATGCAGTTCTGTAAGCATTCAGTAACAGACATAGTTCCATTAGAGTGATCAATATATTATTTTTAAGAAAAAGAATGCTGTATTTAACCAGCCCTAGTTCATTATCTCCAACATATAAAAATCAAAAGAAAATGGAATGAATACCTGCTTTTAAACTAAGAAGTCTAATGCAATTAGTGGTTTTGAATTAAAAAAAACTCTCTGTTCTTCCCCATTGATTTCTCCTGCGCCATTCAGATCTCCACTAAGACACACAGATAAAGATCATTTTGCCTCCCTGGGGAAAATGTATTTGTTTGAAAGATGTTGACATTGGAATGTTATAACAGCTCCTGTGGGGACTTTACGTGGAATTAGGACAAATGTTAATGTTTAAACTAGCTCAGTTCTTTGGGGGCAAATAAAGAGTGCTGCAAATATTTTTTTCACAAATATGAGAGTCAGGATTTCTCTTTAAAAGAGTGATACATCTCTCAACATCTTAGGCAAACACAATTTGTGATTAACCTAAGTTATTTACACACACACATATATAAACACATACAAATATATATACTTATACTTGCATATGCTGTTGGGGCATATCTTGACAGAATATTGAGACATTTTTCTAATATTTGATTATAAACATAATAATATTTTTCTAAGATATAATTAATGGATGCAAATTGCAAACCCTGGAGAGAACATTCTTTAAGTGTTTGTAGTTAAAGCCAAGCGTTAGAAAGTATAGGCAAATTTAGGTAAAAGTCTCTGTGAAGGACAAAAGCAAATACAAGGCTTAGAAACACTTTGACACACTGTATTAAAAATCAAAAGAAGTGATGTGTGTTTAATTAATAGGAATAGTAATATTAATTTTAGAAGTTCAGCAAACACTCATAAATCCATACAATTCTTATAAACACCAGACAGCATGAAAGTATATCAATTAAGAAGTGTGGTCTCTCCAGGATCGCTAGATGTTTGTGTAGTCATTTGCTAGAATGAATCCAAAAACAAGACCTGTTTAAATCCAGAAAATATACATAAGTGTTTCCTGTATATGGAAATTTAACTGTTTAACACTCAAGCTTGAGTACTTAAATAATATCACTCATCAATTAGAATTGAGAAGAGCCTTCTGGAAGCACACACACACACAAAAACTTGACTCTGCACCTAATGTTACCCCCAAAAGGCACCAATATTTAAAATAGTCTATTAATCAGGCAGCAGTTGGTGATGCAAGTTTTAGATCTCTGTTACTGACTCAGAGGTGTCCAATGAAGGTGGAAATTTCTGTGAACTTTCCATGAGGATGGAAATGTTCTGCGTCTGTGCTGTCCAGTGGTGGTAGCCACTAACCACATGTTGCTTCTGAGCCTTGAAATGCGTCCAGTGTGACTGATGAACTAATTTTCAACTTTGTGTTCATTTTAATTAATTTAAATTTAAATAGCCATGTGTGGCTAATGGCTACCATGTTAGATATAGGAAATTACGAAAAGATGTGCAAAGGGCTGCCCTAAAAATAAAGTGAATCGCCTTTCCCCTTCATGATTCTGCCCCAGTAATATGGCATTACTTAATGCACGGTTTACATTCTCCCAAAACTCTTGGGACCTTCAGTTGTTGTGTTTTTTGTCTAAATTTTATTTCATTTTAACTAATTATTTTTGTGTTGGACATCGGAGCTTACAATCCAATTGCTCTTAAAATGTAGTAGCACGTGGTTAGTTAATTCCTAGAGTAGCTGAGATGCTGGCTGTGTTGTGAAAGTGTCCTGAACGCTGGAGTTACGAGAGTGCCTTTTGAATACAGAATATTAGAAAACTATGTATAAACCTCTTATTCTCATATCTCTTATACGAGCATGAAACCAAAAGAATTTGCAGAGCAAAGGCAGACAAAGCCGATACAACTGAAGTCAGCAGCACCAATTCAGTGTGGCTGCTGCTGATGTTTGAACAAGACGGAGACTGCGCTTGCAGCAGTCATGCAATGCTGGCTGGTGAGAGCCCAGGCTCTGGAGCTGGTGGTGCTAGTTCCACCTGAGGACCCGACTCTCCTCCACCTGGCTCATTTTAAGCCGCTAAGAAACCTTAACTTCTGGACTGGACTCTGGTGGTATTTGGGCCCCTTGTCAGGCTGACTGCATCCTTTGTGGATTAACCCCTCCTCTGTGCTTCTCACAGCAGTCTGGGTAGTCAGACGGCACTGCCAGGCTCCCACCTGACCACAGAAGCAATGGTGAGCTGGGTCAGGGCCTGGTTGTGCTGAGTGAACGGGCTCAACACGGCAATCAGAATGAAAACACAGCATTCGTTTTTCTAAAAATAAACATTAAAAATGTTAAATTCTCTTAGTGAGAAATGCCCCATGGATATATGAAACCCCCGTTTGAGACATGCTGGCCTGGCAGAGGGACAGGAATTGGACCACCAGTCCCTGGAATCGTTGAAGATGTATGGAATTTGGGAAAGCAGCGAGGGCCTTAGTAACATAAGTTTGAGATGGCAAATAGATTTTGACTTAGGTAAGGACTCTGAATCATTGACTTGAGCCCAACAGGAAGGGATGTGGCATATTTGACCACCCTGGGTTAGGTGGGAGTGAACCTGGGGTGGGGTGGTCGTTAAGGGACACTGCCATAGGGATACTTTTCTAAATATAGGGAAACTGAGAAAGGAGTTGATTATGGGGAATGGGGGCTGAATCAAGAAGGATCCCAAGGGGATGTGGCCAAAGGAGAGAAGTACAAAGGACAGGAATGCAGGTTGTGTCAGTGCCACCCAGGAGGGTGATGCAATTTTCAGACTCTCATCCTAGTGGTCCTGGTCTCCTCTACTTGGGGTCTCAGAATGGTCCCAAGGAGAAGATGTGTTTTTCTCTCTCTCCGTTGAATATGCCTACAGAGCATATTCAGATATTGGCAAGTCAAAGCGAAATATTTTTCAACTAACATTTCTTGTTTATCTTTCAGAATCATCCACAAGTGTTGAATTTTCGATTACAACTGGAAAGCAAAGAACTGATCATAAATCTGGAGAGAAATGAGTAAGTCAAGTTAGTTCTTGTTTATTGCATGAGAGAAGAAAGTTAAGACAATGTGGACTGAAAAGTGCTGTGTAATTTATGTTGGCATATAGAGAAGCAGAACTAAATGCATGGATTCGTAATCCAAATTCGGATTTGAGGGAGAATTAACCTCAAAAAAATGATCCAATGGAAAAATAAAGAATTTTATCACTCTGAAAAGGAACTTTATAACTCAGCAGGTTTTTCTCATAGTTCTGGTGTTTCTCTTTTTTCACAGCCTGATTTTTCAAGGATAGAATTTAAACATCCTCTGTTCTGTTCAAATACCAGTGTTCTGTAATTAGTTGACTTTTGGCAAATCTTGGGTTACATAAGGAGAAACAGCTTCAAATGGATAGAAATTCTTTTTTCCCTGAAAAATACCAAGAGTTTATTTTATCTTTGAGAGCTTGTCTCCAGTGGTATAAAGTATTTATTTTATCTTTTTATTTAAAAATTTGGCCCTTTTTTTGCAAAATTATATAAATTTCCAGAAAATGATATTGTGTTTTTTTCTGGAGCAGATGGATATTATTACCTATTTTGTATGCCTTCCCAGTAGAAAACTGTATCTGCTTCAAGGCATAAGTAAAAACAACCCATATTCTTGTCATCCTTTACACTCTGTGGCTATCCCCATGGGTTCCTCAGATCTAAAGGACCGCTTACTATTCTATTTGATTGGTACCAGAAAAGAATTGAGCTCTCCTGACAAGCCATCTGTATTTAAAGGTATAAATCAAGTTCCCAAGTCCTGCTTCATTCAAAATAGGAGTTTCTTTCTTCCAGATCCTCTGGGTCCTATTCTTCACCCACCAATGAAATGCTGAATTTTTTTTTCTGAAATGGTGGTGTAGATGGACAGTCTCACTGGAAACAGTTCTGCCAGAGATATCGAGGGACAAAAAACTTGACTCAGCATCTCCATGTAAACGAGTCAGATCATTTACTTGACTTGGAGAGTTTGAGGCAAATCAGATGAATGTGATGGCAGCAGCCAGTTTTCACATTTGGTATCTAACACCACGGCCAACAGCAATTAAAAAAAATAGAGAGATGGATGCATATAAATATATAGTTAAAAATAAATATATTTAAAATGAATATATGCAAAACAGAATGGCTTCCTTCTTGGGATCTGCAACATGCCTCTTGATATTTCTTGCATGTTTATCCCTCATGAAATGGGTTTGGTCATTAAGTGGATTAAAAGCTTTTGTAAGCAGTAAATAATGTGTACTTAGCTTTCCTGGTGAATAAAATGGAAGTGCAGGCACACGTCTTAGATAATGAGGGAGCTGAGCAGGAACCTTTTGAAGTGTCTCGTTTAGCAAAGTAAATATTTTTATGCTCTTTTTTTTTTTCATGTAAGAATATTGTGGGACATTTTAATTCTTGTATCTTGCTGTTGGTACGTGGTTTTGAAAGTATCTCAGGGAACGAAACTAGGTATTCCTTGAAAGATCAAAAAGAAAGGAGGCTTCTGGTGATGCGTGTCCGGGCTGGGGTTCTAGGGTTGGCACAGTGGGAGTTGGGAAGTGTCTGTACCGCGCCTGCTCCTCTCGTTGGGCTGTTGGAGGAATGTGGTGAACAGCGTGAGCGGGGCTGATCCTGGGCCTTTGCACGGTGTTCTGACTGCAGGTAGAGGGACGGAAGTGGACTTAATAAAAAACCCTTAAGTTATTTGTTTTTGCTGTAAAAGGAATATGTGTCTAGTGCAGAAAATTGAAAACTATAGGAGGGAAGAAGAACAAAGAGCCAAGGAAAAAAATTGTACTTCTATTACCAAACACAGTCCTGGTTACTATTTTGGTGACTGTCCATACAGATTTTTTTGTTATAAATAAAGCTTGTCTTCTTTTGTCTTCCTAGTTGATATTGTAGTCTGGGTGCAATTTGGTATCCTATGTCTTCATTTAGCTTTATAATGGATATACTTTTCTGTATAGAAATGAAGTTTTTAGAGACCATCTGGTTCTCTGAGTCTGTGAAGTGGCTTAATATCCTTATTCATGGTTCCCTCTGAAAATGATTTACTTTCCATTAAAGTGGATAATATAATGCACGTTGACTACTAGACAGTGGCTAATTTATATAAAAGATCATTTTAAAAGGTGCCTTAATTTATTCATTTCCAATTCTGGTCCTTTCTCAAAATCATCTCAAAATTAGAAAAGATGAAAATGTAAAACTATCTCTTCCTGATTTATTTCTCTCTTTCCAACCTCGCTGTCAACCTACATTTTATAAAATATATGGAGAGTGTGTAATATGTTCTATGACATCCTATAGCTTTATTTTAATTATACTACTTATACTAATTGTGAAGATTTCATTCTTTTAAAAATAACATTTTCATTATTAGAGTATGCCAGCATTACCACGTAATAATGCATGCCCTCAATACTTTAGTATAACACATTTTTGAAAAAGGTTACATACCTGTTCCATATGGACTTCACTTTTGAGACAATGAATACCAAAACATCTGCAATTTTATAAGTAGAGTGAAATGCTTGTCTGCTACCAGCTCTTAATGCTGTCAGACACAAAACATAATCAATCATCTACCATAGAACAGAATTTTTAATTTGTATAGCCTTTGGCCCAGTAGATCCAATTAGAGAATGTATCTAGATGAAGCTATAAGAACCCAAAGATAAATGTGCAAGCAAGGGTCGCTTCTGTATTTAACACCCAGCGCAGTGGAGGGCCTGACCCATCAGAAGGTAAGCTGCTGGGTACCTGCTTCAGTGCCTACAGGTGGGAATCAGCCCTGTGTTCAGGGATGTCCACTGCAGAATATTCTACCCAGAAGTACCTTAGTGGGAGATTGATTATGTAGTAATAAGTAATAAATTATCGCCCAGCTATGAAATAGAGTACTATGCAGCAATTAAAGATGATGATGGAGGGGCTGGCTATTGCCAAGTGGTTAGGGTTCCACACACTCCGCCTGGGTTCACAGGTTCGGATCCTGGGCACAGACCTACTCTACTCATCAGCCACGCTGTGGAGGGGTCCCACATACAAAGAATAGAGGAAGATTGGCACAGATGTTAGGTTAGGGCTAATCTTCCTTAAGCAAGAAAAAAAAAAAAGAGGAAGATTGGCAACAATTGTTAGCTCAGGGCGAATCTTCCTCATCAAAAAAAAAAAGAAGAAGAAAAGAGGATGATGATGGAAATCTTTATTATTGTAAAAAATGGTCATGATACAATCAACATAAACAGCATGTTAGATAATAGTTTACATGGCATTTGGTTTTATCTTAAAATTATATACATGTATCTCTGAGTAGTAAGATTATAGAAGACATTTACTTTATTAATGTTTTACAATAAGAAATATTACTATTGCGATTAGGAAAGCTTTTTATTTAGAAGGAAAAAACCTTATGTGAAAATTTTAAAATGTTGACATATTTATTATTCATAAAAAGGAAATGGTGGGTTTTAGAAAGGCCTCCAGCAATTTTCAAAGGGCTAAAAAGCTCTACCTATTGTATACTGGGTCTTTCAATATCTAGAAATCTGTTTTAATGAAAAACCTGCTTAGAAGTCATAACCAAAATAAAGACGGCCTCCGTGCCTTAAATCATGAGAGCCGCAATCTGCAGCTATGGCTGGAAGAGTGTCACCTAATCAACCCTACTCACAACTCTGCCTGGAAACCAAGTCTTCATGAAGCAGGGCTGAATTTGCAGTAAATAGTTGTTTCAGGGGATCTATTTTATTTGTCTTCTAACATCCCTAATTTGTGCAAAGATCGGATGCTGTTCCCTTAAAACCTTTGTTTGTATAACCATAATTGAATGTTTAAAGAAACCCAGAGCTTCCCCGGAGAAGCATTTTTCACACTGTTGCCGTCTGCCTATGGAACGGCAGGGACTGGCTTTATAACTTCCATAACTCTGCTGGATCCCCGTGGACTCTCAGGCCATTCCTCAAACAGGTGCTCTGTGCAACGGCATCTTTGATCAAAATGCTTTATTGGACAGGCCGGCCGTCTTCGACATCCGTTTTTCCAGTTTAGGATAATTAAAAGTGATGGCGGTAGATCACGCTCCTTCCATCTCTCAAACCCGCCGAGCTCTCTGTTTGCAAGCCATGTCCCATCCCTGATGGAGGCTGCTGCTGGAGGAAGTCCATGGCCCGCTGGATTTACATTTGAGGTGTCTCTGAGCTGGAACAACTTTGGCACTGGCTTTTATTCTGTCTGGAATAATTCCAGACATCTCTTAAGGGGCAACTCGAGTTAATATTCACTCTAGAACAGTAGCAGAAAGGGCATTTTAAGTTTGTCAAACGTAGGCATAAATATTTAGGAAGGCATTTATTTGACAACCTCTCTCAGAATATCACGATGTGAGATGGAGAAACGTAGCTGGTGTGGGGATAGCGTTGGACGGATGAGTAGTTGGCTGAATAACTACCCAGAGGATATTAATCTGTTGTTCACGTTGACCCAAACCATGTTGGACAGCTGGACTGAGATTGCCGTCGGTGACCTCAGGGCTGTGTACAAGGCCTCGTCCTAGCCCACAATTTTGTCAGCCATCTCTATGAAGACACAGAAGGTGCGCTGATCACGTTTCTTGGCACACAAAGCTGGAGGGGGATAGCTGCGCTCTGCACGGCAGAATCTGGATTATGGAGATTTCAACAGTTTGGATCAATGAGCCAAAACTAACAAGATGAGATTTAATGGGGATAAATGTAAAGTCCTATGCTTGGGTTAACAAAAAAATAAACATTGTAAGTTCAGAAGGAAATTTACTAGTAGTTCTCGTGAAGGAGAACTGCAAACTCAATATGTACCCCCGAGGTGGTGTGGCTGCTAGAAGGTGACTGTCACCTGTGTCTGTGCATGGGCGCCCATGGTAGTCCTAGACTGGAGAGGCCGTCATTCTGCTGTGCAGTGACCAGGTCAGACCGCATCCCAAACCCTGCCCCACTTCCGTTCCAAGCACCACGTTTGAGAGCTGCCTGCTGCCGTTCTGTTTCCGCTATTGGACTTCCCTTACCTTCCCCACCAGCCAGAGATGTCCTTAAGGTCAGGGTCAGGGTCTTAACTTCCTCCTCCACCCTCTTCCACGCGTCCTGGCTGGTAGTAGGAACTCGAGAAGCACTTCTCAAACAAGTGAATGACGGAACGTGGACACCCTGGACCAAGCAGAAGTGGTCACCAGGAGGTTGAAGGTCTGTCTTGGTGTCTTGGGTGATGTGAGAAACCGTTCAAGGAGAAAGCTTCTGGAAAGGACTCAAGGTTTAGAGTCAGGAGACCAGGCTTTGAAACCCAGCTTTTCTTCCAACAACAAGCTGCTTACATTCTCTCCATTTCCTCATCTGCAAAATGGAATAAAAGTCTAGTACAGTCAGCTCATGCTTTTTTGATGATCACGTTTCAATGACTCAATGATATATTCCTTTGGATCTAGCGGTCTTAGTTATTCCTCCTAATCATACCCTTGGCTTCACCGTAGCTGTGTCCTGTTTCAAACCTCCTAAATTAATGGAGATCAGGTTATGCGTAATCTTTACCTGAAGCCTTGGTGCTGGCCAAACATCTCAGTTCTGACAAGAGCTGGAAAGGATTACCGGGCTGAGCCTTCGGGTTCCTGTTGCTGTAACGGTCTTGATTTCACAATCTTGACATCCTGAGGAATTAGAGTTTTTAAATCTTGTCTGTGGATAGAATGTGATTCCTTTTCACTTCCACTCTTGCAGAAGAAGCCTAACCTGCCTGTCAGAACCTCCAGCTCTGATTTGCTTGGTGATCCTATTTATTGATTAATCTAATGAGGGCAAAACCATATATTAGACACTTAACTACCTACTTCCATGTTTTTATCTCTCAGCCTCCCTTCTCCCATTCACAGATCTTTATCATAGTCTATTGGTTCAAATGCTTAATAATAGATTCATCAATAATAAATCAATGAAATCATTTCCTTATTCACTTAGTTGTTTATTCACAATCATTTAATACCAGACACTATGGTTGGCTCTGGAGATAGAGGAGTAAACAAAGTGAAGTCGTTGTCCTCTTGGAGGTCAGTCAAGGATCCCAACATTAAACAGGTCATCACAAAACAATAATGGATGCCTGTGGTACTAAGAGCTAAGGAAGACAAGTCCGACGTCCAGCCTGGTCTAGGGAGGGAACGCATATAATGAAGCAGCATTTAAGCTGTGCACGGATAAGGTGGGCTGGATAAAGGAGGGTAGAAGGTAGAAGGTTCCAGAGAGAAGAAAGAGCATACATAAAGGTCCTGGGGGTGGGGGGGAAGGAGCTTTGAAGCATTTTAGAAACTAAGAAGGTCAATGTGCTAGTGAGCAAGTGGGAGCATGCTGAGAGAGAGAAGTGGAAGCCAGTCCACATAGGACCTTGTGCTCCATGACAAGGATTGTATATTTTCTTCATAAGGACAGGGATGCCCCATGGAAGCCAGACCTGTAAGCAGGGCAGTGACATGGTAAAAGTCAGTTTTTTAAAGACCATTCTGACTACATGTGAAGGCTCGATTGGAGGAGGTGAAGAGTGGGTATGGTTAAGAGGCTATTTATTGCTATTGCACAGGAAGAGTTCCAACCAAGGGAGACTCCATAGAAGGGAGTAGATAGTAGAGAAGTGTTCAGGAGGGAGAAGAGATAGAAACTCATCGGCAAACATCTTTGTGTCCCTGACCAATGCCCAAAGTGCAAGTTCTTGGTCTTTTCCAAGGGTTCTCTATTCTGACCAAGGTCATCACCGTTCTCCTCACATTTCACGTATAAGAATTATCGTTGACAACTTCCTTTCCATCACCCCACACATTCAAGAGTCTTGGAGGAGGGTGGACATTTGGGCCTAACAGAATCCAGTCTGGAGGTGACCTGTGGAGGGTTAGCATGTGGAACTGGGCATGGCATTTCTTTGGGACCCATGGATGTTTGTGGCTGATCTAAGTAGGGCAGTGGCTGTGAGCTGGAGCATGAGCCTGCAGTGGGTGGAGTATGATGAGGACGTGGCTGTGGCCCTGAGAGTATCTGAGCATCAGTCACAACCCAAGGCAATGTCAGTGCTTCTATACTATCTAGAGGGAGCTTGGTGAGGTCTGCCTGTGGCCTCCAGGCTCACTCCCAAGCCCTATTTCATGTCCTTCCTGTCTCCATGCAGTGGGTGTGCCCCTCTACCAGGAGCACATGGAGAGGCTCTTGTCCTCCTTCAAGTCTGGAGCATTGTTTCGGGACCACTTGCATCAGGATCACGCAAGGAGTTTGTTCCAAAGGCAGCTGCCTGGCCCCACCTCACTCTATTGAACCAGAATCCCCAGCTAGAAGGCCTGGGGGTCTGTATCTTTAACACATTCCCCAAGGAGTTATATTCAGACTTTAATTGGGGAGCCACTGGCTGCAGGAAGCTATTTAAATCTAAATTAATTAAATAAAATTAAAACTTTAGTTCCTCACTCACACCAGCCACAGTTCAAGTGCTCAGTAGCCATGTATGGCTATTCAAGCATTTCCATCATGGCAGCAGGTTCTGGTGGTGGGGCAATGCCAGCCCACAAGATCCTTCTAGTTTGAGGGGTCTGTCTTAGCTGATGCATTGTCCATAGGAATGTTCTTTCCTACAAGAAGTGACCACACCTCTTCAGGTTGCTTAATTCCTGCAGCATAACAAACTATCTCCTGCTTTGGGGAACCGGGCAGTACCAGAGAGGTCACCTCTGCATGTTGACGTAGGGGCGAAAGTATAGTAGACAATTCTCTAAGCGTGACTGTAGACTCACGGAATGGACGCGAGCTTCATGGACTCCACTGATCCTCTCACTAGACCAAACTCCTTCCGATTTAAGTTCAAGCCTCTCAGCCTTAACATTTAAGATCTTTCTAATTGGGCTAAATTTTGTTTCCTGAATAAGAACTAAGTTCCCTTGAGCTTCCCTCCTCATTTCAGTCTTTGAAGTTATACAGACATTGGAAAAGGTCAGAACACCATTTTTAGAGTTTTTTTGTTCCCCAACCTGACTTGACTTGAAAGCGCCTAGACTGATTCAGCTCAACCTTTTCACAATGGTGCCCTTCGGATGCAACTGGAGAGTGTGGCATCCTTGGGTGGACTTCTTTAAAGTTAGAAGGATTGTAAAGGGCATCAGCTATGGAAGTGTGTTTCCGAGTTTAATTATATCGCTTGTAATCCTTCACTTCTTGTGCCGAGCGTTTATGATTTTCTGATGAAAACCCTGCTGCGTCCTCAGCATTCTTCTCCAGAGCATTACATCCCAAATGGATAATGATGGTCCCCTGGTGGCCGAGGGGAGAGCTGATGCTGTTTCTGTGGTTGTCATTTCACTGTCCCCTCCTTGTGATATGGCCAGGGGTGGTTCTGTGCAGAAACTGCACAGGCTGAGGTATGTATGGCAAGTCTCTTCTTGACTTTTCTAGTTGTCATGTCCTCAACAGAAAGACCAATATGCTTCTGTTTGTGTGACCCACTGACTTCATTGATCACTTAAGACAATAAAACCAACACTCGAAGGAACTGAAAACACTTTTTGGCAGTTGAATTGTTTGAATTAGAATGTAAACACAGTCCTCGCGTTGCATTTGGGTCCTACATCTGTCTGTTTTAATATATAGGTTTCCACTCCCTCTTTTTGCTTCTTGCAACTGAAATCTTGCAATCCTTGCAAGTGAAACCAGTTGTTTATCTAGTAGAATTTTCCACATTCTCAACTTGGCTGAATCCATCCCCGTGGTGTCATCTAGCAGGTGCCTCTGGCCCCCGTGTTTTCTATAAACCAGCAGTTAGATGGGCAGCCTTGAGCAGACTCAGGTTCGGTTTTTTTGGGCAGGACTACATGATGAGTGATGCTGCGTCCTTCTCTTGCATCGCATCAGGAATTTTGTGGCCTTTGCTTATCTCCTTTTTACCTGGGTTCGGGGGCGTCCTGATGCTTCCACTGTAAAGCCACAGGAGAGTCTTTATCTGCTGGGGTCAGTGGCTACTAACAACGAATGCCTGGAGCACTTCTTTCTTAGGTCTTGCAAAGTGGTGATGTTCTAATTCTGTCATTCCCTCTTCATTTTTTAGCTGGATGCTTTTATAGAGAAGAACTTTCCCTTGTCAACTATTTGTTACCTGAGGTTCGAGGTAAAAGGCAGGATAAATTCTTTAGGTAACACCTCTAACCATCACTCTGTCTTTGCCTGTTGGTAGCCACTGTATTCCCCAAATTTGGGAAGTCACACTTGGGGTTTCACTCCACGCCTCCCTGCTGAGGACCCGTGACATTCCTGATCAGTTCCCTGGGGGTTCAGAGATGTGCTGGAGCCCGTCCATAAGCAGCTGTTGGAGTGCAGGATATAGCCTGACCTGAAGCTGCTCTATAGAAACTCTGATTTTTAAAACCTTGTCCTTTTAAAAGCAAAAGCATCTCTGTATCCTGCATGAAAGCAGGTGCTGAAGGATTAGAATGGGGCAGCAGGAGCTGGTCCTAGCACCACTGGCATAACAACCAGGCTCTGAATTGGAGTTCAGATATCGCCTATCCTTTCACGGACTGTTTCCATGCCAATAACAATGGCAAATTGAAGCAACTGTTCCACTGACAAGCGGATTTAGTCAGACTGAAGGAAAATGGCAGCAGACTCCTCAAAGATCCATGGCATGAAAAGATGCAGAGGCAGCCACACTTGCTCGGGTACACCTGCGGAAAACAGAAAGAGGGCGTTTATCTAACTATGTTCTGGAATGTTCACCTCTTTCCTCTTAGTGTGCTGGCGGATTTCACTGTGGGATGAAGTGGCTTTAATGTAAGTGGAGAACAAGGGTTTCTTTATTTTTCATGATTTTCTTCCTTATGAAAAACATGTGGGCAGAGAGAAGATGATATAAGACCCACCCCCACAGCAGGGGGAGTGTTTGGGGAGACGGTTTATTTATGTATGGACTTATTTTCACAACCCTCTAAGGCCACCTCCTCAGTTTCCACTGGCCTGGAGGATTTTGTTGGCCAGTTTCTTGGTTTTCTTTGAAAATCTGACAGGCTCCAGTGGGGAGTCCCTCTGTGTTATGTTAGTGGCCGACCAGCACCCATTTGATGAATCTCAAGGCCATACAAGTTCCCTTGGGAGTTGTGGGATACAGTTTTTATGTGCAGTTTTCACAAAATTTTTTTTAAAAGTAATATTTTCAGCAAATGATGGCATATTACATTAATTTTTACAAAATATATAGAATAGTAGGAGGTTGATTAAATGAAAAAATATAAAATGACATTAAAAACTTACTAAAAGTACTATCCCTACAATTTAATAAGTATGTTTAAAATACACTGAAATTCAGGATCACATGTGTTGTCTTACTAAGTAGGATGACAATTATGACTTGATTACATTACTCCTTCTGTTCTGTAGACACTTCATCATCCAAAAGCCTGTATTTTCACATTGGACCGTGAGTTACCTGGATAGATGTTACATAAATCTCTCTTTGTTTAAAAAATTATTTGTCCCAAACTGATGCTTTTTCCTAAGTAATTTTTCATGTGGGAACCTAAAAATAATCATTGATGTAGATGGCAATATATTAATTAGTTTTAATTAATTCATTTATGTCCTATCATATTCCAGAAAAGAGTCAAGGTTGCTAAAAAGACACAAAAATTGACTCCCTCCCATTGTATAGAATATCTTCCCCACCAGCTCAAACAAACTAATGCTTCTGCATTTCCCTCTGTTTTCAATCCATATTGATAGAAATTATGAAGATGCCCACTTGGGGCAGTATGATGTATGCCTGTCATTGCTTTACGTTTTTTTTAAGAGCAAGGAAGATTTAGTGTGGTATGGAGGAGAAGCATTGACTCAAGAAGAAAGAAACATGAAATCTCTGGGACTTATAAGCTTTGTGACTTTAGGCCAATTAATTAACCTCTCTGGTCCTGAATTTTCTTATATGTAATCTGAAGATGATAACGTCTTATCAGCTCGGGCATTGGATTTGATGGTTTTCAAGGGGCACGTTTTCCCTCCCAGATCTATGGTCTCAGTAATTTCCTGAATTAAAATATGTGTTTATTTCACCCAGAGGACTTTTTGAACTGATCATACCAGGAGAAATGGTACTTAGGATTCTAGATGAGGAATCATGTACAGCACCTTTTATTTAAGCATCGAGACCAATTAAACAATCCTATGAGAGCCAAGCTTTCTTATTTAGTTGTATTTTAGTGAACCAGGAAACCCTTAATCAGTAGCTTCTTCCATGTGGCACTGAGTTCTGTTCCCTGGAGACGTAAGGGTTCCAGGGCGCGTCTCTGTGCCCAGAGCAGTCCGTCTGTTGGGGCTTTGAACACGTGACATGCCGTATCTGAGGACACGTGTGTGCTCAGGGGAAGCTCATGGCCAGCATGATGAAGCATGCACTACCCATTCTGTGGGATGGAGACGGGGGAAGCATCCAGGGGAGGACGCTCCGTTGACCTGAGGTGTAGGTGGCATTTGAGGGAAGTTGCAGAGCCTTCCTCATCACCGCTACCTGACTGCGACCTTAACCCCTTGAAGTCCTCGGAAATCATTTTAAAAACAAACATGGGGCTAGAAGAAAGGCCCTGAGCTGCCTCCAGGACGCTAGTTATGTTCTATCTCTTAACCAAGTCCGACGTACGTGAGTCTTCATTTTCATGTTCATTTTTTCACATCATTTATATGTATGCTATAGGTCACAAAAACAAAACACTTTTTGTTGTGTGGCAAAACCTAACGTAACATTTTTGTCTACAAAGAGCAATTGTACTGCTGCTTTTGAGCACATTTGTTTTCTTCTTCCCCTGTGACCTCCATGGACAGAAATCCTGATTGATTTGCAGAGGACACTGTCCCTGGAATGAGATTAAGAAAAGTGATCACCTTTTGTTGCCAAGGAATTGGCTAAATATTTGATGAAATGACATCTTTTTTTGATAATCATTGGCATGGGATTCCTGTAAGTTGCAATAGTGAAAGAAACACAAATGTTATATAAAGAGGGGGATTTCTCAGAATGTATTTGTAATTAAATTTCTATACTGACACTAACATCCATAAATATACTTATATATCCTAATGTATTATTAATATAGAATATTACAGAAATATTGGTCATTATAAAATGCAATGGTTCATTTTGTCAGGTTGAACCAATAACTAATATATTATGTTTAGAAAAATTGGTTAGTTCAGGCTCCACCTTCAGTGCCTTATCAAAAAGTTCTACAGTGGTACAAACTTGGCCTGTGCCCTGAAAATAATCTATAGGTTTTGATTTAGAAATAGAAATTAGGGCTGTGTAGCACATAAAATTTGAATGTCAATTCCTTTCAACATTTATATGTTGGGTATTAAAAAATATCATCCATCCTTTTTTATTAATGGAGAAAAGGACTATTAATCTGGGATGTGTTTTCCCATTTTTAGTTTTCACATTTTGGTAGTAAAGTACTTGATACTCTCCATAAGGCACATTCTGTTCATTCATTTATGTTTGCTCATTCGTCCATCCAGTCAACAAACTACGTTTCAGACATTGTGTTGGGGGTTGGGATACAAAGATGCGTAACACAGGTTCCTGTTCTTGGCGATGCTTAAATCCATTTCCATTTTATGGGATGGCAAAGGATGTGCTTGTCTGAATGGAATTAAAACAAATACTATGGGGTATTGATAAAGTAAGATTTCTGATTAATGTAATAGGAAAATTAGATGAATAATGTATTATTCTTCCTCTCTCAATCTTGGCCCTGGCTTCGTCTCCGAAGAATTGAGTAATTTTTACCTTTTCCTAAGTATAACCTTAATTGCTTTAAATTTACCAGTCTGTGTATGTATGTGTGTGTACATATCTATAAAAATATAAAACTAAATATATATTACATACTACACGATTATATATTTTCTGGTGTGACCTATGGGTGGTCTGTTTCTGTCACAGTGCCTTTGGGGTGGCATGATGGAGGCAAGTGCCATTACTGTGGCACTGCCATGGCAAACCCCAACTGTCTTAAGACTGATGCTCTCTGGTTTTGAATGACAGCTCTTGCCTTAGGTACCATGGCCATAATCATCCATTGTCTGTCAGCTTTCCACATTGCCTTCTTCACAGCCTGGCAAGTTATTCGAAAGATTAACTGGTTTTAAGGAAAGGGTAGAATGGTTAGTATCAACCTCTACTTGTTCAGAATGGGGGATCTGCTTGCCTTTAAAGATTTTTTTGCTTCCAATTTTTATTTTTAGCCTTTTCCCCAGTAGTCCAATTTTTCTAAATGAAAACCAGATGAAAAGCAGCCCATTCATTCGTCCAATCTCTTGTCCCCAGATGAAGTTTTCTTGGTTCCCATATAGAACTGTTAAATGTTTGGGGCTGTCCCAACAGCTCTCCCGTTGGACTCTGCTGTAAACACTGACCATTTCTGATTTATGAGAATCTCGGGCAGGAACAGAGATCAACTTTTCAAACACAAATTTGCGTCCAGGTTTGCCTGCAAGTGCAGATAATTCAGCAGGCGGCTTGGAGAGCTGGCCGCCTGTCATCCGGCCTGTTTTCCCAGGAAGAGCTGGGAGCAGAGTGGAGCCTACTAGCTAGTTAGGTAATGTGTATGGCAGAACAGGGGACCCAGGTGTCATCTGGTTACCTGGAGTGGTGGCTGACCTAGGAGGCAGCAGGACTGTTACCTCAAGAATGTGATCCTGGCTTTGCACATCCGGAAATTATCCTCAACAGAACTCAAGAGGTCTGAATCACAATGACCAAACTTATGTGTGACGAATGTCTAAACTGGAATTTATTCTCAGAAGCTCTGGACAGTTGTGTCCATGATCAGGACCAGAATGAAGGGCAACGTGCCCTGTCCAGAGGAGCGTGAGGGAGACCCCAGGCGGCTAGGCCACAAGCCATGGAGTGGTTAGACTGAGAGGTTCCACACTACTTATACTTTGTGGGATGCTGGTCAAACACTTAACTTCTCTAAGCCTCAGTTTCCTCATCTGTAAAATGGGAATAATACCTCCTAGATTTGGGGTGGATTAAATTATGTGATTCTAGTAGGACCTTTTGCCCAGTGCCTGGTCTATAATAATGCTCAATAAATTAGCTTTGTTTAATTCAGGGCAGAGCAAACCCCAATGAGCTGTTCTTGCCCCACAAAAGGCCCACGTTCTGGGGAACAAGCCTTGGGAGCCTCCTCCTTCGGGGTCTTTCTCTCTGCAGCCACGTTGGATAAAGTCTCCTTTATTCCTTTTCTGTTGCATTGAGCACCCCGCTTCTGCATGCCATTCAGAGCAGCCCTTCCTGTTCACAAGTCCCTCCTTCAGCCACAGTGGTCATCCACACCGCACTCCTGCTGGTCCTCGATTGCAGCCAAGCCTCCCGGGTCTCCAGCCTCATCTTCTAGCTTCAGACCCTGGCGGGGAGGGGAGAGCTCATCGTTTAAGGGGACTTCAGTGGACACACCAGAACACCTCCATTTGTCATTGATTTTACTAGTTTAACCTGCAGAGTAAATGTTTATTTCCTTTGTTTCTATGTTCTTAAAGGGACCCTTCACTATGGCATGTCCACTGTGTCTTACCACCACTAATAGGAAAACTCTATTTCTCTGTTTTATTTTCTTTTCAATTTTCACTATTAGGTCTTTGTCCCACCAAATCATACTATGAGGGTTGGAAACTGGTGTAGTTCTCAGAGGGTGACTTTACTCCCCTAGAGCTTGGGGAAGGGTGCTGCTTCCCTGACCCATGTGTAGACCGTGATGAATGATGGCTCAGGGCCTTTGTAGTGGAGAACAGAAGAAACTGGGAGGTCAAACCTACATCCCAGTGTCACAGCTTAGAACTGTGTTTTCCCGTAGTGAGATATTTCCTTATCTCAGACCAGATCATGTGCCTGAGAACTTTTAAGTGAACAACAGCAAAAAATGAGTGACTTGCTGTTTTTGTTATTAAGGAAAGCACGTGATACCTCTTTTCAGTAAAGAAACTATACAAAACTCTGGAAAAGAGGATTTTTGAAGCCACAAGGGCTATAGCTCATTTTGTAAACTTATGATTTGACTTCACAGAACCTGACTTCTCCTCTTAGCTCCTCTTGAAGTCTTTTTACAGAGTATTTTTCTTCTGTGTCACATTTGCTTGGATATCTAAGAAGGTTATTTATTTTACTAGATAAATTGGAAGCACTGGGCTGGGAATCCAATAATCTTGATGAAACCCGGGCTCTGCTGTGTGAATTTAGGAACTGACCTCTCTGAGCCTCAGTTTGATAACTATAAAATGGGGATCACCAAGATTATCCTGTTGTTTTAAGAATTAAATGCAATAATCCATGAAAGCACTTAGCGTAGAGCCTGAGGCAGTGTCCCTTAAATGTTAGCTGGCGCTGCTGTTATTAATTCAACCAATATTTTTGACCTCCGACTCTATAGCAAGCACCGTGTAAATGGCAGGGTATCGTGGGGAACAAGAAAGCAGTCTTGCCCCCAGAAAGCTTGGAGGCTAGTGGGCCAATGAGACGTCAACAAGGTCAGGCTACAAAAACTGAATTACACTGTTGTAAATATCGGCCGTGCCTATGAGAGTGTAAACAAGAGGAGGAAAGGTGTCTTGGTCTTGCCCAGGACAGGCCTGCAGGCTGGAAGGATAGTCTCCTGTAGGAGTAGCCGGGTGAAGAGACTGCAAGAGAGTTTCAGGCTGAGCAAACAGCGGCTCACAGGCACAGTGGGGCAGAAGCTTGTGGCACGAAAGCGCTGGCGGAGGACCAGGGGGCGGAGGCTCGGAGAGTGACCTGGCAGCCCACCAAGCGAGCTGACAATGACCAGACCCCACCAAGCCTTTGACAAGTTTTGAACTGTATCCTGCCTGCCATGGGACGCCACTGAAGGCTGTAAGTAGGGAAGCGACGGAATGAAATTGTGTTTTAAAAATGGTACCCTGACTGCTGTGCGGAGAATGAAATGAGGGCATCAAGAGTGGGTGTCAGGGGCCCATTGAGACAGAACCGAAGTTCACGGGAGAGCTGATGGGGTTCCTGGAGCACGGAGGCCATGCAGGTGGAGTGAGGTGGAGGAGTTTAAGGAATAATTAGGGGAAAATGACTGAATCCCAATCACTCAGATACAGGTGAAGATGCCAGGTCTAGAAACTGTTAGGGACTCAGACTCCAGTGATGACAAAGATTTCAAATCAAAGTGTTGTGTGAAATGTGAGAGTGGGGAAGAGCAATATTAATAGATTAACTTATGCAATACATTTTAAATATGTAACTGAATTAACAAATTAAGAATTATATGTAGATAGTTGACTGTTTCCGTGATGTGTGTATATGTCTACATAAATTGAACATAGATCTATAGATAGATGATGGTCAAAGATCCTCTTGGTGCATTCTCATCATGAAAATTGAGAGACTATCTTTATTTGGGATTGCCCTGATCTTTGGCAAATACACTCGTTACCTAGCTTCCTAGTTGTCCCCAAACCCAGTGCTCATGAGAGCCCCTCCTTTTGACCAGAAATCCATGACCTCTGCTTAAAAAGTCACCTGCTTATAAATGCCTGGCATCATTTATTAGCTGAGTCTTTCCCGAATCCTTGGCAGGGCTGATTCTCTTTTATTCTACCTATGCACTTATATATTTTTATCTTTATCTTTGTTCTTATCTCTATAAAAGGAGGACAGTTATATTTCTCTGCCCATCTCCATGGTTGATGGATGAAAGTCACTTCGTAAAGTGGTTGTAGTATTTTATATGCAATGTAATTCTTACACGATTGCCATGACAGGTCATATTTCCCCATTTTCTTTTATTATTATGAGTAGAATTTTATTTAAAGAGTCAATAAAATGTGTGTTTTTTTTATCTTTTTAACTACAGCATAGAGGAACATTACCACTTCTATGCACCAGAGAAAGTTGGTGAAAATAATAGGTTCTCATGTGCTTAGAGAAGCCCTTCCTAGTTCTAAGTTTTGTTTGGGTCAGAAAGAGTTACTTTGCGAAAATCAGAGCAGCTCCTGCTTTCTGTAAGCAGTGAAGAGACCATCTCAATACAAGTGGAATGTTTTGATCCCACAACTGCAGATAACGTGGATGTTCCAAGGTTACTTATTTGTTTTGATGGGAAGGCTGGGGTGGGGGTAAGTGACATCTGGACTTTAGGACGTCACTGCCTTACATCATTCCTTCCTGGTCTGTCTTTGGAGGGCAACTGTTGTGTGTCATTGTACTTTGCAGACACATTTAGGGGTAGGTGGTTCTGTCAAGTGAAAGACAATCCAGTCTGGCAGCACATATACAGGAGGTGTGAACATTCAGGAAGGAAGGGGCAGCAAGTGGGAGCTGTGGGCCCTGGGCAGGGATGAAGACACGAGTCAGAGAGCACCAGGGTGGCAGTGGATGGGCAGCTGCTGAGAGCGGATGTTGGAGTGCTCTGCAAAATGTGGAAGTTGCAAAGCCACAGAAGTCCCTTCATTATCATTATTATTACTGTTATTCCCACTTAAAGCCACAGGAGGGGCACTTATTAAGAATAAATATATGAAATAGTACTTAAAGAACTGGCCTTTGCAATGTTGTTATTAGTATGAAGAGATTTCTGGATAAATCCACTATCTCCCCGTCCTTTATGGCTCTTACTTAACCTCATCTCCATCACCTTCAGGCCTTCTGGTGACTCAGGGAAGATTATCTTCCAGCTACTCTTCTTTTTATTTGGTCTAATCTCTGCATCTCTGAACTGGGCTATTGTCCAGATAAATGAAGATTTGCCGACTTTCCAAAGTGGAAGTAGATGGAAGTGAGAGTGTCTGCTGGAATGTAAACTCCTGGAGGACGGGTGCTGGTCTGGTCCCTGGCTGAATCCCCGGGACTCAGAAAAAAGCCTTGCATACAGTGGGTGCTCACGTGTGTGAATGCATAGTGAAGACGGGGCCCTCAAGGATCACCTTGTCCAAGTCACCCATTCTACAGATGGGGACCTGAAGAGCAGGGAGGTTTGGGTTTGGGTACTTGCCTAAGTTCAGAGTTCACATAGGGGTGGAGTCGGAAATTGAGCCATGAGCTCCAGATGATAAACCGCGAGTTGTTGTTGTTGTTTCCTAGTACTTTGCAATCACTGCTCCACTGTTACAGGGTGGTAGGACTCTGTGTTCAATGTTTATCCATTCATTCATCAGAAAATATGATTGTTATATGTTGTTAGATCCACGGTTCTCCAACCTGCTTGCACATTAGAGTCACCTGGAGAGCTTAAAAAAAGAGAGTCCCTAGGTGGGGAAGCTGGCTTGATTTACTTTTATCTGGGTATCAGTGTCTTTCACAGGCGAGTTGAGCAGGCAGCAGGCTGAGAGCCACTGTGGGGGACCCGGCTGGTATAAGTTGACAGCCTCCAGGGAGGACTGACAGCAAGGGGGCTGCTGTCGGGCAAGGTGATTGAGTGCCTAACAGACCTTGACAGTGCCTACCTCCTCCTGCACTGCTCCTGACTCAGGGGGCCGCTGGACAGTCCACACTACCTGGATTTGGCTCTGGGTAGAGGTGGCAGAGCTAACGCCATCATCCTCAGGCCTCTGTGCCTCCAGATATCTGCCACCTTTGTGCAGATGTCTCCAGACTAGCTTCCGTCTTGCCAGTTAGCTCTGTGGGGGACTGGAATTGGCCACCCCAAGATATGGCTCTTTGGCATGAGGATTATTTTGGGCTTGTTACTTTTTTAAAAACTGCAGACAGGAAAGAAACTCTGAAAAGTAGAATTTACTTACCCTTTCTAAGAGACATTTACATTTGTAAAGGAAATCTCCATCTGTAAAGGTGTCTCCCTCTCTACCAGGAAGAGTGGGGGATGACCTTATCTCTAGAAATTCTTAATAAATGTGGAGGGCAAGGACTTAAATCTGCATAATAACCTGACTCATGTTTACTGTGCTTGTCTGGTAACCTCCCGTAACTGACTCCTCCTCCCCGCAACATCCTCCTTTGTCTTTAGCTGAAAATGATATTTAAGCTGGTGGCTTCGGCCATTTTGGCGAGTTGCTCAGTTTGCCTGAGCCTCTCCCATGTATATGTGTTATAAAGCTTTGTTTAATTTTCTCCTGTTATTCTGTCTCATGTGAATTTAATTTGTTCTCCGGCCAGAAGGACCCAGAGCAGGTAAAGGAAATGTCTTCCTCCCCTACAGCTCTCATCCCCTCTTCAGACTGTGACTCTGTTGTTCCTGGAGAGAGCCCTTGTGGAGCTGGGAGCTTGGTTGGGAATTCAAAGAGGGTGAGACAAAGCCTCCGATCAGGAGGGGTTCTCAGTCCGTGGGGTGAAGCTGCATCGGGTATTTGTTAGTACAAAGTACAGTACCATAGATGACTTCATTTTATGCGGGGATTTCAAAATCAGTTTTCCGGTAAACCTTTGCTGTTTATTTTCTTAAAATTTCATAGCATGGCCATCAGTACCTTATCAATGTTTCAAGAGCCTATCGGACCCAGCCAGTCCTCCGTCATGAAGCGACTGCATTTTGAGGGAGAGTGTGTGTGATCTGAGAGGTCAGAGGGAGCCTGGGACAGGATGCAGTTGTGGACTTGACTCAGGATGCAATCTGAGGTTATTGCATACCTGAGGTCACCTCCTGAGATAAAAAATGAGCAATGTCTTCCCCAATTCAGTCAGAACCTGAGGATGCTGTTCAGTTATCAGGCCTCACACACTTTTGTCAAGTGTAGCAAAGGGAGACAAGGAGAAAGCCATACCAGTCACACACGATGTTGATGATTTCCAGCCAGCCGGCGAGGCTGTTCTGAGCTGGGGCTCCTGGTTGGAACCCCCAGGGACTAAAGCCTGCAAGCTCAGGCCAGGCAGGAACCTCGGCTTATCCCAGCACCCAACGCAGTGCCCTGAGCCCCAGGAACCCCTTCACAAGGACCACTTGGGGGGTGTGTGAAGAGAAGACCCCCACTGTCCTTCCCCCAAAGATGTTCTAATGGAAAGTGAATCCCAGGGCTATGAGAGGACCCGGAGTTTTCTCCTGGGGGTGGGAGTTGGCCCATCTTAGCCCCTAGTCTACCATACAACAGTAAACAGATGTCTCCCTCTAATCTTCTAGTGGGTTCACTGTGGACAGCGCCATTAGCTGATTTCCTTAACACAAAGAGTCAGCTGGTTAGTGCTGATTCTTACGTGGCTGAGCTCGCTCTGGAGCAGCCTCCCCTGGAGAACAAGGAAATGATAAGCTAGTATAAATCATGCTGAAAGGAATGAGTCCTCATCATGAGTCATTAGGACAGATGACACATTGGCGAGCAGATGAAAACCCTTTGATGAAGACCAGTTGTAAAAACACAAGCTAATGCCGAAGAAATGCATCGCAGTGGCTCAAAAGTGTAATGTATGCATTTTCCCTCCTCAGTCTCTTTTATTTTTTTTAAAAAGATTTTACAGTAAATGTCAAGAATGGTAAAACAGCATTTCCTGTGCTGGACCCTGGGGGAGAGGTTCAAGGAAGGCCGGTTTTGAAAGGATACTTTTAATCAGAGAGTGCTAAATGTAGTTTGGTGCAGTCGTTCTGTAATGGCATCAGAATTGTGAGTCGCAGTCCTAAACAGGCGAATTCGGCCATGAGAAAGTAGCCAGAGCAGAGCATCCTCCTTGAGGCTTGAGAACACCGATCAGAGCATGGACGGACTTGCCATCCAGAGATGTCCCAAAGAAGGGACCATGGAGTTGCAAATGCCACCTCTGTCCGTTCCTACAAGCAGCAGGAAGCAGTGAGCTCAGTGGCTAAACCAACAGCTTTGCAATCAGGCAAGCTGCTCTGTGGCCTTCCTCTGCCACTTCTGAGCCATGAGACCTGGGGCAAGCTCCCTAACTTCCCTGTTTCCTCATCTAAAGAGAGAATCATCAGCATAGCACCCACACAATCGACAGGTTTCTTTGACTGCAGGCAACAGAAACCGACTCTGTTGACTTCAGCAGAAAAGCGATCAATAGGAAGGACGAGGAAGAGCGGGCAGAACTCGAGGAAAGTACAAAGAATCAGATCTCAGACAGCACAGGCACCAGGGCCACTCAGATCTTGTCGGAAGAAACAGTGGACAGGCTCGTCAGGCTCTGATAAGGACAGACCTGTGTCGTCCTATCAGGGTCATATTCCAGAGAGAAAGAGCATCCGATAGGTCTGTCTACTCACCCCCTCCCCCTCACTTCTTGGCCTGAGGAGAACAAGGCACTTACTTTGGCCAGTGTTTCTGTTACCAGAAAGAGGCAAGAATTTACATTGCACGTGTAACATTCTTGGCAACATGCCGGCCACGTTGTAAAAGCTGAAAAATCAACAGCTGTGTATTAACAATTATAAATCGGAATGATTGATAGCACATCAATAGTATAAGCTATTCTGAATAAAAAACTGATGCACATGCACAAATGGATACAATTAAAATGAGAAATCTGAATAAGATCTGTGGACTGTATCAATGTCAGCATCCTGATTGTGATATTATTATGCTAGAGTTTTGCAAAAATGTTACCATTTGGGGGAAACCAGGCAAAAAGTACAGAGGCTCTCTTCCGTATCATTTCTTGACGAGTCCACATGATTTGACAATGATCTTGATAAAAATTTCAGTTAGTAAAAAAAAATGGCTAATGATGACTTCAAAATCCCAAGAAGTTCTTTGTCCCTGTTGGAGTTCATTGTTTTAATTCCCCACCCCCTGGAAAAAAAACTCAGAAAAATGTTATTTAAGTGTAAGAGTCTTAATGGACTAAAGATTCTTCTTGACCATTTGAGAAAAACATAAGATATAATAAAAGAGCAAGACCAGGTCGGAATATTCTCTTTTTCTAAAAATCCTCATTATTGGACATTTGATAAACTCGCCTACCAAACACTCAAAACTCCCAGCAAAAACGTGAACAGAATGTCAGCCTGCGTGGTCCCCAGTGGTTTATCTTAAGGAGAGCTGTTTGTTCTCAAATCTTATCTCCTAAATGTTAGTTTATTTAAGTAAAGGTGGGGCCCAGTGAGTGTCTGCTCGTGAGGGATGTTTGTTAGGTTTCCTGCGTCCCCGAGTCCCTGTTTACACATTCTGGGATTATGCTGGGAGAAGCAGCCTCATCCGAGGGCTTTGAAGAGCCCCGCGGTCCACGTGCTTGACTTCCGGCTCTCTGCGCTCTTTCTGGACGGATGAGAGCCCCTGCCCCGGTGGAAGGTGAAATCTGGCCATGCACCAGGGTTTTGCTCATTCATTTTTTCCTCTCTCGTTCTTCTAGCCAACATTTATTGGCGGTCCGTTGTGTGTGTTATGTGCCCTGGTGGTCTAGTGGTTACCATTCGGCACTCTCACCACTGTGGCCCAGGTTCATTTCCCGGTCAGGGAACTACACTACTCATCCGTCACTTGTCATAGTGTGGTGGCTGTGTGTTGCTGAAAGCTATGCCACTGGTATTTCAAATACCAGCAGAGTCACCGTGGTAGACAGATTTCAGTGGAGTTTCCAGACTAAGACGGACAAGGAAGAAAGACCTGGCCACCCACTTCTGAAAAAAATGGCCATTAAAACCCTATGAATAGCAGCAGAGCATTGTCTGATAGAGCACAGGAAGGTGAGAGCATGATGCAAAAAGACTGGGCAGGGTTGCGCTCTGCTGTCCACAGGGTCGCTAGGAGTCAGTATTGACTCAACGGCATGAACAAATTGCACATGAGTCCCTGTGCTAAGCAGAGTGGACACCAAGACCCAGGTCCTACATTCAAGAAACTTACAATTGGATAGAGGACCATGACATATGCTGCAGTAATGACTAGTCAAGGCAATGGGTCTGTAGGTCCTGGGTGCGTAACAAAGTGCTAGGTGAATTCAAGAGGAGAAGGTGAATGCAGCCATGTAAACCTTTAGAGCTCCTGCAGTTTAAATTACATTGCGGGTGAGGGCTCCATGCTGGCCTTGGCTTCCCAAAGCACTTCCTCACCCCTGTAAGCTCTCTGTTTCCCCTCGCACACCTAAACACACCCCCACCAGCCCTGTCCCACACCTCACCAGACCACCCTCCTGGTGGTCGAGAGGCTGTGGAGAGGAGAGTGTTTGCATTTGACTCTACTAACCATCAGGAGTGGCTAGATGTTGGGAGGGGAAATTGATCAGAGAACAAAAAATGTCTTCCAGAGCTGACTAGAAAGGGAGGCTAGGAATGTTTTCACCCAGAGGAGGCAAGATTTAGGAGAAACACAAGCTGTGTGGTGTCAGGCAGATTACTTGATAGCTCTGTGCCTCAGTTTTCTCCAAGTGTAAACTAGGGATAGTAATCGTACTCAGTTGGTCATTCTAGGAATGAAGTAGGTAAATACCTGAGAAGTACTTGTTATCTAGCTTGGGAAATACACTCAATAATTGTCAAGAATCCTGGAATGCCTTTACATGTTGATGAGCCTGTGAGAGGGCAGAGATGTCCTCGGATTGGCCACTGAGGGCGGCAATGGACCAGCGAGGGGGAGATAACAAGTATGAGCAGAGAAACCAAGGGAAGCACATGTGATGGCAGCTCCACAAATAATGGCCTCGTCGTGGAGGGCCCGGTGATGACATCGTGGCATATGTGTGCCCTGGTTGAGAGTTGGAAGCTGAAGGAAAGATGGAAATGATCATTTATGATCTTGTAGGCTCTGTGCTAAGTGCTCTCATGTGAGGAACTTTGCTGGCTTTGTTCATTTCTGAGTCCTGGTGCCTAGATGAGAATCTGGCACATTGAGTAGGCCTTCTTCTGAAAAGCATACATGAATTATGGCCTTTGACTCTTTCCACAACTGATGACATGTGGGAGCTATGATCACCGTCCTCATTCTGCAGATGAGGATAGGAAATACCTTGCCCAAGTAACTTCAGTGATGAGCTCTGTAACCAGGAGTGGGAAGGACCAGGGAATTGAACCCACATCTGATGCTTTCCCCGGTAGTCCTCCACCAGGGCCTGCTGTCTTCGTGGCCCTCGGAGCCCCTTCTGATCCTCAGGTCTCTGTTTTGCAGAAATCACGAAGTTCAAAGAGCCTGACACTGAGTCATTGGATGGCTGAGGGGGCTCAGGAAGCAGGCCTTTTTTTTAATTCATTTTTATTTCTTGGAGTTTTAGTGAATGGCTAGACAGAAAGGGAGGTGAAGTTATGGCCACTGTGTGCTGACTGTGTTATCTGTTGCCACCATGCTGATTTGAGAGGTCTTTTTAGCGTCACATGTTCATTATTCATGGTTGACATTTTTACTAGTACCAAAAACTAGATAACAGCAAAGAATTCTTGGTTGGTGACCTCTTCTCAAGGTTGGCGCCCAGCTGTGTCTTACATGATTCACTTTCTTCTTTGGCTGTGGAATGCCATCAGTTCCTTTGGACTCGGGGCCAGAAAGCACATGAGTTTCTCAGGAGCAATCTGGATGTCGGGATTGCCCTTGCATCACTGATGGCAGGCTCTCTCCTAAACATCTAACAGTAATTGTCGAGCGGAGGAGGGCTTCCGAACTCCTGCTCCTACTGAGATACGTGAGTGGAATTTGGTTAGCGGCTCTGTTGCTGTGACATTTTTCTCACTGCTGGTTTTGTTGACATTGTGCTTGAGTGCAATCAAAGCTATTCTGTCTAGGAAAAAGAGTGAGAAGGGTTAATATTATGCATGAACATTTTATGCAGTGGTATTTTAAAACCGTCTCCAAAGGCGGTAATGCTTAAGTAAAGTACGCACTTGATTCTCCTTAAACTCCCTGACCTTCTGACTCAGTGTCCAGCAAAGGTGATTTGAGATGGATGCTTTGAGCTTTGACACAGAAAAGGTTTTCTTAGGAACCACACTCAGATCTTTTAAAGGATGATTGGAGTTATTTTCCAAAGAGAAATGATTTTATACAATTTTGAAACCATTTTCATTTAAATATCAAGTGATGTTTCTTCTTTGCTGTGGAAAATAAGAGCTTAAATATGTATCTGCCTGGACGGCTGGACGTTAGCAGAGTTTACCTTGGGTTGTCCACGGGCATTCTCTTGAGGATAGAACCGTTAAATCTGGGGTGTTTTATGACAGCTTCAAAACAAAGTGGAGCATTAAGCAATTACTCTTAAATTTACATCACAGGTCAACATCCCTATAGACGTCTTTTCATCCTTCTCCTAGCTTCTGAGAAAGAGGGTTACCATTTTATCCCTGAGGCCATTTTTTTGCCTTTATCTTAGGTTCTATTTATCTCTTTCCCCTCCACAACGCTAGGATTTTTTTGTCCCTGTTTATTTTCTTTGTCTTTACCATCTTTCCTGGGCTCTTCTCCTTTTACTCCTTCCTTTCCACCTGTAAATGTGCTCTGGCATCTCCATTGCTACAAAAAAATCTACCTGTATCCATCCATCCTCACTCAGTCTTGTAGCCAAACTCCAGGTAACGTGGGCCCTGCCGCCCTCCCTGTTCTCCATCCCTCCCCGTCTCATACTACCCCTCCTCCCCACACTCTTTCAGAGACCCCAAAGGCAGGGCCACTTTCTTGTCAAATCTAATGCCTTTTTGCTCAGTCTACTTCCTCATTGCCTTCTGGCCCTGTCATCATCCTCTCCTTGATGGTCCCCACTACCCTGACTTCCCTGGTGATCTTTGTCCCCAACCTGTCCGCCTACTAATTCCCTTCCTCCTTGGGCCTCTAAGTGTGGATGGATGGATGCCAGGGCACCAGTCCTTGGCCCTGGGGTCTTAATTCTTGGACTTCCTCTGAGACCTCCCACTGCCATCCATTCCAAAATGAATGCCTCTAGCCCTGGCCTGTCATTCACTGTCCAGTTCTTCAGGGATGTCCCATTATCACCCAAAGCCAGCCTCTCCGAATGTGAGTTCCTAGTTTCCTCCAGCCCTCCTCAGGGGGCTTTTAATTCCCAGCCACGTCCCCTTCTTCTCAGGCCAGCAGGAGCGCCTCCTTCCACTATCTAGGCTGAGCCTAAGTTCCGTGTTTCTTCCTTCAGAGTTTCTCTTGGGCGTGGCCTTCCTCTGCCCTGCCCTGGTCTAGGTTCATGACAGTGTACACCTGGCTTTTCAACAGTCTCCCAGATGACCTTCCAGAAATTTCCTGCCACCAGTTTATCTTGGAAAGATGCCAGCCTTGAATTCCAGAGTTGTCATGTTGCTTGGTCTGTCTTCCTCCCTGCCAGCTGAGCGTTCTTTCCCCAGCACAGATGGGGCACGTCACTGTTGTGCCCACCCAGCTTTGATGGTTCCCCTGTTCCGGGAAAGGAAGTCCTGGTTCCTTAGGGTAGCTTGTCAGTCTCTTTGTGTCATGATCCCAGCCTTCTGTTTATATTTGTTGCTGCTTACCATCCTCCTCCTCCTCGGCACAGCCCCCTCCTGGCTCACATACCCTTAGTTTTGCCTACTTAAATTACCCCTCATTTTCAAACATGATTGACATTCACATCTCCATGTCTCTGCTCATACAGTCCTCTTGTCTGGAATGCCCTCATCACCTCTGCTTGGTGAATTAGTGTCCACTCGTTGTTGTTTTTTTTTTTTAAAGATTTTATTTTTTCCTTTTTCTCCCCAAAGCCCCCCAGTACACAGTTGTACACTCTTTGTTGTGGGTCCTTCTAGTTGTGGCATGTGGGACGCTGCTTCAGCGTGGTTTGATGAGCGGTGTCATGTCCGCGCCCAGGATTCGAACCAACGAAACACTGGGCCGCCTGCAGCGGAGCGCACGAACTTAACCGCTCGGCCACGGGGCCAGCCCCAAGTGTCCACTCGTTTTTTGAGGTGCAGCTCCAGTGTCATCTTTTCAAAGCTTTTCCTGTTCACCCGCAGTTCCCTCAGCCCTCGCCTGGCTCAGGTAGGATTTCTCCTCCTCTTTCTTCCCAGACAATTTTATCACAGCTTGTGCATTTTATTAAGGCTGTTCATAGGTTTGCTTATGCTAATGGAGTATGAATCAACTTGGGATCTGACATACAGTATCATGTCTTCGAATCCCCAGCACCAGACCTGTAAATTACTAGATGCCAGTAAATAGTAATTTGAATTAAACGTTGTGATACTTTTTGCTAAAGGATCAGGATTGGGTCTCTGTTAATTGGCTTATCCAGTCTAAACTTTTCACCATATTTACCATAATTCCCCAACATACAGTCAGCCCTAGTTTTCTGGAAAACCCTGGGCCCATTCCCACATATGTGTATTCCTTGTACCCTTTCTTCTCTCTCTCTTTCTTTCTTTCTTTCTTTTTTTTTTTTGAGGAAGATTAGCCCTGAGCTAACATCTGCCACCAATCCTCCTCTTTTTGCTGAGGAAGACTGGCGCTGAGCTAACATCCGTGCCCATCTTCCTCTACTTTATATGTGGGACACCAACCACAGCATGGCTTGCCACACGGTGCCATGTCCACACCCAGGATCCAAACCGGTAAACCCCTGGACACTGAAGCAGAACGTGTACCCTTAACCGCTGCGCCACTGGGCCAGCCCCCTCTCTCCCTTTCTAAAGCGCGTCCTCCCTCCTGACCATCTGTACCTTCTCCTCTCTTCCCTGCAGTCTCCTAGTTACCACTTAAACACAGCCGGTACACTGCATGGTGAAGACCTTGAGCATGCCCTCCAGCTGTCTTTCCTTATTTGCCTTATCTCTCAGAATTCTGTGTAAGCTGGATGAAAACAGAGGCCATGCTGGACAGTTTTGAATACTACAAAGGTTGGATTCGTGGTATGCACATAGCTGTACCTCAAATACTTGATGAGTTGTTTAGATATCTTGTACTGCATTTCCAAGTATTCAAGACCATCAGAGCCACAGTTTTGAGGCTGAACCCTTGTGCTGTAATCACAGAGTTGCCAAAACATGAGTAGGAGTCTGGAAATGACTAGAATTTGAGCAATAGAAACCTCTGCCCCCAGCCTGATCCAGTTGGTACTGTGCCCTTCACCAGATTTTAAGAGCTGCAAATCTCTTCTCAACTAGTTTACTCTAGAACTTAAAAGAGCTTATTTATAGAGGACAGTCCCTGAGATTGAGGCTTAAATTACACAGTGTCGATGTCTATACCATCCCGGGGCAGCCAGAAGCCCTCCCCGCTCTGCAAAAGAGCCCGTGTTCTAATTCCAGGACAAAAGATATGAGAAGCTCCTTCCATTTGGCTGCTTCTTCAAAATGCCTAGATATTTGTCCAAAAAGTAGAGTATGTTTTCTCATTAGTATTCTCCTATTCATGAAGCAGGTATCTGTAAAAATACCACTTTTATTCCCCCAAAAAGAAGTCAATAAAAATATATTCACCATAAAAATGAAAAATGCTTCCCATAAATGTTTTAATTTTGCTTGAGTGACCTCCCCAGACACACACACACACACACACACACACATATACATACACACATACACACGGAAGGTTGCTCCCCACTAGTCCACACTGCGCATAATATTAGTCTCTGTCTCACAAGGAGCCAAGAGAATTAAGTAAGATGATCATGAAAGAGCTTAGCACAGTGCCAGGTACAGAGTAAGAAATCAGTAAAGGTTTGATCTGGTTATAATTACACACTCAAGATTGCTACCCATAATTATTACCAATTTTACTTTCATGCTACTTAAACGTCTAAGAGTCAGGCAGGAGGCAGTGACAAGGATTTGATGGGTGGTGGCATCAGCTCCTCGGGGAGGGAACTCATGTGAGGGGTTTCCTGCACAGAGGGCAGCCCTGATGCTGCCCGCTCAGCAGCTGCACAGCAAGCCACGCGGTCATGCTGGCCTCCTCCCCGAGACATTATGCAGCCACCACAGCTGCTCTGAGCGTGCAGAGGAGATGAATGTGTCCAAGGGGAAAAGAAAAAGGATGAAGTCATTCGCAGTCCCACGGGGGAGGATGGGTGGCCACCACTTGGTCTTGCTTGCACATCTCTGTGTCACGGCCTTGGCTAGGTCACATCCCTTTCAGGGGACAGCTTTAAACCTAGAGAACAGAAGAATGTGCTCTTCATGAGCTCATGAAAACCCACAGCACTCCGTGATGTCAAAACGTGGCATTGCAAGGAGCTGACGAGCTGTTTCTCACCACGACTAAGCCCAGAGCTGGGAGACAAACTGTATCTACTTCTTTCTTCCCAAACATAGACATCTTGAGATCGGGAGGAACCTGGGCCCCCAGCCGTGGCTTTGTTTGTTGTTTGTATAGAGAACTGAGAAGGAGCACTTCTGTACGTATTGCAACTCAAGTAAGGCGGAATGGCTCTTCATTAAACAGGTTGTCAGAGGGTTTGTGGAAGGCCCTGTGTGGATAGGCAAGGAGGAGCCCACAATTTACAAACTGCTGTGCTCGCACAATCTCTTGGAGGGGAAAACGGCTCTCGACCCCTCCCGCATGCTGTGCCAGAATTGCTTACATCGTACTTAATTTTGCATCGTTTTGCCTTGATTTTGAAAGTCTTTGGGGGATTTCAATGGAAAATAAGCAAGCCTGTTCAGTATTTGCTGCTGAACCAGAAATACAACTCTATCCCCTGCTCGTAGAAAAGCCTTAGAAGTAAAAGTCTGATTTTATAAAATAGGTGAGTGGGGGTTCCTTAAAACGTCAAGGGTATTTTAAAGTATGTTTTTACAACTTGACAGAGTCTGGGGAGAAAAGAGGCTTAAAACTAAAGTGTTAGGAGCTGCTGCCAATTGAAAATGAATCACAAATGAAGATAAATCACCGCTGAGCATATAATGTGGAACAATGGGAAAATATTATCAGAATTGTAAAAATTTGATTTGCATGCAAGTTTTCAGAAACATAGCTTTGCAAGCATAAATTGAGGCAAGCAGACTGACTCACGTAATGGGGGGAAAAAAGTCAGTCTAAGATTCCAAAGATGTATGTCAGGAGATGATTATTGGATTTGAAAAAAAAGTGCTCTGTTTTACAAAGTACACCCCACCAGCTCTCTCTTTGCCATGGGGGTTCCAAAGAGTGTTTATAAAATGCACTAACTGCCAAGACACTATCGAGTGTATCAATAAGACTTTTAATAATATGTCTTACTAAGTGCTGGGGCTCGTATTTGTTCCATGCACACATTATTTCTAATCCTTATAGCAATCTTCGAAGCATTCTTTCCCCATTTTATAGACAAGGACACTATTCAGAATGTTTACACGGCTTACCCCAGGCCACACAGCCGAGTGACAAAGTCAGGGTTCAGACTCAGTTTACCCTGACCTTAAACATATCTGCTTTTCCACAACTTTCTGGTGCCTCCCAGGCAAGTGAGGGACAGGAAGGAGCAACCCCCTGTCACCGCCTCAACGGGTCTTATCAACCATAGATCAAAACTTGGCCCAATATACGCATTCTGCTTGTTGCAAGGAAGAGATGCGGCCCAGATACAGACTCTGTGGGTTTGACTAGAGTCATGTTTTCTAAGAAACTGGAGGAAATAATTTACTGAGCGACACTTTCTTAGAAGACAGTTTTACTTCCTAGTTAAGGTTTTTCTAATTGAGGTATAATTCATGTTCACCATTTTAAAGTGTACAATTTCAGTAGTTTTTAGTACATTCACAATGTTGTGCAACCATCACCGCTATTTAATTTCAGAACATTTCCAACATCCCCAGAAATAAACCCCATGCCTATGAAAGTTATTTCCTGTTCCCCATATTCCCATCTGCCCAACCCCCTGGCAAGCACTAATCTTTCTCTATGGTTTTGCCTACTCTGGACATTTCCTGTAAGTGGAATCCTACAATATGTGACTCACTCACTGGAGTCCGACACTCTGTCTTCAGTTCTCAAATCTGTGTCTTTTTGACCTCAGGGTCTTCACACATTCTGGAAAGCCCTGCCTCCAATTACTGCCTGTCTGGCTGCCCCCTCCTCCGCCTTCAGGGCTCAGCCTAAACGTCTAGAGAACGCAACTGACCAGCCTGTCTGAAATAGTCCCGCCCACCCCTTATTCTTTCTCAGTTCTCCCCTTTCTTTCCCTTTACAGCACATTTCATAATTTATAGCTGTGTGTTTATTGTGTTTCCCCATTTTATGTGAGTCTCCTCCACTACCCACAATCGCCCTTGATGGGCATGGGTTCTGGTTTTGTTACCTTGTCTCTGGGGCCCGGCTGGATCAATACATGGTGTCAATCAATATCCAGATGGTGACCTTGCAGTGAAGAATTCTGTTGTATTTCTTCCCTTTAAGATGGCCCTTTTTTCCCTCATAGAGAAAATACAGAGCTGAACAGATATTGTGTATGTAGGGGATCAGAATTGGCCACCCCCAAATATGTCTCTTTGCCTCGCCTTGATTATTTTTAAGAATAAAAGACTCTGGAAGAAACTTTGATCGTCCCCCTAACTGCCTAAAAGAATCTAAGATAAAGGCCTGTCCCCAGGACCGGCCATCACCATAGATAACGTTGTGTATCCAGTAGACTGGGAGGATCCTTGCTAAGCCCATTCTTATCAAAGTTCTGTTTACAAAACATTTGCTTTTCCATTTCCCTGTGAATTGCCTTCTTCCCTCTTGAAGCCCCAAACCACCCCCCAACATCCTCCTTTGTCTTTAGCTGAAGATGGTATTTAAGATGAGAACCTCGGCCATTTTGGCGAGTTATTCAGTTTTCCTGGGTTTCTCCCATGTATACATGTTATTAAGCTTTGCTTGATTTTCTCCTGTTATTCTGTCTCGTGAATTTAATTTGTGGTCTGGCCAGAAGGACCTAGAATGGGTAGAGGAAATGTCTTCCTCTCCTACATATGCTTTCAACTAATTTCTGAAAAGAACATGTCACATATCTTAGAAAGATGGGATTTGTTCCCGTGAATAAAATCTTTCAACTGCCCATGGGTCTGGACATCCCCAATTACTCTAGAAGATTGGTGGTTGGAAATCCAAGGGCGGATTTTGCAAATTCAGTGAGGGGAGGGCTGCTGCCCCTGCACTGATGAAATTTTTAACAGAGTTTCACTGTTCTGTCATGTCTTACGGGAAAGGCTGTGTCTACGCAGGGCTTCTCAATAGGACACTCATCATTCTATCATAGATTCATGGAAACAGGGCTATTTTTTCCTATACAACTTTTATTTCTGTAGTTTTCGTGTCCTAACTCTAGCTCAAAAGCATTGATAAATTGTGTTTATATATGTATTTGAATTAGTTCAGCATCAAAAGTTAATCTTTAACATGGACGTTATTGCTGGAAGTGGTTCTCTCCCATGCCCACAAAAAATAAAATTTTAAAAAATGTTGACACCATGTTTACTTCTTAATTTTTGTTTATTTCGGTTCCCAATGTACCCACTTGGTCAATGTAATCAAACTCATAGAACCTGAGGCCTAAATATTTTAGCCCCTGAAACCTTCTCTTTTATCTCTTTGTCTACGAATAATTCATTTGTCTGCAGAGCCTCTGAAGCAAATCCTTTTTATAAAAGAAAAGGAGAAAAAATGTACTAGAGCAGAATAAGTGCCAATGAAATTTTAGGTTTGTCCTCAGGAACCAAGCTAAGATTTTGAGGGAGAAAAGGAGCTTCACTTTCTTGTGACTCTTTAGCAAACAGATAACTAAGGATTTCTTTTATAAGCTGTTTACTGGAAGAAGTAATGGCAGATATTTAAGTGTAACACCACGTAAATTTCTGTTCTAGTGATTAAATTCCAGGTTCTTTGTTAATTTCTAGAATGTTCTATATATTTTTAAATGTGAAACTTAAACTCTCAGGCTATAACTTAAAATACCACGGTAGCAAGAGTTTTGGGGGGACCTCACTCTACACAATATAGGTACTCCTAAAAAAATGAAAGTTGAATTCTTATAAACAAAACCATTTTAATGACTTTTTAAAGGAACTGTGCATGATTCTTTGGTGTAGCTAACAATTGACTGTGTAGACCAGCAAACCAACCAACAAAAAATTCCCATAGCATTCTAGTAGCCAAGGCAAAGACTAAAATAGTGGATTGTGTCTCTCTTATAGTTCAGAAAAGGAAGCATAGCAATTTTAAAGAAAATCTCCAAATTAAATATACCAAGAGGGTGTTTGTTTAAAGAGTGCTGGAAACTCTTTTAATAAATGCAGTGGTGTCTGGGAGAATGGGCTGAGAGGTTGCGGGAGAGGTCCGCTCAAGTGGGAGGGATGTTTTATCGCTAACATTGTTTAGAACTGCCAGCACGTAGTGATAGTAAAAAGCAGAGCAGTTCTGGTCAGTTTTGTATTTTAGATTCTCTACAGACAACACCCCCTTATTGCTGCCCCAGGGTGGACCGCAGCCACCACCAGCCCTTGAAGGGTCCTTTCCTTCAAGGCCCTTCAGCATCACCATCCTCCCAGGCTTCTTGTCCATCCTGTGCAGTCTGATCACTCCTTCCCTTCCACAGGCTCCTCCTTGCTGGTCCTTCTCAGTTCCCACATCAGCTTCACTCTCCTCCCTCCCCACACCCTTGCATGTGACACACAGATCTGTGTCTCCAGCTCCAACTTCTCGGGAGATCCAGATCAGCCTGGTAATTTCTAGAAACCAGATTGTACATACTTGGCTGTCCCACAGGCATTTCAAATGCAGTAAACCCAACACTGAGCTCCCGGTTTTGCTCTCGCTGCCCGACCTTTATTTCTTAGGGCTCTCCCTCTCAGGCTCCCGCTTCTCCATCTACCCAGCAGCCAAGCCAGATGCTCCAGAGTCAGCTGATGTGCCTTACTCCGTGCGTCAGGTCCTGCTGATATCTTAGCCACATCTCTTGGTTCCCTTTCTTTTCTTGTCTCTACTGCCACTCACCTGGCTCAGCCCCGTCATCTCTCGCTGGGAGCTCAGCAAGAGCCTGCAGAGGCTCTCCGCAGTGGAGCAAGAATGTTCTTTCAAATCACAAATGTATTGTTTGTGCTCCCTCAGTGACACCCTGTCCCTCTCAGGATGAAACCTACACCCCCTAGCACGGCGCTCAGCCCCAGCTCTGCCTCCTTGCGTGCCTGACCTTGAACTGGGGGTATTCCATACTCTCCATGTGCCCCACTCCCCTCTGCCCCCTTGGGCTTAGCCAAGTCCTGCCAACATGCAGGTCAGCTGTCACCTCCTCTGGTTTGTTCCCCTCCCCAAATCGCTGCTCCCTCCGCGTTCTACCTCTTCCTTGTTGAATCCTGGGATTCAACACTTTCCTTCTTGATGCCACCCCCCGAGTTAAACATTTCCATTATTTTTCACATACATAGTCATTTTCAAGCTTTTTTTTAAACAGTAGAGCCCTTTCCTTCAAATGAAGCCCAGAGCATAAAGTGAGGGAGAAGCAGCAATGGATGGTGAGGCTGGAGAAGGAGGGAGATAGACTGTCGTAACATTACCCAGCATGAATGAGCTTGTCGTTGCGCCACGTGGTCTAGGACCTTGGCTCTTCCATACCCCACAGCCCTGCGAGATAGTTAAATCCCATCTCATGGATCAGGTCACACTCGTGCGGGAAGTTTAAGTAACTTGAGGAACGTCATGGAGCCAGTCGGGGCAGAGCCTGGGCTCACAGCCATATCAGCCGACCCCAATCCCCTGGGCTAGCCCATCCCCTGTGCTGTGGCTCCAAGCTCTTCTCAGATGCTTCTCACTCCTTGAGCTAGTCCTGTCTCCCTCCAGGTGTGTTTCCTCTTGCCTTGTAATGACCCTTTTTTTGCTGCGGTTGTGTCACTCCTTTGACACAACCTTTGACAACTCCTTTGAGGAGGTGATGGCCTCCTCAGGCTCACCCTGGCCTGTGACCCACCTACCAGCGGTGGCCTGGCCTGGATTCAGTGGCCCTGAGGAGCATGGACACAGTGTCCAACCCTTCCTGTCCCCACCTCCAGCTCCGCACTGACTCTTCCCCTCTCCTCCCATGTCCTTCTGGTCTTCGTCACAGGATGCCCTGCCTCAATTTCCCACCCACAGCCTGATGCCTTCTGAATGTCCTGTTATAATTAGTGGGCTGGTCCACATGCTTCTGTGCCCCTGAGTTGGGGGACTTACTCCTGGCACTGAAGCCATCATCCGGTAACCTGTGGTCAGACTATCCCTGGTTATTTCCTGGTGTGGACGTTGGCGTCATCAACCCTCTTTCTTTTTGGAATTATTCCTGTTTTCCAGAACTAGCTGGCTTCACCATTCTTGGATCACCTTTCTTGGATTTCCCTCCTACATAAGTAGATGGAGGGAAATACAAATCTATACTTTGAAGACTGAGCATCCAGATGGGCCAACGGAAACACAGCTACCTAAGTGTGTTTCTCTTTCCCCCAAGCCAGGCATGTCTTGGGTTTCGACACTATACTGTGTTTATCTTTGTATCCTTCACAGCCCTCAGTCGTTATTTGGCACAGGCTAGCCACTCAATAGGCAATGAAAGAATCACATTGTTGAACTATAAATAGTGTAATTCAATCTGTTTTCTAAGCCTGTGTTCATATGTTGGATCATGTGGTTTACATGCTGTGAAATAATAGAAAATATTTATGTTGGTCTATGCCCCCAGTTCCCAACACAGGGCTCCTAAAACCTTTGTAATTTCCTAAGTGATCAGAGCACTAGGAGCATCTTTTGGTCTAATAGTTGGTCTTTGACTCCAGTTCCTGACACAGAGCTCCTAAGTCCCTTGGAATTTCCTGGGTGATGGGAAGGTCTTTTGTTCTAAGGAGGCCACTCTGGGTGGGCTCCTGGATGGGGCCTGGTCACCGGGAAGACCAGGCCATGATTAACAGCTTGGAACTTTCAGCCCTGCCACCCATTCTTTGGAGAAGGGAGAGGGGCTCGAAATGGAGTTAATGATCAATCATGCCTACGTGATATAGCCTCCATAAAATCCCCATAGTGTGGGGTTCAGAGAGTTTCCAGGTGGGTGAACGCATCCACATCCCAGGAGGGTGATGCACGCCAACTCCATGGGGACAGAAGCTTCTGCACTCGGGACTCTTAGGGACCTCACCCTGTGTATTTCTTCATCTGGGTGTTCATCTGTATCCTTTGTCATATCCTTTATTATATAATAAGCTGGTAAACCTAAGTATTTCCTTGAGTTCTATGAGCTGTTCTAGCAAATGAATCCAAGGGTGGGGAGTCCTGGGAACCTCTAGCTTGTAGCCAAGTCGGACAGAAGTTGTGGGTAACTTGGGAACCCACTCCTTGTGATTGGATCTGAGATGGGGGGAGTCTTGGGGGACTGAGCTCTTAACCTGTGGGGTCTGCACTAACTCTGGTTAGTGGCAGGTTTGAACTGAATTATAGGACACCTAGATGGTGTCGCGGAGAATTACTTGATGTGGGGAAAAACCCTATACATGTGGTGTCAGAAACGTTGTGAGCATGGTAGTGGTGTGAGAGTAAGGGAGACACAGGAGTGTGCTCTTCCTGTGTCCATGTGAATGTCTGGAAAGACGGTTGCCACTGCAAAGTCTCACCTGCATGTGTATATTCGAGAACTGGCAACAGCAATCTAACTGGCTTACAAATAAATACAACTCGCGGCACTGCTTTATGTCTGCTTGAAGAATAGGTTTGAGTTTCTATTGAGGTGTGCATTTTATTGTAACTGCTATTGTTTTTTTCTTGTTACAAATGCACCTTATGATAATTATATAAAATATAGAAAACATGGACAAACAAAAAGAAAAAAAGGAAATAGCGCACAGTCTCATCACTTTTTGGTGTATTTCCTTTCAGTCTTTTTTCTATGACATGCTTGAGTTTATGACTAGTGGTTTTCCTTGGAGGAACAGTGTACGTGCTGATTAGCTTGGAAATTTCTGTGTTCAGCCTGCTCTGTGTCATCCGCCCCTTTGTTACTTTTCTCAGGAGGGATAGCTACTCCCAGCCTATACCTGCTTTACAGTAAAACAGGTGGGTGTTTATTTTCTCACTTTTGCACACACAAAGATAACCATGATGTATTGCCCTTTGCTTAATCTCTTCTCATTTCCATTATAGAACGTTTGGGGATATATAATTCCGTGTACAAAGGATCATAAAATACCAGGTACAGTGTATAAATAGAGTTGCCACTTACTTCTTTATCTGTGATCCTAAATCAAACGCTGCTTTACTGCAGTGTAAATGCAGCTCTGATACAGGTGGGCTCCCCTTAAAATATAGAAGTGAAGGGAGCCCCCTTGTTAGAAACATTTGATTCACAAGTGCTCAATAATTACAAAATGCTCTTCTTTCTGCTAGATTTGGGGGCCTCTTGGAGGGCCAGGCTTCATGGTTCTAGTATCTCTTGCGTCAGGGGTTTGTCCCCTGTGTTTCCACCCTCTCCCTTCTTCCCAGCTCCTATGTAGCCTGTGAAATATACCAGCCTTCAAAATATGCCTCCTTCGTCCACCCACCGCCCAAACCACGTGGATCCTGCAGGATCTCTTCCCACGTTCTCCTCCATCCCTCTCTCCAGCCCTTCCCGTCCAAACCAACCGTCATCCTCAATCTCTACTATTTCTGTTCATGTGACCCCATGGCCTTTTCCGGTGCTGACCTATGTGGACTTCACTGCGTTTGGCACCGTCCCTCAGTTCCTCCTTCATTAATGCCTCACCTCACCTGATTCCATGACCCTGGGCTCTGCCAGCACCTTCTTATCCCTCTCAGGGCTCCTTTCCTGCCCCTTCCTCACTGCTCCTCCTCCCCCTCCCAGGTCTGGCATGATCACACCCTGTGTTCTGTCCTTGGCTGCTATCCTTCTCACCCCACACCCTGTCCCAGGGGCACCCATCCTCTGGCGCGGTTTGAACTCCCACATCTTTGCTGATGAAGCCCAAATCCACATCTCTGGCCCATGTCTCTCCCGAAAGCTCAGCCCGGGGTGCCTTGAATGGGATGTTGGAGGTCTTTGCCTGGCTGCTGTCCACACACACCTCAAATGCAGTGTGACGACATCTAGGCTCTGCATCTTTGCCCCACAGACATCCTCCCCTGTGCTCTCTATCCCAACACCCACCCACCCACTCAGCCCTCTGACCCCACCATTTCCAAAAATCCTGTGGATTTTACATCACAAACATTTTTTACATTCTTTTCCCTCTTTCCTAGTCCCACCACTATTTTCCTAGTTCCGACCTTCGTCATTTTTCACCTGGGCCAGAGTAATAGCTGCCTAACTATATGGCAGGCAGTTCACTCATGATGGGTCTGTCTTAGTGTGTCAGCTCAGCTGATGGTGTATTGACTATCCAACTGAGAGGAAAGGAGTGTCATGGCCTGACACCTAAGCTGTTGAAATCTGGAGGCGCAAGTAGAGGAGACCCAGGAGGGAGCGGATTTTTGGTTTGGTTTGGTTTTGGCGGTGGATGTACTAGTTTCCTATTGCAGCTTGAACAAATTACCATAAATTTGGTAGCTTAAAACAACACAGATTTATTCTCTTGCTATTCTGAAGGCTGTAGGGGAGAATCTTTTCCTTGCCTTTTCCAGCTTCTAGAGGCCACCTGCATTTCTTGGCTCTTAGCCTCTTCCTCTGCCTTCAAAGCCAGCAGTGTAGCACTTTGAATTTCTCTCTGACCATGACCCTCCTGTCTTTTATTTTATAAGGACCCTTGTGATTACATTGGGCCCATCTGCCCAGATTATTCAGGATTCTCTCTCCCATCTCAAGATCCTAATTTAATCACGTCTACAAAGTCCCTTTGCCAGGTAAAGTTGCATATTCACAGGTTCTAGAAATTGGGGTGTGGATATCTTTGGGGGACCGTTATTCAGTTTATAACAGGGAGCAAGGGATGAGGGGATACTAATATCAAGAGGTTCTTTTATCCATATGAAGTTTGCAACGTCTGCTAGACATTCGAGTGGAGATGTTAAAAGGCAATTGGATATAAGCCAGGAATTCAGGCTGGAAAAAAACAGTTGGGGATAAAAGAATATAAATTGGGGCTAGATTGAGTCACCTAAAGAGAGAAGATGTGGAAGAAAAGCAGGTCAAAGAGGAAGCCCTTGGATCCTCAGTGTGCCGAGGGTGGAAGGAGGAAGAGGACGCCACAAAAAGGAGGAGCAGGAGCAGCTGGTGAGATGGGAAGGAAATTGGGACCTAAGACAGTGTTGCAAGGAGGAAGGAGAGAAGTGGTCCTTGGATTTGGCAAGGGGGATAATTGGTGACCTTGATACCTTATTAGTGGAGACAGTAGTCCCCTGCAGCAGGTGGGGAGAGAAGGAAGGGTAAGGAGGTAGACACAGCAGATCGAGACATCTCCTGGGGGAGAGATGCTGGGAATGGAGCGGGAGCTAGAAGTGGAGACAGGGAGCATTTTGATTCGGAGATGGATGTTATTAAGGCATATATATGTGATGGGAAGGACCCATTACCTGGAGTTTTTTCTACTAACCTCCCATTTCTGTTCCTCTTCTCTCCTCCCCCCTAAAATTTTTAAGTTCCTGAAAAAACATCACTGTTATGAAAATGCTGGGAGAAGGAGGTCAAATGTTCCAACACAGAGAAGAGCAGATATGGTAAATAACTCTCTAGCCAACTCTCCATAACCTCAGTTCAGTGGAGGAGAATGCACGCTTCTAGCAAACGTCAGCCTCTAGTAGACTGAAGAAATAGGTCTTTAAACAAAAGCTATTAAAGTGTAAGAATATACAGATTTACTGCATGTGGCAGGCAAAAGTCAGAAGACGACTCACAGAAGGATGTTGCCATCCTCAGAACAATGCACCAAAGAATCTCTTTCAAATTGATGTCTTACGTTCCTAGCGCAGTGTTTTTGGTTGCTAAAATTTAACTTATAACCTTTGAAAATGCAGTCTTTTGCAACTTACTTAGGACATCTCCTTAGATTTTATATGTATGTCCTTCTTCAACATAAAAGTAAAGGAGGGGCCAGCCCGGTGGCATAGTGGTTAAGTTCATGTGCTCTGCTTTGGCGGCCTGGGGTTTGTGGGTTCAGATCCCGGGTGCAGACCTACCATCACTTGTCAAGCCATGCTGTGGTGGCATGCCACATAAAGTAGAGGAAGATTGGCACAAATGTTAGCTCAGCGACAATCTTCCTCAAGCAAAAAAGAGGAAGATTGGCACAAATGTTATCTCAGCGACAATCTTCCTCAAGCAAAAAAGAGGAAGATTGGCAACAGATGTTAGTTCAGGGCGAATCTTCCTCACCAAAAAAAAAAAAAAATGTGAAGAAAAAAGTCTAAAGGATGAGTGCAATATTTAATTAAATAAAATTTTAAAATTTATAGTTATTAAAAAATAAAAATCAAGGACAAAGAGCAATGATACACTGGAGAAAGTATTGACAGCATAAATATAGTCAGTATATAAACAGCTTTTACAAATCAAGAAGCAAAAGACATTCACACTAAAATAAAAGTTGGCTTAAGACAATTACAAAGAAAGTACAAATGACTAATGAATAGATGGGAAAATACTCAAATTGATTTACACTGAAATGCATATTCAAATGAGGGAGTATTTTTCATTTATTAGATTGGCAAAGATTAAAAAGACTACTGTTCAGTGCTGATGAGGTTTCAGAAAAGTAAGTAGGCTCTGACGCAGCTTGGGGCAGTGGAAATTTATGCACCTTTGGTAGAGCAGTTTGGCAATAAATATTAAGACTATTAGCCGTATTTATACCCTTTGACTCAGCAATTTCACATCAGGGACTTATTCTAAGAAAAGTAGCTAATGTATGCCAAGTTATATGCAAAAGTATATTCATCGCAATGTGGTTATGATAATCACTGAAGATATATTTATTGAACATCAGCTAAGAGCCAGGAGCAGTATTGGGTGCAGAGGACCCAAGACGGGGGAGGAGTGGGTTTTTTTCTAGGCAAAAAGGAGAATCACAGACAGGTACTGGATTTTCTTTCCTTGTGGGCCCATTGATTTTTTATCGCCTCTAACCACTTTTGTATGCACTGCCAATTACACTTTTGATCTTAAAAATATTCTATAAAATCTCATTCCACATAATCACTACATTTACAAATAGATTTATTATGTACTTGCAAAGGAAACAGCCTTTTTCATTTAAAGAACAGAGGCGGCTTGGACCCAGCAGAATCAATGGTGCACAGTTGGGAGGCCTGGCCTGTCCTTGCTGTAGATCATGATTTATGGGCAGAAAAATTAATATAGAGTCCGCCCATCCTCCTCATAATCAGAATTTGGAAGGACACATATGTGTAACTAAGAATTTCATTTAGTGCGAAATGGTCCCGCGTTTCTAGTGTAAATATGCCCTACCCAACGTGATTTCTAATTATCTGGTTTCATTCTGCTATGAAATAGACTTACGAGTAGGATGTTTTCCATTTAAGTATTTCTAAAAAACATGTGTTTAAAAAATATGACTAAACCTTCTTAGGGTTTTATAAAAATTAAATCCTTCTATCTGAGCCCAACAAGATTGCACATTGGAAGTTACTTTTTGAAAATCTGTTTCGCTTCTGTGCCTTCAGCAGCCTCTTCTTGGGCCTGAAGGAGATGATCTCTTAGAATATGCATTTAATAGAAGCTGGATGGAGGAGTAATATATCAAACCCCTCACAGTCTAAGTGTTAAGCTTTTATTAACACCAGCTATTTGCTGGCATATCGGTGCATTCTTAAGCCTTGGTGAACTTTTGGTAAGTGTTGATTTGCCTTTGGCAACAGGACTTGGTTTTCATTCGAGAACCTGGGCAGTGTTGGGCATGCAGGTTCCCCAGTGGTCACTTGGCGGGCTGTCCTATTAGGCAACCTTCCCTTGTGTTTCCTGTAGGGACCGGGAGAATCTGGAGTGCTCCTTGGCCCTCTCTCCCTCCCCTGGCTCGTGGAAGTTCCTCTGCATCCAGACCACAGGCCTGACTCAGGGATGTCATCGCAGGAAGGCGCTCACCCACACCTCCACCCCAGGGACCTCAAAGCTTTGGAGAAGTGTGAAGGGTGGGGCTCCATGGGGGCTGCCGGACCTCTGCCCAGGACTCTCTTCCTTCTGGCCCTCCTCCCTGCTTCCTGCTCTCTTTCAGCCTCACAAAAGTATTGTCATTTTTGTTTTTCTGCCCTTTTGTTTCCTTGGCCTCATGAGGTTATCAAGAGGATTGTTCAATGGGGTCCCTGGGAAGGAAGAGCAAGACGGGCTAAGAGGGGTGATGAGAGACTCTCTCCAGACAAATCACGTTTGCCAAGAGATAGCCGCCATTGTGAAACAAGGCTTCTGAAGCTTGAACATGCCTACAGATCATTGGGCATATTGTTGAAGTGCAGATTCTGAATCAGTAGGGCTCGGTCAGGGCATGAGAATTTGTGTTTCTGACAAACTCCCAGGTGCTGTAGGCTGCTGGCCCATGCTTTGAGTAGCAAGGGTGCTTTACTCGAAAATCAATGAGAGAATCCATGTAAAAGACTGAGCCAGGGGCCTGGTAGGTAGTAAGTACTTGAAGATGATGGTGAAGAAGATAATGGTGGTGGCGGTGATGATGAAGATATGATGGTGATGGCGAAGGTGGTAGTCATGGTGATGACGATGGTAGGATAAGGAGTTATTTTCGGGGGGCAAGCGTCAAGGAGACGAGAGAACAGGGATCAGTTCACCTTGGCTGGTAAAGGATATGTTCATATCTCACTCACGAATTTAGTGCAGTTTGCAAACCAGCCCTAGTTCTTTAGACCATCATTCTAGAGGCAGAAACTGAGTCAGTCTTTGTTATCCCAGTGTCCTGGCACCTGCCAAAAGTGCCTGGCATATAGCAATCCCTCAATAAGTGCTGACGACGGTGTTCCTTTCCTAAGTACTTTCTACATGCAAACATTCCACGTGCGTTTTTCTCATTTTACCTTCACAACAAATTTGGCGCGGTGCAAAGGGGTTGTCGTTATTAATGCCATTTTACGGATGCAGAAACTAAGGTTTGCCCAAGGTCGCTCAGCAGGTTGAGGCAAGGCCGGAATTCACACTCAGGTCCGTCAGAGTCCACAGCCCAAATCCTTGACCTCACACGCTCCTGGTCCTCCTGTGGTGACGTAAGGGTTCTGGGGCGGAGCCGCCACCGTGTGTGTGTGTGTGTGTGTGTGTGTGTGTGTGTGTGTGTCTGTGTGTGTGTCTGTGTGTGTGTCTGTGTGTGTCTGTGTCCTTGTCCTTGCTCCAGGCATCCTCAAACCCTTCACCCATGCAGTCAGCAGGCAGGAAGACGGCAGGGCTGCCCCCTCCTCTCCAACAGAAGTCCCCCAGCAAGCGTGCAGAGTGCTCATCAGCCACATCCACATATCCCCTCGTCCTCCCCCACTCCTGCTCCTGTCCTTGAACTCAGCCATCCTCTCACATGGTTCTGATTCCGTCTTGGAGAGATGTGTTCAGGCAGACATCCAGGGGCTGCAATAACAGTATTGGGCTCCCGGGAATCATGCAGAGCTCATTGTTGTCCAGCCATCATCTCTAACCCTTCTGTGTGTGTGCTCAGAACGTGAGCCCGGCTTGCGCATGCTGTCTGTGCCAGGCGCCCCGGGTCTGCAGCTGGTCCCCGACCAGATGCCTGTCTTTGCTGCCCTCCGACAGGGATTGGGCTGAACCCCACATGCCCCTTTCATGTTTTAGGGGGAACTTTGCTCTGTACCCTCATTTCTGTTAAAGTTATGAAAAGCTTCAACTTTGTTCCATTTGGGAGGTAGGCTGGAATTTCTGTGCAGTGGGCTCTTACAGCCTGTTGTAAGGTCATTGTAACTGTTGCTTTGGGACCCTGGGAATTCCTAGATGCAACTCCAGAGAGCTCAGAGGGGAGTGGTGTTCCCAGCCACATTGCCATGAACTGTGGGTCATACTGAAGTCTCTTGCTCCTTTTGGTCGTGAAAGCTGAAAATGGTATATACTGAAATCCCAGCTGATTATCAGCAGACAAGACCAGCCCGCCTTGTGAAGGGCGCTCTTCCACTCTCGTGTTGTGTCCTGAATGCATGCTCGTTTTCCAGTCCCACGTGTTAAACATGCATGCTTCTCCCCAGCTATTCAGAGAAGTCTGGCTCCCAGCTGAAAAGTAACAGGCAAACAATTTTCCAAATGATCAGGCAAGATGGTACAAGGATCAAGGAAGTTCTTGTCCTGACCTCAAACCAATTTGCTGTGTGATCTTTCACAGGCTTCTTCACCTCTCTGGCCGTGCTTTCTCACTTATAAAATGAGGCCACTTCACCAGAAAACTGCAGAGATCATTCAGCTTTGAAACTCTGTGACTGCCAGGGTGTGACATATTTTTAAATAATTCCTTTCTCATTATTTCACCTCCGCCTCCTTGCTTGGTAATCTCAGGATGCGACATACGACGTATAAATAATTCTTTAACCAATGCAACCAGCTCTCGTCCCCCTTTCCAGGGGGCTTGAGCCAGTATGTGTAAGATGCAAATGGCTGGGAGCGTTCTTCATCCCCAGAGAAGCATTCTCGCCTCAGCCACTAGGACAACCTATGTGAGAGCAGCTGGACCAGTGCAATCAGCTGTTCCCTCTCTCTCTCCTGGGGGTGCTTCCTTTGTAAAGAGCTGCTTCTCACTCTCAAACCTGACTCACAGGTGGCAGGAGCTGTGTCTGTGCCTGACAAACAGAAACCGTCCGTGTCCAGAAGGAAGTTGGCCCAGGCTGGCCCAGCTTTAGCGCTTCCTTCATGCCCAGCCCCCCCGAGAGCTGTTGCCTTATCTCCTGCTGCAGCAGCCTGCCTTGGGACCCTCCAAGCAATAGCTGGCCAGGGGCTGACGGAATGCCTCCAGAAGCTCCCCCTCCCCCAGCTTGGTAGGCCAGCCCCATCCCTGCCCTGTGACCCTTCCTGCCCACTTCCACATGAGCTGTGTGGGTGATTGGCATTGTGATGATGGCACTGGGGTGTCTGGAGCCGAGGTAGATGCATAGGAGCTCTGGAGGTGACGTGTTGTAATCCAGCCCAAGTGATGGGCCAGAGACTGAGGTATGAGAAGACACTGCTAGAATCTTCCATTGTGCCAGGGCTGGGTACCGTGTCCTGGACCCTCCCTCAGAGCTAGGAGAACCACCTAGCATCTGTCGTCACTTGTTCCTCTCTCTCCTGCCTGGGCCACTTCTCAGGCCCTGCCCTGAAGTGCTGCACATTATGGGGGAGCCTAAGGAGACCTGCTTCTCCAGAAAGGCCCCACTGAATAGGGCCAAGTCCAGAAGCTGCATGTTCCCAGCTCCAGAAATGCAAGATGGAGGCCGGTGAAAAGAGGTGTCTGCATGTTGGAGACATGTCCCTGTGGGCCTTTTCTCCTTCCTGGGGCTCTCCTCAACGTCACAGCCCCAGCCTGGAGCTGCAAGGGGCTGTGACAGGATGGATGACGGAAGAATAAACGTGGGGTGGCTCCAGCCCTGGGGGGGATGGGGAGAATGAGAGAGGGAGACCCCAGTCAGACCCTCTTGTGAGGCTGCCCTGAAGCAGGTGGGCCTCACTGGCTCCATGTCAGACCTCTCCGTGTGTGGCACTGACTGTGGTCGGTGACACTGGGCCCACCCGGAGACCTGCCTGGAAGCGGCATGCCGCCCTCAGCACCCCAGGTCTGGCTGTCCAGGGTTTCTTAGCTGGGGTGGGTCATGCGTTCCACTCTGAGGGCACAATGCTGAGTTCACATCCGGGCCCCATCTCTTACGGGACTGCCCAGCCCCAGATGGGATGCTGTGAGGGTCTAGGAGGTAGTACTGTCAGCGCTGGGCCTGCTACGGCACACAGGCACAGGCTCCCTGATTGTCATCACCACCCCAAAGCAGCCAGTTCACCGCATGGCTCCCTCTCCCTCCAGCATCAGGTGCTTGCGTCCAGGCTGAGTCATCCTGACCCAAGGCCGTGGGGAACTTCCTCTGAGGCCGCACTGCTCCTGCTGGGCCTCTCTGTGCTGGGTCTCCAACACGGGAAGTGGTGAAGGAGGGTGCCCGGGGCTGCCCTTCTGTGCGTGGAGCTTCACGGGGCTGGGGCTGCTGGCGAAGTTCTCCTCACCTCGCTTGCCTTTATGCTTCTTCCTCAAATTTGAGTTGCAGCCTTTTAAAAATTTTATATAGAAACTTAATAGGTTCTCAACTCATTCATTCAAGGACATTTGAAATGGAAGGTGGTTCTTCGTTTTATTGCATGTGGTGCGTGTGGCGAAGACAGACAACAGAGTGATTTGCGTGGAGAAATAACAGCCATCCCCAATTAGTGTTCATATTCTCGGTACTTACCACCTTGACTGACCGGAGAGGGCAAGGACTGTGACGGGCAGAAGCTGAAATGTGAGAGAGACTGCTTTGAAATCAAATTTGAAATCAAGTGCTCTGCCTGAGCATTATACTTTAGGCTTGTTAAGAAAGCAAGACCTACTAGCTTCCATTGCACAAGGTTATTTAGAACTGTGCTTGTTATGAGCAACATACCTCCTCCCAAATTGTATCCTCTCTAAATGGAAGGACTTGTGAAAACTTATAAACCGTAAATTGATAGGAAAAATGACAGAGGCAAAGATGAAGAATATTTTGTATTTGAGTAAAGCATTTGCAGTAGATTTGGCAGAGCTGTGCCTTCTGAATCTCCAGGGAATGGAGGAACAGTGAGTAACTATGATGAGGCAGCTGACAGAGGCTTTTTTCCTTGGCCCTGTGTGAAACGAGGGAAAATTTCCTATGGCAAGTCTAATTTCCCAAGAAATTGGAGTATGTGTTGCATAAAGGCTGAGGTCTCTAAGGAGAGTCAGAAAGCAACTTGTGATAGGAGAGTACACGAAGACAAGAGGACTGCATCCTTTTTATCTACTGCCTCTGACACTATGAAAGGGTGAAGGTGCAGATTCCCAATGACCTCTGCTATCAGTGACCATTCCTGAAAATTGAAGTCACTGCCGTGACGCCCATCTTCTTTATGGTGAGCAAACAACCCAGAAATGCAGGAGGAAGCCCCACAGTGGAAGCTTTAGGTAAGTGCTTAGATCAGCATGCTGTCAGATGCACCAAAGGACCTTTGGTGAGTCCGTGGGACACCAGGCCAGTTGTGTGGCTACTGGGATCCTGGGAACAGCACTTTGCAAGAAGAGACATCATAAGCCTGTACGCTGAGCACATACTGTGAGTCAGGGCTGTATCAGCTCTTTCTCCCTCAACCTGATGAGAGAAGCGCTAGCCTTGTCCGGTTTTCAGATGAGGAAGCTGACTCACAGAGAGGATAAGGGATTCGCCCAAGGACACACAGCTAGAACTGGGGCCACACCCTAGGAACCTGCCAATTCAATTTCCTGTAAGACTTCAGAGGCCAATTACCCTGAACACGACGCTTTTTTACAAGTAAGAATGCTGTGTTGCAGAGATTTTCAAACCTGGAAAACTCTCTGCAAGCAAAAGCTTTCTGCAGAAACCCAGAATATGCAATCAGTAATCCTGGGGGCTGGGTGCCTGTGAGCTGTCCCTCTAATTGAGTGCCAGCCCCCTTCTTTAGAGGATAACAGTGCCCACGATTCCATGTAAGGCGTATGTTTCCATGTGCCAGCTAGCCAGCATCACCGCTCAAAAGAGGCTACGTTCAGCTGCTGAGGACCTCAGGAGACAGCCCTCTGGAGAGAGGGACTTCCAATGGACAGTGGGGCCACCCACTGGGTGGTCCAGGACAAGATGCCCTCTTAAGACCCAGTCTGGCTTTGTGGTTCTGCAGGTCTGTGTGTGTTCAGTGATTCAGAGGTAAATGTTGGCATCAAGATGAGTCAAGATGCTGCTGTTTATCACTTTTGATTTGTGACAGCTTGGGTAACTGGGCGTCTCTTTAACATAATAGAGTTTCATAGCGCCCAGCTCAGCTCACTTACTCTCTGGGGAGAATGAGGGAGATCTAATCTCCTGGGCAAAAGGGGAGTTGCAGGTCCCCGAATTTCACACCTGCCTCCCATTCTCCTGTGACAGATTGCGGACCTCTCTCCTCTCCCTGTTGGATGTGAACGATGAGCAGCAACTTGCCGGCCAAATTCCTTTTCCTTAAGTGAGAGAGAAAAGACAGATGGCGAAGAGTTTATTTTAGGTATTTTAACCTTGTCCACATGTTATAACATTATAAAAAGAGTGGAAACTGGCGGATATTAAAATCACCCATAATCCAATAACTTAAGCATAATAATTGTTGTTTTATATGTCCCCTTCAGAACTTTTATACATGTATGTGTTACATCATAATGTCAACATGACTTGCATCCTTCTCTTTTTTTTTTAATGTACCATATGCATTTTCCACGTTGCTGCCTAATCCTCAAAACCACAGCCTTTAGTCCCTGAGAACTAGTGCATTGAGTGCATTTGCCATGTATTTGAGCTATTCCTCTGTTGCTGGGCATCTGGGTGTGTCTAGTTTTTATAATATTATAAACCACACTGGGAAAAGCATCATTGTTACACAGCCCTGCGGGACTGTGCACTGTTTCCGTGAGACAGAGCGCAGGTAGTATGTGGGGATTGGGCACGAAAGGTTCTGGATGTGTTTTGTCAAATTGCTTTCCATGGGGCTGTGTGAGTGTCCACACGCCCCGAGATGTGGAGAACCTCTCTTTCATTCCATAAAGGGGTGAGATCAGAATGTGTTCTGGAAGCCTCTGGGCCTCAGTGACCTGCTGGAGATGAATGATCAGAGCGGCTGCTTTCCCTGCCTGAGGCACTGATCACAGTGAGCTGAGAAGGCTCACCCAGGAACCAGCAGGAGCCCCCGGGGCACGGGCCTGAAGCTGCTGGGCGTGGATGCTGCATCCCAGACTTGCATCAGGGAAGGAGCAGCTCCCAACCCTTGGCAGTTACGTGCCTCCTTTCTGACTGCTCAGGTTAGGTAAGGCTTTCAAAGCCAATAGTTTTGTAAGTGGAGGAAGGGAAGATATTAGGGTTGCCAGTTTTAGCAAACACAAAAACAGGTGCCCACTTAAACCTGAATTTCAGATAAGGAATAATTTTTTATAAGTATGTCCCAAATAGTGCATGAGACATACTTATGCTAAAACGATTATTCATTGTTTATATGAACTGCAAATTTAACTTGGTGTCCTGTGTTTTATCCGGCAGCCCTATCCGGGCATGACGAACTTGGTGTCCTCATTCAGGGTGAGGGCTGCCTGGCCTTGGACTAGTTTTGTGTTTCCAACTGCTGTTCCCTCAGCTGGACAAAAGACACTGTATTCACACTCACCTTCAGAGAGTGTTGTAAAGTGGTCGGTGCTAGCAAGTACTCAATAAATTTACAACTGCTGTTGCTATCACGAGAAGGAGAGCCCAGTTCTTTAGAATTAACTGAACTCCAGTCGTGTCTCCAGTAGCTATGCGGAGATACAGTCTGTTTCCCCCGAAGGGCTGATTGACTCTGTGGGCGTGCCCCATCCCCCAAGGAGATCTGTTGGCGTCCTCCTGCGTTGTCTTGGTTTCTGCTAAGGTTCGGTGACTTCCCACATGGTATGGTAAGGTGCTATTTATTACTGAATTCCAGAATTATCCAGCTCCTGGCTCTCCATTTGTTCCCCTAATTTCTAAATCCCAGTGGCCTAGTTCTGATAAATATGGTCCAGGTCAATTCCTGTTGAGTATCCAATTCAATGCAAAACCCCTGCTTCCTATTTTCCTTACAAACTGACAATTATTTGTCAATTACCTAGAGTTGCCTGATAATCACAACAAGAGAGTCTATCAAAAAAAACTTGTTTTAAAAATAGGTGGAGGGGCTGGCCCAGTGGCTCAGAGGTTAAGTTTGCACGTTCTGCTTTTGCAGCCCAAGGTTCCCCAGTTCAGATCCTGGATGCAGATCTAGGCACTGCTTATCAAGCCATGCTGTGGCAGGCGTCCCACATATAAAGTAGAGGAAGATGGGCACGGATGTTAGCTCAGGGCCAGTCTTCCTCAGCACAAAGAGGAGGATTGGTGGCAGATGTTTGCTCATGGCTAATCTTGTCAAAAAAAAAAAAAAAAGGTGGAGTTGGGGCTGGGCTTGTGGTATAGTGGTTAAGTTCTTGCACTCAGCTTCAGCAGCCTAGAGTTCATAGGTTCAGATCCTGGGCACAGACCTACACACTGCTCATCTAGCCATGCTGTGGCAGTGTCCCACATACAAAATAGAGGAAGATTGGCACGGATGTTAGCTCAGCAGCAATCTTCCTCAAGTGAAAAGAGAAAGACTGGCAACAGATGTCAGTGCAGGGTCAATCTTCCTCACCGAAAAAAGAATAAATAAATAAATAAAATGCTGATCTTAAAAAAATTTTTTTTAACAATAAAATAAAAATAGGTGGAGTTAATGAATGTACCAAACCTGCTAAATTAATGGTTTAATTGGATCACCAAAATTTACTGATTGTCTCACGGAATCTAAACCTACATGAGAAGAGACACCTTCTAGACACAGCAGTGTGTCTATTTCAGTCATAAGCTATTATATTTGGCTAAGGTCACTTAACTGTAAGGATTTTCACTAGACTCCTCTGAATTGTTAAAATGTAGTATTGTAGTAACACTTACGACTGGATTTATGGACATTCCTTTTCTCCATAAAACATGGACATTATGTAGCTCTGCCTATCTTTAAAAAAAAAAAAGGAAGGAAGGAAAACACATATCGGTGTTTATGTTGCACAGAACTAAAGAGATGAATATACGTCCAGATTAGCAAAGGTTCCCATGGGGAGGAAAGGTGTGGGTGATGTGACTGCCATAGTGATGGTTCGGTCTGAGCAGGGTCTCCCCCAAAGAAGTCACCAGGACAGGCACACAGGGCATCAAGGCCAGCTGCAGCGGGCCCTGATCTCACCAGCACAGCATCGTTGCGGCCTGGCATCTGGAGGAATAAATCATTTGGAGTCTTGTGGCAATGGCTTTGCTTTTGTTTTTCTTCTTTTTCATTTAAAGGCAGCCCCACATAGGTTGAACCATGTGGTCGTACAATTGTGGAGGAAAGTGCATGGGTTCTGGAGTTTTCCATACCTGGTTACCACATCCTCGCCCTGTTGCTTACTACCTACAACCTCTGCACCTCATTTTCCTCACCTGTAAATGTGGGATCACATTTCCTTGCAGGATTGGAAGGACTGAGTATAATGACTATAAAGCATCGGGCACAAAGCCAGCCATGGGCAGGTGTGCAATTGACTGGAAGCACTGATATCAGTGTTTATTGCAAATATCTACTCACTTTCACTCAAACTTCTCTACAGATGCTAATTTGGCAGATGCCATTCTCATCCTAATGACACATAAGAAATGGGACAGACCAGTACATTCTCCCTGAGAAGGGTTTGTTTCTGGGGGTGGCTTTTGTATTCAACCAAACATTGACAGAGGAAAAACCAAGCCAATACAGGTCCAGTGCTGTGGGCTGAAGGAGCGAGGGCTCCAGCGAGGCACCCACTGGCGAGGGGGCCTTCATGCCCCTTCTGTAGGACCTGTTCCTGGACTCCTTCACAGAGCCTGAGAGCTTTGTGTCTGTGCTGTTTCTTCTAACAGACCTGAAACACCAAGATCCACAGTGTATCTCTTATTGACTGGGAGTCTGCCCCTAGGAGAGCCAATCTTTGGGGTTAGTTCGAAGCCCAGCTCTTCTGTTTACTAGCTGTGTGACCTTGAGCCAGCCTCTGTTTTCCTGTCTGTAAAATGGGATAATAATACCTGTCTCAGTGGGAAGATGCAGAATTAGGCAGATGACATCGTTAAGGCGACTATATGTCCAGGTTTGTTGGGACGGTCAAGTTTATGTCTATTATGAGGGCATGTTTACTAATAGTGTCCCTTTTCACTCTCAGAGGTGTCCCAATTTGGATGACGGCCACCCTGAATACACAGATATCCAGCAATTGTATTCGGTTCGGTTGTTGATAGTGACGGATGATCATAATCACAATAATGTCGCGGTTACTGTTAGCAGCTCAGTAGAACTGAATTACATAAAATGAAAACAAAAATCCTCTTTTATATTATGCTTCCATGCAATTAAAAACTTCTCATTTTTCTTATTAGACAATATCATAATTTATATGGATCAAAAAATGTGCCCAATACATAATCTTTTACTATTTTCCTATGATAGCTTCATAGATTTCGGTATTTGTTTTTCTTCCTGTAGGAACCTGTGAGACTGGTTATTTTTTTCTTAGTAACCGTTGCTCTCTTCTGGATAAAGTTTAGTACATCTTTTTAAAGATCACATGTATTTAAGATATTCATTAAGTAGCTAAAGTTTAGCCTTTTATAGCCATTATTATAAATAAGTCATTCATCTTATTCAGTCTTCTCCGTTGTAAAGATATTTTTACTTACTGTCATTATTTTATTAAGCTCCTCTAACATATCAGGGTTTGTTTGCTAACACTGCTGAGTCTTGAGGTCAGAGACTGAAAGTTGAGCACCAAGAGAACAGAGAAAAACAGAAAAACCTTCTCCTTAATTGTCATGTGGAATTTCAGGTAAAACCACAGTATATGGGAAGTTATGGGGAAGAGGCACCGAGGACTGAAGATTCAGGCTGTGCATGTAGATGAGGACTAGATCCCCTTTGGGGACATTTCAAGGATCATCTTTCAAAATCTGGAATTCTCTCTTTGGCCCAAGGCAGTGTCCTCTGGCCCCCTGCCAGGGTCACCCAGCGACATGGCTGAGTTCCAGGAAGGACGGGAGGCTGCCTCCCTGACCTGCTCAGCCCTCGGGTTTTTTGATATATGGTCAACATTCCGAATGGTCGAAACCAAAGGCATCGTTAATAAAAGACGAGTCTGAAGTAACATTTGAAGCGGTGTGATACATTTCACATTACAGTAGAAAGAGAAGATTTATCATCGTGGAGGATAAGCCCTTTTCCTGGAGTTACTCAGGCCTAACAGTTTCTTGAGGCTGAAACAAAAGGTCTGTCACAAGCTGTGATTTATGTAGAAAGCTCTGATGGAACACATCTTGTTAAAGGCGAAATGGAGAGCTTTCGAGTTAGGTCACAGTTGGGAAACAAATGGCTCGGCCTCAACAGGCCGACTGGTGCTTGCATAGAGTCTGTTTTTTAATCTTTATGGGAATTCTTTTACCTTCGGAGTGGGCTTTACTGTTGTAGGCAAGGCCATAGCTTGTCCTCTTTGGGCAGAGCCAAGCTTTCTCTCCCCAGTCCCCATCCCACCTTTTTGCACAGAGTAGCCATTTGAATCCTGGTGGGATGGGGGAAGCCTTGGAGTCCTTGCAGGACAAATTAAGACAAGTCTGTACAGGATGCATCGGTACGTGATTTGAGAAATTTCACTATCTTCTCTCTAATCACGCAAACCATTTTAAAAGAAGCAAACCGTAAACAAATATTTTAACACCAAACAGCAAAGCAAGCACGAAAAAAGGGAAAACAAGGGCTGAAATCAAGTGACCTGGGAGAGCGGATACTGTGGCCTCCTTCGGGTAGGGTCACATCTGAGGCAGTAACGCAGATGTCCTGATGGAATGTCAGCAAGAGGACTTCAGCCAGAAAACCAGGGCAGCTCGTGAGCTCTCACTAGTCAAAATATTGATGTGTTCATGGATACTGTGACCCTTGGCTAACACACCTGACTTTTTGTACTGTTTACACAAGCACTTAAAACTGTGGTTGTGCTGGGGGTGACCAGTAGATAATTTGCTTTCACTAGCACAGACTCTGCTTGTGAAAAATGGTCTCTTTTTCTTTGTGGGCTTGAGTTTCACATTGGAGCTGAGTCCTTGTCATCTTCCCTTTGAGTCCTGTCCCCGCCTGGGGCAGCACAGTGCTTCTGATGGGCGTGCCTTCTCTCTTGGTCGCTCCCGAGTTTACTGAGCATGTGTCAGCTGTTCCCAAAGCCCCGGTCCTTAGTCAACCCACTCTCCGCAGTCATTCCCACGTAGTCCCCAGAATCTAAGCGCCACAGTCAATTGCTTCGTTACGTGCTACGATTTCAGTGGCCCTGAGCTGAACTGCCCACTGCTCGAGGGGAAGGCCCTGTCCTGTGATTTTTCCACGTATTTAACACAGATTTAAACACAGAGTTGATGGAAGGAGAAGGAGGGGGCAGCTGGAGCCAGGGAAAGAGATATGCAACATGGGATTCTCCCTGAGCCAGAGCTAGCACCGCTCCCATTACCCTCCAGCCAGCAGTGTTGTGGGTAGTGTCATCCCTGTGTCCCCCTGGGGAGGCTGAGGATCAGAAAGGGGAAGGCACTCACTGGAGTTGGACAGCCCAAACTGCTGGTAGTAGGGTGACATTTGGATGCAGGTGGCCTGGAACCATAGCTGAGTGCCACACAGCCCTGCACTGAAGGCATGGGTCGGGGTGGTAAACTCAGGGTCCAGGGGAGGCTGGCCTGAGCTGGCCTGTTTCGGAAGGGCAGGACACGTCGGGCTGGACAGACAGACGGTGTGGTCAGACAAGCTAGAGGACCTCCAAGTTCAGGCCCAGGAGTTTGGACCAGGTGCATGTGAGAGGGGGTGTAGAGAAGGGTTTTGAGCAGGAAAGTAGCCCAGTGAGAGTTCCAGGCCAACTCACACAGCAGGTGAGAGTTGGCAAGATGAGGAAAAGGGATAAGAAGTGGAGGCTGGGGGACCCGCGGAAGAGCAGTGCCTTCATCCATGCAACAGCCACGGAAAGTGGGTTAATGGCCTGTGGCAGGGCTTAGGGTCCCATTGCAGGCAGTTTGCTATTCCAGGACCAAAAATAGTCTATGCATGGCCACCTGCATTCAACCAGGAGTCCAAGGTGAGTCATGAAAATCATTGACATTCGTCCCCAATACATTTGCTCCTGTCAGTGGCCTATTCTTCATTAATAGTGCTTTTGTTTTAAAGTAACAAAAGAAACTCAATCACTACAAAAGGGGGTTGTGAATAAGTGAATCTTCTTATGATTGCCCACCCCCAGACCCTCCAGAACCTCTCAGAGGCAACCACTGTTTCCAGGCCCTCATATACTTTTCCAGAGACAATCCATGTATATATTAACACATCGGGGTACTGTTAGTACTATTGATAATGATGATGGGGAAGAGACTAGCAGCCAATAGTTACATAATGTTGACTGTATGTCAGGCACCATTCTAAGTGCCTTACAAATATTTTCTCATAGGAACCCCCCACAGCATCCCTACATGGTAGGAACTATTACCATCCCCCTATTTTACAGATGAGGAAACAGAGGAGGGAGTGACCTCTTTAAGTGACGCAGCTAATGGAGGGCAGAGCTGGGACGGACCTGCCTGATGCTGGTCCTCCTGCATGTGGCTTCTTGAGTGCACTCACCTGCTGGCAGGCGGGATCAGCTGCCCTCTTCCACCTCATGGTTTTGGTGTCTGTGCAGAATGTCGTGAGTTGGATGAACCCGAATTCATCTAACCAGCTTCTTGCTGATGGGCACTTAGGTTGTTTCCAGTCTTCTGGTTTCACTATATTTTTGAAGTGATTTATTAGGTCAAGTCATAAAACTGGACTTTAGTAGTCACTACATTATTTTCCTAAGAGCGGTAACGAGACCTCTGTGAAGCTGCTTATCACCTTACCTGGAGTTCACCTCAGTTCAGAAGGCTGGTTTTTAAAAGAAGGAAACAGTTTTAATTTGCTTTTGCTATGTCCGTGGAAGGTCAAGGCAACAGATGGTCTCTGCTTTGAGGGGTGAGCCAGCAAGAGCTCCTTTTAGTGTTTTGGCAGGGGAAATTTTAAGAACATTGTTGAAATACCCTCCTGGTGCCTGCTTCCAACTGAATGCTTTTGGCATCCTGGAAGCTTTTCAAAATATGGGTTATCAATCACAACAATAATTAGTTTTAGTCATGTGGAGATTTAATATTAAGAATAAATATTGTTTTATGTCAGTGGGTAATTTAGTCTGTGGTAGAGAAAATGTTTGAGTGTATGCAGTGGGTGGTTTATTTATTTCCATGAGTTGATAAAGTCTAGCATATCATTTCACAAAGTCCTGTTGAAACAAATGCTCCGTCAATTATTGGTTGATTTTTTTTTTCTGCCTGTCTTCCTGACACACTCACTTAAGAATCAGTGATATTCAACAAATTCCCTCTGGCCACTTAATTGGGCCTCATCTCTGAAATGTCCTAGTGTGAAATTAGATAAAGGAAGTGTGTTCTTTTTGAAAAACAAAACATATACACATCACGTTATATACAATCTAAGATTGTACTGTCAAGTAAGAAAAATAACCTATAGCATTTTATTGTTTATAAAATTCTGGTTTATAATACCTTGGCCAGAACACAAATGTTTCCATATTTAGTAGATCTCTGAGCTTAGCCCACCTCTAAAATAATGGATACATTCCTTCTACAAGTATTTATCAAGTGCCTGTTATCTGCTAGACACTGAAGGAAAAAAAATGGTGAGCAAAACGTGAATCTTGTGGAGCTTTGTGGAGTGGGGATAAGATCTGAGGTGTGTTTAAAAAAGATCCCTCCCAAATTTAAAAATGTAGACAAAGAGAACAGATTAGTGGCTACCAGGGGAAAGGTGGGGTGGGGGGTGGGCACAAAGGGTGAGTCGTGCACCTACAACACGAATGACAAACGTTAATGTACAACTGACATTTCACAAGATTGTAACCTATCATTAACTCAGTAAAAAAAAAAAGATCCCTCCCACAGTTCTATGAATGTACTAAAAAAACCATTGAGTGAATTTTATGGTTTGTGAATTATATATTAATAATTCTGTTACTAAAAAAAAAACCCCTGTGGGTGCCTAAGGGCAAATACACAGGCATCTTGGTGGGACTGAGCTCAGAGGTCCAAATGCATCCTTAAGTATTTGTTCATGACCAAAGAGGAAAAGTCCTTTGCCTACTATTGCAATAAAATTGAAAAGAATTGATCTCTCCATAATCAAAGCTGCTCTTTTAATTAAATTCAAAAGAATCCAAATGCTTATGTTTAAGAGAAAACTATATCGGTCACTGAGAAGGACAAAATTAGATTAGCAGACCTAGAGCAAGATCTGGTAGCACATGTGAAACCAGGACAGCACAGCTTTCTTCAAATACACAGAAAGAGAACGGATTCGCCTAAACAAAACAAAACAAAACAAAAGAGGAGAGAAGAGCTGCCACTTAACTCTCCATCCTTAATTTTATTTGCTTTTGGAGATTGTTACCAAAAGATGAACTAATGTTTAATCAAGATAAATATACTTTAGTTTTTCATAAAACTGGGAGATGTGACACAAGGACATTCAGAATATATCTTTTATTCCTCAGTTCAAGATAAAGTTGGCAGAATTTGGTCACTAGGAAAATGGCAGCATCCCGATCATTATTAGAACAAGCGTTTTTTTTTTCACAAGTCTCATAAATGAACCCAAGCTGTGTTGCTTCAATACTGACACCATACTCTGAGAGTGAATTTTCACATCTGTGTGTGGAACTGTTTTTCAAGTCAGTGGATGAGCATGCATAAACAAGGAGAAAATCTCATTTAGAAAATAGGGCTCTATGCCTGATTCTTCATCAACAGGGCAGAGCCAGGCTGTCGAGCTGCAGCGCGGCAGGGGCTGGGAGCGCATGGAACCTAAGCTCCATCTCCTGGGGCGATAATTAAGTGCTAGATAATTCCTTATTCCTTTCCTGTCACCTAAATTCTGCATTCTATCTGGGCTTCACAACTGCTCCAGCCCAAGACTATTGTTTGGTCTGATTTGTTTCAAGTAACAGAAAACCCTACTCGAAATAGCTTATGTACAAAGGGTCTTCATCAGCTCACGCCATCTCCCTTGCTCTGTACTTTCCTTTCTGTGGGATTCATTATTCATCTGCATCTGTCCACAGGAAGCACAGATGGCTATTGGCAGGTCCAGGCTCTCAGGATCTTAGGTTCCCTCTCCCTTGAGAAAATGCGAACTCTCTTTCCCAGTCTCTGTGGCAGTCACTAAAGGAAGAAGAGCTTAAGTGAGGCACCCATCCCTTGAGGACCAATCGCTGAGCCCAGGAGGGTGCGGTACCCTACCTGGCTAACCTGGGGAACATGTCCCGAGTCAGGAACACTTCTAACTCCAAATGACCATCAACCGTTGGCTAGAAGATAAGTCAACCACCCCCCATTTCACCCCATAAGTGGTGGTAGAGAGGGAACAAGATCATAGCAATAGACCCTTCCATTTGTGAAAGGAGCAGGGGAGGAAACACATCTCAGGCAAGTTTGGAGGCAGTTATTTGCTGTCACAGGGATGGGTTCTCTTCACCTAGCCAGTGTGCCTTCTGAGGAATCAGCCCCATCTTCAGTCTCTCCATGGCATCTCCTCTGGCAGCCTTATGTGTGCCCCATGTGGTTGCAAATGGCAGAAGCAGCTTGCGATGCCACAGGCCCTCAACAGGAGAAAAGAGAGGAAGTTCCTTACATTACACTGGCCTGAATAAGACCAAGACCCACCGTTGGTGGAGTTGATTCCACCAAACCACAAAGAAAAGGGCGGTTACCCAAAGGAAAATATGGGGCTACTGGCAGAACACAGGGACCAGAGCGCCACCTACCTGGAAGTCACCAAAAATGCCCACCACTACCTTTCTATGATCTCCCAGGCTATCGGACCTCTCATGGGTTTCCTCCCTCCCTGTCAACCTACCCCTGATGTCCAGAAAAGCCCTAACTCCGGATCAACACAGCCCTCTGCTCTCTCCCTCTGCCTCTCAAGGTGTAGAGCGCTGGTGGAGAGAAATCTCTTCCCCCTGTGCAGATAACCATAACTCATCCCTGGCTCCCTGTCACCTCTGCTGAGCAGGGCTCCCTGGTGACTGCCCTCATGTTCTCCTAGTCATCAGGTCCCATTCCAGTCATTTCAAACATTGCTCTCCTCTACCACCTGCTTCATTTGACTCTTTTATTCAACCTTGAGGAGAGACTTACCCACACATCCTGTCAGCCAGAGCGTCTTCCAGGCTGTTCTCCCTTTTGCCCCTCCACCCACCCCACTCCATCACACATTGCTTTTCCCATTTGGTGTCTGGCATGCCATGTGGTCATTGACTCGATACTGGACTTGGACGTGATGAGGCCAGGTGTTAGGTGAGTCACATGGGGCTGGAACCCAGGGCAGGAAGGAAGGAATTACTGTAGATACTGCCTCTTCCTCTTGGGCTGAGGACTTTTGAATATAAATGCAATAATGTTTGTAAAGCACCCATCACAGACCGTGATGCAGAGCAAAGTGTCAGTCAACAGAAGCTGCTGTTATCCAGCATTGTCATGTGCTATTTCTGGAAGGATGAAGTGGAGTTCAACAAGCAGAGATGAAGGGAAAGACCTTCCCCAGAGCAGGTCAGCCAGGAAGAAGCCAGCAGGCATGGCGGAGAAGGGGAGAGAGGACATTCTGCAATCGAGTTGACTGTTGCACCCAGGAAATACTGAGAATCAAGCCTGTGAGTTAAGTTAGTGTCTGGAGAATCTCAAGATGTAGTTACGTGATTTTGCATTAATAAAGCATAAAGGAGAATAAGTTACATGCGCATTATTTTTAGTAGAATATCCCTAGTGAAGTTGAATGCTCACTAGAATAGTCAGCTATACTTTGAACTTTCATGGGTCCAGACCCCTAAATCTGTTGAATCATGTGTTCTGCTATTGAGTTCAATGCTAATTGGACTGGGAGCTGTATTAAAGGAAGAGTAAAGAGCTTCTGGTTTCATAAAATCTTTTTCTTGGATCCTGTATCCAGTATAATGGCATAGTCCTTATTTTGTCATCCTCTTCCTGTGAACTTCTTGAATAGCTGTTGACAGAATGCAGCTGAAATATCTGGATTCCTTTGATAATTATACGACCGCTATCTCAAACTCTCCAGTTTGTAAAATCTGACTGTTGCACTTGTCACAAAGGCATGACAAATCATCATATCATGATAAATGCTCATAAATTCTACATGGCAATGGGACACCCCAGTCATTTATTTCATCACCATCAATTATCCTTTTGAATTCGAAAGAATAGTCACTGCTTAAGACAGTTTTGTCTTTTATGCCAAGACAAGAAAGGAAGACTGTTGATCAGGTAATTTTTATTCATTTTTACCAGTTTGGAACAATTTACGTGTCCAGGAGAATTTTATGGAGGTATCCAGGAAATTTATACTCAAGGATGCTGCCGTAATAAAGATTTCAGAAGCTGAGTTATCTTTCCAGCCTCTTTATCAAGGTGTGAACAGCCTACATTTTCTGGAAGTAGCCATGAGAAGCAATTAAAGAATGAAAAATGGACCTCCTGCATTGATGGGATTTTGGTTCCCTGCCAGAATTCCCGACTGTGAATTGATGGTGTTCTTGCCTTTAGAATTTCAGCTTTCACTGCTCTCTCACTGGTCTCAATTTTGACAGCAGTATAATGAGTAATAGAGAAGTTTCATTTATTCTTGAAAAGAAACGTTCTGTCGTTTGACAATTCTCAGCGAATATTCTTAATGACAAGAAGTTGGCGCATAATTGAGGAAAAACTCGATTTGTATAGGCTAGGGGATGTGATTGCCAAGAAAGTCGTGGGAAGTAGCAGAGAAAAAATCTCTTCCTTTTTTTCTTCTCCCTTCTAAGCTGCTGTGAGAGTTTCCGATGAATAACATTCAGGGAAGTTTCTTCACCCCATTGGGCTTCACAGCTTTTTACTGCCACCGTCAGATGATCATTGTGGCTTAGGCTGTTCTCTTTCTGCCCAGTCTTCCTACGTTATGAGCTGCTGATTTCTTCTGTTTGCCTTTCGAGGTGTTGACTTTGTCCTCCAATAAACATGTGATGTATTTCCTGTTGGCTAGTCACCTATCATTTGAAAGCAAGGATAAATCGTATTTGATTTATTTCTCTTTATTGTAACTTCATTAAGAACTCCATGTACGGTGTGCCTCCCACGTTTTTTCGTTCTTGTGCGCGATTAGGTGTGAGTCTTCAGGAGCTCCGAGGGCCATCCAGCCAACCAAGAACTAGAGGCTGATGAAGCTAGGATAGGCTTCTGAAGCTCAACGCTGCTGACTTTTGCAGAAGAGGGGCTCATTCTTTGTCGAGAGGGGCTGTCCTCTGAATTGTAGGGTGTTTAGCAGCATTCCTGGCCTCCATCCACAATCTGCCCCCCAAGTTGTAACAACCAAAGATGTTTCCAGACATTACCATTGTCCCCTGGGGGGCAAAATAATCCCCAGTTGAGAACCATTGATTTAAAATAAGGAACTTTTATGGCAGCTTCTTCAAATCCCCCGGGATTTCCTTCCCTTATCTCAGTCAATTGATAGAAATATTTCTTCATCAGAGCGTCATAAGTTCCATACACAAAATACAATTCTGTGAGTAATGACTGTCTTTATTTAAAACATACATTACCAGAAAAAAATTAGAGAGATTATTGAAATACGTTAGTTCCGTGGAAGGCTAGCTGTCCACTATTTTTCCTTTTAGTGTTGTTCATGTTAAAACATACAAGGCTTTCTGTATATTTTTGTAACCTTATCTAACAATATATTCTGGAATTTAATCTCTAATTCCTGAGGTTGATGATAAGGAGATGAGTGGAACAAGAATTTGAAAGAATATTGGCATTTGAGTATCCATTTAAATCACAGCAACTGTAATCTTCTTAGTATCAGTAAATAATCTAGAGTAATATAAACTTTGAAAGTTTTACAGAAATGTTAGATAGCCACAAAAGAAATTATATTTTAGTAACTAGTTGCTATGTGAGTCAGTATAATTAAAGTAGAAGCAGTCATATTTTCTATTGAGTTTATTATCGGTAGACAAGAGCCTACACAAAATCCTCAACACCAACAACATCTCAGATGTGATGTGAGAAAATAATATTTGAAGTGCCCAGATGTATGTTGCTCTCTTCTTTGAGAATTATTCTTAAATGGTCATTTTAATGTAGTTTCACATAAAATATCTGACTTCAAATCGAGTTATAATTTGCATAATCTGTGCTATAGCACGACTCAGAAGGTAAGAAAAGACCCTAATGCATTAGTATTTCTTTCTTGTGAAATCACAAGTATGTCAACTCTGCTAATATTTTTGGAACCATGCAGCATTGCATTCTGCAGATAAAGGCATAATAAACCCTTCTCCCTTTTCTGTGTCCTTTCTCCCCATTCGTCTCTTTCTCCAAGCTTTCTAATCCAAGGTCATAAAATGTCCATCTGAAGTGACTTCCAGTTTATGTTCTTAGTCTTTGTTTTCCTTCCTCTGTATCTGCAGAAAATGGCAAAGCCTTCAGGAGAAAGAAAACCCACATACTGCAGCACACTTAGAACTTAGAGCATGCTTCTTGCATGCTTCTTTCTTTCAATGTTGTTATTAACCAGATAATCTTCTAATTGTTTAGTATTTGGTCTTAGCACATACAGACAAACATCCTGTAATAGAAAAAGATGTATTTTTTGACAGCAATTAGTGTGTTTGTCAATATTTGATATGAATATTCATGTTCCGGAAGCAGGAGACTGTGTTTCTCTTTATTCTTGTGATGTTATGATTAACTTAATTCCCTGGCTGAGTGTGAAGGAGTCAATGTTTTTACTTTAATGCCTATGTTTGAAAAAGTTTCCAAAATTGCATTAGTTTCTCCCTAGACCAGGTAGGAGAGTGTCCCAACTGAGGATAATTTAACATCCTCTTGCTGTTTTGGGATTTAGGGTCTTGAAGTCTCTCAGAGTCAGCATTTCTGTATGTTTGACAAGTACTTTTGGAAAAGGTAAGAAAGAAATTCAGTGTCCATGTACTAGTTCTATACATGGTGGTCAGAACTGGCAGGATGACCTTCTTTTCTTACACTCTACTTCCCCCAATAAAGAAAGTTTAACAACAACACCATTTCAGAGATTTCTGAGGTCCAGTTATTTGAGTTCGGGTTAGACACAGCTTTGCTGTACTCAAGGTAATTTGTTTAGATACTGCTGGGGAAAAAATAGGCATTTCTCCAGACACATGAAGTCTTGCTGGGAAGGCTAGATGACAGCCTTCCCACCAAGATTTTTAGACTATGATGTGTTATCGTTTTTTGTGTGGATGAGTATACGCATTAGTGTACATTGTTGGAATTTACCCAGATTCCAGTGTTGTTTTTGCTCATAAAACTGATCATCTGGTGACCAGACTGTCTCAAATTTGGCTATCTCAAAATTTTGAAACTATCAACTCAACAAAAAATAAAAAAAGAATATCATCACAACATGCTGATCAGCATTTCCCAAGCAGTAACTTGTTATGCATATTCTAGGATATGCCAAAGAGAGTCAAAGTGACAGGAGGACAGAGATACAAGGAGTTTGCAAAATCTGAGACAAGACGTCTTAGCCTGGGTTTTGTCTTCACTTCTGGAAAATATAGCATGAGTTCGCATTTCACCTACACGATGCCAGGTGTCCACTTGATCTATGGAAGCCTGTCTCTTTCAAAAGGACTTTCTATGTGAAGGACAGGCCATGTTTAACAAATGTGCTGATGCCGCATTAGTATGGGTTGAACTGAGCCTCGAGAAACAGTAACAAGTCAATGGATGTGGGTGGTCCCATTCATTTCAGGTTTTACAACTATTACTAACATTAAATTAAATCTTTAGCTATCCTATATAAGTGAGTTCTGTGATTAAACTAATTAAACTTAAGAAGAATGAAGTAGTCCCAAAGTACCTAGGGTTTCTTTCTTTTCTATGTAGTCAGAATTCTTCTGGTTGTTAAGTGACAGAAAACCAACTCAAACTGCTTAGTGAAACGCTAAAGAAGTTTTGCACCACATTGCTGGAAGCAAGGTACAACTTTCTTCAGGCATGGCTGGGGGCCGGGGGCTCAGAATGTCATCAGGACGCTCTCTCTCTGGCTGTCTCTTGGTCAGGCTGTCTTGCTATGATGATCAAGAAGGCTTTCAGCGTTCTCAGACTCATATACTCTCAGCTTTGGAACCACAGGTGAAAGATACCGTCTTTCCCGGGAAGCTACAGCAAAGTCTTGAGGTAGTCCACTTGGCCTGGCTTTCATCATGTACCTGTCTCTAAACCAATCACCATGGCTAGGAAACTGCGCTTACTCTGGCCAGACTTGGTTTTCATGTCAATTCCTGTGACTGTCGGTGGGGTCAGACCATCCTAATCCACTGATAATAGAGTGTCCACAGGAGTGCAGGGTTAGGTTGCTGGATAGAAGGAGGGGGAAAATGACTGGAACAGCAGTGGTGGAAGTGTAGAAATAGAATCTGGATAAGATACATCTAAAAGATATTCAACACACTTATTTAAAATCTATAATATAGGAGGCTCTTTCCTAGGAAGTCTAGAAGATATCAAAAGCATAAGAAATAGTTCCTGTCCTTTGGGAGCTTGCATCCTAGTGAATTCATTCAACAAACATTTATGGAGCCCCTGTGATTAGTTTGCATTTCTGAACATATATTTAACCATACCAGGCTCTGTGCTGGGTGCTGGTTATACAGTGGTAGTGAGAAAAACCAGTCCAGTCCCTGCCTTCGTCGAGTTTGGACTCCATGAGGCCGGGGACAGGAGGTGGGGGCAGGGACTAGAGGTAGCTTCCTGTGTGGGGCACTGATCACAGAGAGAAATCACATGGTCCCACCCTCCAGGCCGGTGTTTCTCAGACATTAATGTGCATCCCCAAAGTAGGGTCCCAGGGCCCGCAGCATCAGCATCTCCTGGGAGCTTGTTAATGCAGATCAGGCTACACTAACACTGTGCTGCTGAGTCCATTTTCACAAGATCCTTAGATGATCCATGTGCACCATAAAGTTTAGGAGGCTCTGGTCTAGGTCAGTGGTTGGCCAACAAGGACCCCTGTGCCAAATCCACCTGTTGTTATAAAGTTTTATTGAAACGTAGCCATGCCCATTCACTTATGGATTGTCTATGACTGCTTTGACACTACCAGGGCCGAGTAGGGCAGGGGTGGCAAAGGCTGTATGGCCTGCAAAGTGTAAAATATTTTCTGTCTGGCCCCTCACAGAGATTTGCTGACCCCTGCTCTAATAGGTAAGATAAAGTCGTAAGCAGGGCCAACTTCATGAGTGTGCAACCGCATGGTCACACGGAACCCCACGCTTAGAAGGGCCGTGTGGTCAGGTCAGTGCTCTGCTGTTGCTGTCTTGAAATTCTTAATGATTTATGAGTGAGGGGCACTGCATTTTCCTCTGTACTGGGAGCCACAAGCTATATAGCTGGTCCTGCTGGCAAGCAAAAAATCAAATTAGCTGAGTGAGTCTGAGCCACATGTGTGCACAGGGCACCGGGGAAGGAGCAACTAGCCTGCCCCACAGGACTGGATGAGGCTCCCTTGAGTCGGTCACTGACTAAGCCTTGAGGGATGAGAGGGGTTTTCCAGAGGGCCCTCGCACGGGGAGACAGGGCATAAAGGGAGTGTATGCTTTCCAGTGTGAGTAATAGAGTACCCAACCCAAAGTGGCTTCAAAACAGTGAGAAGTGTACTATCTCACGTAAACAGTCATCCAGAAATGGCATTTCTAGGCTTGGTTCATTCAGCAGCTGAGCGCCACTAGCGCTCTGCGGCAGTCGCTCTGATTCTCTGGGCTTTTTCCTCCTAATCACTGGTGATAGTTCAGTTCCAAGTGTCACACCTTCTCCCAACACTGTCTAACTGTAAAAAAAAAAAAAAAAGAAGAAGAAGAAGGAGACATGTTTCCTCCCTTGCATTGCTCTTTCCATTAGGGAAGGAAACCTTTCCAGAAAGCTCCCCAGCAGACCCATGGACCAGGCTTGTTTCACAGGAGCATGGAGATGGACCATTCTGAGCCTCAGTGATGGGAGGTACCTCTGCCATGAGGAGGAGGGGCTGGGACCAATAGCAAGAGGCTCGGCAGCGGAGCCGACCATCACAGGTGGTACTGCAGTGGCTTCTTCTATTGCAAAGACCTCATTGTAGGATTCCTTCAACCCCTGGGTAAAGCCCTGATGGTGTTAAAAAGATGACTTAGTTCACACAGACAAATCTGATTGACTTGACTTTTCCAGGAACACATCTGCCACAGAAAGGAAGGTCCCTCAGGAACAGCTAAGCTCCCAAGAGAGGGCTGGGGCATCACACGGTGCCCATGGGTCACGCCCTCCTATTGCCCAAAATGATGAAGACATTTTTTAAGTGCTGCTGATCAGCTTCTGAGGAATCTGTGGGAGTGGGGAGGAAAATTGTACCTGGAAAGATATTTGGTCAGATCCTGTCAGATAAGTAAAGGATATTCAGGCTATGTTTGGGAAACATGCTTTCTCATCTAAAAATTGAATGGCTCTTCAGGAAAACAGTATTTGATGCTTTGATAGAGTTTGTGCCCAAATCATTTTCCTCACTGACTTCTGTGTTTCCGCATGTTTATGTTTCTATATTTGTTCAATAAAGAACGTCTGAAATCTGTAAAACATAATTTTTCTTGGCTAAAGCACCTACATTCCATACAGGAATTCCACTACACTTTCTTTTTATAAAATAAAGTTAAAACGTCTGTTGCAGTATTTACCTTAAATATGATTTTAGTTGCAATTGAACTGAGGTATTTTTTCCTCCCTCAAACTGTAATTCTTTTGAATGGATGTTGGTAGGGTGGCTTATAGCATTAATATACATATCAAAGAAAGAATGCTTTCTAGTTCCTCATATAAAATCACTACTGTGATTCTTACAGATTAAAGAAAATTCATACTCTTGTTAGGTATCAATGTAAGAAACTTTCAATTTAGAAATGAATGTTCTGCATGGGTTTTACCATATTAGCAACCTGCCTGTCAAAACCTCCATCCTTCCATTCCCCTTGCTAAGTTCTTACCTGATTAAAACTAGATACCGCTGAGTACCTAAACTTGCACAAAAGATGTCCAGTTAAAGACGTCACAGGGAAAGAACCATTCGACTAAGACATTTGGAAGTGGTGATTTACCATGGCACATTTAAAAGGGACCAGGACGAAAGTCTGTACATGATTCTGCTGTATTCTACTGTCTGCAACAACGTGAAACCAAAGAAAAAGGTCTTAAATGGAGACATGTTTTTCCTTTCAATGGTTTGAGGATTGAGTCTCAATTTAACCTTTGGAGAAATGTTAGAACAGTATTTCGGAGACACCTGGGTACGTGAACCCCCTCCAGTAATTTGGGGACCTTATATGGCTTGAAGCCACTTGAATTCTGTGGACACTCAGCTGATGAGAATTCTGCTGAAGCAAAGTGCCTTTCGCTTCTCGGCCCCAGCCGAATTGCATGTTGTGAGTAGCTTGTATTTTTAGTTGAAGGTTTTGCTTTGGAATTCAACTGCAATTTTACTCTCATTGTCATCTTAAATCTGTAATTTTGAGAGAAACTTTTTAAAAATATCTTCTCTCCACTATAGCAATTATTCTGACTGGAGAGTGACCTTTATATTCTTCTGGTGAAAAAAGAGAGAGAAAGGGGGCAGAAGAAATAGAGCACTTTGGGGTTTTTCAAGCCCTCGGATTATAGGGTGGGACACCTCAAAATGAAAAAGGAAGATTTTCAGACTTTGTAATGTCATTGGATAGTCATTCAATTTATACAAAATTACAGTTCAGTGAACTTTAGGGAGGGCCAAAAGAGGTAAAAGTGGCAATAATCAGAAAGGCCAAAATCTGGAATCAATTAAATGAAAACAAATTAACCAACAATTATGGAATGGCTTGTTTGTTTTTCTAAAGATCTTGAAATAAAGCAAAAGTTCTCCACAGGTACTAATAGTTATAAACCCATGTGAATGCATTTGGGAGCCGAATTTCTCCACATGGAGTAGATCTCTAGCCGAAAAGAAAAGTTATGATTTACCATGGCACATTTCCAGAGGGGACAAATATGGAAGGCCAGGAGGCCTGGCCTCTGCTGCTTACGTACCATATGAATTGTCCACTTCTCCACTGGATGAGTTCTGTCGTTACAAACACAGAGGGCCACCCATCCTTCTCCTGGACATCCTTTGTGTTAGTTACATAATGGCTGAACCAACTTAGCTGCCGCGCACCCACAGGTCTCTACCACGGCCCTGGTCCAGCTCACTGAAGCAGCGTTGTCTCTCTTGGTCTGTCTTTACATCGATGGAAGCCCCCTTGGCTCTCTGGATCTTAACCATTTCTCTCTCCTTTTCTCCGCTCGGCTGTCACGTCTCCAAGTCTTGCTGATTTGCTATGAGAGCAGTTTCTCGGGTCTGTCCCTGGTTGTTATGTCCAGGTCTTTGTCCTGCTCTGCCATGCACAGCCCCACGGTTATTCATTTCCCAGGGCTGTCATGACAAAGTACCACAAATTGGTACTTTGTTTAAAATAACAGAAATTTATTCTCTCGCCGTTCTGGAGGCCAGAAGTCTGACATCAAGGACTTTGATCTCTGTAGGCCTGCGCTCCCTCTGAAGGCCCTGGGGAGGAATCCTTGCTGGCCTCTTTCTGCCTCAGTGGTTGCTGGCCATTGGTATTTCTTGGCTTGCAGCTGAAAGCACTCCAGTCTCTCCTATCGTTGTCACATGGCCTTCTTCCCTGTGTCTCTTCTGCGTCTCTATTTCTTCACATGATCTTCCCCATTGTGTGTCCGTGTCCTGATTTCCCTCCCCGTATAAGGGCACCAGTCACGGATTAGGGCCCACCCCACTCCAGTATGACTCGCCTTAACTTGAGTCCATCTGCAAAGACCCTGTTTCCAAATAAGGTCACAGTCACAGGTTACCAGGAGTTAGGATTTGAAGGTATCTTTTTGGGGGGACACAACTGTACCTACAATATCCACCATGTTGTCCTTTCTCAAATGCCCCTTTTCCTGTCACTGCGTTGCTCAAAAACCTTCTTGCCTGTAGAAGAAATTCTCACTACTCTTTCTGGGTGCTCATCCTCCTTCCCAGCCTGGCCAAGCCTACCTGTCTAGTCTTACCTCCCACCACCCCCCATACAAGAGCCCTCTGCCTTGCCAAGACTGCACTACTTACTGTCTCCAGAACATTCCACATTTACAGTGTCTGTGTCTTTGCTCGCAGCATCCCTATCGCCTTGAATTAATTACTATCATCCCCTCCCCCACACATACACATCCAAGTCCTAGCAACTCTCCCACGTCCATCTCAAAGCCATACCCTGGGGTCTCTTTCTCTGGAGGCTTGAGGACTCCAGCCCACTGGGATCCCTCTGTCCTCTGAATTTTCTGAACCATTTATAATTTACTATCTAGTGCTTCATTGACGTTGCTCTTGCTGTAACATAGCTAATATTCTCAGAGAATGCAATAGGCAAGTACTAATCGCTTTGCACACGTTATCTTATGTAAGTTCCACAGTGGTTGCACAAAGTGCGGTCCATGATATCCCCACCTAGAGGATTAAGCCATTGCAGCTTAGAGAGATGGATGCCTTGCCCAAGATCTCACAAACTAGTGAGAGGTGGAGCCAGGAGTCACACTCAGTTTTTCTTTTTTTTGATTAGCCCTGAGCTAACATCTGCCACCAATCCTCCTCTTTTTGCTGAGGAAGACTGGCCCTGAGCTAACATCCGTGCCCATCTTCCTCTACTTTATATGTGGGACGCCTGCCACAGCATGGCTTCACAAGCAGTGTGTAGGTCCACACCCGGGATCTGAACCAGCGAACCCCAGGCCGCCGAAGCAGAACGTGCAAACTTAACCACTACACCACCAGGCCGGCCCCTACACTCAGTTTTTCTGATTCCAAAATTCTCGCTCTTAACCTCCACACTCTGCTGATTCCACTGGTGTTGGTAATTTTCAATGTGCTGGGTTTAGTTTCCATAATTAGAGCATAAACTTTCTAAGTGTTGAGAATATACCAGAAATCTTCAGTGATTCAGAAGGCATCTGATCCTGTTTGAGGATCAATGTCATAGTTATTAATCTGTTGCTCAGGCTCTTCAAAGACACGAACCTGGGTTAACTGAAGACCTAGGAGCTCCAATGTCCCTCCTGTCCTCTCCCAGCTCCTCCAGCCCGCCCGTCCCTGTGTGAGCTGCGCGTCTCTCTAGCTCAGCAGCTGGCACCTGTTCTACCTCATTGTGTGCTCAGGTTAGATGCTGCATGGAAATGCCAATTAGCGGAATATTCTAATTAATAGAATGGTGACTAATGAGCATCTTACAGGTGGTAATGGTCTGGTAATAAGTGTATGTCACTATCCTTCTTATTGATGAATTGTATGGATCATGACGTGTGTGGAAGACCCCATCTGTGTATCATATGTGGCGCCATCAAGTACCTGCATTTAGTGCTAGGATTGGATAATGAGTTTGACCAAAAAGCGATGCTTTGAACAGATAGTCACTGCCTATGTTTATTAACAGAACAACCCTTAATTCTCCTTTCAAGATCATGGTACAATCACAGTTCACTAGAGTGAGAAGGGCATGGCCTATTTTAAAAGAATGCATTCTCATTCTTCCATTATCAGGGAATATTACTGTCGTGTAGAGAAACTTTATGTTAATTTTTTTGTATTTCATTTGTAATTTAAAATGTTGTTGTCTGATTTAATGGAAAATAACTCATTGAAGTTTAAAAGTGAAAACTCGTTTTTGTTTAGATTCGTCAGGCCTACGGCTGTATGCAAGGTGCCGTGCGCTAGCACGTCTATGAAGCACTAGGAACTGCACGTCAGCAGAGGGTCGTGTGATACTTGAGACACACATTGCTGATAACAGCCCATTGGGCAGAGGTTGCCCTGGTGAAGGGAGAGTCTCTGTGGTGGGTGGTGGGAGTAGGGTGCGGGCAGGATTTAAATGGACCCTCCCTGGCATCGGATGGGCATCACGTTGGTAGTCGACCAACACATTCTCCGGAAGCTGCAAAGAGCGGTTAACTTGAGAGGATAAGTCATGCGTAGTCATTAGCAGATCGGCTGGCTGCCCTCATCTCTAAAGCGGTTCGTGCACAAGCAGATCTGATGGTTGGCACGACTCTGACTGGTCATTTCAGCCAGCGTGATCGGTCCTGCTTCTCTCAGTGGCGATGGTGAGTAGGTTACCTCACCTCACCGACATCATCTGGGGCCTTGAAATCACTTTTTCTTACATTCTACTGAATCTTCTAGATAACTGTCCCAAACCAAACCTTGTGTGGTTGGTCTGAGCATTTGGGGGTCCTCAGCCTGGTGACGAGATAGTTTTCCAAGTGACACTGAGAACTTGGCTAAATAAGACCCCTTCTTCCTGGAACAGAAAGGCACAAAAGCTCCCCAGGGAGAGGGGCGGCTCCCCTGAAGGAAAACTCTGGGCTCTCTAGACCTTCTCCTCAAGCCTACCTCTTTTAGTCTTTGATATCAGATATATGGTAATAAAATGGGACATATTTTTGATATATTGGGAGAAGTCCTTTCTTCCCCTCTTGAAAAATGTGCTCCTCTTTTCTCACCACAGCTGGGAGTTTTGAATGTGAATAAATAGCCAGGAATTTGGCAGTAACCGTATATTCATAAATACACATGAAATTTGGTGGGGTTTAAAGAAAAATAGAATTGAAAGAGCATATTGTCAGGTTTAAGCCCAGACGTACCTTGAGACGAAAAACGAATTTGTTTCTAATGGGTTGCTCGTTTGCTTTGCAAGGATGGATGCCAGGCCCTCAGCCCTAACACGGAGGCCCAGACAGACGTGCCCGGCACCCACAGCCTGGCAGGTCGGGGGACTCTCTGGTCTTCAGACCTGGAAACAGGAGCAACAGGATAAAATTCAGCAAAGAGGCTGCATTTGCCCCGGCCGCACACTTTACCTCCGCAAACCAGATGGCAAATACCTCGCTGCAAGAACCAGGGCAACCTGGACCATCTCGCCCCTCCCAGCTCCCTTTCAGGGGCTGGGAACAGACCGGCATGTGGGAGATGGAACTTGCAGGGGGCCCTTCTCCTGGTCATATAAATTCTGTCGTCTGACACTTCGTTAGAATGCTCTCCAGTTAGTGACTTCTCCTCAGCCGTGGCAGGGCTGAGATTAAATCTTTGAAATGTGTCTGTTGACGCCGGACATCATGTGGCATCTGCCAGCAGGGACTCGACCCTCTCCTGCCCCTGTCTGCAGATTCTGTGAGTGGGGGCTTGCCAGGGAGGGCTGCAGAGCCATCAGAGATCATCTCTTCCTCATCCTGGCTGTGGGTCTTGACTAAAAGCTGGCCCGTTACGGGCAGGGATGCTTCATTTGCATCTTCACGCTTCTTATGCACCAGTGATGTCAAATTTGAACATGTGACATGCTGTGCATGTGAAGAACTGTAGCTGTGAGTTGAATCCCCAGTTCCTCCTCCTCCCATTCCTATAGCTTGTGGAAGATGATGTCGCCTCATGCATGGCAAAGAACTGGAGGCCTTCCAGATGCCCACTCTCTCCCGGGGGCACTCAGGCTCCTGACAGGTTTTCTTGCTTCTTCTTCACTTGTATCCTTCCTCTCTCCCCTAAGGCGTTCCCACCAGTACAGCCTCTCTGCAAACTTCTGTCCCTCCCACGTTCCTCCCTTCAGCCTCTGGATGTGCAGGTATCCCCTTCCTTACTCACCTCTGTCTGGCTCGTGCCTGTCCACTCTCTGGAAACTGCCCACTCTGAGGCTGCTGCTCATTCGTGTTGCCCTAACCACCAATTTCAAGTGAGGCCCTCAAGTCACCTGGCAATTCTGCTATATTTCCCAGTTCCTTTCACTTGCCTCTTTCCTCAAACTTCTACAATTCCGTCTCCTTGTCTACCCCTGCTTGTATCTGTGGCCAGAAGCTCTGCTGCCTTAGTTTCTAGCATGGCGCACTGTCTGTGCAGCAGTCTAAGGCCGGCCCGCCACTGTGTTCTGGACCCCATCCTCTCTCACCTACACGAGGATGTTGCTCCAACAAGTCCTCCCACTGTCTCCAGCATCATCAGGTTTTGGTTCTGTCCGGGATCACTCTCAGCCAATAACTCTCTGAAGTCTCTCATCTTAAGAAAACGAAACCTCCCTTCACTTCACATCCATCTCAGCAATTGCTCCCATTCAGAGCACGGCTCCTTGATGCATCACCTAGTCCTTGGCGTTGTCAATTCTTTTTCTCCTATTCTCTTTTGCCTCGGTTGTTCTGCCAAAACAGCTCTTTTTGGGTCACTGATGATGCGCAGGGGGCTAAATCCGAAAGTCAGGGCTCCATCCTGACCTTCCTTGACCTCACTTCAGAAACTCATTCTCCACTTGGCTTCTCCATTCACTGTCTACCTCCGTGGTCACTCCTTCTCAGAACTCCTACTCATCCTTCCTGTTCTCCGGACCCCTTATCTTGGAGCACCCCAGGACTCAGTCCTCAGGCCTCTTCTCTTGAGTTTATACACTCACTCCCTCGGCGACCTCATTCAGTCTCACAGCTTGTCCTTCCATCTATAAGCCAGTAACTCTCAGGCTTACATGCCCAATGGCCTACTGGGCATTTCCACTTGTACCAGTAAAAGGCATCTCTAACTTCATATGTCCAAAATGGAATTCTTCGTTAGTTGTTTCTTCTTCATCTCAGCAAAAAGCAATTCTATTTATTTAATTGCTAAGGCGAACATTTTGAAATCATCCTTGATTTCCTTTTTTATTCCTTTTACACCCTAAAGAAATCAAACAGCAAATCCTATGAGTCTTAAATATCTACATCCAGTCTTGATCTTCAATACCTGTCTCCAGAACCTGAAGCCATCTCCGCAGTGGCACCACACCCTCCCCGATCCAAGCCATCATCCTCTCCTGCCAAGCGTCCCTGGCTCTGCCCAGCACAGCAGCCAGCATGGGGTGTGAAACAGAAGTCGGCTCCTGCCTGGTGTCTGCCCACAGCTCTCCGTACCTCCCCCCTCACTCAGAGCCAACTTCAAGTCTTGTCATAGAGATCCTCATGGCTAGTTCCTTCATCCCTGGTCTAATGTCACTTTGTTGAGAGGCTGTCCCTGATCCCGCCAGATAAAAGAGCAACTCTTCCAGCTCTGCCTGCTTCCATTGCCCTCGCTGCTCCCTTTTTCTCCATAATGCTATCACCCTTTGATGTGCTACAGATTTACTTCATTTGAGGATCTGTCTCCCCAGCTGCAGTGGAACCTCCGTGATGACACAGATCTCACTGGTTTCTTCACTGCTACGTGCCCACACCTAAACTAGGGCACAGTAGTTGCTCAACACATGTATTTTAAATAAATGAACATTTCTTGGGCACCAGTAGTATGTAAGTGCAAAACATAGCCAGGCACGCTCCTTCATGCCAACCTGGGCCCCTTCTCAGGCTCGTCTCTGTGTCCTGGGATGCTCACCAGACCCGCCTTCCATAAGTGGATTCCGTTCTCACAACTGAGAACTCCCCTGATTCTCGTCTGATCTTTTTGATGCTCCTCTTCAGATTCCCAAGTCAATTGCTCTTCCTCTTCCAATCTCAGCAGTGAAACACAACCCCCCAGGATCTTTGCTCCACATTCTCAGCGAGCCTTCTCACGTTGCACAGCCTCCAGCCTGCATTGCCCAAACCCTCAGCTTCCTTTCCTCCTGCTCAAGCCCAGCATGTTTATCCTGAGCATGTTCCACGTTTCAGACACTGAGCTAAACCTCATGGATGCAAGCATGAATAAGATGTTGCTGGCTTCCTCAGGACTCAACCTGGGAGGTACCAGCTACATCTCTAACCTGCTGTGTCCCCTTCCCATGGAAGTCCCAATTGATGCCCTTCATAACTACCCCATCAACAGAACATCTACAGTCATTGTTAAGTCTGTCTTTAGACAAAGCTTCTCAACTATCCTGCCTCTAGTCAGAAATGTGCCATTGTCATCTCAGGTCTGGACGGTGCATCAGGTTTCTATCTCCTTCTCCTTCTGATCTTAAAATCACAGCAGCTCTGTCTTACCCGAGGTGATGGGTCAAATTGTCAGCCTGGCTTCCAAGGCTCTATAGTCTGGCTCCATGGCCCTGTCTGAATGTTTCCTCTGTCCTCTAATCTCCCACTGAAACCATGCAGACGTCCATGATCTTTTCAGAAAAAAAGTCACATCTTCCCCCTTTGAAACTAAGCCAGTTCTTTGCACCTTTACCTTGTATTTTTACCCTGAATGGAAACTTTTGTAAACTGAAAATCCCCCTCCTTTTTAAAAAGTTAACAAGAAGCAACAGATGCTCTTTACAGAAAATGCAGAAAAGAAAAGCGAAAAACTTTAAATATCTATAATCTCCCTCACCAGTAACTAATTATAACTATGCAGTCAGTTACAATTAACCATGACTTTTGCTAGACACATTCTTCTCTGAGCACACATGTCTAAGTATTATAAGTTTTGGAGTTGATGAGTTATTTTCACACTGTTCTATCAAGTCCGATTCTTACTCATTTTTGTCTCCCACGTGGCCTCCAACATAACTCTTCTACACAGAAAGGACTCAGTTGGTTGTTGAACCAATCAAAGATGGTCAGTGAACGTGTAGCCACTGATCAAATGTAAAGAAATAAGTTATGTGAAAGTACACATTTTAGAAAGTTAAAAACAGGACTCAAATACAAATATGTAGTGACCATGTGTTAAAGGTTTATGCAGCTCGTTAACAAGGGAACTAGCAGGATGACAAAGCAGGCTCAAAAGAGAGTAAAGAAGAATGAGATAAGAGAGCTAACTTAGACACCAAACTGGTTAATGTCCTTCAGGGCAATAAAACCGTAACCTTAGGGGTCATCTTTTCTACTAGACAGAAATCACTTCTACAAGTTAACATCTACCGTTATAGAATCTGGTCCCTGATCAATAGCAAATAGTAAATCAACTCAAATAGCATCCCCTAGAATAAAGGTCAGTCAGCTTTTTTTGCAAAGGGCCGGATATTAACTATCTTAGACTTTGCAGGCCTTGCAGCCTCTGTCACAATCACTCAACTCTACCCTTGTAGCACACAGCTGCAGTAGGCAACGTGTGCCCATAAAACTATATTGACAATGAACTGGCCACCAGTGGCAGTTTTCTGACCCCTGCCCTGGTTAGCCAGATGAACCCTAGGCAGGCTTGTTGGGCAATGTTCTGGTTTGACTTGGACAGATCACATAGTAAGATTTTTTGCCTTATTCCCAAGTTTTAGGTCATTTTTTTTAATAGTTTCATCAGCCCCCATCTTTTAGATATTAGTTCCCAAGAATTTATCATTTATAAATAGAGTAGTAAAAATAAAATAAACGTTTCCCCGGAGTCCAACAATATGTAAGATTGGTACACAATTAGTGCAGATTTTTCATACTGCAATCAGGCTGCCTTAGCTTCCGATAACAAGGGATCAAATTCCACCTCATTGCCATAGGCATTCAAAGACCGTCTACTGGCAGAATTCTGGAGACATATGAGGTTTGCTTCTCCTATTCAGACAAACAAAGCTCTGGAGATTTTCCTCCCATTCTGTGTTCCGTAAGTATGTAAGCAACCATTATGTCCAAGGGTATTATTAACATCAATACAAAAACATTAAATGTAGAGCCAGAATCAGAGTCACATTTTTCTGAAACTCAACAGGAGCAATCTTGTTTCAACAAAACCAAATTATCCATTAGGTTGAAATAATACTGTTCAATTGCATTTTCTTGGGTTTGTCATTTAGTTTGTATTTCCCTTGTAAATCTGTTTCGGTGGGGATAAGTGCCGTAAGCATACATTTATACCTAATTTTATGCTCGTATACATTTTAATAATATTAGAACGAAAATAAGTACAGTCAACACCAGGGGTCTCGGAAAACTGGAGCCTCTTTCTCCATGTGTGAGAAATGCTGCGTTGGACACCTTTTATCTGTCGCTGATTCAGCAGAAATACCTGCGTCTCCTTCCCGATAAACGGCGAGGTGTCCACTCTTTTTTTCTCCTTTGCCTTTGATTTGTCTCCAAAAGCTTAAAGCATTTTTCTCTAGTCTTCACCCAGATGGGCTGACAGCTTCCAGAAGGCATTTTTTTCTAGCCTGTGAGCTTCTTCTTAGGTGTCTGCAACTGCTGGCAAGAGACCGAAGCCCCCAGGATCCTTCCTTGATGAAAGTTTGATTTAACATTTACTCACACAACACTCTGTATCTGGAGCATACTTTTTTTTTTCTTCTCCTGATAAACACCTAGAGTGTTTATTAACTAGTAGTCTCCTCGTTCCACAAATGTTTTCTTGTTTCACAAGTATTTTCTCCCGGAAAAGGAGCACTGATTCTAAAGTATTTCAGGTTCACGCCAGCAGTACCCACCCGCCATTTCCGACTCAGTCCTTCAACACTGCTTCCCCCATTTCTGCCTCTCTCGCATACCGAAGACACGTTCATGCCACTGTCGTTGCTTCATCTTTTGAAAGAATCTGTCCCCTTTTTGGGTTTCATGACTGAGTTTTATTTCGAATGCCCAATTTTATTGCGCACAATAATGAAATCCAGTAAGTACATTTCTCTAATGGATTTAACCTGTGGCAGGAATCAAATTGGTTTTCTCCTTCATTGCCATCAGATTACAGCAATTTTGTGAATTAAGCAAAACCTTTTATCATATTGATTACCTGAGTTCATTGTCCTGGAATCAGTGCTCATGCTAATTGCATAAGTTTTACCTTCTTTTTTTTTTTTTTTTTTTTTTTTTTTTGCAATAAACCTTTTGGCAAAGTTTGCCTACTCTCTCCCTTTGGAAGTAAGTTGAAAATTTTTGCCTCTTACAGAATGGCATGGTACAGACCCACAGCTCTAGACCAGGAAAGTTAATGCCGTTTGAGGAGGACCAGATAGCCACATGCTGAAATGGGCTTTTGGCGTATTGTACAAAATGCCACTGGACTCCTTGCTTAAGTTTGATCTTTTTAAATACTTGATAACCACTTCAGAAGTCGCATCATGGGCTGCTAGCGGAGGGCACTTAAAAAATGCCTCCAAAGAGGATCACATTTACTGAAGTACAAAATGAAGATTTGAAATGGTACATTAACGAGTGAGATGGGTAGATACAGACACCTCATAGAGTTGATTCCCTTGTCACATTTCTCTTAGAATCTGACATTCTCTGCCTGTCATGAGTGGTCATTGGCTAGATAAGGGAGTAACTGAAGTTGTATCTTATGCACAGTGTGTATGTCGCCCCCCTAGGATGTAAGCCCCTAGAAGGCAAAACTGATGCCTACTCAGGACGGCGCCTCCTGCAGAGTGGGAGGCCAATGTATGTTTGTTAATAGTAACAACAGCTGTCATTCACTGGGTCGCTCTTTTCACTGTGTACCAGACACTGTTCTAAACACCTCATATTTATCAACTCATGTAATCCTTCTAAGGACCACAACAAGATTATCTCCATTTTTGAAACAGAAAAAGCAGGTCACAAAGAAATTATGTAGGTTTCCCGAAGACACAAAGATAGTCATTAGCAGAGCCAAGATTTAAACCCAGGCATGCTGGCTCCAGAGTTGCATCCTCTGAAACGCTATGTTAAGGCTGTTGCTCACACGATTCGCCATTGTTCAACTTCCTTTGTCAACTAGCCTTGGAACTCTTGAATTTTGTCCCAGTCCCCCATGGCCCCATCTCAGTCTTTTTCATTTCAGGAATATATCATCCACAATGTCACTCACACCAGAACATCAGGAACCCTCTGTGCTTCCTCTCTTTCCTCACCCACTCCCTCTAATCCATCTTCCTCCATACACATCACTCTCGAATCCATTCACTTCCCTCCATTCCCACGGACCCCACACTGATCCTGTCTAAAGGGGCACTGACTTTCCTCTGGGCTCATGCGGTGGCCTCCTGACTTCCTCCAGGCTTCTACCTTTGCCACCCCCTAACCCCAACATCCATTCTCGACTTAACAATTAGAGGGATTAAAACATAAATCAAACCATGATAATCCCAGCTTAAAGCCCTGCAAAGGCTCCCTGTTGCACCTAAAACAAAATCCCAAGTTTCCACTCCAGTATTTGCCAACCCTGCTGACTTTGGCAGTGTCGTCCAGCCCCCTCTCCTTACTCACATGCTCCAACTACCCTATATTCTGTCCGTTTCTGGGCTCTGTTGTGCTCCTCCCTGCCTCTGCTCTCTGCTGAATAGTCCTCTCCAAACTCATCCACAAGGCCAGCACCTTCCCACTTTTGGCCTCAGCCTCAATGGCATCCCCTCAAAAGGGTGTCCATCCCTCACCACCTCCTTGTTTCCAATCTCCAGTTCGTGTTTGTTTCTTTCACAAAGAAAATAGCTGCGTATTTTAGTACATGCTCTTTGCGTTTTATTTACTTTCCCACCAGAGGTAACTCCATGAAGGCAGAAATGCTTGTTGATGCTGTTGAATCTCCAACATCCGGCACATAGTGGGCACTTGGGTGGCTTTTACTAAAGGTGTGAATTCAGTGGATGCAGAAGTGGACAGACCACGTGTCAGTCCCCTCTGCTCCAACCTAAGCAAGCTGGATGTTGGGCAAAGCATTTGGACCAATGAGGATGTCTCAGCAGGTGGAGCAGACAAGCCCCAGGTCCTCAGTGCCTGCCTGGCATGGCAGCTGCACTCATGCAACCACTTAGAAGAGTGAGCTCGAAGCCCTGTTTGGGATGTCAAGCCTTTAGTGACCATCTGATGAAGAGAGAGGAAGACCTACAGGATACTGAGAACTGAGTGGGAATACGTACCTAAGACACAGAGTGAAGCAAGCTGCCACGCAGTCTGGGAGGTCAGAGGAGTGGGAATCACCATGCTGCCATCTTTAGGAAGGTTCTGCAGGTGGGTCAGCCTAACCAATAGCCACTGCAGCCAGCCTGCTGTGTGTAGATTCCAGTGCCACTGTGTACTAGCTGTAAGACCTGGGACAGGGAGCCCAATCTGTCCTCCATTTTCATCTACAAAGTGGGAATATCATGGTATCTACCCTGTAGGCTTCCTGCTTCATTTCCTTTCCGTGTGCTGTTCCTGCTGTCTAAACCTCCTACTCACTCTTCTACACCAGTAAACCTTCTCCGACATGACCCTTCCCTATGTCATTTGGTCTGTGGAGCCTTCCCTAATCCCTTAAGTAAGTCCAGGGCTCCCTCCTCAGTGCTCTTAAAGCACTCACAGTATTTGCATGTGTGTCTCCCTGCTCTAGGCTTCTTGAGGACGGGGACCTTTGTGCAACCAGGGCTCACACTGCACCTGGCACGTAGAATATGTTCATGTGTGGATGATGCTTGGATGGATGGACAGATGATGAATGAATGGATGCATGATGGATGAATGGATGGATGATTGATGGATGATTGATGCTAGACAAATAGATGGATGATGGAAGGGTGGATGGATGATCGATGGTAATTGAGAGGAAAATTAAAATGTTGTTGGAAAAAGGGCTCCAAAGGAGGAATGAGGGGTAAAAAGTGGATAAAGAGATGTCATGGGGTCAAATATTAGAGAATGCTTCCATATACAGAAGATACCTGTGACTGATTAAGGCTCCTGAAATAGAAGTGAGGAAATAAAAATATTCTTTAGCACTGAACAGTAAGGTCACACGCAAGCAAGACCCGTGTGCATTTTCTTCCCAGCAGAATGCCTGACACACCAGTAGGTTAAAAGTAACCCTAAATGGTGGACAGACAGACAGACAGATCTACAGATGCCCCAGTTGGTCAGTTTGAACAAGAGGAGTTTCAATGTGCATTGTGCTATGGGCAGCTGTAGGAGACCACACTCAGTCCTAAAGGCTTCTTCAACAATGCCTTGGCCAAGAAAGTTAGGACGTGATCAGTGGTACACAGAACATTTAATAAAGCTTCACAGAAGGGGGCTTTAATTTGAGTTGTAAACTTAGGATAGAATTCTGCTTTTAGGGGCTGGCCCCATGGCTGAGTGGTTAACTTCGCACACTCCACTTCGGTGGCCCAGGGTTTCACCGGTTTGAATCCTCAGTGTGGACCTAGCACCGTTTATCAAGCCGTGCTGAGGCGGCGTCTCACATAGCAGACCTACAACTAGAGTACACAACTATGTACTGGGGGGCTTTGAGGAGAAGAAAAAGAAAAGAGGAAGATCGGCAACAGATGTCAGCTCAGGGCCAATCTTTAAAAATAAAAATAAAAATTAGCTCTTTTTAGAAGAAGAAGAAAAAAAAAAAAAAGAATTCTACTTTTGGCCGTCGGAATCTGCTCCCAGAGTATTTTTCTCTTATGAGCCAGATTTATGAGGACAGGCACTGAGTGGTGAGCAACACGGGGACTGGGGAGGATGAGGACAGCAAACACTGAGAACAGAGCACAGTGTAGCTTTTTGCTGCACAGGCAGCCCAGGCTCTATTGGCCCCTTCATAGTCTGGCTTCCCAAACGACATCAGTCTCGGAACCTTAAACCTCCTCTGCAGGAACCTAAACCACCACCTTCCTCAGGCGTCTGGTTAGAGCTGAGCTGTCTCTGAGCTAAATCAGAGGGATGCTTCTCCTTGGATGCTCGTCCCACTCCCCTGGCTCACCCAGTTGTGAGCAGGGGTGATGGGCTCTGGGGACAATATCAGCTGGTCGCCAGGTAGAGCATGACTTCTGTGTCCACGTTTACTCTGGACCTAGAAGAACATGAAGTGAGGGGTCTTCGAAGTGCCTTCGACTTTAGCTTCAGCAAGAACTTAAAACCCATGACACTGTGGCAGATGCAAAGTGTCTGCCTTATTCCTGCCTGGTGCCTCTTGTCTGCGCCCGGCACGTGGCTCCCCCTCCTCCTGTGGTCTCTTTGAAGTCACTTGGAGTGGCCAAGGGCTCCGTTGCTTTCCCACCGCCTCAAGGGAGGCACAGCATTGCCTCAAGGCTGGAGTTTCTGGCCAGGGGCATCCCGCAGGTGACCTTTTGGGCACTAGACACAGGCTCTTGCCTAACCATGACTCCAGATGCTGCCTTCTGTGTACAGGCATGGGATGCAACCACTTGCCGAGCACCCCAAACACCTGTGGGTCAGCATTTTGGTTTCCCTGGCTTTCAGAAGGAGCTAGAAGGAAGGTCAAAATCATTTACTGAAATGCCCCCAGCAGCAAACAGCCACTTGATATTTCATTTGCAACATAAAATTTGTTTTTTATTTCATTTCTTTTACAGTTGGGGAGAGCTTAAAAAAGAGAAGGAATGAGAACAATAAAAATCGTGTGGAGATTCACCAAAGAGGGCCATGTCTCAGGGGACACCTGTCCTTTGTAGTATCTGTACTTTAAGAGGAAGTATAAAAAGTTTACCGATGTAGTAATTCCCACAATGCAAAAGATTTTTAAATGTAAACAGCACCAGACATTAGGATGAATAAAGTAGTTAATTTTTACGTCACTCCCACAATTAGCTTAAAAATAGGACAGAGAGAAGCCACTGTCACAGGGAAAGGGAGTGGTACCCTGGGAGGGCCACATGGTTTGGAATCCAAAGTCAAGGATCAATTGATCCTTGCCCATACCTGGTGACAGTGTTGCCTTGGGAAGGCATATTTGCTTCCTGAACCTCAGATGCTAGGACCTGTGTCTCAGGGCTGTTTTGGAGATGAAAGGAGAATAATACATGGATGAAAGTGTGTGTGTGCTGTCAAAATGTCAGTTCATTTAACAAGATTCAGATGGTGCTCTCTGTTTAAAGAGCCGGAGGGATGGTTCCAAGGGGAGTAAACTTTCCTCCGTCCAGATAACTGCCCAGCCAGACATGTCACTTGAACTTTTCCATTGACAAAGCCCCGTGTCACTGTGCTCCAGTCACAGACTCTTGTTTGTTCATTACTGGCTAAATGATTCCCTCAAAGGTGATGGTTGCTAAGTATGTTAATAGACTTGCTGTCCCAAGGGGATTGCAGCATGAAAACCTGGCAGCCGCGTGGTGTACGCTGACCTGTTGGAAGAGAGAAGTCAAAGAAAGTTGTCGAGATACATTTGCTGATGCAGACCTGGCTGGCATCCGCTAGCAGACTGTCATTCTTGCTGGAATCGTGGGAATGTGGGGCAGAAGCAGCTGCCCCCTCTTGGTTCTCTTGCTCTGGTCGGCCCTGAGCACTCAGCACTCCAGATGGAGGTCAGTGACTCGCAATTATAGCGCAAATCTAGACGGAACGTTTAAACAAAACATCATCGAACTTCAGAATTACAGGGGACGTTGACAGTCACCTAGTTCACTCCCCTGGCTAATCTTTGGATATCTTGGAAAACATTCCTTCCCAGGGTTCATTCATCCCACAGCCAGGGAACTCGCCATCATTTGAGATGGTCTGTTTCACGAGACGTAACAATGCTGATAAAATTATCGCTTAAGATGGACTGACGGGGACCAGTGTAGTTCCCATACACTGTAACGCGGTCTGCTCTGTGTCACTCACATCCACTCATTTCTTTCTCTGTCCCCCCACGGAATGGTGTATCGGGTCCTTCTGCCTTTCTAGATGCTGCCCCCTGAATATGCTTCTGTTTGTCCGTCCTGCCTTTGGGGAAGGCCTTCGCGGTAATTTCCCCTGGCAGTGCTCACGTTAAGCGCGTAATAGACCACAGTTGGCTCCATTATATATTTTCTAAAAATTCCTTTCTCTCTGTTCTAAAAAACAGATGTGAATAGAACCTAGATGTTCCAGCAACCCTTGACTCTTGCCAAGTGGGAGCGCTGTGTTTGAGAAAGGGTATAGTAGTCCCCTCTTTATCCATGGAGGGTATGTTCCTAGACCCCCAGTGGATGCCTGAAACCATGGATATTACTGAACCCTGTATATACTTTTTCCTGTACATACATACCTATGATAAAGTTTAATTTATAAATTAGGCACAGTAAGAGATTAAAAACAAAAATTTGTAGTAAAACATAACAATTTGCTGATAACTGAGATGGCTACTAAGTGACTGACAGACGGGTAGCATGCACAGAGTGGATACACTGGACAAAGGAGTGATTCACATCCAGGGCAAGACAGAGCAGGACGGCATGAGATTTCATTACGCTGCTCAGAACAGCACACCAATTTAAAACTTATGAATTGTTTATTTCTGGAATTTTTCATTTAATATTTTTGAGCCGTGGTTTTCCAAGGGTAACTAAAACCATGGAAAGTGAAACCATGGATAAGAGGAGACTATTGTACTATCATTTGCTTCTCTGAGACTATCAAAGTCATTTCATTTAGACCATTGGGCACAGCCCTGACTGGCAAACAGAAATTCAAATATGAAAGCCCAAGGGTAAGTTCAAACGCTTTTCATTCTGCACCATTAAGAAATGAAAATATGTTTGAAAAATGCAGTGTAGTCACAAAATCTTCATGGACATCAGTATAAAAGAATATTTTATGGCTCATAGAACAGGTGGACCAACCACCCCACAGCAATCCTATATCATTACCCTTTGATGTGAGCTAGGCCTCGGCTTTGCACTGTAAAATCCAAACCATTGTGTGGGGCGGTTCTGAGTAAGATGTGAGGCCCCGAAAGAGAGAAAGTATGAGAATCCAGCCCACGCTTTATTAGAGAAGTGGATTTAATCCAATAGAAGATTATAGTCAGTCCGCAACGTTAGCTTTTGTCTCCAAATCCTGCAGGAGGCAACCCTCCTTGTTCAACTTCCGCCATGGAGGATGGTGTTGGTCACTGACATTTAGCGTTTGATCCTTACGTGGCCCTGGAGGGATGGCTGGCATTGTCTAGTTCCCCTGTTGTACGTGTGGAGAGGGAATGCTCGGTGGCTGGTCAGGACTTGAACTCCTGTCTTCCCAGGTGGATCTCTTGTGCTCTCTGCTGCCCTTTGCTGCCCCAGGAGTTTGTTTTTCAGGCAACATAGCTGTCGACACACAAGGTACAAATATTCAGGAGACAGTGCTGATCAGAAGTGGCCAACAGGAAAGTCATTGAGTTTTGAAGGTGCCCAAATACTACACTTCTGGCAAAACCACGTGCTATAGAATTGAATACTAGTGCTTAATCCCTTCATTCTAGTCTAGAAAATGTCCCTTGTAATTTGTGAAATATGATACAGCATTTGCTATTTCTTCATAAAAATTGGGGTACTTAAGTCTAAATAAATCATATTTGGAAGACTAATGTAATAATGTTTAAGCATGAAATCTGAGCAGGATTAATAAACTTTGTGCCATATTAAAAATTTGAGACCACTTTTACGTGACACTCAAGAACGAGGGCCTTTCTGTAGAGGATCCCTTCATTACTTAAGAAAAATGTAAAACCCATGGTAGGTTAATTTGTTAGCATTGTCTAAAAGTTGCTGGTGTACCGAAACAAAGGTTAATGGCCCTGAAATACAGTTGAGCAGTTCCACCTTCATCTGGTGGTTCAATTCTGATGTTCTCTGGATTGAGAGAGCTCTGGGGAGAAGGTGGGAGAGAGTGGGTCTTGGAAAGGACTGAAGTACATCCCTTCAGTGGGACAAAGTTCTGGTCCTGGTACAGATTTGGTAGGACTAAATCCAGATTCGTTGGCTCATGAGTTATGATGTTAAATAGAGATTTCATGCTCTTTTTGGAGAAAAGCAAGCATAATATAAGGATTGTAATAATGTAGGGAAAGAATATATTAGATAATTCATTGTTATACAATCATCTCTTAATGTGAATTTAGGAAACATTTTGTGATGCCAAGATTTTGGGTGTTAGTCACAGGGCTCGGTAATGGATTCTTCTATAGTTACATGTCAAGTGCCAGAACATCTCTGTGTTTGGATTTCAGAAAATCCTATCATTTATTCATTTTTCCATCCATCCATCCATTCATTAAACTTTCTCTGGATGCCTGTTGTGTGGGCTCTGACAGAACAGCTGTTGTTTCTGCCTTCAAGGTGCTTAGGGGGAAAGATGAAACCACATGTTGCTCTCTGTCTTTGTCATGCCCTCAGCGCCTAGGATAGTGTGTGGGAACAGAGGAGACAGCCAAGAAATGTTTGAGTAAGTTAGTAAAAACAGACTTCTTAAAAGTAAAAGTATGGAATAAATGTGTAAATGTGGGGAATAGAATATACTTACCAGATCTGTCTTCAGAAAGCCTGTGTGTTAGTGTTTGCCCCAAAATGCCTTTTTCACCACTATTTTGCTTTGCTAGGAAGATATGTGTATGACAAGGCAGGAAGCCAAACGTGCCTGTTTGGAGTCAGCATCCTGGGACCGGGGGCAGGTGTTTTAAAATGTAAAACCAGATCAAAACCACAATGAAAGATCACCTCACACCTCTTAGGATGGCTGGCATCAGACAGACAAGAGATACCAAGGGTTGGCGAGGATGTGGAGAAAGGGAACCCTGGTGTGCTGTTGGCGGGAATGTAAACTGTTACAGCCACTGTGGCAAACTGTATGGAAGTTCCTCAAGAAATTAAAAACAGAACTACCATAGCACCCAGCAATCCCATTTCTGGCTATATCCAAAGGAAAAAAACAGGATCTTGAAAGATAGCTGTACTCCCATCTTCACTGCAGCATTATTCACAATAGCCAAGGTGTGGAAACAATCTAAGTGTCTGTTAATGGGTGGATGGATCAAGAAACTGTGCTAGATTTAGATATAGATATACATACATACAATGGAATATTATTCAGCCTTTAAAAAGAAGGTATTTCTGTCATTTGCAACAACATGGGTGCACCTGGAGGGAATTATGCTAAGTAAAATAAGCAAGACAGAGAAAGACAAATACTGCATGGTATCACTTATATGTGTAATCTTTTTTCAGGGAAGATTAGCCCTGAGCTAACTGCTGCCAATCCTCCTCTTTTCACTGAGGAAGCCTGACCCTGAGCTAGCATCCGTGCACATCTCCCTCTACTTTATACGTGGGACGCCTACCACAGCATGGCTTGCCAAGCGGTGCCATGTCCGTACCCGGGATCTGAACTGGCCAACCCTGGGCCGCCAAAGCAGAACGTGCGAACTTAACCGCTACGCCACTGGGCTGGCCCCATGTACGTGTAATCTTAAAAAAAAAAAAAGTTAAAACTCATAGAAACAGAGAGTAGAAAAGTGGTTGCTGGGGCAGTGGGGGAAGTAGGGAGATGTTGGTAAAACTGAACAAACTTTGCGTTATAGGATGAATAAGGTGTAAGGATCTAATGTATAACATGATGATTATAGTTGATAATCCTGTAATGCGTAGTTGAAATTTGCTAAGAGAGTAGAACTTAAATGTTCTCACACAAAAAAGGTAAATATGTAGGGTGATGGATGTGTTAACTTGATGGGGGCAAATCCTTGCACAATGTATATGTATATCAAACTATCACATTGTGCACTTTAAATATCTTACAATTTTATTTGTAAATTATACCTCAAAAAAGCTGTAAAAACTACATATATATATATAAAGCCTTGATTACACGCTGGTGGTGTTCTAGGAGATAGGAGAGTTGGAAGCGATGGGTGGTAGATTGAATCTGAGTTTACGTGAATCCAGGATTCCCTGAGAAATTGGACTGGTGAGTAACTAATCCAGATAGAGAGATCCCTTGTGAAAAAGACCCCTCTGTTGCACCCAGTCAGTGCACCTCCGCAGATCTCTGAGCGTGTTTATTTCTTCCTCACCACGTCAAATTTACCGTGAATTCCCTCAGCGACGTGTGTAAACTTTGGTCTCTTCGTATTCTTGCTTCGGTTCTCTCTTTATCTCATGTATGTGATGAGTCTAACGACTCCATTGAAATTTTACACTTCCCAGAGATAGAATCGCTGTTTTTACCCTTTTACATCTTTTGTATCCTCCCCACCCCATGCAAAGGAAACCTTGAAAAGATCAAGAATTCAATAAATCTTCATTAAATAATTGAATGCATGTAGGAGAATAATTTGTAGAGAACGTTTTTTTGTTTTGCTGGACAAATCTAGATCCCATGTTAAAGATCTTCCATCTGTACCAGAATATATGAATGTTAGATGTTTATTATTTTCTAGAGCCTGTAGGTAAGTACTCTCTGCTGTAAAAGAAATCTGAACCTAAATATCGGATTTCTGATTGTTTCATGGATTTCCCTTCACAGTTCTTGTTTTTGAGATATAAATGTTCCTGACAATCTGTGTCAAAGGGAACTCACCAGCCACCAGGCAGATTAGTATATCCTAATGTGACCACCATATCCTGTCCATGCCGTCCAGCCAGGAGTCACCTTCATGGCATGAATTGCATTGCCAGCACTGTGTGAGGTTGAATTTCAATCTTGATTAGTTCCCCTAATTAAGTGCCTTAAATGCCTTCAGAAGGATTACGCTCCCCAGCTGCTCCAAGAGAGAAAGTCATTCTGTAGACAGCAGATTGATGGTCACTGACCAGGCGATGGAACTCAAGGCAGTAGGAATTGCTGAAGCTCCCCAGTGGCTCTCAGCTCCTTCCAAGCCAGGAGAGGTTCCTGCAACAACTCATGAAACTAGAGGGACTGCCACTCAGGCCTGATATCATTTGACTGTCAAAAGCTTCTGGCTAATTTCCAGGTGAATGAGTATAACCCAAACACAAAGCTGCCATTTTAACCAAGTAAGATATGGAGGTGAAATCCCACAGCACGTCCCTCTGCTGGCTCTCCTCTTCCTCTGATTGTTTCTTCTTTGATTTACTTGTCACATTTGTCTTTCACTCCCCAGGCACAGTGCCTGATACTTAGCAGGCTCTCATTTCAAGTTTCATGGGTAGATGGATGGATGAGTGTATATACCAATACCTGATGAAACAGTAGGACATGGATGCCATGTGGTGGAGATCAGTATAACTCTGGGAATTATTTTGATGAATTAATAAAGCTATGACCCAGTCCCAATGGAGCACAATCTGCTTGTGTATTCATCAGATATTTTATTCGTTCTTATGTTAATAAGCTAGTATAGCTTTGTCCATGAAACGGCATCCACTATTTAAATTATTAGGCTAAAAGTAATATCTAAAATTTCCTCATTCAAACTTTAGTTATACTTCTTCTCTTCCAGAATGTTTTTGGCTGATTGTTCAATAATGCAAGTGTATTTAGGATAATTGCAATAATGATGACCCTCTTTCCAGAAGTACAGTGCTATGTTGGGAAATGAAAACCAACAAAATAACAGACTTACTCTTCATTAACTTTCTTTCTAAGAAGCTTCTTTGTATGTGATAAGGTTTTATAATTGAATAGGGAAAAGGATCAATAACTTCCAATGCAAAAGCAAATTAAAACTTCATGAATATTTATATGAGGAAAATGAGGCACTTTGCTACTTGGTTTGAAATCATTTTAGACCAGGTGCTAGATGGATACTGAGCCTTATCTTTTTTTGGAAAAAAAGAGTGATACGTGTTGCTAGGGTCTGAGTGTTTGTGTCCCCCAAAGATTCATGTGTTGAAATCCTAACCCCCAAAGATGATAGGTGGTGGAGCCTTTGGGAGGTGATTTGGTTATGAGAGCACAGCTCTTATGAACAGGGTTAGTGATCTTAGGAAAGAGACCTCCGAGAGGTGCCTCCCCCTTCTGCTAGGTCAAGACAGTGAAAAGGCGCCGGCTATGAACCAGGAAGAGGGCAGTCGCTCGACTGTGCCGGCACTTTGATCTTGGACTTCCAGCCTCCAGAACTATGAGAAATAAATTTGTGCTGTTTCTAACCCACCTAGTCTGTTGTATTTTGGTATAGCATCTTGAACAGACTAAGACAAGTATTGTAGGAATTATCGAGTTTATGGTCAGATTTCCCGTATTTTTTCTGTTTAGCCATTTCAGTGCTATTTTTTGCTTTTTCCTGAGTGTGGTGATCAGCCTTACACATCACCCATATACAGATAGCTATACACACCTACAAGTGCCAAACCAGTGCAATGATACCTGAGGTTGGTTGCTGGTGTGTCCCTCCGCATTCACAGAGCCTAGTTATAGACTGCAGAACACTCAGAAAGGTTTTCCCTACCACAAAGCTTGCTGTAGCTTAAAACTGGAACCCTGGGGTCAGGAAGCTCAGATTCTAGTCTTAGTTCAGCGGCTTACAGGATGTATAACTTTTAGAACACTCTTCATCTTTCCAAGTATCAGTCTTCACATGTAAATTAAGATAATAATAGTACCTGGGCTTATTGTGAGGATTAAAAAGTGGTTAATATAGCAGCTGGGACATGGAAATCATCCCAAATAATTTCTGTTGTTTTTAATAATATTGCTTGTATCACATCTGTATTATTTCAATGGGTATTGTGGACTTTATAGCCTAAAGAATATTTCTCTTTGAAGAATAACTGACTTCTATGCGTGGGTTTCAAAATATTGTGAAAGAACTTCTCTGAAGGTGAACAGTAAGAGTTAGGAGAAGCATCAATGTCCAGCCATCACATCTAGGGAGCCCTTCTTAAGCTCTCATCCTCATCCGTATCCTACCCAGTGACAGCTGACGCCTTCCTCTGTCTAGCCTTGCTGAGCCATGCATAAATTGCTAGGCCAGTGTCTATAACACTTTATTTATCCTTGTTTACATGTAGATCACCCCACTAGACGAGAAGCATCCTCGAGTACCTGAACCTTGTCTAATTCATCTTTGTAATCCCAATACCCAGCCTGGCATCTGTGAGCACTCAGTGTTTATGGAATTAATTAATACGTAATACTGAACATAGTCAAAGAGTACAGGTAACTCAATGACGTTTTTTAGCTTTCCAAAGGTGTGACCCATTTTTTTCCCACAAGGTCAAAATGTTTCTAAATTGCTTCAACTTTCTCTCTGGAATTGGTTTTGTTTGTTTTATCACACAGTCATTGCCTCTCTTGATAGATAGGAGAGTTAGAAATTTAATTTGATTCTGACCTACCAGACCAACTCATTCTGAGTCCCATGGATAAAGAAAGTCGAGCCAATTGATTGTATCTCAGAGAATGACTTGATTACAGAAAGGAAGCCGGAATAGAAATGAGTTGGGAGACGGCTTAGACTGAAGGCACAGTTACTTGCAGCCCTTATAATAACTACAGTGGTGCCGCAGTAAGAAGCAAAGAGGAAAGAAGCACTGCTAACCCATTACGTTTTTTTAATTGAGACATAATTGACAAATGACATTGTGTAAGTTTAAGGTGTACAACACGTTGATTTGACACATTTATATATTGCAGTATGATTACCAGCAGACCATTAGCTAACAACTCTATCTTGTCCCATAATGACCATTTCTTTTTTGTGGTGAGAACAATTAAGATCTAGTCTCTTAGCAGCTTTGAAGTTTATGACGCAGTATTGTTGACTATAATCTCTATGCTGTGCATTAGATCTCTAGGATTTATTTATGTTCTAGTTGCAAGTTTGTATCCTTAAACAAAATTTCCCCAGTTCCCCTATCTCCCAGCCCCTGCTAACACCATTCTACTCTCTGTTTTCACAAGTTCAACAGTTTAGATTCCACATGTATGTGATATCATGCAAGTTTTTTCTTTCTCTGTCTAAATTATTTCACTTAGCATAATGCCCTCAAGGTCCATCCGTGTTGTTGCAAACAGCAGGATTTCCTTCTTTCTTCTGGCTGAATAATATTCCATTGTATATGTACCACATCTTCTTTATCCATTCGTCTGTTGATAGACACTTAGGTTGTTTCCCTATCTTCGATATTGCAGATAATGCTGCAATGATGATGAGAGTCCAGATATCTCTTTGATATCCTGTTTTCATTTCTTCTGGATATGTACCCAGAAGTGACGTTGCTGCATCATATGGTAGTTCTATTTCTAATTTTTTGAGGAACTTCCATACTGTTTTCCATAGTGGCCGAACCAACTTATATTCCCACCAACAGTGTACAGGTGTCCCCTTTTCTCCACATCCTCACTAACCCTTATTATTTCTTGTCTGCCTGATGATAGCCATTCTAACAGGTATGAGGTGATATCTCATTGTGGTTTTGATTTGCATTTTTCTCATGGTTAGTGATGTTGGGTACCTTTTCATGTACCGGTTGGCCATTTGGGTGTCTTCTCTGGAAAAACGTCTATTTAGTTCCTCTGCCCATTTTTTAATTGGATTGGGTGGTTTTTTTATTACTGAGTTGTGTATTTCTTTCCATATTTTGCACATTAACCCCTTATGCAATATATGGCTTGCAAATATTTTCTCCCATTCTTAAGTTGCCTTTCTATTATGTTGATTTTTTTTTTCTGGGCAGAAGTTTTTTCGTTTGATATTGTCCCACTTGCTGATTTTTGCTTTTGTTTCTTGTTCTTTTGGTGTCATATCCAACAAATCATTGCCAAGACCAATGTCAGAGAACTTTTTCCCTATGTTTTCTTCTGTATGGTATCAGGTCTTATGTTTAAGTCTTTAATCTATTTTGAGTTAATTTTTGTTAGTGGTATAAGATAGGGGTCCAATTTCATTTTTCTGTATGTGGTTATTCATTGTTCCCAGTACCATTTGTTGAAGAGACTATCCTCTCCCCATTGAGTGTTCCTGGCTCCTTTGTCAAGTATTAGTTGGCCATATATGTGGGGGATTTTTTCTGGGCTCTCTATTCTGTTCCATTTGTCTATGTGTCTATTTTTATGCCAGTACCAATTTCTATAGCTTTGTAGCATAGCTTCAAATCAGGAAGTGTGATGCGTTAGCTTTGTTCTTCTTTGTCAGGATTGCTTTGACTATTCAGCATCTTTTGTGCTTCCATACAAATTTTAAGATTGTTTTTTCTATTTCTGTGAAAAATGCCATTGGCATTTTGATAACAATTGCGTTGAATATAGATGGCTTCGGGTAGTATGGACATTTTAACAATATTAATTCTTCCAATCCATGAACATGGGATATCTTTCCACTTGTTTGTGTCTTCTTCAATTTCTTTGATCAAAGTCTTATAGTTTTCATTATGCAAATCTTTCACTTCCTTGGTTAAATTTATTCCTAAGTATTTTATTGTCTTTGACACTGTTGTGAATGGGATAGTTTTCCTAATTTCTTTTTTAGATATTTCATTGTTAGTGTATAGAAACACCACTAATTTATGGATGTTGATTTTATACCTTACAACTTTACTGAATTCATTGGTTAGTTCCAACAGTTTTTTGGTTAAGTCTCTAGGATTTTCTATATATGATATCATATCGTTTTCAAATAATAATAATTTTACTTCTTTTCTGATTTGAATGCCATTTATTTCTTTGTCTTGCCTAACTGCCTTAGGTAGGACTTCTAGTACTATGTTGAATAGGAGTGAGGAGAGTGGGCACTCCTGTCTAGTTCCTTATCTTAGAGGAAAAGCTTTCAGTCTTTCACTGTTGAGTATGATGTTAGTTGTGGATTTGTTATATATGGCCTTTATTATGATGAGGTTTATTCCTCTTATACCCAAGTTGTTGAGAGTTTTCATCATGAAAGGATGGTGTATTTTCTTGTGTGCTTTTTCTGCCTCTATTGAGATGATCATATGTTTTTTTTATCTTCTATTCATGTGGTGTGTACACTTATTGATTTGTGTATGTTGAACCATCCTTGCATCCCGGGATAAATCCCACTAGATTGTGGTGTATATCCTTTTAACGTGTTGTGGAATTTGGTTTGCTAATATTTTGTTGAAAATTTTCGCATCTATGTTCATCACGGATATTGGTCTCTAGTTTTCTTTTCTTGTAGTGTCCTTATCTGCCTTTGTTATCAGGGTAATGCTGGCCTTGTAAAATGAGTTTTTAAGTGTTCCCTCCTCTTCAGTTTTTTGGAAGACTTTGAGAAGGACTGGCATTAATTCCTCTTTAAGTGTTTGGTAGAATTCATCAGTGAAACCATCTGGTCCTGGGCTTTCCTGTGTTGGAAGGTTTTTAATTACTCATTCAATTTCCTTACTCATTATTGGTCTATTAGATTTTCTGTTTCTTCCTTGTTCAGTCTTGGTAAGTTGTATTTGTGTAGAAATTTATCCATTTCTTCAAGGTTATCCAATTTGTTGGCATATAATTGTTCACAGTAGTCTTTTACGATCCTATGTATTTCCGTAGTATCAGTTGTAATGTCTCCTCTTTCATTTCTGATTTGACTGTTAAATCTCTTTTTCTTAGTCTAGCTAAAGGTTTGTAAATTTTGTTTATCTTCTTGAAAACTAGCTCTTAGTTTCATTGATCTTTTCTATTGTTTTTCTGGTCTCTATTTCATTTATTTCGCCTCTGATCTTTATTTCCTTCCTTCTGCTATCTTTGAGCTTAGTTTGTTCTTCTTTTTTCTAGTTCCTTGAGGTGTGAAGTTAGGTTATTTATTTGAGAGCTTTCTATTTTATTAAGATAGGCGTCTATCACTATAAACTTTCCTCTCAGAACTACTCCATTTTTAATTGATACTCATGACAACTTTTGGCTGGAACAATGGGAGATTGCCACATGCTCTGCTTATATTTGTGAAATAAACAGTTCAATCGTGTGGATTGGGGGCTTCTTGAGTGGATTTTGACAGTTGCATGTCATATTTTCCAATTCACATACAATGGAGACATTTCCTGTTTTACTTTTCCACAAGGTAGCACAGGAAGATTCTTTGTGAAGTCTTCTAGTTTCATCTTTTTATCTCCTTTGATTTTTTCTTTGTCTGCAGCCTGTTTTTGTTGTGTTCTAGTACTTTTGATATCATAAAAGAAAGGATAAAAAATAAGCAATTATTTTTATAAGATACAAGGAAATGCGTCCGTTTTTTCTATGTTGCTCTTCTACATAGAAGAGACTGACCCTTATGTAAATTTTCAGCTGCTGTCTATAGAAATATCTTAAAGATGTTTATCCAAAAAAAAAAAGCCAGTGTCTTCCAGTGAGTACCGAGGTAAGCCAAAAAGGAAATAGAAGGAGTATTTCTTAATTTTTCTAACATGTTTTATTGATTTAAACTTAAGGTATAAAATTCCCTTAATTTCATAAAAATATGAATTGATAACAGTACCATGTTATCATAAACTGAACTCCTCTGATATGGAGCTTCATAACTAAAATAGTTTGTTTCTTGATTGTTTGAGACCACATTTGTTCTCTCAGAGAGAGTCCATCCCATTTATATTGGAAAGATTTTTGAAATGGCTGTAACATTTGTCCAGTGTAGAAGCTGAGATATTGACACAGCCATTGTTCACGTCAATGACGGCCATACATAAGACACAAAAGCTTACTCAGTTATTGTTAGCAAGAAAAAGTTCCAAAATTAAATTAGAGATTGCAATTTTATTCAAGTTGAGGTTAACAAATTAAATTGAATGAACACATAGAGACTCTTATTTAATGAAGCTGAATTAAGATGCCAAGGACTTAAGTGGCACATTGCTCATATCCAAGTACCTCCAACCAAGTGCAAAACCTTCCTGTCTTGTTGGCCCAAAGCCTGGTGATGAAGAACGGCTTCTATAGCAACTGCGCTCCCGTCCTCGTTGCACCATCGTGGAGCCTGGGCTGACTCTTGGGTTTGTTATTGTATTTTACTCATTGTATTGTATTTATTTTTTGTTTGTTTGCAGATTTGTATCTAGGTTTTCCCTGGGCTTCCTTCCCACATTCTTAAAGCAAAATGTTGTTTAGTTTTGTCTTTTAAATAATCAGTTTGGAAAAAAACCTACTCTGTCAGAGTCTTCAGCAGGAGGCTTTGAAACAGGGTCTGGAATCAAGCTAATTTAGGTCCCAGTCCCGCATCTGCCGTTTACTAGCTGTGTCATCAGAAACAAACTATGTAATCTCTTTGTGCCTCAGTTGTCTCCTCTTTAAAATGGGCCAAATCATGGGACCTTATGAGTCTTTTTAAGTATTAAATGAGAGTATGCATAGCACCCTCATGACACACAGTAGGAGTTCAGTAAATGGTGGCCACTATCGTTCTTCTATAATAATAATGATCAGTGTTCCAAATAGCCTGTCTTCTGATCCTTTACTCATTTTTTTTTGCATTCTACATTTTTCTTAGTATTTTTTGACAACCTGGCCTCTCCTTTTGTAAAAGGCTGTCATAAACATTTCCCATAATAGAACTGCAGGAACATCCGGCCATAGATGAGCACCAACTGCATCCCACCGTGCTCTCTCCCTCCCTTCCCCCCTGCTTCCCTATCCCCCTGCCCCCCCACCACCACCGCTTGGCACACTCATGCTTAAATATTATGCTAGAGTGACATTCACTATGGCTCTACACAAATGGGATGACTCCTATTTAAATGAACGGGACCCTTTTCTGAAAATTTAGGAGCCACAGCTGCAGATTTCTTTCTACACCTTCTTCTCTCTGGGCTTTGGCAGTAAACCCTCAGAGGAAGGAGCCTCCGGTCCACTGACCTCGCTTTGAACAATCGCCTCATGTTTAGCGTGTAAATCTCCATGCTCTAGGAGACGAGAGATTTTGTTAAAAGCCCTTATGAATCAAATTTTTATTCCAATTTATTTTCTATAAGGTCATTATTTTTAGACTAAAAGAAGATTATCATATTTTAGTTACACTGTTGTTTCCTATACAACTGAAACAAAAGAACTGTATTGGTCTGAAACACAGATAATGCAGAATATACTTAATTCAGCTATTTACTTATTCTGAACACAAGATAGAATACGCACCAGATCAGTGACTCAGAGCTCTCTTCAGAATTGCATTGTCTTGCCATTTCTGGTTTTATATTCTCTCTGCCCTTCATGTGTCTTAAATTTCATCTAGTGTCTTTATTTAAGACGACAGTAAACTCTACTTTATGTCCAATGTAAATGAATCCCATAAGAGGCCTTGTGGTCATTAGTCCCACGCTGAAGGATAACAAAGCCAGAAGTTTGAACCATGGCTTTGGGCAGAGGGCACGTTCACCCTTCTCACTTGAGTTGTGAACCTTTGACACAAAAGGGCTGTGGGGCCAGAGAAGACCTTGAATGTGTATTAATTCCCGATGCTCTTTCAGGTGGAGTCCCCAAGGATCTTCTTACTTGAGATGGTTCTGCAGTTGTTATGTGACATCACTGAGCTAACACAGCACGTGGTCTGTTTTATTTTGTTAGCCACCGAGCTCCCTGACCCTCGGCCTGAGGACCTTGGTGAACTCGCTCCCTTAGAGAAGCGCTCGGTGGTGTGCGGGGTGAGAGTGAGGACAGCCGTTTCTTTATGCTGAGCTCGCACACAGGGAGTGTGGGTTTCTGTCCCACAGCTTTGGGGAGACATCTTCCGGGGCCCATATGCCAAAAGAAGGGAAGAGAATATTCCACCCACTTTGGGGGGTTGAATGCCAGCTGGGCTCCCTTGCACGACCCCACGGCCCCCATGGAATTCCAGAATGGGAATGCAGGGTCTTTGCTCCCCCTCCACAGCCACCTTGCTGGTTTTCCCAAACACCGTCCAGTACGCCGCCTCTCCTGTGCAATCCGATGAGATGGGTTAACCCGTTTCCCCACAGCCCCCCACAACTTCACGCTCACGTCACACCAACATCACGTCTCCTCGCTCTCGCTCCACTGGAATGAAACAATAGGCTAGGCTTCGGAACCCCTTGTGGTGTCCCCAATTGTTTTTGATGAGAGAAAAAATTTTAGGGCATTTATGGGCAGTGTCCAAAGCAAATCATGTGCACAGAAAAAGGAAAATAGACTTGATGCTGTGTTTTTGGCGCTCTTCACCGACTGTTTTAGAAACATATGTTTAAAATAAAAACCCTTAGAAATCTCTTCTTGGTGTTCCAGTGGTTTGCCTGTTTTGATTTTTATTTTCTGAGCAATTGTTATTGTTACGATTAAATAATAATAATGTTTTGTAACGTTGCCCTGCGAGCAGGCCGGTCAAGGCTGAGGAGAGGTGAAATTCTCGGCACCTGGTGTGGGGCCCGATGGCCTCTGTGTCCCCGGTCCTCTGAAGGTCGTGTTTGTCGCTCTGACGGGGTTCGTTCCTCTGTTTGTAAATACGCCGTCTCCTTGTGTGTGCTGCTCTGTTTACTTTGGCTGTGGGTCCTTGTGAAGTGATGCTGTAGGCTGCGTCTTTGTGTTTCGGACCATTCCCGCAGGATCTGGAGGTGGTCTCCGCCTCTCCCCCACCCCCCAGCTCCCACACTTGTTGGGCAGAAATGCTCTGCTTGCCTGGGGCAGGCCCCCCACTTCTGCGGCTTTCAGCTGTGTCAAGCACATAAAGCAAGGAGGACAGGGTTTGCTTTGGCCCGGAGAGAAAGCGATTCCATATGAAACATCTGTTGCTCTTCATCCCCAAGTAATTTCCTGCTCCCCCTTCGTCCATCAGCGGCTAATTCAGTTTCACCTTCCCTGCCGCCGCCTTCTCACCTTGCAGGAGCAGAGAGAGGCCGTTTTCCCAATGTGGCTTCCACAGTTTGCTGTGGAAATTTTAGGAGAGTGGTGCAAGGCCCGAGCAGAGTGAAAGAGAAGTGGAATCCTCTGGGGTCCTTGGGCTCGGGCTCGTCGCGGGCGAGCTGAGTGTTTTCGGGGAAACCGATTGCGAGGCCACCTGAACTGAAGGTGGGCTGGAGAGCCGGGTTGCTTGTTCCCACGTGAGAGGTGCCTCTGGGAAGTGTAAGACAGCCTTCCTCCTTCCAGAGCTTGTTCTCTTTCTCCACGAGGTCCTCCTGTAAAGCATCCACAGGAGATGAGCTGTGTCCAGGGAATTATTAACAACCAGGCGGCCCACCTTTGGGTTAACTTTGGGAAGGGTGGCTGCTCAGACGGGACCAGTCTATGGTCCGCTCCCTGGCAAGCACCGAGTGGGCACCTTCATCCTTCAGACGATGTGCCTAAGGGCAGAGACGCGAGTAGCCCCAAAATAACTGCCTGGTATTCCCTCCTTCCAGATCACAAGCAGTCTATGCAGAGCCCCTTGAAGACCATGCACATTTTTCCTCCTCATCCAAATGTCCCTCCAGATTAGCACCTGTTGATGTGATTATGCAGTGGGCAAGCCAGGCAGCACCTTGCCCAGGTGATCAAAGGGAGGGCACAGATGGACACCACGTGCCTTCACAGGGGACACCCTCAGGAGGACACAACACCAACTAGGAGGAATTTTGGTTGAGAATCACAAGGAAATGTCAGGCCTACCCAAATGAAGAACATTTTATTAGAAAAGAGAAGGGGCTGTATTCTTCAAAAACATCAATGTCAGAAAAAGAAAAGCAGCAGAAATGTTCCTAATTCAAGGAAGCTAAGGGTAATGCGTGCAGGGTCGAGGCCAAGGAAGGATGAAGATGTTCTAAGGTCACATTGTGCTGGACGTCACACAACTCTGTGGGCATATGAAAAATCGCTCAATTGTACATTTTGAGTGGGTGAATTGTATGGTGTGTGAATTATTTCTCAAAATTGTTAGTAATAAAAAAAAGAGGCAGGAGGGCATGACCTAGTGCAATCCATGATGCTAGACTGGGTTCCGTCCTGGCATGGGGGGAATAAATGCTGCAAAGAACGTCACTGAGTCAGCTGCCAACTTAGGGTCACGACTGGAAGAGTGGAGAGGGTGCATCAGTGTGACACTTACTGACGTTCGATAACTGAAACGTGGTGAATAGGAGAGCATCCGTGTTCGTAGGAAATACACCATGAAGTAGTTAGGGGTGAAGGGCCATGGCATGTATATCTTACTCTCAAATAGTTTAGAAAAAGATGTGTGTGTGTTTGTGGGGAGGAGGGAGACAGACAGACAGAAAGGGAGCCTGGGTACACACCAACACAAAGGATAAAGCATATGGAATACAATGTAATAACGGACTAATGCTCTTTTTTACAATGCACGTTCCTGGGCCCAAGTCCCTCGAGATGCTGACTCCCTGGGCTGAGATGGGTGCACATCCCTCCTGTGCTCTGAGGCTGAGGTCCAGGACCAGACTCTGAGAAAGTCTCGGAAGTCCAGGCCCTGGGCATCCGCTGCCACACTCCTCAGATATATTCTTCAAACAGGCCAAGAGATTGCATCAGCATCGTCATTTCTCACACTTTTATTCCTCCATTAACTTTAAAACTTTTTATTCTGAAACCTTTTAAATATATTTTAGAGATGAGAAAATAGCATTTTAATCCTCCTGCATACCAATGGTTCTCAACTGAGGGCAATTTTGCCCTGCAGGGGAGGTTTTGCAATGTCTGGAGACAGTTCTGGTTGTCACAGCTAAGGATTGTTACTGGCACATAGAGGCCAGAGGTGTTGGTAAACATCCTACGTCGCACAGGACGGCCCCCACCAAAGACCCCACCAAAGAGTTATTCGGTGCCAAATGCCAACAGTGCCCAGGCTGAAAGCCCTGCCCGCACACCTCTCACCCGGACTCGGTAAGGTTAAGACTGCCGCACTTGTTGTCTCTGGTGCCCCCTCTTTTCTGAGGTCATTTTAAACAGACACTAGAAGTCATGTCATTTCACCCCTCCACACGTCAGTATGCGTTTCTGAAATAATAGGAAATTTTCTTATGTGACCACAGTGCCGTTGTCACACCCAGCAAAACGAATAAGAATTCCCCAGGACTGGTCCAGATTCATATGTCCTGGGCCAAACAATGCTCGAACTTCCAGAGAGTTGAAATGTGACTGTTTAATTTTTGGAAATATCCACACTTATGGGAAAAATAAAGAACACTAACTTGACATTTTATCAGTTTTCTAGTTTGATCCATTTCCTCAGTTTCCGAACATACAGGATACATACTTGTTTTCCGACCCCCCGAGAAGTCCTGATTAATTCAATAAGCTTGTAGGTGATTATATTATTTTTTTTCATGAAGCCATTAGGAGAGATTACTGAGGCAGATCATTGTAACTTACATTTTTTAATCTTTAAGTTGTGCCTTCCTCCTCCTCGAGATAGTTTGCTATTTTTTTCCCCAGACACATGGAAAGATTTCAGCTTTTAATAAAGAACTCCTTTCTGGAGCATGTTTTTAGAATATGAGTTTAGTAGCACACATGAGGTAATCCCAATTCCCAACTTTGCGTGCAAGATTGTTGTGTGAAAACGAAACCATAAATCCCGTCTGAATTCTAGTTGCTGGGTTCTTTAGAGGAAGTATTCTTCTGTTTTCTTTTTTTAAAAGAAACCACAATATTGTCATCTGAGAAACAGATCCACGGCTGGGAAGCCAGAAAATTTGGAAGCACGTTTGTCTTTTTTTCTGGCCAAAGTCCATCCTGAGAAGTGAAGTAATGTTCCGGGCTGTGTGCATCACGTAGGTATCCATTTTTGCCCTGTCCCCGGGTCAGCTGGGAGACTTAGCTACAGACAAGTTACAGTGAGAAGAAGCTCTAACTCTCAGCCTGGTGCTCTAAGATTTGTCACTGCTGAAATGCCAGCAGCTTTTTTTAAATGCACTCCAAGTAAGTGACATGTTAGGATGCCTGGGCAGCAAGTGAGCTCTGAGGATTTCCTACATGTAATGGATTACTGCTTCGATCAAATACGCACCAACCAATCGCCCCTGTCGTGGTTTTTAACCAATTTTACAGTTGGAGAGTGTGATGCTTATTAAAGATCTCTATTTTTCATGACCTAGGGTAATATTTGTCATGTATTGTGTTACTTAAGTAAATCAGCAAGGTAATTCATATTGCCCTATCCTAAGAATAATGAAAGTACCAACCATCGTTCTAACTAAATGACTTAAGTGCTTGTGGAAAATTAGCTGTTAGAATTAGCCGACTTTCGTGTAACCTAGCAGGTGGAACTGAATGAGAAACCAAGGCACTGTGAAAAGTGTCCATTTACCCTTGGAGAGCCCATGCGGAGGGGGCAGATAGGTCAGAGGCCCAGCTGTGGGGATATTGATTGGGGTGGCCTTTATCCCGGAGAGAAATCCATCGATGGCCCATTGTCACTGGTGTCTGTTCTCCGGTTCTTCTTCCCCAAGGGTTCTTGACAGCCTGACGTCTAAATGCAAAACCCTTCCAGATACGAAAAGCCCAGTTGCTGATCAGCTGGTAAATCAACTAGGCATTTGGAGAGCGCTTACTGGGAAAGAGAAATATTCAGCTTGGGTATTACAAGTACTCCTTCTTGTGGTTTCTTTACCAAAAAAAAATGAAAACAGAAGAATGCTTCCTACGAAGAACACAGCAACTAGAATTCAGATGGGGCTTCTGGTTTCATTTCACAATTTTACATTTTACAACCCTTTATTATCCCAAAGAAGTGTGCTTTTCACACAGATCCCTCACAGGCATGGGTGCCCGCTCCATGCTGGCAGAAATCCGTGGCTTTTTGGGACCTCTCTGCCTCGGCCTCAGGGATGTGAGCAGGCACGGGCTGCGGCCTGCACGGGAGGGAGGTGTGCTTGCACTGACTGTGGCTCTGCGCGCCAGGGTCGCAGCCAGGAGGCACCTTTCTAAAAAGAAGAAAGATGTCTATTTCCAAACCCAAGCGCATCACTTGGTAGCATCCTAAGAGGGTCTGAGCGGTTCAGTGGCTGATTTAGACAACTTGAGAAAGTTGGGGTCTTTTCTCCACCCCAGGTCACTCCAGGCATCTGTCTCTTGGCCCTGATGGTGTGGAAATTTGCAGAGCAGAACTGTCTTTGAGCGAGCAGAAGGGAACGAATTTGATCTAACGCACATACGACGAGTTTGGTTCAATGTAGGTCAATTTTTAAGAGAGCCCAGCTGGCCAGTCTGCAAGTCTGCCTGGGAGCTGGCGGGCTGGCTTCCGCCGAGGCCAAGAAAATCCCCTTTTGCCTCAGAGCACCAATTAATAAAAGTTCTTCATCAAGCGGTGTGGGTGAGGAAAACGGGCTGAACGGCATCCAGCTCTCTGTGAAATAGCTTACCAGGTCGTCAGACCTGCAGTCTTGCTGGACTCCCAGCTCTGGGCCGTGGGGAAGATGCTGGTTAACACCAGCAGCCTCTCGAATGTCAGCTGGTTTGAAGAAGGTACACGCATACCAGAGGCATTTTATTTTTCAGGTTTAAAGCTGTGCATCCAAGGATTAAAGGTGTTTTGATTTGGTGGTTCTAAATAATCTGGCTAGGCTTTTTTTTCACGCTAAAAATTGAGAAAAGATTCTTTGAAGAGTTCTTTTTTTTAGTATATTATTTGCTCTACATTATGACCAAAAGACCACATCTGTTCTGGGTGGTGGGACTTTTAAGGGTGAAAGCATCTTTATCTGTCAAGCTTTGTGTGTAGGGCAGGGGGTGTTCGTTATTATTGGTTTTTGTTTTTTCGAGTAGGAAGAAACTCTCACACTCTTAAACAGCAGCTAAGCAATCTTGACTCTGCATTGTCTATGAGAAACTCTGATGTATTTTTCTCATTCTTATTACAGTCTTTCAAAAAATGTTTGTTGAGCACCTGCCAGGTTCCAGGCCCTCATCTAAGGCTGAAGATTCAGAGGGGATCAGACAGATGAGGCCCCAACCCTAACAAGAGATGCACACCTCAAACATGCCACAGAACAAATAAGCAGTAAGTGGCAATGAGTGCTGTAGGAACAGAGCAGGGTCCTGCAAGAGGGCCACGAAGGGGGCCCAGATTTAGAAAGGGGCAGGAAGGGAAGGCTGCTCCAGAAAACGTGGTTTCAGGTGAGGGCTCCTAGGAATTGGACAAGTAGAGAAAAAGAGAAGAATGTTCCAGACCAAGATAAGGAGAGATGGCCTCGGAGCCTAAGTAAGGTGAGCTGGGCATGGAGAGGGGGAGGCGGGGGCCAGTCGGCACATAGAATTTGAATTTTACTCCAGGTTCTATAAGAGGCAGTTTAGGGTTTTAAGTGGAAGAGTGACATGATCTGATTTTTGTTTTAAAAACTTGGCTCTAGACATTGTGTGAAAAATGGATTGGAAAGGAGCGAGAGTGAAGACAGGAGTCTGGTGTGAAGGCTATCACAGAAGGCCTGGTGAGAGAAAATCGTGACTTGGACCAGGGAGATGGGGGGGATGAGATGGATGGAAGCTGACAGGTTTATCAATAATAATAATTGCTTGCAGTTATTGAATAAGCACATGGTCTGGGTCAGGCACGTTTGTAAGCATTCAACATATACTATCTTGACAAGAACTCTGTCAGGTAGGTAACATCATCCATGTTTTACATGAGGAAACTCCAGTACAACCAGGTCAAGTTTAATGTCCAAGATCATAGAGAAGAAAACGGTGGAGCCAGATTTCCTCTCACCCGCTGTTGCTACTCTCCTGCCGAAGATGTATTTTGAAGGTAGATTTGCCTTCTTGTCCAGATTTTCATTACTTGGAAATATACCAGCCCAAGCATTCTGCAGATATTGACTGCAAGCCTTTTGGGAGCCAGGAACTGGCCTAGAGGCGGGGCCCCAGAAGTAAATAAAGAAGACCCTACCCCCTTTACACTGAGGCCGGTAGGAGAGGCACTGCTCTCCGTTTTAATCCCTTTGTGCATCTATTCAGTTACTCAATTAGGTCCATTCCTTAAATAATCCACCAAGAATTTCGTTGGATGGGAGAGAAGAGAAGCATGTTTTTCCATGTACGAGTGATGGCCAAAGGCTGGGTATCAGATATGTTAGCATCTAACAACCCAAGTCTATTGCTACTTACTAGCTTTGTGACCTTGGATAAATTTCTTAACATCTCTGAGTCTCTCCACCTATAAGATGGGCATAATACCAACCTCACAGTGTAATTATAAAGATTTAAAGAACCACTAGTTGTAATGTGGCCTGCCGTATCGCAGACCGTGTGGAGGCTCTTTGAGCACCAGCTCATCAATACCACCTGCAACGCAGGGCAAGGTGTGTGGTGAGAAAATGAATGATGTTTCTGGTGTCAAGCCTACGTGATTATTTTCAGTTAGTGTTTAGCCCCAATGAATAGATATAAATGGGTTTGATTTTCCACTCACTTGCATTACTGAATTTTTCACGTCTTTATGTACGGAAGAGTGTCAACATTTCCTACACCAGTCCACATGCAACGAACACACTTAGGTGTTTATTCTTCAGGCTAGAGGTGAACAGAACCCTGATTTATACCGCTCCTAATTTCTCCTTTCCATTTTGAACCCATGGCAATAAATGGAAAATGGATAGACCCACCCAACCCAAACTGCGATTAATTTCTTATTGTTTTCAAAGTCAGGAATTGGCCCATTAAATGTAGTGTCCATTTAAAGGGCAATGATCTGAAAGGCGAATGTCAGACTAACGGAGAGCAGAAGTCATATAAGTGTAGCAGTAAGAGCCTGGACTCTGAGGTTGACTGTCTACACAGTACCAGCTGTGCAACCCCGGCCCACTCACTGCACCCCTATGAGCCAGGTGCCTCATCTCAAAACAGGCACTTCCAACTAAGGTTGTCATGAAAGTTAAATAAAATAATGCATGTAAGGTGCTTTTGCTTGGTAAGAGCTCAAACGAATGTCAGTTACTGCCGCCGCCGCTGCTGCTGCTGCTGCTGCTGTTATAACCGACTATTATTTTTCAAAAGGAAGGCTTAAAAGAAACAGCTGTTTGACCTGTGTCGGCAGAAATGTTGGAAGAGGGCAATGTAAGCTAACCTATAAAACCCATTCTTGCGATCCGAAAGAGGTGGGACTGGGGCTTTATTTACCTTTGGAAGTCATGGTTTATTGGGTTTTCAACTTTTCCTCTATGTTTTGTAACCCGATTTTTCTCAAAATTATGTTAATTAAACTTGATGAATCTCATACTATTAAGACAGTCATAGCACATCAAGAACAGCCTGGAACAGTGGATAAGCCCACATTCAAAAGACTTTTGAACTACAGATGGTCATTAAAAGGGAGAAAGGAGCCCAGAGCCTTGGGGCCTGTGGAATGACGGCTGAGGTGCTGCAAAGGCAGGAGCCCAGCATTCTTCACCAGCTTGTATGTTTCAGCTGGAAAATGCAATTGACAAATGGGCCCTACTGTTCTTAAAGAGATTTCCCCTGTGGCTACAACTGTCAACAGTGGCACGTGGAATCTGTTCATGTCGTGAATGGATAGGGTCATCTGAATTGTCCCAAATGACAGGAATAATAACGTATTTCAGTGAAAATGACACATGATTTGATCCAAAATTCTTTATATTTGTGACTTAAAATGCAAGCGATATATTAAATTATTTTGCAGGAAACTTAATTGTCCCCTACAGTTTCCAAAATGCTGTATGAACAGTTTTATTTATTATAGTTTGTGAAACTAAATGAGAAAGAGCTGGGGAAAGGGAACTTTTTTTTTCATTCCAGGAAAAAAGAAACCAAGTTGTTTTGATCATTTTGAGTATTTTAGTAAATGGAGAATAACAAAAGAAAATCCAATGTAAATGCTCTATTGTTCTTACAGATGTACAGTTCTAAATAATTAGGATCCCAAAATGCTGAAGTTATAACCAAAAGTAATTTGAATTTTGTAGCTAAATTGAACTGAGCGCTAAGAGAAGCAGCATAAGCCCCATTTTGCATTGTGGAAAATGTTAACTTCAGTAAAAGATAGAATATGATTCGCTGCTGCTTACTTTTCAGACCTTCAGAAGCTTGTGCTGACATTTCTTCCTGGCAAGGCAGTATTGACCAGTGGTTAGGATGAGGTGGGCTTTGGAACCAAATAGAGTCAAGATCAGTCTCCACCAGCTCGCTGTGTGGCTTTGGACAAGTCGCTTAACCTCTCTGAGTGTTTCCCTCTTCCTTGTCAGGCAGATGATGACAGTCCCTACCCACAGGGTCTCTGCCAAGATGAAGTAAGGAAATGCACTTGAAAAGCAGGTGGCCCAGGGCCTGACACACTGTGAGCAAACAGTGAACAAGAGTAGGAGGGAGATAGCAATGATGATGGAGATGACAAGACACAGATGGTGATGGTGGTGGTGCTTTGCTTAAACTCCCCAAATCCAGAACCCAGAGCATAAGTTATTGACCAGGACGGCTTTCCCCATAACAAAAAGCATAAAGACCAAGTTCTGAAAGAAGTTCAAGCAATGCTGTGAGAGAAAATACCAGATTTCTGATTCTTTTTCTTATTTTTTATTTTCTTCCTATTATTTCATACCTCAATGCACTATCTTTATAGAGAATTAGTTATCTGATCTTTCTGTAAAATAGTCCAGACAATCCAGTGATATCACAAGTGCCATGATTCCAGCCATTCTAGAGTTTTCACTGAAAACTACAGTGGGTTTTATCAGAGTATGAAGGATCCAGTCTGGGTACATATTGGTTTTCCTCTCGATCTTTTTTCTGTATTTATTTAGCTCTGGTTGAGGAATTGATAATTTTTGATAAAGGATATTCATTTTAGTAAGTAGGAAAATCCTGATCATGATTTTTAATTATGATTTTTATCGTGTGCTGTGTTTTATTAAAGCTCCAGGCAGTTATTCCTCATATGGAAGTATTCGTAGCTATATTTCCAAGTTCCCATAAAAGAAAACCATTACCCAAATTTATATGTGAGTGATTTTGTAATTTGTGGAATAATAACTCGTGGGGAAGTAAATCTTCGGCAGAAAACTGGGCTGGATCCTTTGAATACCAAACGAGCCTGCGAGGGAGATCAGTGAAGCCTGTAGTCTGTGTGTGATTTCATTGCGAGGAGTCTCTGTAGGGCCTTCTGATGCTAATTGACAAACAAGAGATGTCCTGTGACGCTTTTGCTTGAATATGATGCACAGAATAACTAAACCCTCAAACCATACATATAGTGTTCAAAGAAATAATAGGAAAAAGGTGACATGTCATCAATGAGTTTTTTCTTATTCTAAGTAATTGATGCCAGTCTCTTAGCTTTTTCCTGTTTCCTTCTTTTAAGCCGTTCTCAAATTGATGACAAGTTGTCAGGGTTGGTCTTGATGACCTGACAGCATTTGGAATGCTTGAAATAATTAGGGAGTGCATGTGACTGTCCCCACTCCCATTCCCCCTCCATGATTGGTGACAGCAATTTTGAACCATATTTCTTTTATTTTTAATTGATCCAAATAGTTTGAACACATTCCGTCCAAATTGGGTTGCTTTTCTTTAATAATGATTCTGTGTTTGTCATCCATTTGTTTTTTAAGCACTTGCTGTGTACTGTGTGCTAGGCATTATGGTAGGCTTAAGGATGTAGTTTCTGCCCCTTAGCTCAACCCAATGTGGGAGAACACAAGTCAACAAGAAATAAAACAGAACAGGGAAAATCCTGTCGCCGAATCCTGGCAGAACACAAGAGAAACAATAACTCACTCCAAGGGTGGGGAGCATAGAAAAAGCGCTCCCAGAGGTAAAAATGAGATGTTTCTTCCTGCTCTCCTATGCCCTTGGGAATAAAAGATGTCATTTTGATGAAATCCATCTCATTCAAACTCTGCAACTAAATAATATAATGGTAAATTTCAAGTAAGATAATTTCAGTATTAAGCTAAAAAACAATTTGGGGGTAATTTTTTTTTCAATACTCAAATCATTTTAGAAATGTAAGAAACTTTACAAGGAAGAATGTTATCTACATCATAATGGTTTAATGCAAATTCTAAATGACCATTTTCAGCCATATGCACCCAAAGACTTTGAAATCAAAATATAATACTCGATTGGACAGGACAAGATTTTACTTGTTCTCCCATAAAGAAAGTGTATGCTGTCTGAGAGTCTCCATCTCTGTCTTCACTCCAAAACCTTAGACTAAACCTAGACCAGACCCTAAACCTTATAGAGTCCACTGCTTACTGGACGTATCCAGGAGAATGTCTCCCGGCTACCTCACACTCAACATGGCCAAGACTGAACTCATCATCTCCTTGCCTCCTCTATGAATTACCCATCTCAATCGATACTGAGGTTCCTAATTCTGTCCCCCCTTCTGAATTTCCCATCCCAAAGACTCATGTCCTAGTCTGGCCCTTCGGACCCTCACACCAGCCTCCTTACTAACGTTCTTGTTGCCTGTGTCTCCTCCTTCAGGTCTTACCCACATAAGACTGGAGCTGTCAGAGTGGGCTTTAGCTCCAAAGTTTGTATCTGTTCAGGTCCCTTTGTGTCTAACGGCTCCCTTTGCACTGGATTAAGTCAGTGATGCTTGGCAACCTGCAGGATTGGTCCCCAGTCTGCCTGTCTCAGCAGCAGAATGTCTCCTTACATCAAAATTTACACCACAACCACCTGGAACTCCACCTACTTTCACATCCCCTCTGCTCCCTCCCCCACTACCATTCTGTTTCTGTACCCTCCCTGCCTTTGAGAACATACTAAGTCTGTCTGGAATGTCCCCCCCCCCCCACCCCATTCCTCTCCACGTCCCACCTCACTATCCCCTCTCCCAACCTAACTCCTTCTCCCCCATCTTTTGTGCTTCACTTGGGTACCACCTCCCCCAAGCTGGCCTCTGGGTTAGAAGCCGTTCCTTGATCTCCCACAATGCTTTGGGTGTATCTCTGTCATGGAGTTCTGGTTACTCTTTGGGTCTGTGCCCTTCACCAGATGGTGAGCTCGTGTGGTGTCTTATTGATTAATAATAAATATTGGTTAAATGAGAGAATATTTAGGTGTCACTTGTAACAGCAAAACAAATGGAAAATGGCAAAATCAACTGCTGGCACAGTTAGAAGGCATTTTATTTTCTGGTGTGTAGAACAGAAGTCCTTGTTAGATCAGCTAATCTAATAAGCAGAGAAAAAGAATGGTCTCTTGAAATTCTGCATTCACCTTCTGTTTGCATTTGCTGACATAAAGAATACATCTAATTGGATTTTCTCCTTGGGGAAATCTAAAGGAAACGAGTCCATTGCCGTCACATTTCCAATAGGCCGTTGTCCCCCACCTCTCTCAGTTTTCTCAAGGAGCCTGTGACTTCCAGCTTCTTTTAAGTTACACCCGCATCTTAGAGAGCCTCAACTAAGCACCTTCTCATTTTCATCCATGGCTCCTTGGCAAGTCATGGCACCTGAGAAGGATATGAGACGCATTCCACGGGGTTGGGAGGGGATAGCTGTGGACGAAAAGGGCATGTGCCTGCAGCGTTCTCCTCAAATTCATCCCTCCATCCATCCCTCCATCCATTATTCCACTCAACACGTGTTTATCCAGCGCTTGGCAGGGCACCTGCAGCAGGCACTCAGTAAATCTCTCTCGCCCAGCTTGTCAAGGTAGCACCACACAGTGGGTTAGAGGGCAAGTTCTAAAGCAAACCCCTGCACCCTGGTGCTGCCATATGTGGTGTGACCGTGGGCGGTCACTTAACCTCCCTGCATCTCAGTTTCCCTGTTTAAACTGGGGTAAAAATAGTATCTAACCCACAAAGCCAGATACTAGATACCATCAGAATTAAATGAGATACATATGAAGGGCTTCGCACAGTGCCTGGGCTGGGGGTGGGGCCCCAGTGATGAGCCAAGAGCCCTCCTGTGACTTACATTCTTGAGGGGGAGACAGACAAATAATTAAACAGATAAATAAATAAGATAGGAAACCAAAGGGGTTCTATGACGTGGGGAACGGTGGTGATGGCAGCCGCTTTAGGTAAGATGATCAGGAGAGCCCCCTCTGGGAAGATATTTAAACTAATACCTGAAGGGTGAAAAGGAGCCAGCCCCATGAAAAGCCATGTGGAGAATATTCCAAGCATAGCAATTGCAAAGGCTCTAAGTGGGATAGGGTGTAGAATGTTCTAGGATGAGCCAGAAGGCAGCATTGGTTAGGGTAGAATGAGCCACAGGGAAAGTGGGCACGATGCATTGAGACGGTAAGGTTGTGAGCATCTGGGAGACCATGGAATGCACTGGGATTTCATTCCAAATGTGTTGGGAAGGCAGTGAAGGATTTTAAGCAGGAGGGTAGCTTGACCTCAAAGTGGGACCTGGACAGCTCCATCACTGCCCTGGGCTCTTCACAGCCTGAGGCAAATGTGAGGTGGACCGTCCAGCACTGAGAGCAAATGGGAGTGGGGAAAGGATAGGTTGTGTTCCGCGGTGTGTGGACCATGGATACCCAGTTTCAGGAGCCCTCGCTGTGGAAGCACAGACCTATGGGATTGAGTGTTGGAGAGGGTCCTCAGAGGCCACGCCATCTGCTCCTGCTGTCTCTTCTCCCAGTGTATCACGTGAAACTGAGGCTTGAGAAAGCTCTGGATTTTCTGAGCTCACAGTGCTGGGGCTGATACTCAGAGCCCGAGCACCTGTTCTCACCGAGTGCCCTCCCTCAGCGCCCTGTGAGAGGACATGACATGCACAAATGGCCTTACTGCATCTGAGCTGTACGTCAGCATTTCTTCTCCAGACGCGGAGAAAAACTCAAAAAGGAGCACATCATCAGTCTCTTAGCTGTAGGGGGACAGGCGGACTGGACTCAGGAGCCCCGGCTTCAGCCTCTTTCAATAAGAGGAAACGAGTGACAGTGCTTAAGAACCCTCTAGAGCTCAAAGGATGACTGTGGTTGTATTTCTGTTTAGCTTAAGTGACATTTGGACAACAATGAAAAGCTGTAGGTCTTTTTAGGCAGAAATTTTCATGGGTCTTTCTATTACTGTACTGTCACATTTTAAAACCTTATAATTAATTTTACTGCTGTTAAACCCCCAAATTCCTCTTGTCCTCAAGTTTGCTGACTGTCATCTACCAAAAGCTCTTCCTCGCCCCTCCTCAGCTTTCCTGGCAGATTTTCCATATCTCCCATACATGAAACAAGTCTTCTCCTTGGACATCCATCTAAACTAGCTTTTAGTTAGAAAACCAAAAAATTATCTCTTTGTTCTACAGATTCCTGGGTGAGTTACTCCTGTTAGTATTAGATATTCATATACCTTGTTCGTTTGGAATAAGGATCCAGCATTGTTGAGCATTTACTAAGTTACTAAATAATTACTAAATTAATAAAATATGAGATAAGTAAAATAATAAAATTATTAATAAATAGTAAATAATATAAGTAGTAATAATATAATTCCAATTATGTTAAATTTTTCTTTTTCTCCTTTCTCTGTGATCGTAAAGATGACCAAGCCCCTTCCTTCATCAAGACCACTGAGGCCATTACGAGTCCTGCCTCCCACAGGCCGTAGCTCCTGCTGCCTCCTCGGCATTACCTGTGCTCTGTACATCCTTCTGCCTGCCCCTCTGCCCCCTGCCCCTCTCTGTCCCCATTTCTCCAGCCTGTCCCTTTAGATGACCACTCCCCTCAGGTTGCAGCCTCTTGACTTCACATCCCACCTCTCTGCTTCCCTTCAGAACTACCTCCTGGAAAGATTCATTGACCTCCCCTGTCCCTTTCTCCCTCGTCCACCCCTGCAGCTGCCCCTGCAAGGTCACCGGCCCCCCACCCTTTCCAGAGCTCTCTGCCGTGTGAAGGACAACCACCACTGCCTTCTCCAAACTCCTCGTCTCGGGCCTCAGGGGCCTCCCCCACCTGCCCCTGCCAGCTTTCCCTTCCGCTGCTCCTGACCCTCCTGGCAGGGCTTCAGTCCCCCTGGCAATGAGCATGCCTGGGGGATGGGGGCACGAGGGGAGGGGTCGTCCTGTGACAGTTCGGAGGAGGGATGCATAGAAGATGGGGATTTGAGGCCAGAAGCCAAGAGGGAGGTTACCCTCCTGCAGCATGATTTGTGTACCCCTGAGCAGAGTGGAGAGTGAGGGGTGCGGGAGAGTCCGTGGCGTTTGTCAGTGAGTGTGAGAGAGTGTCTGTGTGTTATGTTTTTGGCACACTCTTCTCAAACACTTGCTGTTAAGTAGAGCACAACTCAGGCCCCTGTGAGGATCTAACTGATTTAAAACAGGCATACCCTAAGTCTACTGACATCCGTGTAAAACTGGGAGAGTCGTCTCAATCCTGGACTTGGCTGGGAATTCCGACTATCAGGAAAGTGTCTCTCGTCTGTTACATGTGCAGCTTTCCCACCTCTGTTCCTTCCCTCCATATTTATCAGGACTCTGATTGCAAAACCCAACTCTAACCAGCTGAAGCAGGAGAGAGGGGTTTACTGAGGAAGAGGAGAGGGAAATGGGTCCCTGGGGCACCTCCTTTCTGCCCTTTGTCACAGCCGAATGGTGGCTGAGTTTTCCCTGGGCAGCATCCTCCTGAATCTAGGGAGCAGGGGAGCAGGCTGAAGCTTTGAGAACAAAGAGGAAAGAGCTCTCCCCTGGAAGCCCCACTCCAAGCAGGCTGTAGGAAAGAGTTGTGACTGGTTAGCTTGTCCAGGTTCATCTCTGGACCGGAGGTGGAGCGACCCCCAGCAGAACCAAATAGTGTGAAGCGCCTTCTCTGAAGACAGGGGAGGGCGGACAGCAGCATCTCTGTTGACGGCGCCTCCTGCAGAATCCAGTATTTAAAACAACTCTCAGCTCCTTATTGCCCAGATAGATACAACCCAGGCTCCGTGTAGGGCCCTTCCTTGTCTCACAGCAACCTGGCTCTCCAGATTCCAGACCCTCAGGTCTCCTGGTTCTGCCACCCTCTGCCTGGAGCTCCCTTCTCTTCCCACCTCTCCTCTGCCTGGCCAACTCCTACCCCATCTGCTAGCTCCCTCTGTAAAGCCTGCCCCTTCCTCTACACTCCACCTACTGTGTGCTGGTTCACACAGTCAGATTCCATTCCTACCTCTGTGACAGCCCTCCCCACACTGCATTATGTTTCCTCTGTCACCCTACTAGGTGACAGTGTCCTTATTTTTGTATCCAGCAGCTAGAACACTACCTAGCACATGGTAGCTGCATGGGAAATACTTGCTCCAATTATGTTGAAAAGGATAAAATGGTGTGCCTTACAAAAGAAATCGCAAAATAATTTAAAATCAAATAAGCCCATGCTTTGCTACCATCAATTAAGACTCAGCAGGTTGCATACAATTTTAATTAGGATAAATAGAGATCTTTCTCTTCTTTCAATTCATCTTAGAAATTCAATATTTTAGTTTGTCCCAAATCAATTTTTCTCGCCTCCTACAGCACTGCTTTAACATTTCATTGTTCTGAACTCCTCTTTGACATTTTCATAGTGACAGCTGGTTCTCTCACCTGCGGAGAAGGAGAGCAATATTGTGGATCTAGAATTGTTTTCCTAGTAGGTAGCTTAGCCATCGATTCTGGATAGTGGGGCCTGTGACTTCCAGAAGGGTGGTTCTCCCAACTGAGAAATCTGGATGTGCTATTTGTAGAAGAGTGTGCGTGTGTGTGCATGTTCCAGTGTGCATGTGCACGTGTGCATGTGCGCACACCTGCGTGCGCTGGAGGACTGAGGTGGGAGGGAGCAAGGAAGGCCATGTGTACTGTGAGGTCGACCGTTCAGAGCACGCGCATCTGAGTCTCTCCTGGCCAGGTCTCCCCTGACTCTCCCTGGATAAGCTGAACAGACTAAAGGTCTGTGGGAGCCTCCTTGGGTCATCTGTAAAACAAGGAGGGTCAGACCCATGCACCTGCTGCCTAGACATTCACGAGAAGCCTATCAATGTGACTCTACACTCATCTCTTTATGTTGTTTTTGTTTTTCCACAGAGGTCTCCTTGCTAGCGGTTTCACGGAAACTCATTACCTGCAAGATGGCACTGATGTCTCCCTTGTTCGAAATTACACGGTAAGTCCTACATGTTTGAACCACCATGATACTATGATATCAAATCCTTGTTAAACTTCGTAGCTGCTTTGTCCTAAGCAAAGTCACATGCCCAGATCCTTCACTCGGGCCCCCAGAAGAGCGTGTGCGTCACTTAGTGCATAGATGTTCCATTCTAACTCCAGGGAAATTTGGCTTTGGCCAGGTATGGGCCCGGACAGTCCAGGATGGCTTTTACTGGTTTTATGTGCCGGTAAAGCCAGAGGTACGGTTTTACGGCAGGCTCACCTGGAAACCACCTGCCAATGACAGCGGGATGCTCAGTTGCGAAAATCCCTTCTAGAAAACCTAGGCAAAGTTAGAGATGGCTCAGAAGGCAGTCATCCCTGGGCTGAATGTTGCTGCATTAAACTTGGAAATACCTTAAAGAAACTCAAAGGAAAAGGGACTCTGCTTAACCTACTTGTTATAGATGCTCCACCATGTTGATATGATTCTATAACGTAGTTGTTACTATCATGTAATATTTGTCACCTCTTAGCTTTTCTGGTATTTAATGTTTTGTATGTGACTTGGAACACATGCTTAATTTTATTTGTTCCTTTAACAAATACTTGCTGTGCATTCTCTGTGCTCGGCCTCCCGTGTGAATATGGGGCTTCAAAGAAAGTTTCTGCCCTCTGAGGTTTAGGAAGGTTACTTGTCTTAAAGAGCCATGGGTATTTGTTTTCAAAAGAATAAGCAGGCAGGCCCGGTGGCGCAGCAGTTATGTGCACACGTTCCGCTTCTCAGCAGGCCAGGGTTCACCAGTTCGGATCCCGGGTGCGGACATGGCACCGCTTTGCAAAAGCCATGCTGTGGTAGGCGTCCCACATATAAAGTAGAGGAAGATGAGCACGGATGTTAGCTCAGGGCCAGTCTCCCTCAGCAAAAAGAGGAGGATTGGCAGTAGTTAGCTCAGGGTTAGTCTTCCTTAAAAGAAAAAAAAAGAAAAAAGAATAAGCTTATTTAGAGGTAGGCTTTACATTCATAACTGAAGTGTTGTCGAGCAGCTATTACCATCTGCCACGCTTTCTCACTTGTCTGCGTTATGCCAACTCTTGTTTGTTAATGCCTGGGCAAGTTTGAAAGAGTCAGAGAAATCCCTAGGAGGCAGAACAAGGAGGGATGGAAGCCCAGAGCAATAGGCTGGGGGCTTGTGGTCATGGGGCCCCAAACGGCAATTCAGGGCCCAGAGAGAGGACCTGGTACTTGGGGTTTGGGACAAGAGAAGGTGGGTGTCTATGATTGAGAATCCCATAAAAGCTGGGCCCCCAGAGAAATGTTTCTTCTGTGAAAAAGGACAAGAAAAACTTCAGTCCAGAGAAGGGGCAACAGAGAGAATTGTGTCCAGGTGTCTTGGCTTGAAGAAAGATTTCATAAAAAAATAGAGAAATTGAAACCCCAGATAACCTCATAAGTGTATGTGTGGAAAGGGGTAGACTGGTGTCCAAATTTCTAATTCGAGCATAGGCATAGAATTCCCAGTAAATACATGAACCTCAAAACTGGTCCCAAATCAGCAACCCTGGGTCCCTGAAATTGAAGCCAACTCCAGATTTTTCTATAGGGATATTTCTACAGCCCAGATTACATGAGATGCCCACATAACCAAGAACAGAGAATAATAAAATATTAAAGATGAAGTCAAAATTACAAAACACACAATGATAAAAGCCACTGTGAGCAAGCATCAGTGGGCAAGAGAAACAACAGAATTAGCACCTCCAGGAATGCAACATAATAGAAAAGTCAGAGAAAAAATTTAAATATTTTAAAGAGAACAGAATAGGCTTAATAGAAATTCCAGAGTAAAGATACAGAAAAAAATTAGGAAAAAAGCAATGTTTAAACAGAGTATGATGAGAATGTCTCCCAGTTGAAGAAAGACATAAGTTCCAAGGAAGAAGAATGAAAATGAACCCACTCCAGGATGGCTGGTAGCGAGACTGCAGGACCAAAGATGGAATCCTAAAACCACTCGAGAGGAAAAAAAGATTTGTACAAAATGACAATTGAACTGACAACAGACTTCTTATTAGCAACTATAGAATTAAAACTTCAGAGAGCTGAGGGAAAAGTATTGTCAACCTCCGTTCTATACTCAATTAAATTATCTTACAAAAATAAGGGTGAAATTCATTTTCAAAGACGCAAAGACAAGAGAATTTACTATTCTCAGATTCTAACAATATCTATCAAAGAAAAACTACCAAAGAAAATCTTAGTAAGAAGAAAATTGGACACAAGAGTCGAGGGAAGGATGTCAGAGGCAATAGGAAGAAAAGTAATTGCATGTGAATAAATCTAAAAAGGCTACTTAAAATAATAATTATAACAATAATGACTAAATTTGGATGTTTTAAAACCAGGCAGCAAATAGGTTTAAAGCAGTTTAAGAATTTGTATTGTACTAAGAATAATAAAGATGCTGATTAACTTTAGAGCTTGATAAGAAAGTATGTATCTTGCAAATTAGTATAACCGTTAAAAGAATAGAAAAACAGAATGTATAATTCCAAACGATAGAGGATGGACAAAAATAGTGTAGCAAACCAGTAAAAGACAGGAAAGAAGGAAAAGAATTTAAAAAGAAGCAGAATAAATATAAACACAAAATAATATGATAACAATGAGTCAACATATTAATCTAATTATATGTAAATAGACTGAATCTGTTTGTTAAAGTAGGAACAGATTATCTACTTAGAACTTAAAATATAATCCAGCTGCATAATTTTTACAAGATTCACACTCAAAATACAAAATGGTTGGGGCTGGCCCCGTGGCCGAGTGGTTAAGTTCGCGCACTCCGCTGCAGGCGGCCCAGTGTTTCGTCAGTTTGAGTCCTGGGCGTGGACATGGCACTGCTCATCAAACCACGCTGAGGCGGCGTCCCACATGCCACAACTAGAAGGACCCACAACGAAGAATATACAACTACGTACCCAGGGGCTTTGGGGACAAAGAGGAAAAAAAAAAATACAAAATGGTTGTAAAAGAAATAGAAAAAGATATAGTAGACAAATCTTACCCAAAGAAAGTTGCCACAGTAGTATTAACATCAGACAAGCTAGATCTTAGGGCCAAAAAGGGCATTATTAGGGATGAAGGGGGTGATCTCTTAATGATAAAAGGAATAATTCAAAAGGATGGTGAATGAATTGTGAACATCTATGTGCCAGTAAAATAGTCTCAAAACTAAAATAATCAAAATAATTGCCACGAGGAATTCACAAATCCACAACCAGAGAGGGAGATTTTAATATACCTCTCTCAGAAATGAAGATTTTTTAAAATGAGCAGAAATTAATGAGAAGGAAGACAAAAAAATTGAGAGAATCAATTAAACCAAAAGCTGGTTCTTTGAAAATATTAATGAAAGGAACAAAACACGAACCAAGAAAAGAAGGAAGAATTCCTAAGAAAACAATATTAGGAACACAAAGAGGGTTGTAACTATTGCTGTACAGAGATTTTTAAAATCACGAAAATGTCGTGAACAATGCTAACCGTTTTCTTAAAAATGTGAATTCCTAACGCTAGTTCAAGGTGAAATAGAAAAATTTAAATATAACTATATAAAGAAATTAAATCAATAATAGTATTTTTTAAATCCACCCCCCAAAATAGCATCAAACCTAAATGATTTTATCAGGTGAATTTTATAAAACCTATAAAGAACAAATAGTTCCTGAGAATTAAAAAGAAAAAAATATATATTTAAAGGGAGGAGAGAGCAACTACCAAAATCAGAAAAAGAGCAGCCACAAAATGAATATTATAGACTAGTTTCAATTATGAACATAGTTGCAAAAATCCTGTAAAATAGTTACAAATATATCCAGCACATATTTTAAAAAATACTTTTTGACCAAATGGTACTTATCTGAGAATGCAAAGATGGTTCAACGTTAGTATGTCTATAATGTAATTCAATGTATTCATGTGTTCAGATGAAAAGTGTTATTATAATTGGTACTACTTCTTCAAATCTACTCCATATTATTTATTATGTAGATGAGAAGACTCTTGTGGGTGGGAAATGTTTCTCGTATCTCCTTTCTGCCCCCATAGAGCCTCACCCAGCATCTTGCATACTCTACATTTTCAAAAAATGATTCATTTAGCCATTGCAGCATCTTAGGTGATGCCACACAGAATCCATTCATTCATTTTTTCATTCACTCAGCAAACATTTATTAACCACCTTTTGTGTGAAGGCCGTTAGGCTATGAAGATGCAGGCTGAATAAAATATACTCCTTGGCATATAAATTCTGCTACTAGAGAGGTGGGGCACTTAAAAAACATAAAAACAATTATGTTTTAATATAATTGCTACAATAAAAGGTATATACAAAATACCATTGGAACATTGTAGAGGCCGTGGTTAGTTTTAACTCGTTGGTGGCCATTCCACTAAGACAATGATATTTAATCGTGGTCTTTAAAAATGGGTAAAGAAGGGAACAGTTGGTATGAACCCTTTGGTACTAAAGAGTTTTGACTTTATCTTACTCAAACATGGAAGCCTTAGAAAGTTTATGTGCAGAGGAAGGGCATGTTTAGTTCTGTGCTTTCGAAGGGGTCTCTGATGGCAGAATAGAAGATGGATTGGTAGGAATACTGGTAGAGAGAAGGTGAGAAGATTTGGTAGAGGCCTAATGTCATTGATGAAGGTTTTGCCTGCCGAAGTAGACCTTGCAATGGATGGAACTGGCCAAATTCAAGAGAGCTTGAGGAGGCAGAAGAGACAGGATCCGGTGACAGTGGATGAGCATTGTCACCAGCAGTGCTCTCCCTTCTGGTTAGGCTGGTCGTTGGGCGGTTTGTTTCTCACTGGCACCATTAAGGAGCAGTCTTGGTTTTGAAAGACAGAGGCGATGAGTACAGGTTTGTCCCTGTTGAGTTTGTGGTGGATCAGCCAAGCAAAGGTGTTCAGTAGGCGTTGGAGACGTGGCTCTGCAGTAGAGGAGAAAGATGGAGGCCAAAGTGGAGATCTGAGGATCAACCTTAGATATAAGTCAGAGTTGGTGCCATGACTTCACACTTGACTTTCTTTTTTTTTTCCTTTTTGCTAAGATGATCGTATTTAAAATATGCGTTTAGAGTTAGCACTAAAGCTATCCTCACAGTGTGACTTGTTGTTCCAAATAGAAGCAGAAAAAAGAGAGATCCTGGAAATACTCTGACAATAGGCTTGAGTCCTCCAGATAGCCATTATATGTGACGGTGCATGGTACTTGCCTAATACGGGCGTATCCAGGACATGTAAGATATGCTTCCAAAGTTATTTTAACCAATTCGTGTTTTCTGTTTCAATATCCCTTACTAATCTTCCTTTTCTTAGGCATTTTTTGACCTTTTTTCTCATTTGGGAAGAAAAATGCAATATGAGAGAAGAAGAAACAGAGGACTAGATAAACGAGAGTCCGGCCACTGTTGGGTCTGTTTTGGGCTTAGAACATGAAGAAGGCTGAGGCTGTAACTCCAGCATCTTAGAAAGCAGCCTGGGTGGAAGGGTGCTGGCATGTGACTAGTAGTTGTCTCTGTGGTGGGGGATCCGTATTTTCTATGTTCTGTGATTGTTGTGTGTATGGGGGGAGGGGGATTACATTTTTCTTTCTCCTCATTTTTCCACGAGGTGATTGTGTCAATGGGCAAATGTCTGCTCCATCCCTCTGCTCATCCCTCGCTCCTCCCCATGCAACTGTCTGAAATTTCAGAGAGGAGGAGGGGAAGAGGCAGGCCCTGATAACCCCTGGTCCCTGCTAGTTGGGGAGGGAGTGGAGCCCCTGCCTTGGGAAGGCCATGAGGCTAGCATTGCTGTCTTCCCTCAGTCAATGGTGGGTGAGACTTGCTCACTCCTACATGTAGTATTCTATACAATGGTGTTCTACAGCCCCAACGCCCCCAGGAGGGGTCCCAAGGCTTGGCTAGCAAGAAGAGGATGACGGGGGAATGAGGAGGGATGAAGGGTGGAAATTGCAGGAAGCCTCACTTCTTCTCAGACCTAAGTTATGTCCTCTAACAGAATATACCAGAAGCCCCTTTTTGGAGTTAATTAAGCTGATACTGTATTTTGATCTTCATGGTCCCTTTGAATCTATCTTCAATGAGTAAAGCTACTGGAGGCTAGGTTAATTGATACTCTCAAACCCCTGGAACCAAGAAGCGCATATTGCTTTTACAATTAGAAAAATAAGGACTTTTCCTGTAATCCAGCAGCTACCTTCTCCCATTCCTTTGAGTGCCATGCTGAGCTGTCAGCCATGTTACTGTAAAGATAAGGAGGTAACAGTCTTGTTCGTTAAAGAAAACCCACAGCCCTAGACAGCTGGTCCTTCCAGCAGAAACCCCTTAAAGGGAGTCCGAGGCCTCGTGTTGTCTTTCGTGGTGAGGAGACAGATGCAGCATTTGGGGTTTTGCTTCTATTGAATCAGGCTGGAAAACAAAAAGAAATGTGTTGACTCATCTCCTTATCCCCCAAAGTCAGCACACAGTGAATTTTCCTAAACTTAAAATTATGTATAAAATAAGAACCACTTTTTGGCTCTAGTGTCTTCTTTGTCTTTTTAATTTAAGCTCTCAACAAATCAGTGTAAGCTGGTTGACAAACAGAGTAGTGGCTGATTTGAATTTTGGAGTTGATCAGTTGTGTTTAATCTCTCCATTGTCCTGACAGGATGAAGTATTTGTGACTTGATCCTTTACTGACCACATCTCAGGGAAAATTATGGTTTATATTGTCGCTTTGAATAAGGGCTGTGGGAGACAACACACATGATATTTACGCTATTTACATCCCAGAAGACAGCCGTGGGAAAGGCCGGAGTCGCCCTCCAGAGAGCCTCCTAAAGGCTGCTGTGCTGGGTAGCAGTGTGTCCATCTGCTGCGTGCGTGTTAACTGAGTGTCTGCACTGTGCCAGGCGCTGAGAATACAGCAGGGATTAACAGCAGACAAGGGGCCCACGGGGGCTAGAGGGGGGAGACTGAATCACAGACCTGATTGACATCTGTGCTGAGGGCACTTAAGGAAAGGCCAAGGGACCTCATCTGCTCTAAGGGCTCATGGAAGGCTTCCTGGAGGAAGAAACGTGTGAACCAAGATCTGAAGGTTGAGGCGGCATGAACCGGGGACAGGAAAGGGAAGGACATTCCAGGCTGATGCTGAGTTTTACATGGAGTGGGGGAAGTGTTTAAAAGTTGACAGAGGCCGGAGTATGTACGACTCGGAGGCCATGGTGATAAATTCGGTTGTCGTGGAGGAACATTGGGAAGCCACTAAAAGATCTCACCCAAGGGGGTGTCATCAACAGGTGTGAGCTTTGAAAAGACCCCACTGGCGGCAGCATGAAGGGAATCAGAGACGATAAGAGGAGGATTTCAGCAAGATCAGGCGCTCAGCTCTTGTGGAAGAGCCTGAAGTCCAGGGGAGAGGAGGTGACTGCTGAGGCCAGGCGCGTGGAGTTGGGGAGAAGGAAAAGTGTCTGACCTTATACACGTGAGCAAGGCCCAGAGAGATTCCGCTTGCTGTATGTGTTTCTCGTTGGAAACATTTATGAGAACATTTGCTATGACACATGTCGAAAGGGAACCACTCAACGTCAACTGAGACCGGACCATCAGATAGGTGTGGAATCCAATATTTAGGTCAAAAGTATTGTTTGGGTGACATCCCATCCATTTCCATGGCAAACGTTTCCTATCAAAAAAGGAGTAGAATCTTCTACACTCGGCTTGGACTGAACGTGTCGGGGCAAATGGCTATTAGGGAGTGACAGTCAGTTGCACTTAGAGAGCATCTGAAAAGTATGAAAAGCTGATTCTGGAGGCAGGAGGGAAGTCAGAGATCATTCACATCTCATAAGTGTACCAGGTATGAGCAAGGCCCATTATCGTCTTCTTTAAAAATGATTTAAAATGGAATTAATTTCCCCACTGTGCTGTACTCTACACACATCTGACTATCAGCTCTCCCAGGCTTGCCTCCCTCTCAAATGGCTGCTCGCTTCTCTCCCTGACAGAGGCCAGACCTCCCCCACTTCCCCTCAGGTCTTCAGCGTGTCCTGTGCTGGTTTCCACCTCCACGGCAGTCGTACAGCCTCTCCTTATGCACTGACACTGCTGCTCCAGCTCAGGCCCTCCCTTCTTCTCAACTGCAAGATGCCGTAGCCACCTCACACTCTCCCCCAACTTCCAACCTCACCTAGGATTAATCCAGCCCTGACTCCTGCCTGAATGACCCTTCTAGAATATCTTTCTGTTTATGCCATTCCCTGTTGCACTTAATTTTGATCTTCCCAAATCGTCAAGAGCTTCCCCAATGCCCCCTCAATCAAGTGCAAACTTCTTAGATGAGTATTTACATTCCACAGTGGTGACCTGCCCTACCCTGTCATGCACGCATCCATTTGTTCATACCCTCACTCAACAATAAGCGTCTGTTGAGGGCCCGATAAGACAGCTAACATTAAGGAAGCATCAACAACGTGCCAGGGCTCTGTGCACAGTGCTTTTCATACATTTTATACATTGTCTGAGCCTCACAGTAAATCAATTTTTTGCTATTTTTATACCCAGATGAGGAATCTGAGACATAGAGGGGTTGAGTAACTAGACCAAGCCCACAGCTAATAAGGATTCAAACCCACGTGGTCTGATCTGAGTTCCTAACCACCATGATACACTGCCTCTGATTCACTTGAAACAAAATACTATAAGTGTCTCTGTTATATGCTCCTGGCTGTGGTGTTTGTTGCAGTGGAATCAGTCTATAAGACTGCAGCCAGCTGGCTTAGAGAATGGACTGGCATTCATTCTCAAAGAGAGACTCTCAGCAAATGCTTCTGGGGGAAAGCAGAGGATGTTCTGCTGAACTGTGGTCCTGGAATATGGGGAGAGGACAGGCCTCAACAGCCATCTGGGAATGTCTCTGAAGCCCCGCTGAGCTGAGATCCGTAAAGGTCTAACACTTTGTGGCAGTGTGCAGAAAGGAGGAGGACACGGTCCCTGTCCTCAGGGAACATACAGTCTGACTACAGATGACACAACTTGCCTGTGACAAGGATGCTTTAGGAGCCAAGCAACAGAAAAGCCAAATCCATGTGGAATCGGAAATGAGTTCCCAGAGGAGGTCCAGGTTTTGGTGACTTTCCTTCTGTAAAGTTCGCAGGAAGAGGAAGGCTCTGGAGAGGCCTTCGTCTGGGGGCAATATTTGTAGAGGTTGGGCTCACAAGCCAGGGAGACAGTCTGCCCAGGCTTAGATCCCAGCTCGAGCACGAACCAGCCATGAACGTGAACCTAAAACAGACCTGACACGGAACCTGGTGCACAGTCACGCCTTTAGATGGTGAGCCAGCTGTGCCTCTGCTCTGTTTTGATGATTGATTCGCAACAGTTCTTTACCACCCTGGACCGTGTGTTCCTTCTGTAGTCCCTCAGGTGTTGTGATAATAGACTTAGAAAGTACACTGTGGCCAAGAAAAAGGTGGACAAGCTGTGCTGAGAACTGAGCTCTTAAGGCACGTGTGTCGCCATGAAATAGCAGCTGGCCCCTTAGCTATCTGAGTCCAGCTCCTGCCAGGCCCCTCTTGTTCATGTCCGGGGGTCTACCCAAAGTCTCCCCCCAGCATCTAAGAAGATCTGGAGCTGAGAGTTAGGAACTAGTAAGAGAATGTAGGAAAATCACACTGCCTTCTCTCTCATGGGTCAGTGTCTCTCACGTTCATTCACTCATTCTAAGCAAATGCACTCAGACCGGGTTCAGTGCAGAGGAGAAGAGGTAGGGCTTTCAGCCTAATGGGTTTAAATACATATTTCCATCTTCCGGGTCTGTAACAATGCTTTGCATTTCACAAATCGCTTCCTCACAGAATGTTTATTTGATCCCTAAAGCCCTGGGCAATAAGTGTCAATCCCATTCTACAGATTAAAAATTTAGCCTCTGAGTCTCAAACCCCGAGACTTCCGACTCCAGAGGGATCTAGTGCTCCCACGCTTGCAGCCAGGCTGTGTGCAGCACCCTCTTCCCGGAGGTCCAAAGACCGTGGACATGATTTTTTAAGCATTTGTTCTGTAAGAATTCCAGCAGAATTCCAGCACAGCAAAATAATGCGAATGGCCCCTGAGGTTGGTCTTCATCGTCTTTTAACCAGACATGGTTCTTGTCAGTGCTGGGAACAGAGATAGCCCTGGGAGTGTGGGTGTGGCGGCTTATTTCTTAATCATTCTGTCCCAAACACTCTGAGGGCTAAGCGCAATGTACTCAGTCACAGAAACACTCAGGGCTGCAAAGTCACTGTTTCCTTTGCTTGAATGCACTGTCTCCTTGTTTTAGTCTCAAGCAAACATGTTGTATGTGGGGGCCTGATGTTCCATTCAAGGGAACAGAGGCTGGACCGCAGTCATGCTGAAATGCAGGTCAGCAACTCGTGCGTGCACACACACACACACGTGCACACATACATACACATGCATACACACACCCGCTTACTCACACACCCTCAGACCTCTCCTGTGTGCGGATCTTTCTGAGTGTGGGAATGACTTAACTTTCCTAGGATTCCCCGAGTGACACTGTAATGAGGTTCTGCTGTACTTGAGAAAGCATTCCATTCAAGTTTGGATTTTAGGTGCTAGCCTGTCTTCCCAAAAAGAGAGACTCGTGAGGGCACATGTTCATAGCAACAAGATGTGGAGGGAAGCGGTTTGGCCTGGAGTCGAGAGGCCTAGATTTTCGTCCCTGTTCTGTCACTAACCAACTCCATGATCTCAGACAGTTGTTTAACGAGCCAGGGCCTCAGTTTCCACATCTGTTCAGGGAAGAGGCTGGCTGAAAGAAGAAGGTTGGCCTTAGATGGCCTGAAGCTTCCTTCCAGCCAGAACACTGTGTGATTCAAATACTAAATCAAGACAGTTTGGCACATTGCATATGGTCGGGGGAGGCCCTTTAAAGTTCCCAAGGAGAAAAGAGCTGAAAATAATCTTCGCTCAGCATATTCCCTAACAGACTGTCTGCTCGCAGCCCTTTTTAATCACAAGGTCAGGCCATTTTTTGTTAGCAATTTAGCATATAAAATTCCTTTCTTTCTAGTCCACTGAGAATTGGGTAACAGAATTTTGATTTTACTTCCCGTATGGCCTAGAGTTGAGGGCTGCTATTTTCAAGCTCAAGAGCTCTTATTCCATCTTCCTCTTACCCACCATTATATTTGATTGGTAGTATTAAACAGGAGGAAAATTTATTTTACTGGAGTGGAGAAATGCATCAGGTTAAGTAATAAGTATATGAAATACATGGTTCGAGGTTTTGTAAAGGAAAAGATGTAATTTTGTGGTTATGCATATTTGGGACTGTTTTCTATGGTATGTTTTGTTGGTAGAAATAGAATGTTTTGGATCAGCAGAGCTAGACAATGACGACTGTGCTAATAGGGCAATGTCTTGTTCGGCAATGTCTTTACAGACGGGAGCATGATAAAAAGACGGTATGGTTTGACACGCTTGAGGCAATCGAAAGGGATGCAGTTTGGGAAAGTTTGCAAGGGTGATTGTTGTGATCGATAGAGCCAGTGCTCGCTGGGGCACGAGACCTCCTTAGGCAGGAAGGATGCCTGCCTCTCTGTATCAGTGCATGGGTGGCAACCCGGCCCTTGGATATGGGGACACACACTCACCCGGAGACTTTCCTGAGTGGGCACTGCTGGCCACTGACGATGATGCTACCTGCACTGCTCCTCCCGCTTCAGCTGCCACCAAAGGGGGTCGTATCCCCCGGAGGGGTAGGAGGGCCCATCCCTTCCACTCCCCACAATCAAATTCCCCCACCAATTATGTGACACATGGTGTGACAAGTATGTCTTTGTGAGCTATGAATTTATCTATATGATGACTGACTATGTTATAAAAGTGAAATTGCATTTGTTTAAACATTCAGTGAATCATATTGCAAAAAACAAAACTTCATGAAATTGTAATTGTCCTGGAGAATCTGGAATTTGGAGTTCTGGTAATTATGCTTAGTAATCGCAGAAGTTAATCACTGCTTAGATTAGTCAGGAGTGAGCAACGGGCTTGTTAGTCAACTGTCTAAAGGTAAAATCAAAAGTGGTTTTAGAGCTAAGAAATAGTTGTTAACTCTGGTAATGACGAACAGAGGTGGGTTCTTTCAGGAGAGCTAAGACCTACCGCCTCCTCTTCTGTAAGCAATACTTCAACAAGTTGTTGAACTGGAAATTAATTTTATACTAATTTGTTCTCAGCTCATGCTTTAATGAGCTTATATTTCTGGGTATTTAATTTGAAAGTACATTTGATAAATAATGCATTAAAAATAAATTGAGACTGAGAATAAATGAGTTTGAAATTTCAGAGGTCAGTAATTAAGATTATTCCCACCATTTGGTTTTTCACTTTTTAACCAATCCTTAGCTGCCTATATTTCACATTTCTCTAAAATGAGGCAAATTCTGTAAAGTGTGGAACCCCTCAAAGATATGTAACAGTCAAAAACCAGTGATTCTGCTTACCCGAAGCAGCCTAAACTGTAGCACTGGCTGCTATCCTTTCACTTTCTGACTCGTCTCAGGTCAGACATGCCTGCAGGGTGCCCAGGACTGAAATCCTCTCTCCAATCCCCCATGTAGAGGGAACAGGGACCCTGCTGATGCCCTGGGGCATTATGATCCAATTACATGACCCTCTCCTGTTTAGAGAATTGTTATCTTGTCTCCCTTAAGTACTCAAGCCAAAGTTATCTCTAGAGAGGGGACTGTAGAGCCTTTCAAAGTTATTTCACATGGAAGCTAAAGAGGCAAGCTGGCAGCAAGGTCCCCATGGCCTGGTGGATGCCTGATGCGGCTGGCAGGCGGGTGCCCCCACCACCCTCCGTCATGCACACTTTGGTAAGCCTCACACTCATTGAGAAGGACAGCCTCTGTAGGGGGAGGAGCAGGGTACTATGAGTGTCGTGCTCCTGCACCTGAATCTTCCAGCCGAGCAGAACGAACCTGGGCCCTGAACTGCCACCCTCCCCGCATTGACCACTGTCTTTGCACATGCTCTCCCTCTGTGGGCAGTTCCCTCTCCTGCCTTTGTCCCTGGACACCTGGCCGTCCCACTCCTCAACATTGTATGGGAGTCCACAAAACTTTCATCATTTGCAGTTGATTTAATCAACAACATAAAAAATCCAAGATATGCTACAAACTGTTAAGCTGGCAAGATGGTCCAGCAAGAGAGTCTGATACAAGATTTGGAAAAAAAAGCAAAACTTTTCCTTTGCATTAAAAATAACAGTGTATAAGACATAATAGAAAGAAGGTCCTATTCATGACATCAACAGACCTCTACAATACCTAGGCACAAGCCTAATGAAAACTCCAATAGCCATATGAAAAAAAAAATCTGAAACTAGACTGAAAGACATAAAAATGCTCTTTTTAAATGGAGAGACGTACTATGTACATGAATAGGAAACCTCTTTATTGTGAAAATACAAATTCTTACTAAATTGACCTATGCTTTCAATGTAGTCCAAGTGGAAATCTCAATGGATTATTACAGAGCTTAAAATTTGATTCTAAAATTCACCTGAAAGAGAAAATAGGCAATAACAGCCTAGAAACTCTTGGAAAAAAGAACAGTACCAAAAGGAAGACTTGTTCTTGACAAGGTTGCCGAGACAAATTGGGGAAAGAATTGTCTAAACAAATGATCCTGGGACAACTGGATATCTACATGCAGAAGAATGAAATGGGACTCTGACTTCAAGCCATGCACAAAAATTAATTCAGAGTGAATCGAAAAGCTAAAACCTAAACCTGTAAAACTCTTAAAACATAAGTGTAACTCTTCCTCACCTTAGGTTAGGTAATGGTTTCTTAGATATGGCACCTAAAGCATAAGCAATCAGAGAAAAAAATAGTTGGCTTGAAGCTCATCAAAATGATCAGCCCTTATACTTCAAAAGATATGATCAAGAAAGTAAAAAGACAACCCACAAAATGGGAGAAAATATTTGCAAATAATATATCTGATAGGGGTCTAGTATCCAGAATATATAAAGAACTCTTCCAATTCAACAATAAAAAGACAATAAACCAATTAAAAGATAAGCAAAGGATTTGAAAAGATGTTTCTCCAGAGAAGGTGTACAAATGAGCAATAAGCATGTGAAAAGATATTCAACATCATTAATCTTAGGAACATGAAAATCAAAACCACAATGATTTACCACTTCACATACACTAGGGTGGGTACAATCAAAAAGATAGACCAAAGGATGTGTTGGTTAGGATGTGGAGAAGTTGGAAGCCTCATGCATTCCTCCCATCCACTGGGTCAGCTGCTTGGGGAAACAGTTTGGCAGTACTTCAAAGTTTAAGCAAAGAGTTCCCATATGAGGCAGAGATTCTGCTTGTAGGTATATAACCATATACCTACTTGTGGAGTACACCCAAGGGAACCAAAAACATATGTCCTTACAAAAACTTGTACACAAATGTTCATGGCAACATCATTCATAATAGCCAAAAAGTGGAAAGAACTCAAGTACCCATCAACTGATGAACGGATAAACAAAATTTGGTCTATCCATACAATATAATATTATTCAGCAATAAACAGGAATGAGGTACTGATTCCTACTACAACATGAATGAACCTTGAAAGCATTACGCTAAGTGAAAGAAGCCGGACACAAAAGGCCACATGTTGTATGATTCCACTTACATGAAATAAAACGAATAGAACAAGCAAATCCACAGCAACAGGAGGTAGATTAGTAGTTGCCTGAGGCTGGAGGAGCGGGCAATGGGAAGCGATTGCTAAGGAGTATGAGGTTTCTTTTTGGAGTGGTGAAAATGCTTTGGAATTAGATAGTAGTGACAGCTGCACAAAATTGTGAATATAATAAAACTCACAAATCGTATGCTTTTAAAAGGTGAATTTTATGGCATGTGAATTTTATCTTAATCAAAAAAGAGAACTTGCTCTTCTGATATCAAAATGTACTATAGAACAATAGTAATTCAAAGAGTGTGGTATTGGCACAGGAACGGCCAGCTGGAGGCTTGCCTCGTGGAGCAGCACAGAGGATATGAAAGGGGAGCCGCACGCAAATGTGGGTATTCGATAATGACAAGGTAGCATTTCAAATCAGTAAGAAAGCGGTGGTGGAGAAGAGCTGGCTCTTAGTTTGTGGGGGAAAGTTAGATTCCAACCTCACACCTCCACAAAAATAAATTCCAGATAGATTAAAGAGTAAATTGTAAGATTATAGAAGAAAACAAAGGAAGACATATGTACGACCTTGAGGAAAGCCACCATAAGCAATATACAAAATGCATAAAGGGAAAAATGGAAAATTTGTCTTTCTAGGAGCTGGAAACTCAGTACAACAAAAGAGATCATAAGTAAGTTAAAGAGCCATTTCTCACATAAAAACAGGGAAAATATTAATATCCTGAATACATAAAGAACTTCTAGAATCCATGAGAAAAAGTCAAAATAACAAATGTCCTGCAGCACTTCCATCTCCGTCCTATAGTTGCCTTTCAGATGATCCCAGAATGCTGTCCTCTATTCAGTGACAAAGAAAATCTCGGCCCCTTTCTCATGGTGTTATGGGATTTCCTCAGCCACTCGACCCCATGTGGTCTTCCTTCTTAGCAAAGTCAAGGTGGTCTTTGGAATTTTGTCTTTGTTGGGCAGAACAACTGGACTCCAAGCCCTGCCCTGGAAAAAGAGAACCACTGTTGTCATGAGTGGAGGAGCCTTGCGCTGACGCGGGCACAGCTGGGACGGGCTGAAACCCGAGCTCTCATTCTCTTCCTCCTTCGAAGACGCAGCCCTTTGCTGCTGGGCCCCGCACGCAGCTGGCATTGAGAGGACTGGAATGAGGAGTGCTGAGTGTGCTTAGCATTCCTCGCCAGTCGGCCACTTAATTGGGGATGTAACACAACCTTTATTCAACAGTAAAATTAACCTTGATTCCGGACAGCTATCTATCTTCACTAAGGAAGTGTCTGTGCAGTGGTTTCTTTTTGCAAGCGATGATATTGTTAAGGAAATGTAATGCTGCAGGCGCGTCACACAGGGATTTTGTTTTAGGGTTAGAAGAGCTTCCTCTTTCCTGCTGAGACAGATTTCGGCTCTCAACTGGGCAATGCAGCGAGGTCCCCCCTCTCTCTCCTCACCCCCCTCCTTCTCATTTGCTTTTCTGTTTTCATAAGCCATAGATTTAGGCCTCATTTTATTACGTTTCACAGTGTGCTTAAATACCCCGTACGGTTCCTCATCTCATTACAAAAGACAATTTACGTGAGGGTAAAACGGCGATGTCAAAGTGATTTGTTCTGCTGCTGGATTTTGTAAAACATTCTACATCAGGGCTTTCCTGAAGGATGTCAGAGAGACAAGAAGGGAATCGGGATGCATTTTAAACTCCTATTGATAATCTCTCCGTAAATCAGATATTCCTGCCGTGGGTCCTGGCTGGGTCACATTGGGCTCAACATTAAATATTAACACTGCTGGTTCGACATTTTGTGCAAAAGGGAATTCTATAGCTAAAAACAAGTGAAGACGATTGGAGGCAGTTGGTTTATTCTGAGTTGGGCAAGAAGATATGACTGAACTGACTTTCTCCCCCTTTTAGGGTCACTGTTACTACCACGGACATGTGCAAGGCTATTCTGGTTCGATGGTCAGTCTCAGCACTTGCTCTGGTCTCAGGTAAGTGACCGTGACAGTGACGGCTCTGATCTTAAGCACAACTCCTGCAGACCACCTCTTTCTTCTTCTGTTCACTCTACAGCACTGAGAGTAAATGTTGGGGCCTCACCTCCACCTGGCAAGACAGAGAAGGCTCTCACTTTACAGCTCGCAAAAGTACACCTTCCCCAGGGTCACAGTGGCTCTTTTGAGGCCATTCTCAGGCCTGGTAGGTTGAAAGTAGTGGAACTGGCTGAGTTTCATCCTCCAAGTATTCTGTGTGTCTTTCATTTATGAGCTCTGATGCTTAAATCCCAATGTTAAAAGATAGGACATTAGGTATTAACGTTTAAGATGCTTGCTTAATAAAAACAAGAAGACCCCCTCTTGTTAGGAGACAAAGTAAAGAGCTAATTTGACCCAGATCCAGGTGATCTGAACACAGGCATGGATGATAGGGGCTTTGGCTACAGTCCAAGAAACAACGCCCTTCCGCCGCTGGACCAGCCAACCCTGGTGTTTCCTCACAGCCCCTCCTTCTGAGTCACAGTCGTTAGCCGTGACTTGGCTCTGCTGTGCTCCCCAGGAAAACCAGTTTGTCTGACAAATTTCCAGCTGCCTCAGCCTTTTCACTGGATTTATTTATCGAATTTGTAAACTAACAGCTTGCATCCTTCAAGTCCTGCTTTGCTGTGGCACCAGAGTGTGGTCCTGTGGAGGGAAGAGAGAGAAGGGCCTGGGAGAACGTGCCAGCTTGAGTGAAAAGCAGGATGGCATCTGTGTGTCAGCAGTAACCGCCACGTCTCTGTGAGTTCTGCATAGGACTGTGGAGAACCAGCCTCTGTACACACACAGTACACACACCACAACACACACACACATGCAACATACTGTGCACACCACACCACACAGACACACCACAGCACACACACACACCATACCACACACATGACAACATACACACCAATACACACACACACAACACACAAACACCACAACACCACACACACAATACACCTTGCAAACTCACCACACACAACATACATACACACGCACAGTCAAGCTCTGCAAATGCAAGTGATGACTTCACTGGCACTTGGCAGGGTTTTCACAGCTGCAGATGAAGACAGGAGCCTCACGGACAGTTCACAGGAAATGGGCACTGTTTTGGAAACCTTCCCACACATTAATCCTGACATATAGTAGGCATTTAACGAATATTCTTGAATTAATAAATAATCACCTTGGCCAGCTCCTTATTCACAGCAGAGTCATTTGTGACTAAAATTCTCTAGTAGAACAGAGAACACCCAAGTGCAGCGGAAGCCCCTCCCAGCCCTAATGTTCTCACTGGTGGGGGAGGAGCCAGCAGCTGAGAAGCTTGTCACTTGGTGGGGCCAGAGTCAGTTGTGGGGCCTGGGTCAGTGCTGGCTCATCCCCGGGCCAGCAGCCCCAAGGGAGGGGCTCTCCTGCAGGGCCAAGCAGGGTGTCAGGTGTGCAGACGGAGTGATCCCTCAACCATGCCCCCGAGGGCCTAGCACCTTTCCACTGCACCCTCCACCTCTCATTCCAACCGCATTCACTGTCCCCAGGTCCCCCTATGAGCCACTGCCCATTCTTTATGACACAGGTCACCTGCACACTTACAAGTGTGAGGAGAGAGCATCCCGTCTCCCTCTGCAGTTGGCTTTTGAGGTCAGCACTGTTTTGACATCCATCCTCTTTGGCTTATGTGGCACAGGTCCCTCCCTGTAACTGCTGCGTAACATTCCATTCTACAAGCAGACCACATCTTATCTCTTCATTCCCTCCACGCTGTGCATTTAGGTGATTTCCAGTTTTTCTCAATTGCAAATTGCGCTGCTCGGCATGGCCTTGGGCAGTCTGTGTCTCTGTGACAGGGCTCAGGAGGGGAGGCGCCTGGACGAGGAACGTGGTTCAGAGGGCATGAGCGCTTCTGCTTGTACCAACAACAGTCCTGCCACTTAGTTCTCCAAGTGCCTGCCCTGATTTCCATTGACCCTCGGAGTATGAGAGTCCTATTTCCACACGTCTTCCCCAATGCTTAATATGTCTGATTCATTTTTAAGTATTTCCCATTGGAATTGAACAGTATGTGCAAAAGCTAATCCTCTCCGCCTTCACCCTACTCCAGTCCCACCCGAGTAAAACATGGCAGCAAATGTGGAGGTACCCCCCCGCCTGCTCCTCACTCCTGTGCACGCAACCACATGGTCAGGGCTTGGAGTGTGTGCGTGTGTGTGTGTCTATTTTCATAAAAATAGAGTCATACACATCACTCCACAGCTTACTTTGTCCCCAACCCTATCTGTCTCTCCAAGTCAAGAGACACAGACTTAAACCTCTTTTTGTCTCACTTCATTGAGTATGTATACACACACACATTTCTGCATGCATGTATTAGTTGTAGAAAGCACTCTTCATATCCCGTTTGTGTGACACTATTGGACTTGAAAAGTCTGCTAATCTGATTGGAAGTGAACACGGGTCTTTTGTTGCTTGGATTTGCTGCTCTCCAGTTATTCATTCATTCAGTAAACATCCCCTGAGCACTTCCTCAGTGCCAGCGCTGGAGGAGATGAGGGGCGAGCTATGCAGACGTCTGCAGGAAGTGCACTCCTGGCAGAGGGAACAGCGTGTACAAAGCCCCTGAAGCAGGAAAATGCCTGGGGTTTGCAGAGCAGCAAGATGGCCCATGTGGCTGGAGTGGATCGGGGAGGGGGAGGCGGTGGACAATGAGGGCAGAGGTGAAGTGGAACACAGGATGGTGAGGGGTCTTGAAGGTGATCAGATGCCCTTTGACCTCCCCGTCGTTGTGATGGGTGCCTTGGGAGCTCTGAGCCCAGGTCTGACTTAACATTTCCCCAGGTCACTCTGGCTGCTGGGCTGAAAATAGACTGTAGGGGATGCGCGCAGAAGCCGGAGTTCAGCTGGGAGCGTTTGCTGTAATCCCAATGAGAGTTGGGGGCCTGGAGAAAGGTGACGACTGTGGATGTGTGAGAGTCTAGAAACGTTTTCAAGGGTGTTAGAGAGGCTGGCGACTCTAGCATTTGCATAAGCTTCTGGCTGTTGCCTTCTCCCCCGAAAGTGCTGTGTGTCTGAGGCTCGCTTCCCCAAGGTAGCATGGGGCACAAATACACAAAAGGACCAAGTTCCTGCTACGGAAAGAAGTAATAACTGAGGAAGCCCTAGGAAAGCCAGTCACCAGGTAGGGTCTCCAGGAGCCGGACAGGCCCCGCATGCATGGTGTGCACTGAGGAGGAGGAGGAAGGAGAGAGAAGCCGGCAGGGGTAAGGGTAGCAAGGAAGACCAATGAAATTTGCCAGAAAAAGGATGAAGGCCAGGGATGCTCAGAAACAAACAGGCTTCCTCCAGCAGCGGCCTCCACACGTTTATGGGGAAGTTTTAAATCACACAACTGAGAACAGGCATAAATGGAGGCGTCCAGGTTGACATGCTTGATAATCAGGTGAGTTCATGGATATGAAATTCTTCATAGGTAAAGAGAAAAGGGGTATCTCCAAAGTATTCCCCATAGCTCCTTTTTATAATAAACAAAACAATTTACAAACCAGTGACATTAATTAGTTTGAAAAAATGAAGATGAACGACTGAGTAGAGTATTCCCAGAGTAATATTCAAATAGGACAGGTCTGCCCTCTGCGCTTGGTAGTGCCTCTCTATCACGGCTCCCCATCCCTCTTCCCAATTCTGCTCCCCAAAGGCACAGGTGACTGTCAGGGTCTCCGGTTCCTCCCACATGGAGGGGTCAGTCTCTGACCAGATTCGGCAGTGTCTGCGTCTCAGCGTCTATCTCTCGCTTCTAGCACCTGGAGAACGTCCCCTCCCAGTACCTGACACAGACCGTAATTTGGCAAAGAAAGACACTGAAATACTTGTGGCTGGCATTTCAGGAAAAGTCAGAAGAGTAAGCGCTGCGTCGTCTGGTGTCGCCCACCAAGACGGGGTGGGCGCAGTAACGGGGAGCACCATGTGGGAACGTCGCTCCTGAGAATTTTCACTTCCCAATCTCTGTGCTGTTGTTAGAAAAGCAGCAGACCGTGCATCAACAGAGAAATTCTGGAGTTATGCAGTCAACTTTATGATCTTGCAAGTGGAGAATCAGAGGAGAGAGAAAGCTGCATTCGATCAACTGCTCGCTGGCAGAAGAATCGATTGAGACTCGAAATAAAGAAAAAATGCTAGAGTAGCACCAGCCTGGTAGATTAGAGAAAGAAAACAGGGATTAAAAAGTATGTTAAATATGGTGTGACCCAAAAATACGTGAAGATCTAAGAACATGGAGGAAAGCTCGAGGGTCCTAGGGGAGACATTAATTAGAGTTCAGCTGATTACAGTTTTGCAGAGAAAAAACAGAGAAGGAACATCCTGCGTTACTTCAGAAAGGCTGATCAAAGATGGGCAGGCACGGAAAAACTCTTCTGGAATGGAAAAGAGAGCGGGGAAGCAACAAGTCATCCTTCTTCATTTGAAGCTTGAAGGGGAGAAGATAAGGGGAGAAAAAAAGCATGAAGATCCCAGTAGAAAGGGGGATTAAAGAGGAAACAGCTCTTTAATGGAGGGGATGAAGTGCAACGTGGAAAATAGGCCATAAAAATGAGTTCAGCCGTGGAGTTTATTCTGACTTTGAAAGGACTCCAAGTCAAATGCGAAGTTCAGGCCATAAGTTAATTTTGTGCTGTATCGTATGTCTCCCCAAGATGCTCCGGCTTCATCAGGACGGTTTCAGTGCAAGTTCGTGATTCTCCTTTTGTGTTCTGGTCCCTCATTTATTCTCGCTGCTTTGTGCCTCACCCCCCCCATCCACCCCCGCTAGTGAGTACCGAAGCCCACAGGCGTCCCCGTGAGTGTCAGCTACTCGTCGATACTGTAGGTCACAGATACCAAACTGTCTTGTGGATGGGCAGAGAATTCTGCTCCTGCCTTAACCTGCTGTGTTTTGTCCTTGGGACAAATGTCCAAGCCTGGCACACTCCTGCAGGAGCATCAAAATGGTCATGTCCCCCAGTCCTGATTTTATTCACAAATGCCACATTCCCACATTCCCACCCCCTCCAGCTCTGCGGCCAGACCAGGAGCTCCTCCAGGAAAGAGACTGTCTCTCGCTCTTTCTTCTTCTTCTCTTCCTCTGCCCTCTCAGCTCCTGCTCAGATATCTGGCACAAGGAGTCTTGGGGGCTCACATTTTGGATTAAGCTGAGAGTTTTCCCATCACCTCTGGCATGATGGTTAAAATTGGGCTCCCTGAGGAGGAGACTTTGAAGACTTCCCATGGTCCCTCAGCTGTAATGGGTAAAACTCCCTCTTACACTCGAGTCTGGCTGACTCCTAGTTCCATATTTGTTCCACTAAACCTTTTGCACAATTTGGGTCCAACCTTATTTTTCAGCCTCTACCCTGAGAAAACCCTCCTTCTAGCCACACAGTTTTCTAGGTGTTTCCAGAACATTCCCCACACATATGTCTGTCTTTATCCCTCCTGTCCCTCTGCCTGGAACACACTTCTCTCCCCATCTCTCATTTGGCTTTGGAAGGTCCTCTGTCCCACCAAGGCCCAAATCAAACAATGCCTCCTCCATGAAGCCTACCCTAGCCTCCTAACTCCTTGCTGTGCAGCTCGACCCTCCTTCCCCTGTACTATCATGGACAGCCTTTAGCTTAGAAAGCACAGTTCCTGTCCCGTAGTAGACGTTTCATAAACATTGACTTACATCCCTGTGTTAAGGCACTGGTCCTTGCTTGCCCCATCTACCATTGGTTGCCATACCTTACTCTTCTTCTGCCTACCCTGTTGTAAGGACCTTTAAGATGGGGACACATTCCATATAGCCCCTAGAGCTCTTAGCCCTGGCCTTAGATGTGGGAGACAACATAAAATGCTTTAAGAAATTCAATTAAAGGGCAGCCCCAGTGGCCTAGTGGTTAAGTTTAGCACGCTCTGCTTCAGTGGCCCGGGTTCAGTTGCCAGGTGTGGACCTACACCACTCATCCGTCAGCGGCCAAGCTGTGGCAGCAGCTCACATACAAAAAGAGGAAGATTGGCAATGGATGTTAGCTCAGGGCGAATCTTCCTCAGCAAAAAAAAATTCAACTAAATAAAAATATTCAGATATGAGGCTATTTGGTACCTGAATAAGTACACACATTACTGTGTCCTTTGAAGTCTTGCCAATATTTTAATTGTGTGATGTAAAGTTTACCACACCAAATTGCCTATAGTGAAGACAAATATAACACAAAATGCAGAAATACTTCTTGCCCCTATAGTATTGAAAAATAGTCAATCAACTTATTTTTCAAAGGGTAGAATTGACAAGTGTTATAGCCCATGGAATCAGGAATAACCATTATAATGAAAGGAATTGTTTGCAATTTGGCAATCGGTACAAGCACAAGCGTTGTATAAAAAAAAAAAAAAAAACTGCATCAATGCAGTGTTATTGTTTACAATTTAACAAACAAGTTAAATTGACTCATTTGAAGAAATTGACCAGAACTCTAGGCTGAGACAAGAATACTCTACCCAGCAAGAATTTCCTTCAGATATGAGGGAGAAATTAAATCTTTTCCAGACAAACAAAAGTTAAGGGAATTTGTAACTAAAAGCCCTCCATTACAAGAAATCCTCAAGAAGGCTCTCATACTTGAAAAAAGAAAAAAGGGAGAAAGGGGACACAATCCACAGACTAGGGAGACCAATGGATAGAACCAGAACAGGATAGCAAATATTCAACTATAGCATTAGGGTAAAAATAAGGAAACTACCAAAACAAGGACGATCTTAGCACTCTAACTACAAATTAATAAGACGAGTTGGAATAAAAAATGAAAATAATTATTTAGGAGGGGAAGAGCAAAGGGTCTAAATCAGTATTGGTCGAGTAAGTAAGAGACCACCAGAGAATAGACTATATTATACACGAGATTCTAAATACAAACTTCAAGGTAGACACTAAAATAAAGTACAGAACAGAGTCACAAATCATAGATAAGGAAAAATCTAAGAAACCCAGCATAAGAAATTGCAGTATTAAATGGGTAGTCTAAAGCACACAGGAAAAGAAACACAGGAAAACAAGATAATGAGCGACAGATTGACAGCATTAAGTCCACATGCATCAATAATCACTCTCAATGTGAACGGATTGAACTCTCCAATAAAAAGACACAGAGTGGCAAAATGGATTAAAGAACAAGATCCAACAATTTGTTGCCTCCAGGAAACACACCTCAGCCCCAAGGACAAACACAGACTCAGGGTGAAGGGGTGGAGGACAATACTTCAAGCAAATAGCAAGGAAAAAAAGGCAGGGGTTGCAATTCTCATATCAGACCAAGTGGATTTCAAAATAAGACAGGTCAAGAGATACACAGAGGGACAATATATAATGATCAAAGGGACGCTTCATCAAGAAGAAATAACGCTTATAAGTATCTATGCACCCAACACAGGAGCACCAAGATTCATAAAGCAACTATTAACAGACCTAAAGGAAGATGTTAAAAACAACACAATAATAGTAGGGGACCTCAACACCCCACTCACATCAATGGACAGATCATCCAGACAGAAAATCAACAAGAAAATAGTGGAGCTGAATGAAAAACTAAAACAATTGGACTTGATAGACATATATAGATCACTCCACCCTGAAGGAGCTGAATACACATTCTTCTCAAGTGCACATGGAACATTCTCTAGGATAGACCATATGTTGGGAAACAAGGCAAGCCTCTACAAATTTAAAAAAATTGAAATAATAACAAGCATCTTCTCAGATCATAGTGCTATAAGGCTAGAAATTAATTACAAGAAAAAAGCTGAGAAAGGCACAAAGATGTGGAGACTAAACAACACACTACTGAACAAGCAATGGATCACTGAAGAAATTAAAGAAGAACTCTCGGCTGAGAAAGTAAAAAGAGAAAAGGATCTTAGGAGGAGAATAAGGTGGAGGGAGAGGGGCGGGCTGGGCAATGGGCTGCAGCGCCAGCCGTATCTGAGGACGCCGTGCAATCGCCATCCCCCCCGGCACCTTGCAGCTCAGCTCCAGTGTTCGCTCACCTGGATGGATGTGGTTTTTCCAGATCTCACAGCTCCACCTAAATGGCCCAGGGCAGAGTGGTCTAAGGGACCCAAAACGCAGGCACATGGAGATGACCTTGCCTTCACTTTCCTGTCCGCTAGACCATGAGTTCCAGGAAGGCAGGGCAGGCCCGACCCAGCACTGCCTAGAACCTGGCACATCACGGGCTCTCAGTAAACACTGGGGGGATAAAGGTGCCTCCCCAAACTGCCGAGTGGTCAGTGAAACTTAATCCCGACCAGTCCAAATTTTAAAAAAATCTTTAAAGAGTAGTAGATGGTATTAAGGAAGAAATTAGCATAGAGTGGAGCTAAAACCAATTTGAACTTGACCTCTGCACTGTGATCTGCTGCTCCCTCAGCTTCTGTCTGCCTCACCTACACTGGCTGCCCTCTGATCCTCTGGCCACGCCGTCTATGGCCAGGGTTCTGCACTGCTCTCCTCACTCTTCCTCTTCCTCCCATGGAGATATTCATTCAGCCATCCTGTGTAAACATCAGTGGGAGCCACTGCTGGGTTCGCGGCCCGTCCGCACCGTCTCCAAGGCTGCACTGGGCTCCACCCTGAAGGTCAAGTCTCAGCTCTTCTCAGGCCCCCCTCCCTCAAAACTTGAAATGTCCAGATCCAAATTCCTCTGGGTCCCCAGACTGGCGCCCCTCCTGACCTCTTTTCTATTAAAGGTCAGCCCATCTCAGGCTCATAAGCTGGCCCCTGGGGATCTTTGATAACCTCCTCCTGCACCGAGCCCTGCACATGCCCCTTTACAGCATCGCTTCCATCCATCTCTTCTTTCACATTTCGCCGTCACCACCCTGGAGCAAGCCTCACTCCAAGATTTCTAAATTCCTCCCACCCATGCTTCCTGCCTCCACCCTTCCCTTCACAGCCATCTTGCACATTCCAGAAGGTCGTGTTTCAAAATTACTGCTCGATCATATCGTAAGTCCTGCCACCCCTCTGCACTCAAAACCACATGGCTCCCAATGGCCAGCACGTCAAAGCTTCTCCTTCACTCACGTGTCTGTTCCACAGTATTCCCACAGACGTGTACTGATCACCTGCTCACGTACTGATGCCATGCTGATCGTGCCAGTCCCGGTGCTGGGGCCGGCAAGACGAAAATAAGTCAGGAAAATACTCCGTGGGTGTGTCAAGCAGCTAGACGTCATTTTAATGTGATGCTGTAAGTGCTATGGAGTAAATGTGCACAAAACCGCACGAGAAACTCAGCAGAAAGCCGTGAATCCCGGGGAATCCTGAAGGAAGGGATGGCTAACCTGGACCTCGAAGTCACGCATCAGCCTAGAAGGTGGTTCCAGCCAAAGGCTGCCCCAGGAGCAGTGGAGGCCTTTAGGTGGGGACACGGAGGAGGAGAATGCAGCGCTAGCCCGGCTTGCATCCCTCAAGGCCGGAGGGGTCACCACCACCGGTTACTGTAGAGGGAGCAGGTGGATCTGATAAAGGCTGCTGGGATGGAGGTGGGGACAGGCAGAGGAGAGAGGGAACAGCAAGACGAAGTCCCGGCAGGTGGGAATGTGAAGTGTGTGAGGGACAGTATCTTGGTCTGCATGAACAGTGTGTAGATGGATGAGTGGTGAGGCCACCAAGGCAGCCTGAGGCCTAAAGCCAGGGGGAAGGATAGAGGCGGAGACCGGGGCCCACGAGCCTCGCCTGCCATTTCCTGCCCCAAAGTCCCATCCCCCTTCCTTCTCCAACTCTCCCTGTCCATCCGCACGTGTCCTCACGGGTCTGGTGTCTCTGAGCACGCTCTGGCCTCCCCTCACCTGTACTCTTGCTCCTTCGAGGCCACTCATCTGGCCCCCGTGCTCCCCATGTCTTCAAGTGCTCCCATGCTCTAAAACCCCCTTCAAGGTCACCTGCTCCACACGGGCCGTTTATCAACCCTTCCTCCATCCACGCTGGGCTGACCACCCGTCCTGTGGGCCGTACTTTGCATTCGGAAGTCAGCTGCCCCCTCCCCGGTCTCAGTCCTTGGTGACTGGGGGGGGGTGGGGGGTGGGGCTGAGCATCCGGTGTGGCCAAGGACAGGGGAACAGGCCCGGGAGCCAGGTCCATCTGGGGAATCCTGGCTCTGCCGCTGAACAGCTGTGTGACTGTGTGAGTCTCCTAGGCTGGCCGGACAAGCGACCACACACTGGGTGGCTTACGGCAACAGAAATGTATTCTCTCTCAGCTCTGGAGGCCAGAGGCTGACATCAAGGTGTCAGCAGGGTCGGCTCCTTCTGGAGGCACTGCCTGGGGACCCTTTCCATGCCTCTTTCCTGGTGGCTGCTGGCACTCCGCAGTGTATCTTGGCTTGTAGATGCATCACTCCAGTTTCCACCTCCATCTTCACGTGCCCTCCTCCCTGTGTGGCCCTGCATCTCCTTTTTCTGTCTCCTATAAGCACACGTCATTGAATTTAGGGCTCACCTGAAAGCCAGGATGATCTCATCCTGAGATCCTGAAAATCACATCTGCAAAGACCTTTGCTCCAAGGGTCGCATTCACGGGTACTGGGGGTTAGGACTTGGACATATCTTTTTGGGGAACACTATTCAACCCACTGCAGTGACCTTGGGCTCTTATCGTTGGCTGCCTACTAGTAAAAGGGGCTCATGATACCTGCTTTACAGAATTGCTGTAAATGTTAGAGAAAATCAAGAATTCAAGAGCCCGGCTCGTGGCGGCAGGGCAGGGTAAGGCGTGACTGCTTGTGGGTACAGTTTGTTTTGACGGTGATGAAAATGTTCTGGAATTAGATAGTGGTGATGTTTGCACAACTCAGTGAATATACTACAAACCATTGAATAGCGTGCTTTAAAAGAGTGAACTCAATGGTATGTGAATCATTTCTCAGAAAAGCTGTTGTTTTGAAAAGGAGCCTGGCTCAGAGTGGTCTCTTCATAAATTGTAGCTGCTATTATTATTACTGATATGACAATAATAACTATTCTTAAAATCCTTTATAATAGTTTAATGTTTGGGGTCTTTTGTCACGCCTCCCGAGCCTGGTTATGGATTACATTTGCAGTGGGAAGCATGGGTGAGACATCTGTGTGTGTTTTGAAGGCGCTAGCCCAGTACTGGCACATAGTAGGGGATCGTGAATATTTGCTTTGATTGTTCATCAATAGTTCACATGGAAGTTACTCATTGAAAATAAACCCTGTGGTGCTTATGTGTTCACTAATATTGCTACCATCACTGTGTATCAATCTTATATGAGGTGGGATGTAACATTTTACCCATGAACTCCTCCAAAAAAAAACCCCTGAAATTAAATTTCATAGGGGCTGGCCCAGTGGCGTAGTGGTTAAGTTCAACACGCTCTGCTTCAGTGGCCCAGGTTTGCAGGTTCAGATCCCTGGTACAGACCTACACCACTCTTCACACCATGCTGTGGAGATGTCCCACATACAAAATAGAGGAAGATGGGCACAGATGTTAGCTCAGGGCCAATCTTCCTCACCAAAAAAAAAAAAAAATATTTCATGCCAACTGCGTTTCTAACTTATGATTGGCAGCGTGCTATTGAAACCAAAAGCCTTTTCCCAAGAAAATTCAGTTAGCAATAGAACATGGAACTAGCCCAGATAATTCATATATTCTAATCATTATCTTATTACAAGTAGTCAAAATCCATGTACCACTATCCCGCTTGCTTGGGACTAGTAAGAAAAATCATAATAGAAACAACAACATTAAGCTGCGTTATTGCCGGGGACACAACTGCTTTGGAGGTTAAAAACTGAATTTTAAGAAGGACAAAAGCTCATCTTGAGGAAATATAGGTAGGTCTCCTGAGTTTTCTCTTTAATAGCTAACAAAATCAATTTAAAATTTTAATAGATTCCTCTTCATTTCCATTGAAGGAAAAACAACAGGATTTTAACATTTAAAGTCAGCCTGCCTATTTTCAAAGCAGCAGCTCCATTTCTCTCGTCCCTTTCCTTTCGACTTCTGCCTCCATCACTCTCATCCCTGTTCCAGGCCCCACACCCCTCTCAAAACAGCGCTGGAGGGAGGCAGGAGAGCATGGGGATTGAGAAACCTGTGACTTAGACACATGGTCCCAGCTCTGCCTCAAGCCACGTGCATGCCCTTGACAGTGGAGAGAATGGCCAGAGCTGCTGCCTTGTGGAGATCCGATGGGTAATAAATGTAATGGGCACAGCCCAGAGCCTGGATCCTAGGCAGAGCACCATAAGGGATGGTCCTTGTCACCCCCAGCCACCTGTTTCTCTTCTGCTCCCTCCGTTGACCATGCCCAGCTCACTGCCCGAGAACTTGGCCTCACACTCCCTGTGCTGGCCGGTCCAGTATCCTCCCAATTCTCCTCCTCTCCCCGAAGAGAAGATACCCACAGGCTTCAACTTTCCCAAACATTTGAGACTATCTTCTAACCTTTCTCCCCTACTCCACCAAGGGAAAAAGACTCTCAGTTTCAAAGTCTCCTGGATTTAAATTCCATACTCTGAGATACTTCCAACTCCAAGTTTACAACTGAATATCTATGACATTCGACTTAAGTTACATTCGCTTATCTAGCGTGGGGCCAGTAAGGACTGTGAGAACATCAAAACTTTACATCTTAGAAACCCTGAATCCTTGAATTTTGTGTCCACTGTGGTTTCCAGCAATCTCTAGAGCTAAATGATTAATTATACCCAAGACAGTCCAAAGCAATTATTTAATTAAGCTGTATTATAGGCTGCCAATTGTTTGGAGTAAAAGGAAAGGCTTCACCCCATTTTCTCAACATCTGGCCTTTGGATGACTTAAAAGATAAAAGTAGATATGGGAACATTTTTATGACTAAGTAACAATTTCTAGAAATTTTCCATTAAGTAGAAAAACTTTTTTGGTAATTTGCTTCTCCTGATTAGAACTGGGTGACATGTTTTACTGTAAGTATTCAGCTTACTTAAATCCAGTGCAAAATAGACAATGTTGCAGTACAAAATGAAACGTTGGTGTCATTTTCTTTTTAGGGAGAGAAAGTCTGTTCTAGCAAACCTGTATTTTCCCTTCAAGTGTGTTCATTTTCCCCTTTTCAAAAAAGTTCTCTTTCTTAATTTAGGCTTTTTTAAAATCAACTTTAATAAACTAAAATTCCCTATTAGCCATCCTAAGCTTAGAAATCTAAGTTTTATTTTAGAGAACTTTTCAAGGAAGGAGATACAAGCCACCCCACAGAGTTGATGACCAAAGTCATGTCTGTGTGATCTACGTGGAGACACACAGAGACACTAGTTGGGGCGTGAGGGGGTGGGGGGCGGGGAACACAAGAGGATGGCTATATATGATGATTTTTAATCAATCTGTGGGATTTAAAAATAGCCAAAAATTCTTCAGTTACTCCAAATCACATTGGCTCCTCCTATTTCTGAACAGGTAAATGTTATGAGTGTTGGTAACACACAGCTTAGCTCTCCAGTGGTTTCAGATCGTCCCATGTGTCTTGGTCTATCTTCTCCATCAGGCTGTAAGTGTCCCGGGCATGATGTCCGTTTCCCCCACCATCTATAATGCTTCCTAAAGCGGGACGGTTGGAGTAAACCAGCTGAATAATAATGAATTGATTAGTGTGTATTTGTTCACTGGTTGTGTTCAAAATAAATATTTGACTAGTTCAGACCTCATCTTTCCATACTGTTTGAGTATTGAAATACTGTCATTCTTTTAAAATTTAAGAATGTCTAAGTAGTCACCTATAAATGGACCATCAATAAGCATAGGATGAGTGAATGACTGGACAAATAATGACCAATAATGAATGGCCTCAGAGCACCTTACAAGGTCCCTCCTTTGGAAGCAAGCTCAAATTGTCTGAAGGAAACTGATGGAGCACCCAACTTTTTCAGCTATTTCTTAAGGATTAAAGTATACTCAAATCCTTGGGTTGATGAAGTATAAATCATGTGTTACAACTACCGCCCTAAACCATGGATTTCATCTATAGTCCTGAATGTCCTGAAATTGTCTGCAAAATATTGTGGATATATGTGAATGCAAATCATTTTGGGGAGAGTATAAGGATGTTCATGTCTCAAAAAAGGCTCAGAGTCACCGTGTTAGAAGTGTCTGTTTACAATCAGATGAGTTTTGCATGGAAATTTTATGCATTTCTATGGTGGAGAGATTGTGATCGCTTTGCTAAATAATGGAAGTTGCTAGATGTGTGGGAAGTCTTTGAGCTGCCAGTTTAATATTACCCAACTTGCCATTTCTCTAAAGCAAATCCTTCTTTCAACATCAGGAAGAGCCTTTTAAATTAAAATACTGACATTACTCATTTCCAGGAGGCAAGACCCAGCTTCAGCTCTGTCCTGTTCCAGAAGGTCAGACATGCATTGTGGTCCATGGCCTAATGCCACCTTCTGTCTCTGCAAGTTAGAATGTTTAGCAAATGTGTCCAATTTTTAAAAGAACTTATACTTTTATTCCCAGACCTAAATCTTAGCACAAAAGGTTCTTGTTTAGTTATTGTCATTTCCAGAAGTATATTTATCTTAATGATGCTGTATTTCACATCGGGGAGCCATGAGTGGCCAGTATGTGGGCAGATGTGTTAACAAAGCATAGAACCTTCCTGAAGTTGTCAGTCTTTAGAATAACCACATTAACAGAAACCTGGTCCATGGATCTACCCTTGTCAATAACAAAGCCATTGCCATTCAAGCCCTGACTGGTGACCTCTGCGGGGCTAAAAGTATCAACGAGTTGACACAGCAGCCCTGAGAAGTAATTATTATTATCTCATTGCCCAAGCGATGAAAGCAAAGTTCAAAGAGGCCAAGGTCACACAGCTAGTAAGTGGCAGGGCTGGAACTTGAACCAGATGGCCGGACTCCAAAGGCCACCTTCTCTGACGTCTCTCAATTGTGTTCTTCACCCCTATAAAGAGCGTCCACCTTTAGCCAAGTCAGGCTCCCCACAGACCTCTGCCTTCAAGCAGAAGTTCTAATGCTCTGTGCACTTACATTGGTTCCTTTAGTCACATATCTCCCACAAATTAAATAAGTAAATACAAAAAAAGAAAAAGCACATAAGTTTATACGCAACCTTACATCAGAATCCTTTCAAATATTTAGGAAATATAGTTGATCAGGATGAATCATTCAGATGTAGGATTTCCCGTCTGAATGGTGTCTGCTAATTCAGATATAGTTATGTTCTAAGCAGGTGAAACAGCTTTTTTCTCAACTCTTCTTCCCAGCAATATATCTTTGAGAAGTTTAAAAAATAAAGACTAAATGCAGTCTATTCTTTACCATGAAATTCTGAAACAAGAGATTTCTCAGACTTGTTAAAAGATTTGCAAAATGAATCAGTGCAAACATATGGCACAGAAAGGCCCTTTCCAATTAAAATTTGAGAATGTAAATAAATTGGTATTTCTCTCTTCATTCTCTCTCTCCTTAAGAACTGGGTCTCAACCATACAGAAGAAGCTGCCCTTAAAAATTATATATTTTTTCTTATTTCTTTCAACAGGGGACTTATTACGTTTGAAAATAAAACCTACATCTTAGAACCAATGAAAAATGCAACCAATAGATACCAGCTCTTCCCAGCGGAGACCCTGAAGGGCGTCTGGGGGTCGTGTGGATCACATCACAACACGTCGGGGCTCGCTGCGGATAACAGGCTCCCACCACCCTCCCAGAGGCGGGCAAGAAGGGTAGGAGGGAAACCCAATGTTGTGTTTTCGGAGAGCTGGGCGCTCCAGCTAGGGACACCCAGTGCTAGGACATCTGGAGAAATTCCACCATCTGGATGTTGTATCTGGGGGGTGGAATCACCCAGTTTATCTGGAGTGGTTGATATCATGTGGGCAGAGCATAATCAAATATGGGACTCTCCATCATTATCTTACAAGTGTTGGCCTCACCATCAAACTGTGCCGAGTGAAGTCGGGCTCAAAGGTCGACAAGCTCACCATTGATAATGTCTTCGGTGAGAACCTACTGTGGGCCAAGGCCCAGGGCTACGCCCTACCATGGTAAACAAGACAAGAATGGACCCTCCCCCACTCTCAGGCAGCTCTCCTTGTTCGGGAGGAGAAAGACAATAATGGAGTTTCTTCATTCACAAGTCTGCTTTACAATTAGGGTCTTCATCACGATTTGCAGACTGTCCCCAGCCTTTGCCTGCCTGCCTGTGCAGAGGTGAACTGAGTCTCTCCACACAGTGTGTTGCTAAGGGGTGTTGCTTCCCCAGTCCGTGCTGCAGATGCTGTCCTGCTTACCGCCTGTGACTGTCCAAGTGGTCTGTGTTTTCTCACTGCCTGCCCCTGGGTCTGCTCATCAAAGGTCTTCTCTTCTACTCCAGAACTGGGAAGACTAGTTGCCTCATAGAGTCTGGGCTACAGCTCTCCCTCCCCGCCAGGTGGACAGAAACACGGGGCCCTGACACCCCAGGGTGCAACACTGTGAAACCTCTGCCCCAAATGTCTGGCTGACCCTTTTACACCCAGTGTTATGTGGGTTCCATAGGCCACAGCAGAACCCTCCTAAAAAGGAGTGAGGGCAGCCGTTCCCCACATTTGGCTGGAGGCCCTGAATTTAAACACCTACAACCAGATAGGAACTTACCAGTAATTTCCTGATTCTTCATCTCTGGCTTTCCTCTTCCTCTATTAAGAAGAAATCAAGAATTCATAGATATGGCATCACTTGTGCTTTCATTTGATAGTCTAGGGACACGATCAAAGTTCCACTTGACACACGTTGTCTTTCCTGACTTTAAGTGTTACGCTGCTTAACATTCAACATTTTATAAATACTATTCCTCTTTGTTCATTCCTAATCATTTTTCTAAATTTAAATAGTAAACGGTATCCTAAACAATTTCTTCCCATTCCTAAAATTTCCCCCATACCTGTGGATAGGTTGTGGTCCCCTCACCTGCTCTTAACGGAACCATTTCGGGACTTTTCATTGTAATTTTTACGTTCATTCTTTCCATCCTGGAGTCCTACCTGTATGACCCTAACTTCCTCTGTTTGTTGACATGTTCCCAAGATGTTCAATGGCAGGTGCTCAGAACCTGTTTTTCTTTCTGTTCCGCATCACGCCGGAGGGGAATAACACCCCATCAGAAACTGTGGCTCACTTTGACATTGACGCTCACTGGAGGAGACTGAGTCTGAACCCCAGGGAGCAGAGCTGGAAGAGCACTCCCCCCACCCCACCACCCACCCAACAGCTCAAGCGAGTTATCACTGTGCCTTTCTCTCCCCATCCCCCATCTTAGAGGGACAGGTCTAAGAGCTAGAATAGCAAAGACCAGCCTCTGTGGTCCCGGGGCGTGTTTATTTTACTCTTCAAACTCTCTTCCTTTGATTCCAGACCCCGGATGAGCTGGGATTGAGCTGTCGCCCTTCCCGTCATAAACAAGGGGAACATTTGCATTTTGTTTTCCAGGCGCTTTGCCTTGAGTACCTTGTTGAATACGCATCACCCATGTTAGGAGATTTATAACCTGACAGTTTAAATGACGCTCAGATATGTTTGCCATTGCATTTAGAAGTACGAGCGTGCTCTGTACTTCCCAGCCCTATTTTAATTCTTTAACTAGGCTTACAGCTCTCTAGAACTATGATTGGCACAGTAATTTCCAGTCCTTTTGACTTGGAGAGAGATGGGGCAAACCTGAGTAACAATGTTGTTTTGTTAATAATGCATATTGAAGGGTGAATGAACCTTTTCATTGAAAAGGGAAGGCCTCCAACTCAGTTCAACTCTGTTATCAATATTTCTCACTAGAAATAGTTGTGGATTGTTTTTACGGCAACGTCCTTGACTTAAAGCACATCTATATGGTGAAAGCGATACAAAAAATTACTTGCAAATACTGCACATTTGTCCCCATTAACATTGAAATTATATGCAAGCTAGTCTGGGGCAGCACCTTTGGTAAATATGAAAGGGTCACGTTCGACTTCTATGCCGCTTACCCGCATCACTTACTCTGCCTTTATTTTACACTCGAAAACCAAGGTAACCTCAGCTAACTCATCTTGTTAATGCAGCACAGCAACTGGGTTTGCTTTCTCCCGGCATTTTTGGGCCCCTACTAAATGTTAACTGTTGCAAAGATTGGTGCACAGGCTGAGATTTTTCTGCAGCTGTTAGCGTTTTTCTTCCCAGAGCAGCAGGAATAAATCTGCACTCAGGCTGTGCACTGGCTATAATATAAGCTTGAGCTATTGTTTGTCATTTTTACAAGGCTCTACATTAGATTTTAGTGAGAACCCAAGTTGCTTCTGGAAGGGAGCCCGCAGACGGAGAGCATCCCATTCAGGGCTCTCCTCTGCAGGTTTGTGAGTCCAGCCTGAAGAGTCCTTGCCATTCAGCTCTGCTGGGACATGCTCCTTTCCTCTCCATCAGCTACGCATTCAAAGCGCCAGCTCATCGTAACATTGGCCTTGAGCAAGCTGTAGGGAAGGCCACGGCAGGGTACATCCACTGCTGGGAAAAATCACGTAATACATCCCAAAGGCAAAGGTGAATTATGCTTGAATTATCCTCTCTTTGGGGATCACCTGTGCTCCTGTTCCCCTCCGTTAGTATGGATAATTATGAGTTAAATGTAAAAGTTGACGCCTTCTCTAGAAAGCAGGGTTTGCTTGGCCTACTGAGTACAAGAAGGACAGCCCATCATGGAGACACTACTGTGTTTCCTCAAATGCAGCCATCTTGAGCTGGACCAGTGCCATTGCTTTTGGGTTTCTAGACAACCTGTCATATTTCTTTAATAGAAGCCCTAGTAGTGGTGGTGGTAGTAATAATGATAATATATGTTATATGTAGAGCCAAATAATAGTTCAATATCAGGAACTGGCCACAACTGTTTGAAGACTCATTAGTTATAGCAGGCTTAGTTAATTTCTCTCTAACGTAAGCATCCTCACTTCCGTAGCTCCTCTAAGAGACCAGAGGAAGTTCCCTTACTGCCTTAATGGTTCTTAAAGCTTGGTGGTGGATGACAGCCAGCACCACTGTTGCTTCCTTGGCCCTGGGCTCTGAGCGTCTGTCAGTGTGAGCTGAGGCTCCCACATCTCCAGGTGTGGATTCCTGTGGAGACTTGAATTGATTAAAACTCTGGATAAATAAATAACAGATCTCACTTGTGCCATTGGTGTTTTGGACTCAATTCCAGTACTGCACATTTGTCCCCATTAACATTCAGTTCATCAGATTCAGCCCATTCTCCCAGCTTATTGTCTCTCTTGCTTGTTAGTCCTGCAGCCTGCATATTAGCCAGGCCCCAGAGGCCGCAGCCCACGCAGATACAAGGGGAATGTGCTTCGGCCCCACACAAGTCATGGGTAAGGATGGTGGAAACCAGGGCTCAGCTTATAAATATTCATAAAGTGGCCTTAGAGTCAAGACCTGGAGGCTCGCTGGAGCCAACAGAGATCCTTCCTTACTCAGAGGCAGATAAACCAAACTTTGGACTCGTTTAGTTTGCTGGTCTTGCTGCCTGTGGAAACACTGGCCCTGGTTCCGCGGTGGTGGTTCTTTGTTGTTTGGTTGTGTCACACCTGAATCAAACTGTTTGCCAGTCTCCATCCTTACTGCCCCAAACTCGTCTGGCTCTCACCTGCACTCTGGGCTTCCTCTCTTGCCTCCCTATAACCCATTCTCCTCCAGCAGCCAGAGTGATATTGAAAAACATCACATTCAAGGGCTCCCCATCACTCTTAGACTATTAGACTGCCATTCAACCTGCTTGCCACGGCCCTGCCCCCTGCCCACATCTTCAGCCTTATCTCATCCACACTCTGCTGACTCCTGACTCACTACACTATGGCCATTCTGCCTGTTGCTATGACACTCCAAGTCCTCCACACACTCAGGACTTCTGCTGTTGCTGTTCCGTCTACTTGAAACACCATTCCTGCCACACTTTCTGCGCATACCTGCTTCTCATCCCCAGGTCTCAGCCAGCTTAGTCCCCCTCCCCCCTTGTTTCCGTCATTGCAGAACCCTGCTTCTTTCCTTTATTGCAGTTTTCACAGACTGTGCTTTATTTTTGTTAACTCTTTATTGTCACCTCTTTTCCCACCTCCCTTCTAGAGTGTGAGCTTCGTGAAGGCATATCTTGGGTTTCTTGTCCATTGCTTTATCCCCAACACCCAATAAGTGCCGAGCATATGGAGAGCTCCCAGCAGATATATGTGGGATGAATGAATGATACACATGTGAATGGCTCCCATCAAGAAAGAGTTATAACGAGGATGCTTGTGACCCTAATCTCAACTTGCTTTTCTAGCTTGAGTTGAATTCCCGGTGCCAGAGTTCTAGTGGCAGCGTGTTTGAGGGATAATCTGCCTCTGGGGACTTGTCTGTGATGACTTCAAGAGGCCCAGGATCTGGTTCCCTCCTGAGCAAGGCTCCAAGAACGCCTCAGTCTCCACCTTGCAGCAGAGCCCGCGGGACCGTTCTCAGAGGCTTACGTTTCTATCCATTTGGGGAAGGGCTTTTGTTTATAACCCCAAAAATGAAAGTTCAATCAAGCAACCAGTTTCAAATGTTGCTCTGCATATCAAAAATTTTAAACAGGATTTTTTTTTTTTTAAACTGGACAGCCCAGCTCGGTGGAACTCATGTGGAGGTAATTTAAGGCCCTCTGTGGGTGCAGCGCATGGGAGAGTGAACTTTCGCAGCCATGAGCAGGCCACTCCCCCATGGCTTTTTATTACTATGTGGTTTGGTTTCTCTCTGAGCTTGCAGTTCTCTGAATTCACGAGAAAATTGGGCCTTCTCTGAAAACTGCAGAGACAGGAAAATCGTGATCATGTGTTTGTTTTCATTATCTGAAACTGTGTATTTTCTAAATGATGACCCAAGACCACTTGGTAATATCCCCTGGTTGTTTATTTCATCCTTTTGCAGTCTGGAAGGTGTAAACGTCTAAACAACCAGGGCTCCTTCTGAATTTTTCAATGGGAGATTAATTTATTTTTTCATTTACAGAGCTCTATTTTCTTCTGTACGATTACCTGAATCTGTTAATGGTTAATCAGGGCACTGTGGGGAAAAAAAAGAGACTTCTGCTTGTTTCACACCTCAGTCGGGAAAAGGGGCAAGATCTTCACACTTCCAGAAGGTGTCTCATTTTGTGTATACCAGTGGGTACCACTGGGGCTAATCTGTTTTCCTTTATAAGGACTTAGTTATCACCATAAAGCACGCCTACAACATATAGTTACAAAGCTTGACTTTCTTCTCTTGTAATGTTGTAAAAGTAGGAGAAATGATACCTTTCACGGTGCTTTGTTTTCCCTTCCTCCGTAAGGTTTCCAGATTTCTTTAGGGATACCTAAATTCATGAATCATCTGCACAGCTGGGCGGCAGGAGGAACACTGCTATGATACAAACATTTTTCTTGTAAAAATCTGTTTGGAAGATCCCGGACTGATGGGGATTTGTTTTATAAAAGATGTTTCCCTCAGGATTATGTGACTGCAATCAAAGCACGCCTTGGTCATTTTTGCTTTTGTCTGGAAGCCTGGTTACGGCCGGCAAGGTTTACGCGTTAAGCAGTGTGTGTAGCTGACTCATAAACCAGCAGGCTCCGTCAGAGGACCGAGACCCGCTCGACCCTGTTCCCTCCGCCGACATTTGATTGCAGAAACAGGAGGCTTTGTTGTTCTGTTTTTAATGTTTGCGTTTAGAGACCACCCTCCATGAATTGCTCTCATTCTCCTAAAAATGCCTTTGGGATTCTCCCAGTAATTCAAGAAAGAGTGCAAATGTTTCCTGAGGAAACTTGATTAAAACGTAACCCACTTCAGAGGCTGCCTTTATGTGACAGGGAGTTCATGCTTCTGGGGCCTGACCCTTCTCCCGGCCCCACCCCTTTATATATAATTTCCATGTTCTTCTTAACTATTTCCCTCTTACAAAATCCCTTTTTGCCCGTGGCCTATTTTAGTCTTTTTTTTCTTGACATTGTTTCTTTCTGTTCTCTTTCTTTTGTTCCTTTCTGGTTTTCCTCCTAGCACCTCCTTCTTGCCTGGCTCTGTTCCCTGTAATATCAGCCTGGCTGTTCCCTGTTCTCCAGACCACCCGTCTTCCATTGCTTCTGACCAGCTTTTTAAATGATCATCTGCAAGATATAAGCTCCCTGGAATGGACTGCTCACTGTTTTCCCAGAAATGTTATGCAGTTCCTGCTCAAAATAGGTTCTTCTCCGTTTTCTCAAATCACAAAACTGGACCATAACGGTGAAGGGAACGCCCATGAGACCCTGAACGCCATCATCCTCTGTAGTGATCTTCAAACGTACTGGATACCGCCCGAAACGAGCGGCCACTGCCTGGCTCCCATTCCAGACAGAGCCTTGGATTTGCTCCTTGATGCTGAGTTCTATTTAAGTTTTGTTTAATAGTGGCTTTAACTTGTTCTGATCCTACAGTCAATGATTCAGCAGAAAGATCAGATTCCTTTTCAAGGGTTTCCCAGATGGAAATGGAAACTGGTCCCTCACCTTGAGAAAGTTTTACAGAGGTTGTTGGGGTTGGAGGTAAACTTATGGATGGAATGGAGGGGTGGGAGCTGGGGGGACGGTGAGGACAGAGGCTCGCCTTAGTTAAAATGTTTGGGTCGAGAGAGATTGACAGTGTTCTGGAAGCCCCAGAAAGACAGTAAGCGAAATTAAATCCGTGTTTCCTTTTGACAGCATAAAAGAGAGACCCTCAAGATGACCAAGTACGTCGAGCTGGTTATTGTAGCAGACAACCGGGAGGTGAGAACTGTTTGAAATTTCTCGGTACAGTTGGTTAAAAAGAAGGAAACAGGGCAAAGAAAATTTTTAGCAAATTATTACGTGCTTTAATTGACCTCATTTTCTATAAGCCCTTAAAAGCATTGTAAACAACCCATTTAAAAAGTGATCTTCTGATATTATAAAGTATAAATATTAAAAATGTATCTGCTATTACAAAATAATTGCAAGAACTGCAGAAAAAACAGAGTTGCTCTGTAGCTAAGCTCTCCAAGAGGGAGGATTGTTTGGGAGAAATGGCAGATGGCTTTTGATTGTATTCTAAAACATTTGGGGGGAACTTAGTTTAAAACTGTCCAATATGTCCTGAACCAAATGAGTGAGTGAATGAAGGCTGTAGAGACACTGCAGAAAAAACCTACCTTCTGACGTGTGGCTTGAGGCTGTGTTAGGTTTTTCTTTTAATTCATTTTTATTTAGCTTTCTTTAGATGATCTTCTCTGTATTCCTTCCTTGCCTCTACTACATGTTATGAATTAGGTGACATTTTCTGGTAGATTCACTCCGCACATATGAATGAAACAGGCTTGACCATTTCTCAGAAAACAGTTCCCATTCTGGAGGTCAGATTAGAGGGCAGAAGGGGGAATTTATTAACTTTTTAATCCATTCTCCTCTGTGTTGTTTGACTTGTTGCCATGGGCTTCTTTTACTTTTGCTATTTAATTTTTAAAAACAAATAAGAAATTTCTGAGGAAGTTAAAATCTAGTTGATGATATGAAAAATGGCTTTGGACTGCCTTCTGGTTGTCTGTTTTCTCTTTGCCAAAACATGTCACTGCCTCCATCATTTATGAGGCTGGAAAACTCACAGAAGTTACTGTCTTGTGAGCGCTTGGCTTGGGTGAATTTCAGGGAGTTTCAGAACGTCCCTAGACGGGGAAATGACTGGACAGGAGGGGAACTCGCTTCACGTAAACCAGGGAGGGTCCCGAGTGGTTCATAAAGCCCCAGACTTCACATTTCCAGGAGCTGGGAAGATGAGATTTGATTGATATTCTTGCTGTTATTAATGCTGACATTTAAAATTATTAAGTTTCAGAGGCAAGGAAAAGATCTGGAAAAAGTTAAGCAGCGATTAATAGAGATCGCTAATCACGTTGACAAGGTAAGTTCTTTTGCAGGTAATTAAATCACTCAAATCACGTAAATGTTTGGAAATGGGGGGAGAGAATGAAGCACACCTCATCTGACTTAGTTAGCCTGCAGACCCAGTTCGGCCTCGGGTCCTCGGCTGAAATGCGGTCTTGCGCTTCCTCTGAGCACGGTATTCCCAGGCCTGGAGCAGCTGCGGGAGATGCCAACCCCACTCTGTGCGGACTGCGGTGGCCTCGATGCTTCTCCCTCCAGGATCTCTTCTGACCAGGCAAGGGTCCAGTCTGAGGGGATCTTGGACTCCCCATTTAGATCCAAACCCCTATAGGATGTATCCAACCCTTATGAGAACTCCCAGGAGGGCCTCTTCCCAGCTCTCCCTGGGTGGATCTCACAGGTCCCCTGAGGACAGGTTCTCATTTATATGTCCCTTATAAGGCCTCCACAGTCCTGGGACACAGAAACTGACTTTCAGCTCAATCAGCTCTTGGAAAATCCCTCACTGAGAGCTAGGAGGTGGGGAGTTCGCCCTTGACAAAGGTGGTTTCAGAGCTGGAAGAGACCCTGGAAGTCTGTCTAATTCTGGGAGTGTGTGCTCACCAACGCTCCCTATACTACCTGTTCACGAGGAGATGGTGAAACGGTCTATGCTACCAGCCCTTCAGCAACACGCCCTGCGGGGGAGAGCATCGAGCCATTGGTGCCGATGGCTCTCACCCTGAAACAGAGCTTCTCAGACTAGCCTGGAAGCTTTCAAAGGCATCGCTGCCTGGGTTCTGGCTGGGGCCTGGACAGCAGGATCTCTGGATACTGGCTAAGTGGTTCTCATGGGCGGCACGGCTGACAACCACTGTTGTAACGCAAGCGTACTTCTCAGCAGTAGCCCATCTCCCACCTGTGAGAATGGGCGAGAGGGAAAAGGGACCAGCTCGTTGCTGAATCTTTCACAGCCGGGATCCTCTGCAATGGTCACATTTTACACATAGCAGGTTGAGGATGCCTCACCATACCCATGTTTCCAAACAACCTTATTCTATTTGAGGTGAGTTTTCAAAGTTTTCAGAAAAGTGAAAGCACAAGCCCTTCCAGAAATTCAGTTCCGTTCTACAAGGCATTATGGACAGTGCCAAGCACTGTGCATCAAGAATTCAGAATAGGGTTAAGTTTGTATGCTGTGCTTTGGTGGCCCAGGGTTTGCCAGTTTGGATCCTGGACACAGATCTGCACACAGCTCATCAAGCCATGCTGTGGCAGCATCCCACATACGAAATGGAGGAAGGTTAACACAGATGTTTGCTCAGCAACAATCTTCCTCACAAAACAAAAATTCAGAATGCATCAGATGTGGTCCCTCCGCTCAAGGAGGTCGCAGCTTCACACAGAGGCAGACTCACAAACCACTTAGCATGGTCCAAACGTGATAGGAACTAGGGTGATGCTATCGCTCGAGTGCTGTGGGATGCAGAAGAGGACCGCTTCCTTCTTCCTGGGGCTCAGGGAGTCTTTGCAGGGAGGGGACTTGAAAAGGACGATTTCACCAGGAGCACAGCAGAGGGGGGCCTGGCTGCTCTTCACGGCACTAGACACAGCAAGTAATTCCATGCAACCAAGGGCGGGTGTGCACATGTGCCTAGATGGGTAAGCGTGCAGACGTGTGTGTGCGTGCACAGCTAGAGCAGGAGGAGATGAAGATGCAGGGCATTCAGTGGCCAGGGCCCTGAATGCCCCACAAAGTCATGTCAATTTTATTCTGCATCAGTGGAGACCAGGTGGGTGTTTTTAAGCGGGGGAGAGACATGGGATGATACAAAGCTACCCCTGCAGTCAGTGAGGAGGATGGAGTCACCAAAGACAAATAGGGCTGGGAGGGGTCTGTTGCCACACAAATTATAAAGACCTGCCCCAGGGCCGGGGAAGTGAGGGTGTGAGAGGGTCAAGGATTAGAGATGTTGGAAGGGATGTGGTTACTAGTTTATTGAGCAGTTACTGCGTGCCAGTCTCTAAGTGCTTTGCAGATGCGCCCAGATACATCCTATTACTCCCACTTTTAAAGCAGAGGAAGCTGAGGTTAACAGAGGCTAGTTAAGTAATGCATGTGTTCAAGTAGCACTAAAGGCAGGACCAGGAATGAGCCCTGGTCCCTGTGACTGGTCCCCACAGGGGCTTTTGGCCTTGACTCTACCCACTTGCTTTGGGTCCCAGCCCACCATAACCAAGCAGAAGCAGAGGCTGAGAAGAGTGGGGTCCCAATGACCACAGCTTTCATTGCAGCACAGTGGTAGGCTTCATACCCCTAGGGAAGCGGGAGCAGGAGTTTCATGGGGTGCTCCAAGTGGTCAGAGATCTGGGCTTGGCACTCAGAGCAAGGCTATGGCTGGATGGAACTCTCTGAAAGCCAGAAAAACACGGACAGCCATCAGTATCCTGGGGTGATACCGTCCTCATCCGCCAGCCCTTTGAGGCAAGTCAGACTCCCAGGCAGCCCATGCTTGCTGATGTATTTTAGTAACCACTTTTTGAAAATTAAACTTTATGCCAAAGTCAAGTGGACGTAGGAGGATTTTTGTAAATGGCGAGTCCTTCTGGCAGGGAGGGTGAAGGCTGGATCCTGGACCTTCTGCCGGAAACCACTAGGAGTTAGACCTGGTTCTCAGTCGGGGCTGGGCGTTAGAATCCCCTAGTGAGGTTTGTTCATTTGTCTATGTGTTTACTTTTTAAAACGCTGATTCCTAAGTCTCAGTGCAGGACCCTGGTTTGATTGGTGGGTGGGGCCTTGGGCATGGATACCTTCCACACTCTGCCAGGGAGGCTGGCGTGAGGCAGACCGAGAGGCACGGAGCACAAGTTCTTCTCAGGCCTTGGAAGTAAAAGGAAACCATGGGCGATATTAAACACAGACTGGTAATCGCTGAAATCTCCTTTTTAAGTGATGTGTTTGGTCCTCCATTTGTGTTTCTTTGCATTTTATTCTATCTGATGCCTTGCTTCAGTTTCCAAAACCAATAACAAATTGGGGATTTGTTAATAACTTGCACTGGAAATTAAAGAACATTACACCTCAGAAAAGCCCTGACAGACCCGATGGAGTTTGCCAGCCTGGCTGCTCATGGGTTTCTGGCCGGGAGAGAGCTGTTGCCAAGCACACATGTGCGTCTGTCCCCAGCAGACCCTGAAGACCTGGATGGGGGTACCCAGGCTCCTGCAGATGCTCTCTAGATCCAAGTCTGCTAACTAACCGATGAGTCCTGGCTCTAGCAAGTGCTCCAAGCTTCAATTTTGCAACTCGATAAGTAGGAGTGTCTCGGCCCAAAGAACAATGATTGTTCCAGTGGCAACTTCCTCATTTGCAGAAATCTTGGCTCTTCTTGGCCGTTCTAAATGAATAACTGCTTGGCTGGCTGCATTGGCTGGAAGGGAAGAGAGAGAAGGACATCCCACACTGACAGATTGAGAAGTGATATAGTGACAAAGGTGACATTCTGAAAAGTTCAGGAAATTCCCCCTGTAGGTGAAAAATGTCTGATGCTCATGCTTGTAGACAAACCCTTTACATAGGAACTAAAAGACCCTTCCCCAGGCCCTGATTAAATGGCAGGGTGGGAGCGGGCATGTGCCTGCCCGAGGAAATGATTGCCCAAGCTTTGCCTCTTTAACCTTTCACCTCCAGTCTGTCCCACTTCATACTCATTAAGAAGTTAGCACCAGGGGCCAGCCCAGTGGTGCAGCGGTTAAGTGCACACGTTCTGCTTCAGTGGCCCAGGGTTCGCCAGTTCGGGTCCCAGGTGCGGACATGGCACTGTGTGGCAAGCCATGCTGTGGCAGGCATCCCACATATAAAATAGACGAAGATGGGCATGGATGTTAGCTCAGGGCCAGTCCTCCTTAGCAAAAACAGGAGGATTGGTAGCAAATGTTAGTTCAGGGCTCATCTTCCTCAAAAAAAAAAAAAAAAACAAACCAGCTGCAGATTTTTTAAGGCTGAACCTCTGTGACCTACTTCTGAATGCATCTTCCATGCATTTCGTTTCTTCAGGCAAGTTCCCTCTTGTGTGAGTTGTCTCCTCTCCCAGTTGCTGAAGGTTGCAAGTTCCCATGCTGGACCCCAGGGGACTGCCCTTTAATTCTACCCAATTTTTTTTTCAGGTCCGCTTCTTCCAGAAAGCCTTTCTTGACCTCTTTAGCACAGCAACCACTGAACTTCCTGTTTGCACCCTTTTCCTGGCAGTTCTCTCTATTGGGATTAACTGTAATAGTGGTTAAGAGTCCCGTGCCTTGAGCCTCCTGCTGACCTCTGAGCAGTTGAGAGACAAGGGCAAGGGCATCCTAATCCTTGTTCTTGTGCCAGTGCCAAGCCTAGCAGACAGCAAGAGCCAAGCAAATATTTGTTGTTGCTATGTTAATGGGTGAATTGATTCAGCCGGTCTCGGGCTGTGTCCACATACCTTCTGGGATTCATAGGCCAAGCAGGAAGCTGCCAGGCTCCAACTGACCTTCTCTCTGGGTCTGGGGTCACCGTGGGTCATCTTGAAAGGGTGTCTGAGCACTCACACAGGGCGGCTGTGTTACTTAGTGGTTTAAAACCTGGGCACCAGGGCCAGCCTGCCTGCATTCCACCCCGAGCCATGTCACTCATGCCTTGAGTGGTTACCCGATCCCTCCATACCTCAATGTCCTTGACTGTAAAATGGGAATAATAATGGTTCTTAACTCATAGAGTTGTCATGAGGGCCAAGAGAGCTACAGCCTGGAAAGCACTTCACGCTGTGCCCGGGAAGGAGTCAATGCTCATTAAGCATTAGCTGTGGTTATTATTAGGAAGAACCAAAAGGAAGCCACCGGGAAGAACCCTGGGGAGGACATTTGGAGCAGGCAGCAGAGGGATTGTGTGATGACTTGAAGGGAGTCTAGCATGTCTGAGAGTCGGTCAGTAGCACTGCTTTTGGAGGGGAGGGAGTGTATGTTATATACTTTAATGAATGAAATCTGCTCTAAGGATGTGATTTGAGAGGGCTAATACATGGAAATTGTAACCCACTGTTATAATTCAAAGCTCCTTGATTAGTAAGCACTGAGCTAGCTCTGAGAAACAATGACAATTGGTTCTTTCCAGACATTAGTTACTACTTCCATAAAGCTGTCGTCAGAGGCAAACATAGTGTCGCCTTCACAGATGACAACCTTGCAGCCCACACAAGGCATCTGACCTTGAGGATGTCGCTTAGCAAGCTGGTGTAGACATCAGCACTGGACCTCCTCCATTCCTGCTTCCGATCACTGTTACCTTTGTGTATAACACAGCTGAAAGTGCAGTCTCTCCGTCCAAGGACAGCAGCCAGACGTGTGCAGTCAGAGTTCCAGAGGAGTCCAGCAACTCAATTTTGCCTGGGAAGCCTCAGCTGAGAGCTTGCAAGTGGATACCACAGGCCAAGCGATTCTTGATTAAAAACAAGCTGTTGGGCAGCATTTGGGTTGTATAATTGTCTCATTAACTTATTAATGTAATGCCCGTAATTGTTATCTGCTTGAAACGAAGTTGGACTGCTGCATCCAGTTTATATTCTGGGATGTAGTTCGTGCTCCAGTGGTGTTCTGCTAACCTAATGCTCACCAGATGCCTGTGGGGAGATCAGCAAGGGAAAAGATGAGCCTGCCTTGCGTGGGTCAGCCCCCGAGGTCAGATCTCAGCCGCGGGGAGTTTATTACTCTTGAGCTCACCACATTGGAATGGGGCTCAACGATCAAATGCAGAGCTTCTGTGATTTTTTGTTACTTATTGGTCCAGATGCTTCTAGCAACTAAGAATAGGACCTGCTCATATGTGGAGCTGGACTTTGGCTGCTATCACCAGCCACGTCCTTCTCCCTGGCTACCTGGAGTATCAGAAGATGACGACTTTCTCATTGTGTACCGCCTCACACGTCACAGGCGTTGAAAGATTTTACAGCCAGACAGGTGATCCCATGTCCTCGCCCCCCGGGCCCTGAGCGCACAGCCACCTGCCTGTCTACGTGGTGCACATGGGGCAGCACAGTAGCTGGGGGCGAAGGGTAGTTCTTACCTCTGCGATGACCAGTTATATATATATTGAGCTTTCAGTTAATATATATTGAGCACCAATTAGGAACCAAATATGTTTTAGGGGTTTGAACATAATGGTAACCAACACTGTAAACCCTGCTCTTGGGAGTCTCCAGTCTATGGGGGAAGACAGCAATAAAACGGCCCCATGGCCAAGTGGTTAAAGTTCCCAGGCTGACCAGTCATCCTGCCCCAATCAGCTCATCTGGGACAAAACTACCCCTCAGCCATTGCCAGAGCTGCTCTCCGTGCCTCTGACCCAGAACCATCTGCCTGTGGAGAAAGGGCTGTAGGCTGAAGTCAGGAATACATAAAGATGGGGACCAGAAAGGCAATGAGAAGACTTGCTTTGGGTGATGTACCTGAACCTTTATTTTATAAGCCTGTAAAAGAAGTTTCTTTCCCAGATCTTTCCCGTGACAGCAATGGTGAGCCAACTCCTGACTGTGAAGAGAATGGTCATTCAAGTCCCTGAAGAAGGGCTCTGTTTGTGCTTTTCTCGTTCTGAAAGCTATTGATTTGCTCATTTAATTAAAACCTCCTGGGTTGATTATAGGTGACAGAATATGACAGTGTCAGCCAAGTCTGAGTCTTTGCTGAAAAACTAATACAGATTTATTTTCAGTAACTAATAGATAGAACATTTTGCTTAAAATGAACAAATTATTGTCCTTGGCAGAATGTCTGAAAGATCCTAATTCACTCATTGTTTTTCTTGCAGTAGATATTAACTGGCAGCCCTTGGCTATAATATAACTACGATAGCTATAATACACATCTATATGCACATTTTAAATCACCAATGAATCATTTGAAATATATGCTTCCATACAAAAGAGAACAGACATCAAAAGGGCTAATAACTATCTCATTGGTCAGCGACATTTGAGAACACAGTTAACACATCCCTTTGCATCACACACTGCAAATATCTCTTAAATTCTAATGCCACAGGAGCAAGGGAGCACGGAGATATTTTTTCATATCATGTCAGTCTGCTCTGCTCTGCATGTTAAGTTCTCTTTAATGTGATCACCAAAGGATGCGTGTCTTCCTCAGTTTTACAGACCACTGAACATTCGAATAGTGTTGGTCGGCGTGGAGGTGTGGAATGACATCGACAAATGCTCTATAAGTCAGGACCCATTCACAAGCCTCCATGAATTTCTGGACTGGAGAAAGATGAAGCTTCTACCTCGCAAATCCCATGACAACGCACAGCTTATCAGGTAGGACATCCACTGTCTCTCCTTTGCTTAGGAGAGAATGACCTCAGCACAGCCGCTCTCCTCTTAGCTTCACCTGCACAGTCCCTGAAGCCGCACCCCCTTCTGCAGAGCACACTGACTTGTGCAAGGGGCTTCTCAGCCCACATCACTGGGGCAGAGGCCATCCCAGCCAGAATTTGGGGTCTGTGGAGAAAGTCTCCCTTTGGATCCCCTGGAAACCTACCTCTCTAGCTGATATCTTATTTCCTTCTTCTGTCACCTGGCCATCTTTCTCTGTGCAACTTTTTCTAGTCTTAGTCTTGATATAAAGTTGTCCTGAGTAGGCTGTTTTTTTTAAAGTTCATTTTCTTTCATTATTAGTGAAAAATGTTTATGCATGATCTGAAGACAGTACATTAGGGTGATTATTCTCAGCTGCCTGGAGAAAGATAGTCGTCATTCCTCCTTCAGTTTTACTGTTACTCTTTGATTTTCCAGATCAGAGAATACCAGCAGAATAGCATATTAACCTTGTGTTTGTCTTTCAGTTAATATATATTGAGCACCAATTAGGAACCAAATATGTTTTAGGGGCTTGAACATAATGGTAACCAACACTGTAAACCCTGCTCTTGGGAGTCTCCAGTCTATGGGGGAAGACAGCAATAAACAAGGAAATTTCAGAGAGCAATCAGTGTCGTAAAAATAATAAAACGGCCCCATGGCCAAGTGGTTAAAGTTCCCCGTGCTCCACTTCAGTAGCCCAGGTGCATGGGTTCGGATCCCAGGTACAGACCTACCCTGCTCGCTACCCATGCTGTGGAGGCATCCCACGTACAAAACAGAGGAAGATTGACATAGATGTTAGCTCATGGCTGGTCTTCCTCAAGCGAAAAAAGAAGAGGATTGGCAATGGACGTTAGCTCAGGGGAAGTCTTCCTCAGCAAAAAAAATTAAATAAAATGAGGGAAAACACAGCCATAATGTAATGTAATATATTGATAAGATATTATAGAGCCAGCCCTGGTGGTCTAGGGGTTAAGATTTGACACTCTCACCGACACAGCCCAGGTTCATTTCCCATTCAGGGAACCACACCACCCATCTGTCAGTTGTCACGCTGTGGCAGTTGCATGTTGCTGTGATGCCAAAAGCTATGCCACCGGGATTTCAGATACCAGCAGGGTCACACATGGTGGACAGGTTCCAGACTAAGATGAGAGGGAAGGACCTGGCTACCCACTTCTGAAAAAATTGGATATGAAAACCCTGTGAACAGCAGCGGGGCACGGACTGATAAAGCGCCGGAAGGTGAGAGGATGGCGCAAAAAGACCGGGCAGGGTTCCGCTCTCTCGGGCACAAGGGCTCTAGGAGTCGGAATTGACTCAACGGCACTAACAAGAACAACAAAAGATGTGACAGACACTTTTATATTTAAAAGAGAATACATTCTTATCAGAGTCTAAGTTGATATGGAGTAGATTTTTCCTGAAGTGACAAACTTTTTATTAAAGTCTTTAAACAGTTTATGCCGTTGTTCTTTTGTTCTCATGTAGCTCATATCACTGAATCCAAAGCTTTGGAGTGGGAGACACTTTGGTGAATAGGATCCAGTTTATTGAACATTATGGAAAGTTAAAAACAGTCCTGCTCTATCCTCGCTTTAGAAAATGCCTACATCTGAACTGAGGCAGTTGGCATTCCTTGATAATTTACTTTGGCCATTTTCACGAGGTTTTTTCCCCCTGCCTTGGATATTTGTGGTTGCCTCATATTTTATGCGTTGATTAACTCTGAACTACGAAAAGTAGAGTGAGAGTGTTTTTTGATTTTTTCCCAAATGGAGACTGTCCAACTTGAACATCTGGAAGTAAATTAGCCTCTTATGTACCCTTATTATTTATATACATGTATAATTATATCTGTTAAGTGGTCTATATAGATGTAAATAGAAAAGCGACAATCCCTACTACTGTACATATGAGTGTAATAGGATGAGTGGATGGATGGATGGATGGATGGACACATACATACATACATAGATGAGGTTTTATATTTATTTACCCCCTTTTGTCTAGTTGACCACTGTCAGGATATCTAACTTTTCAAACAATGTGTGCAAAATCTGTGTATGTACAAGGCCAAGATAACACGGGTAAGTCATTTGTTTCCCTTAAAGGAAATCAAACAAATACAAACAATGTTTAATTTTTAACTCATGCGGTTAGAATTAACAGCACTTGCATTAAACAGGTCTTGATGTCATTAGACTCATTGGTCAAGATTCCATACAAAGAGAAAGCCTGCAGCTGGGCCATGAGGTCCCCTTCCAGAAACTTCCTCCCAGGGTGCCGAGGCTTTGTGGGGCCTTACTTATTCTACACTGGCTCCAGAGAAGCAATCATTTTTCTGCCAATTTCACTTTTGCAAGCTACATTAGCAGGACATTTTGAAACAGTTTGAGTTTCTGACTTCATTGTAGTGTTACACAGGAAAGCCAAATTCAGCTACAACAGAAAATCTAGTAAGCCACCTAATGCATTTCACTGAGTTAACGGTAATTCCCTGTGACTCTTTTCGGCTCTTCCCTCAGCAGACATTGTTTAAAAGGAGCAGCTCCGCCTCAGTCCATTAGGAGATAGGCAGGATACAACTTCTAAAAGTCATGACTGGTCTTGAAAACAAAAATCCGAAAGGATTATGGGACCGTGATGCAACTGGAAAATAAATTTTAAAGGAACTAAAGATAAAATCACCTGTAAACAGAGCCTCATGCTGCTATATTCGTTTTTGCATATGCTTTCACGGTTCCTGTCAGAATGCAGGAATGTCCAACAGAATTTCAAATATTAACAAATGTCTTCATTCTATATTAGTTCAAGAAAGTCTTTTCTTTTATTTCCTAGTGGGGTTTATTTCCAAGGGACCACCATCGGCATGGCCCCGATCATGAGCATGTGCACGGCCGAGCAGTCCGGAGGAATCGTCATGGTAAGCCACGAGCACCAGGGAGCCGCCAGCGGTGTCCAGGGCCCTCTGCCCTTGAGGATCTCTCAGGAAATCACCACTTTTATCAGACTTGGTGACATTAAGTCCTTTCCTTTGCTGCTTTCTCGATTTAATTCTGCCCTTCTTCTAACTCTGTTGATGGCTTATATATCCCACAATATTTTAGGGACTGTTTATAAAACACATCAAATTGCACACAGCAAAGGTGAGTGTGTAAAAATAGCTCCCTGGAGGCCAGACTACCCCTTTTATGGAGAAAAAGTTTCAACTGGGATTTTGGTCAAAGCATTCCAATCCAGGAATTCCTCCCGGCATTGGGATGAGCCAGGGCGTCACTCAGCTTGGACGAAACTGTGGTCTCAACAAACGTCACCGGTAGAATGGTTTTTTGATGGTTCTGCCTCCAGGCCCCATAGCCAAAAGTCTGAGGTTTTTAAGTATTTAGCACTGCAAATGCTTTACGTACCTCCCAGCCAGTGTCCAATTTGTCTTTAGAATAACCTTGTTGTTGGGATTCCGGCAGAGACCTGGGTTTCTTGCTTTACAAGGATAATTTTGTCGTATATGGGCTATATATGTTTGTGAAAGGAAGTAAAATGGGAAGACTATTTTGGACTTGCTTCTTATGAACTGAAGAGGGAGGCAGCTTTGATAGGCTGCCCCACAGGGGACTCCTGCTCCACTCCCTCACGTAATTCAAGGAAAGGTTTGAATTCTGTGCTGGCTGTCCCTGCTGTGAAAATGCAGCGTCCTCTTTGCATCAGCCCTCGGACAGCGAGAATCCTCGGAGATCATGCCGCCATGTTCATTAAACAAACAGAACTTTACCCTTCCAAGAAACCGTGAATTCCTCCACGTTTTTCAAACAGAACGTTGTGAATATTCTGTTGTATTAAAGGGTGGAAGGAGTAATGTTCTGCTGACTATTATTTTCATTCCACATACTGCCCAACCTAATCTTAGTGAATATGCACAGCAAATGTTTCCTTCTTCTCTGGGCAGTGTTGGTAATCTATGTAAACATGGACTAAATTGATAGGCTGGGGAGGCTGTTTGGAGGAATGGCATCCACTCATTGGATATCTGCCTTGAACAGGCTGCTCTCTGGTTTTCTTTGAACCTGGGAGCCCTGTATGTGATCTCCACCATGGAAGTCATTGGAAACTTTGGTTTTTGTTGGTGCCAGGTTAATTTCAAGTCAGATCCCAACTGTATTTTTGCAGAGCAGCCTGTGAAGTTTTAAGAAGGAATAATTTCTGTTTCATGGTTCTATGGTCAATTGCTACTGACTTTGCCACTTAAAATTGGCGTAAATATTTTTTAGAGCTAAAACTGAATTCCTCATGTGCGTGGGAGCTTCTGTTACTGCGGGTGTTTAAACCTTATAACCAATCTGATCATATTAAGTGGCTTTCTTTGGTTCGTATCTCTTATTCTGTTTCCATACAAGCATCTTATCAAGATTCCTTCTTTAAAAGCATACAGGAAAGCCTGATTTTTTAAAAAATGCATTAAAATGAATGCGGGAAATGACTGAAGCAAACATGTACTGCAGTAAGAATCAAGTCAAGGCCAAAGTGAATCAACAGGAACTATGTTTGACCGACTTGGCAGCAGTTAGAATGATCCTTAGAGACATTTCTTGTTGAATCCACATATAAGAGAAGCATCAAGCAGGATGAAAGGTCACAGCTCCTTAATTTCTATAAAATTCATGAGATAAACAACACCAACATCGTGACCCGATCTGAAACTTCTAGACTAACTCTATTGTGTCTTTAAAGTTAAATTCATGGGTGTTCCATGTGACTGTGCCTCATTCAAGGACTCACAAATCTGAGAGGAAGGAAATCATGTAGTAAGGAAGCAGAATTCCTGATCAGATTGAAAAAATGAGTTTTGCTACTGTTTTTCTATTTGTTCAAGATAGGGCAAATCATTAATTTAGTAACTTAAAGCCATGCCTTTGTACCTAACTAGGCTAAAACAGTCTTGGTTTGGGGATAATGCCGTGAACAAAGATGTAGAGATTTTTCTTATTACAAGCATAAACTGTTTATCAGGGTCTCTTAAGAGACATTCTGTTTATAATCACCTCTGCGTGAAAGAATGTAAAAACAATTTGACAATTAAAAGCAAAACGAAGATATTCAGTGATAGAAAAGAATCAGATGTAGGGTAATTTTTTAAGGATGAATTCCTTGAATTTTGTGCCAAAGCACGCTAAATTCAGCCCTCCACGTTCTTAGGCTGACTACATTCTCTTTGCCAACGTGTGTTCTTCTTGACCATTGATTTCCTGAAACATATTTGTGAAGCTTCCTACAACAGGAAACTGTAAAATCTAAACAAAGTAATTTATTAGGAATTTCGTCTATTCTAGGAAAAACCTGGTTCCTTGACATGCCATTCTTTTCTTAAACTGAGGGCCAGTGCGAGAGGCAGCTACAGCTGTAACCACCAACAGACCAACAAAGTCTGATATGAACACACCGTTATCAAGAGGCCCCACAAGTTATTTGTATCGGGAATAATGCTTTCTCTAAAACACAGTATCGCTGTTTCCTGGAACCCTCTTGGAAAACTTCTTATCTCTTTCCTGGATTCAGATAAGTTACCTTCATTACTCTGTGGTGTGGAGGCCTCTTTAGAAATACCACTCATGGTCACGATCTCTGCAAATCACATTCACTAATTAATTAACTAATTTTAGTTTGTTAAAGTTAAGTCACAGTATTTTTTCAGTTAATTTCTAATATCATTTAACCAAGCCATCCATGCGCTCCACTAATTTAGGGTGGCCAAGCAGGGCTTGCTGAATGGAGTAACCACGTCCCAAACCAAGAAAAAGATCAAGTGAACCCCCGCAGCAAAAATCAGAGAATCAGGACACCCCCATCCATGTCCAAAGTCTACCTGACAACACAAAGGGCCAACAAAAGTGAGGCACAACTGGATTACAGTCTTAGTTCGATGACTCTTCAAACAGATTATTCAATGTGGTTAGCTTGTCTTGGGAATTATTGTGAATTTTCCAAATATCCTTCTCTGCTAGGTAGACGGGAGGGGGCATGTTCAGTAACAATTGCTCAGGTCTTATTTAGAATGCCACAAGTAAGCTTCTCCTTACCAACTTTGTATCAGTATCATCCGATCCAGGATAAAATGGTAATTTTGTTACCCATGAGGGAATGAGATGATTCTTCCCAGGATGTAGGACAACTTTTTGCTTCATTTGATACAATGGTATTTTCCAAGAGATTGTAGGAAGTAGGATGGAGATGATTGCCTTGATTATTTCATGTAAAGACACAAGAATCCTACACGTATGCATGAGGTATGCATTCCTCAGCAGAAGGGACCCCAAACTGGTTTAACAAAATGTCAAATCTTTAAGTTTGAACTAAATAATGGGGCTCTATGTTGGTTTCTTAAAGGGGAATGGATTCAGTCAAATGTTAATGAAAGGTAAATGTCCGGGAGGAGAGGGGACTGGCAAATAGGCCAAGGAGATGTGAACTATACATGTGTGCTTTTGTGTTTTCTTTGAGGACCATTCAGACAGCCCCCTTGGTGCGGCCGTGACCCTGGCACATGAGCTGGGCCACAATTTCGGGATGAACCATGACACCCTGGAGAGAGGCTGTAGCTGCAAGATGGCTGCCGATAAAGGAGGCTGCATCATGAACCCTTCAACTGGGCAAGTACTGATTCTCCCAGCTGCAATCGTGTCAGGCACAGCTTGACATGCATACTGTAAACAACTGGGCAAAAAGCTCCATGGTTTTCTGGCTAGAGCACCCATGGAAGCTTCCAGAAAGCAATTCCTTCCCAAGTAGCAAGAGTGAACTGTGCTACTCTGAGTCATAGGCAACCAGATTACAAAGCCACATGGCTTGAGGATTGACCTCTTCCCTGAGAAGTGGTGGGGATGGATGCTATCTTTGTTTAGAAATTGCAAATTATCCTACAAGTCTAGCATGCATCTTTTATCTGAGCCTACAGCTCCAGCGCCCCAGCCATCTGAGAGCCTGGTGAACCCACTGGGCAAGGAGGGGCCCGAGTCTGCCAGAGGGTGATGGGTAGGAGGTGCTTCTTGCCCCAGGGTTGGCCTAGGGCACATCTGAAGTGTGTTAATACCTTGGGCATTAGTAGTGTTTTCCCACCTGATACCACATCACCTTATCGAGTCTTAGAGGTTTGCATGAAGTGACTTTTCTGTTTCAGTAAATTATGCTGTTCCTCCTTATTTAATGCCTTTCTGAAACTCTGGACTTGGTTCACCCAGAAAAAAAAGGAAGACAGTTTCATTATTGGAGCATTCAAGTGAGGTGGAAATAGATGCGACTTGGAGTGATTACAGATTCTGATGTGTTCTTATACCTCGAAGGGCCCGTCCCAAACTAGAATGTGGTGCTAACATAAGAGGATTTTCACTAATGAAGGAAACCACACACTTGCTACAATACCATAATCTGTTTTTAGATTTCTTGGCCTTCCCAACACTTGTCATCAGGGCATTGCCCAGGCTGAGCCTGCTCCCTGGGTTTGCTGAAAGGAAACACTGGGAGCAAGAAGTGAGGCAGACTAGCAGCCCAAAGACTGGCCTTGGTGAAGACCTGCTGGCCACGGGGCAGTCAGCGTGTGAGGGAGGACGTCTGCTAGAAAGGGTTAAAAACTCCAGAAGAGGGATGCATTGTTATAGAATGTGGTTATGCTTCTGCAAGATGTAGTTTTGTGGGGCTCCTGTCAAATGGCTCGAAGGGCATCACGTTGCCCCTAAAACAAAGACTGATAGAACTGCACAGCTGACATCATAGGCATTGTCCTTTGTGTGAGCTATGGGTGAGGCATCTTATTACAGCAAGTTCCTGCTTTTTCTGTCCGTCACCACCATCAGCACAGGGCCTTCGGGGGGCATCGTTTTTGCTCATGGTTCTGTCTTAAGCACAATTCAGGGGAGTTACGAAGACCTAACAGAGGAACTTCCTCTCTGAGTCTGTGATGACAGAAGCCGAGGACCTGAGCCCCGTGTGAAAATATCTTAGGCCAACACCAACAAGAAGTGAAATATTACAAATCTCTAGATACTCACAAGTGGGGGTCCCAAAAGGGAGGCAGGTTACTCTGAGAAGTAGTGTGCTCCTTGTCTTTTAAAGTGTCCAGGCAGAGGCAGATGACTGCTGGTTGCGCATTTGGGGCAAAGCATTCCTTCTTAGGGTGTGAGGTTGTCCAGAGGACTGTGAGTATCCCTCTGTTTTCAATATCCCGCCAGCCCAGACAGAGCCAGCATCACTGGCCAGGATGCTGTGACTCTCAGAGAATGAGGTTGGTGGGAAGTTGGTGTGCAACCAAGTGGCCTCTGTGCTTTCTCATTCTTGATGAACTCAAAGTGGCCACGGGAAATTCACTCTGTGCTTAATTTCCCTGAGTATCAAACAGCTACTAACATATCAGCCTATATGCCTCCAGAATTGGTTCTCAGTGATGAAGAAGATTATATTGTTAATGTTTTAGGATTCTTGATAAAAGAAACAAGTGAAAGAGAGGAAAATCTAGATTGGGAACACCAGCCTGGGACTGATGAGGCTTGGTAGCCTCAGTTTGACACCAATTGTTTTTGGTAATATAGGCAAATTAGTAACCCCTCTGGCCCTTATGTTTCTCATCAGTAAAATGAGTGGGTCAACCTTTATCCTTCCTTCCTTCCCTCCTTTCTTCCTTGAGTAAAGCCCTTCAAATTGGAAATTCTTCATGACAGTGTTTAAGGATACCAGCCAAATTACCCTGTAGATATTTGAAAATCATAGGTAGAAATGGTATTGTTAAGAGCTCAGCAAATCATTTAAAAGGCTTTTTTTTTTCTTAACAGGGGTTTGCTAATAGCCTTCCCTTGATTTATACCTTATTAGCGATTTCTGTTTTCTCTTTTGCTGAGCTTGTGCTTTTGTGTAAGTCTTTTCTATTTGGTTCTCATTTATGATCCCACATTCCTGTCCAGAGAGTGGTGTTTTTAATTTTCTCAGATGGAAAGAAACTTCCTAAGCAAGTGGGTGAATTAATCACAAAAGCCCACAGCGAGGGGGAGGTCAATCGGCCCAGTCAACCCTCAGTCATCCATCACCCATTGCAGAATTTCCAGGCTGCTTTTAATCTCCACGATTATCTCAACGTGGTCATTCTCTTACCTCATAGGGTCCCCACGAGGGTGGGAGAGTGGATTAAGTGAGATCATGTGTCTTTGTAAATTGTAAATCACTCCGCAAATATACAGTGGTATTATTATTATTATTTAGCTCACAGGGACGTTGAAACTATTGAGAAGTTAAAGGCCTTTTTCAGAATTCTTGCTCATAGTTGCTGGAAAACACTTCCAGTGCCATATGACGGTCACTCAGCAACACGCCCACGGTTTCTGTGTAAGGGGCTCATTTTAAACTGGCCCTCGTCCAAACACCAACCTTCCTCCTGACTTCCCCCCACTGCTGATTCAGGCGTGAGCGGCGAATGTTAAAATGTGATTTACGTCTTAGCCCCAAAGGTGGCTCTCAAAGGGATGAATCAGTGACTGCTTTCACGATATCACAGTCTCCCAGAATCAAAAAGAACCAAGTGTTACAGATAGTTTAAAGGGGGAAAGTGTATCCCTTAATATATATATCTTGTTTATTCTTCATCAAAACATTCCAGAATCCTAACTCTGAAAACATTCACCACTGCCATCATTGACAAATTGGACCCGAAGGCCTGAAAATGCTAGGAGTGAGTGGCTTCCTTTTAAATATGGGTGTCACGACTTCAGCTGCGTGTTACAGGAATGGTGGGAGGCAGTTTCCTTGCAGCTCGTCTCGTTAATTACCGCACGTCTTTGAGTGTGTGAGAGTGCGTGTTTTATGTCTTTGGATGGTTAACATTAGGACCTGTCTTGGAAATTACTCTTTGGCAAAAGCAGTATCTGGGGATTCACGTGGGAGTTTCAACTCACTTGAGTCCATCCATTAAGGAGCTTCTTGGAGCATTTGGTCTTAAGGGGTTGAGGACTAAGTATGCCACATTTATGGGAGTAAGAAAAATGTGAATAATTTGAACACTTTTGGAAAAGAATACTTAGCATAATAGTAAATGTCACTTCCTGGAGTGAGAGAAAAAGCAGTATTAACATTCAAAAATTACTCTCACGGCTTCCCTTATTTATTGCAGCAAGTTTTCTGTTAAAATGAGAGTTGGAGTCATAGAGCCATCTCGTGAGGGAACGCAGCTCCTGCAACTTGCCGCGCCCCTGGGTAGACGTCGGGCTTACAGCCGTGCACATGACAGACTCGTTTCTTGCCATCATGGAACTTGCATTCTAGTGGGGAAGACACAACTGGAAAACAGTAAATAAAAAGCTGCCAATTAGAAGGAGTGCTGTGAAGGGAGCAGATGGAGAGGATGAAAAGGAGACACGTGGACTGCGGGACCCAACTTTAACTAGGGTTTGGAGAAGACCTCTGTGTGGGGGTGACATTTAAGCGAAGACCAAAAGGAAGAGAGGGAGAGAGAGCCTGCAGCGATAGTGGAAGGACGTGACCTAGGGCGGAGGGGACACCACGCACAAGGGCTCTGAAGGGGAAACGTTGCTGACAGGAGGCCAGTGGCTTGTAGGGCTGGATCAGAATGGGGTGAGGGCTGGGGGACAGTGGCGCTGGTGCTGCTGGAGAGAAAGAAGGACTCTGAGCGAGCCGAGCCCAGGCTGCCAAGGTGTGCATGACTTCCTCCCCAGCACAGTGAGAAGTCACTGGAGGAAAGTTTTAGGCAGGATGGTAATATGATCTGATTTCTCTTTTAAGATTTCTTCACTTTTAAGAAGATCACATAGCATCAGAACTATTGTAACTTGCCAAATTAGGGGGCTTATTGTCTGTAAAAAAAAAAAAAATACATGAGGCTTCCTGTAAATTTCAAAGGTAATAATATGTAAACTCTAGTTTTATCCTAGTGTAATTAACAGGCCTTAGGAATCCGTTAAGAAGGCTCCTGCATTAGCATTCCAGGTGATGTGTCGCTCCACAGCCTCCCACACTCACGGCTCCAGTCTAGCAAACTGGACAGGAAAGATTCTTTTCTGTTTAGGATTTCCATTTGCTTGTCCTGCCATAAGCATCCTTTAAGGACTCTATTTCAAAGAGCCACAGAAAAGCACTTTTACTGTGTGTGTGTGTGTGTGTGTCTGTGTGTCTGTGTCTGTGTGTGTGTCTGTGTCTGTGTCTGAAGGGTATCACTGCCAGGGTTCCCATGCAGATGCTGAGATTAGGGGTTGGGGGCTGTTTGGTTTTGTTTAGTGCAGACTGGTAAATGGCTCCTAAGCCAAGAATGTGCTCCCGGCTGCCAAGAGAGAGGGGAGAGCAGCGGACTGAGCGCCCAGGATAAGGTAGGCCAAGGGAATACGTGAATGAGGGTGACCCCTTGCTCTCCAGGGTGTAAATAATTTACATTAAACTGAGGTTGGAGGTTAGGAATAACATCTACAACTAGATCAAATAACCATGTTTAGGGAGGAGGCGTTGCCGTTCTACTTCCTCAGAACTTTGTCTAATTGGCTCATTCAATTCCATTTAATTCAACTCAGGAAACATTCACTGCATACCTACTTGCTACACAGCTGTCTGGATGTGCAACACATCTGGATGCCCTCCACCCAAGTTCAACCTTCTCTAATGAAAACCGAGAAGACATCAGCCCTGCCTCTGACTCAGGACAAGTCCACTGCAGGAAACCGCGTTAGGCGACCAAGCCTAGAAAAACCACTCATTAACTCAACCAACATTCACTGCGCACCTGTATGCCAGATCCCAAAGAGCAGGGTAGGGGCATAGACACAAAGGCAGGAAGCTGGCCTTCTAGGAGCTTATATTGTGGTAGGGATGACAGGCAAGTGATGATTACAGACCAGAAGCTCAGGGCTCTGAGAGGGGACGTTTCTGGGAGCCATGGGGCTCTCATGGGGCACCTAATCTAATCTGTTTACCCAATCATGGGTATCACAGCATCTCATCTATAAGTATTTCAGTGTGTGCCTCTAAAAGATAAGGAGAAATTTTTAAACATAATCTAATACCTTTTTTAAAGTGACCAATAATTCATTGTGAACAGAAAGCAAAGGTTGGAGGGGCTGGTGCACAGGGAAAACATTCTGGAATGAAGCCCTGTCTGAATTGATCCCTGAAGAGATGAATAGGGTTAGGCGGACTCTCCCAGAGAATTCCTCGCTTGTATTATGGGAAAACTGGATTTCTTTTTGAGAAGGCCTCTATCTGAAAATGTGTTTCAAGAGTCTAAAATAAACTGTGTCTTTCAGTGAAAAATTCCCCAGAGTTTTGGATGTAGCAAGAATTGATAGAAATTCTATGTATCTGCAAAGTCTATACTCTTTGTAGAACTTGCTTCCTTGAAAATCAGTGCAGAATACATATAATTAAGACTCACCCCCTTTTGAACCTCGGGGAGCTGAGATCATGGAATACATTTATCATAAAGGGATTTTACCAAAATGGGATCGCAGGAAACTTTCTCCACTTCAGCTCTTCATTTGAAGGTGGCTCCTTTTTTCTCAATGAAAAGTTTAAGGAAGTCTTCATTTCCTTCTTCGAAGTGTAGGGGAAATAATGGAAGTCTTTATCCAAGGGAAAAACAAAGGAGAAGCAGCTACAAAATGAGGAACTCTCGTAACATTAAAACACTGCTGGTCAGAATCCATTTAATTATCCAGCCAGAGTAAATCGTTGGCTGCATCCCGACATTATCATAAGGAGGAAATGAACTGGCAGGAGAGGTTCTTGACAACAGTTCAAGAGGGCACATCCATAGAGAGCCTGTTCTTGTTTCCTCTCCATATAATTAGATATTGCTCACTGGAAAATAAAGGAATTTGTCTACAATTAAAGCAGTGTTGGAATACCAGAGGGCATGGTTGAATCGTCCTCCCCTCTTAAGCTGGACTTAAAACAGAGGTCAAGCTAGGGAAATGGGTCTGCATGGCCACAGTTCCTGGCGTATCCAGAACGGGGGAAATGACAGTAGGCAAACTTGACTTCGGCCTTAGAGGACTGCGTTCAGGATGTCGTGTTTCATCCGTAAACTGTGTGAGGTGGGTATGATTAGACCCATTTCAAAGATAAGGGAGCTGGAGCTCACACAGTTAAATGAATTGCCGGCCTTTTCAAAATGACCCAAGCACAGAAGCCCCAGGGCGGAAGGCCAAGTCACCGGGAGGCAATCTCCTGCCTTCCCACCTTCCTATGACTTAGCTCAAATAAAAATTTGCAGCAGCTGTAAGCCTCAGGAAGAGGAGAAAGGCATCTATCCAGGGGTGCTGGTCCAGGAAAATATGCTCAGCTTCCTGCTGCGGGCTTTGAGGATGCTCCACGCAGCAGGACTGAGGAGGAGCCGGGCAGCCGTGCTGTCAGCCCTTCCGGCATGTGTGTCACGTGGAAGTGGCCACGAGTGTTTGCCAGGTTTGGGCTTCATGTGAGGACGGAAGCCTCCGCAGTACAGAGCAGCATCCCTGTGTGACTTCTGGGAAGTAGGAAGGCTACCCCATTTTTAAGCCATTTAGTTCTGCAAACATCCTTCAGCTTATGTTACAAGAGAGAATTATTTCCTGTCATTGCCCGTTAATCCAGCGTTTTACTTGTGGTGGAACATGTGTGAAAACATTACAGCTGAAATTCTGCCACTCTCTCCCCTCCCCCATACACACCTCCATGGCTTCCTCCTCTCTTCTACATGTGGCACGGAGGCCGCAGTGTGAGGTCAAGGGTAAGTTCTGGGCCTCTCTGCAACCAACAGTTCAGAAGGACCCACTTTAAACACTAGATAGGAATTTTGTCTGTTTTGTTCACTGCTGAATCTCCAGCACCTAGAACACTACCTGGCATATAGTAGAGTGCAATAAATTCTTCTTGACTGAAAGGAAGGATGGATAGAAGGATGGATGGAAGGATGGATGGATGGATGGATGGATGGATGGATGGATGGATAGATGGAAGGATGGATGGATGGATGGAAGGATGGATGGATGGAAGGATGGATAGATGGATGGATGGATGGTAGATGGGTGAATGGGTGGGTTGACAGTGGAGAGGTAGGTGATGGTGGGTGGGTGGATGGATGATTGATGGGTGGTGATTACAGCATAATCAGATGTGTGCAGAGTGAGGCCGTCTCTTCAATTTTTGTGTGATGGCTACACCTCTGGGGAGAAGATCCTGAGGCCGTTGCTTTTACACTAACTCTAGCATTTGCTGCAGTATTACCATTTTCATTTGTCGTACACCTCGAGTCATTCCACAATGGATTTACAACAGCTTACAAGAATAGATCCAACACAATAAATAGAAAAACAAAAATAAAAAAGAATAAGGGCTGAGAAGCCTCAGGTGAACAGGTGGCTGAGTCCATAGCTTTTTTTTTTTTTTTGAGGAAGATTAGCCCTGAGCTAACTACTGCCAATCCTCCTCTTTTTGCTGAGGAAGACTGGCCCTGAGCTAACATCCATGCCCATCTTCCTCTACTTTATAGTAGAGGTGGGGTGGGACAACCACCACAGCATGGCTTTTGCCAAGCGGTGCCACGTCCTCACCCGGGATCCGAACCGGTGAACCCCGGGCCGCCGAGAAGCAGAACATACGAACTTAACCACTGCACCACCGGCCAGCCCCACCCATAGCTTTTTTTGTAATACTCCATGGAGTACCGGGAGACAGGAGCAATTTGCAGAGTGCTTCTGGAAGTGGCTTCTCCTGAAAGCCTTTGCTTGATTTAGCTAAAGTAGGAGGAGGGGTCCAAAATATAAAAACTGAAAGTAGTTGTGAGAATAAGACCCCACAGGCCTCACGGACCACTTTCCAGCTTACAAAGAATGTTTACATCTCCTTTTTCATTTAATTGCACATCCCTGAGAGAAGAGGACAGACACAATCACCTCCATTTTATAGATGAGAAAACTGAGGTTCACGAAGGCCCCACAGTTGGTCAAGATCAGACTCAAGATGTCAGCCCACAGCTCCTGGCTCCTGGCGCATTCCTGGGCCCCTGACTAGGGATCTGTGAGCAGAGAAGCCTTTGGTTCTCAATCACCAACAGGGATGAGGGGGAGTTCGGGTTGCCTGGATTGCAACGTCAGCATCAGGAGATCAGTGAGGCAAGAACAGGGCCCGTGCAGACTTCAGCCCTCATTTGGTGGCTAGCAGGTATCTACTATGATCACTTTTTCTAACATATTTGATTAAAAGTGTCTTCCTTGTTACAGACTTGCAGAGTCAACAGCAGCCACTGGCATGATCTCTGCAGGTCTGTCTGCTGGGGTAGAAGAAAGGACAGGGTTCTCTCGGATGTGTGAACTCTCCCTTATCACCTCCGCATCTGTTTATGTCTGCCAGAGCCCTGTCCGGAGTGAGCCCCCCCGCAGAGAGAGCAGCCTTTTCTTTTCATGAAGCTGAGAACCTCTTCTAAGATGTTGCCTGTGATGGCTGGGTCCCCTGCCCTCTCAGGACTGGGTTTAGAGGAGACAGCCATGAGAGCACAGAAGTGAAAGGTCTGTTTTCTGGTAATGCATGGAGGCCTCCTGTGCACCTCAACTGACCAGGGCTCAGTTGGTATGTTTCTTTATTAAAATTTCTGGGAAGTTACATTTGCACTTTAATTGGTTTCCAGGGAGGAGGAGCAGAGGTCAAAGTTCACGTGTTAAAAACATGTATTATGTGCCGCAGAGGGCTCCATTCTGTGACCCCGTTTTTGCTATTAACAATGGAAATGTCCTACTAAGGACATTTTTAATTATTCGCTCCTGGCCTGGTGGTTTCCTTTGCCATCTGCGGCCCATCTGGTGGGCCCACTGGGCCAGCATTTGGTCCTGATGCAGACACTTTCCGTTCCTGGAGCTGACGTGAGGATGAATCCTTCTTGTAGGCCCCCCGAGTCCCGTTCTGTTGTGTGAGCCAAAGTGCTCAGTGTCCTGCTCACGCACCCCTGGCCGAGCAGAGCGTGGACTCAGTTCTGCTTCTGTCTCCCATCACACCCCGGACGAGTCCTCTGTGAGAGTCATGCTGCTTTCCAGGTGGGTGACCGTTTCCTCTGCCCACAGCTTGCTGGGACCCGAACAGGCTCACAGGCTCGCTCAGGTGGGTGTGGTCTGGCCTGTGCTTGACCTGAGAGGTGCTGGATAAATCCTGACACCTGGCTTTGTTTTCCATCCCACCTAAGACCTTCAGGGAGGTGCTTGAAGGCGCTCTTGGGAACCTGCAGGGCCTTGGGGCTTGCTTTTACCTGCACCTGACTCCAGGGAGCCCAAGGCATCTGGGCAGCTGCCTGTCTCCTCCATTGATGCTGATGCTCCTGGCTCAACCATTTGTGCCAGGTCATGCCTGGGGCTGCCCTGGGGCCCCTGCCCTGGGAGTAACACCTGGGAGCCCCTCCTGGAGGCCTCCTGATTGCCCTAGAGGCGAGGCGGTTGCATGGGAAGAACACTGGCCTTCAGGTCAGAGAGCGATAGTTTTAGTCCTGACTCTGGAACCACATGACTGTGACCTCAGTTTCCTCGTGTGTAAAATAGGAATGATATAGTCTGACTCACAGGGTGTCGATGAGCAATAATGCCCCCCAAGCTTCTGGTCCATGGCAGGCGCTCCCTAAAGAATGGTAATGCTCTTGATATGTATACTCATGATCCCTGATGTGCAAGGCAAGATGAAGTCACAAGAATGAGATGACCTCCCTGAGCTGCGCCTCAGTCCTCTCAGGCTGTGGAATATGAGGCCAGTCACGCTGATGCAGACACCAACACCCCGTCCCAACAGGACATTCTTCTTGCTCGCGCCTGAGTTCTGTGCATGGTGATTGCAAGTTTTTATTCCTGGGCATAATTGTGAAAAACTTAAAGGTTTTTCTGAAGATGGCCCTAGAATTTGGGGGTCAAAACTCGGCCAAGCCAAGTCCATCCCAACTGTGACCTCTTGCACCACCCTCTTGCTGTAAGCGGGCCTCGTGCTGACCTGGGTAAAGAAGATGGTAGTGATGTGGGGCCTGTGCTCCTGGAGGGACCAGGAATGTGTAGAACTGGCGCTGAACTGTGAATTATTGCTGGTTTTTGAAAAAGGTCTTCAAGCTAGCTGTGGAAGTAATGCTAAAACATGAGAGTCATGAGATCGTGTTCTCAGGGAACGGAGGCCAGGTCTGAGCCACTGTGGCCGTATTCCGCTCTGAGCTCAGGGCCTGGCCTTGGCTGTGGAGTAAGAGGATAGACTACGCGGAGGGCGCTCAGGTGACATGAGATTTGGGAAAGACGATTGGAAAAAGCTTCCAGGAACTGGAAACAACCATAGGTGTGCATGGCGGGTGACAGCCATCGAAACAGGATTTCTGTTTGTTTGAGTTTGTTGGTTGTTTCTGCTCCTACGTCCATGTTCTGGTTGAGCTGGAGAAAACCCAGCCCTTCCAGAATGGAGCAGGGATTTTTGCTTCTTTAGCACCGTATATGTATTAAATTGTAGGGTCGTATATAACTGCCTGATCACTCCTCTGCCTCCTGCACCATTTTCCTCTCAAGTTTACTTGTACTTGTGGTTTTACAGTTTAAAGATTGCTACATTTTGGCTATAGTTATAATAAATTCTGCACCTCATTGGAAATGTTTCTAAGCCCTAGAATATATAAGGCGCTGGCAGTCAGTAATTCACAATAGCCAAAGTGGTACTCTACATGAGAAAAAGAAATACACGTCTTTTTCATATAAATACTGGCAACTAGCCTCTCATGGAGCTTTGAAGTTAACCAAAGATGTTCACCTTTTTTTGTTTGAAGCTCCTTGATGCTCCCCCTTGGCGTGTGAGGGAGTTGTTATTGTGGCCATTCTATAGATGTGAAAACTGAGGCTCAGCTCTAAAACTGAGCTTTAGTTTGAATAGATGGGGTGCTCAGACTTAGTCTTCCAAATTTGATTCTTCTCTGCCTCCTCCATGCCACGTGCCCAGGTAGGGAAGAGCGCCCTGCTGAACCTGTCACTTCTGCTGTCAGGAGAAAATAAAACTCCATTTCAGTTTGCAAAGAGAAATCAGCGGGAAGCAGAATGTCAGCAACATATTTTCCAAACCCAGTTATCCCTTCACCGTCTAATCATTTATTGGCTGCGGGAAGATGTGAGGTTTTCTTTTGTTTTTTTTCCCCCAGTCAATTTAAACAGAGAAATCTGGGTGGCTTCCTGTCCATCCTGGTTTCCTGTGACGTTGGCTGTTCTTGTCACACAGTCGTGCCATCTCCAAGCTGCTCTCAGCAGCTGCCCAGGCTGTTTCGGCCTTCTTCCTGCAGCCACTTCCATTCCTTTGCTCCAGTCAGCACGAGGACCAGTGTCACCCTCAGAGCTTGCAGCTGGGGAAGCCGGACTCTTTGGGACCCAGCACATGTTTATGAATGAGGTAGTGGAATCAAAGGAACCATCGAGAACGGTGACCTGCAGCCCCGGTGAATCCAGCCTGATTGCAGCTGCTTCTCCCGCCTGCCTGATTTCGAAGAAGAAAAGCAGTCGTCTCCGAATCATTCCCGGAGAGCTTTTGCAAGGCAGATAACTGCCGACTTCTACTGTCAGGGTTGATAAATTGGCTTAGTATGATTCACCCCAAGAATATAGCAGTGAAACGCACAATAGGCTCCTGCAAGAAAAGAATTTTCTGACTGCAGATTTGTCAAAGTAAAAGTAACCCCTAATAATGTTTTACTTGGCAGCTTTGTGACGGCTAAAATATTAAGCCGTGACTGCATTTATGGTGAGAAGCCATCGGTGACATTCCTCTTTCGAAAGTGGGTTTTGGGGCGGGGGGGTTGGTTCCAGAATCACCCAGCTGTCTGTTTCATCCCCTTTTTATTTCTAACCTTGCATTCAACATGGTAAATTTGCCCCAAGTGTCCTTGGTAGTTAAATATTAGAGAAAAAGGCGGATGCGTGTAACAGAAGAGGTCACGTCTGAGCTGGAGCTCGTCACCCCGGCGCAGCGTCAGAGAGAAATACTCTGCCCGTGAGCTGAAAGCAGCCCATGTTTCTGGGTCCCAGGTATAATCGTTTTAAAGCGTTCTTGTGCCAAGGGAAAGTATCCTGCGAAAGGGCTTCTTTTCTGAATAATTCTCCAATTTTATTGCTCTGCACTGGTCTATCATTGCTGTATGTCAATTCAATTAGCTGCTGTCCTGAGACAGTTGGGATAATTTATGAGAAGTATTAAAAAGCACATTGTGATGAGCTTGCTGAAAGCTATGGAAGAAACTGAGGCTTGCCTTGAAACTACCGACCGTGGGCTGCACACGATCTTTGATGTCACAAGCAACCAAATGGGCCAATTCACTGTTCTTTTCATCAATACTCCAGGGAATAAAGCTGTAAAATAAGCCAGGAACAGTATAAGCCAAAGGAAGGAGAGTTACCATACGCCAGAGTTTGAAGCCAGAGGAAGGAACTTGCCTCAGAACAGAAACGTCACTCTGTTCATAATCAGAACCTCTCCTGGCCCCTTAATTAGTGCAGAGTGTGATGACTAGTCGGTCAGTCTGGTATAATACTTAAAGATGTTTGAAAATTCATTCGTGATTCAACTTTGGCTTTAAGAGACAGATGCTCATGGAATTTTTAGCACATGTCTAAAATCACATAAGGTTTTCAAACTGCTGTCTGTTGGGCTTTTCTTAGGAGATGGAACCACAGGGTAAAACAGAACTATTTCCAAGTTAAGCACATGAAAGGTGACCTGTGATGGGCCTAGATTATATTTTTTATTTTTTGACACAAATAAGTGTGGATTTGTCCATATATTATCTTTACAATATTTGAATTTTAAACCTAGGCCAGTTATTCCCGAACTTTAAGTTAATCACCTGGAGCATCGGCTGATGAATGAATGAACAAACTGTGGCATAGTCCTCCTTGCAATGGAATATTATTCAGCCGTAAACAGGATGACGTACTGATAGTCCCCCAACACGGCTGGACCTTGAAAACGTGATGCTGAGTCAAAGAAGGCAGACACAGAAGGTCACATGTTGTATGACTCCATTTATATGAAATGAACAGATAGGCAAACCTATAGAGACAGAGGGCAGATTAGTGGTTGACAGGGCCTGGGGGAGGTGATGTGAGGAGTGACTGCCTAATGGGTCTGGGCTCTGTTTCGGGGCTAGTGTTCTGGAATTGGATAGTGGTGATGGTTGTACAATATTGTGAATGCACCAAAAGCCACTGGATTTTATACTTTAAAACGGTGAATTTTTTGTTAAATTAATTTTACCTCAATTTTTTAAAAAAATCACCTAGAGAGCTTGTTAAAACACGGGTTGCTGGGCCCCACCCCTGAGTGTTTCTGCTTCAGTAGGTCTCGGTGAGGCATGAGCATTTGCATTTCTAGCAACCTGCCAGGTGATACTGATGCTGGGACCATACTGTGAGGACCTCTGGTCCAGTCATTTGACGGACCGTGGACGGATTCATCCTTTGTATTTAAATCAGTGCATCAAGGGTTTGTGGGTCAGTGTCCAGGCCTCAGCAGTTTACTCAGTGCTGAACTGGAAACAGCAATGAAAAAAATGGCATCTTTAAATAACTGAACTTGGAATCAGATCTAGTGTCTGCCATTCCCTAACTGTGAACTTTTAAACAAGTCCCTTCACCTCATTTGCAAGATGGGAGTAATAATACCTGTCTCACTGGACTGTTTGGAAAATTTAAATTTTAAAAAAAAGTATAAAAAGGGAAAAAATAGTACTATGAGAAAGTGCCCTTCATATTACCAGGTTCTCAATAAATAGTTATTCAAAATTATATATAAGTATATATCAATTAAATATAATTATATGCATTAAAGTTTTATATAATTTCTATCATATGGATAAATATGCACGATATATTTATTTTACATATATGTAAATATATCTGTTTTATTTGTGTGGGTGGGGAGGCGGTGTCGGGAGTGGGTGTGTTCAGTAGTTGCCTTGGCGAAGGCCCAGCAAGGGGCCGGTGGGAAGGGCTCAGGCCATATTTGAATCTTCTTGGGATCGTCCTCAGAGCTTTGACTGTGACAGACACTTGAAGACGCTTCTCAAGCGAATGAGTGGCTGACGGGCTAAATGAAGACGTAGAGAACGCGCCACCCAAGGTTTAATCCCGCTGTCATCAACGGCTCAGAGGCAGAGTTGGCACCTGGGAAGCAGGGTAATGAGCGTGCCCGTGCCAAGCACCATCCTGGTGTCATTCTTTCACGTGTGGCTGAACTGGAGAAATGGCAATCTTCATAATGGTTGTGCAGATAGATCCTGTCCGTGGATTCCTGACAGCGTGCTGGGGAGCGGATTCCATGCCTTGTTTGTGGGCCATTGGCACATTTTTCATGCAAACCAGTGAACTGTTCTTTGGCTCCTCCAGCCAGTAGTCAGTGGCATCTATTGTGCCCTAGGCACCGTGCAGTCAGTGGCTATTTGGGATGTAAACGACATCCAAATATGTGTAGATTAGGGTTGTATTGTAATTAGAAGAATCTAACATTTGATACCGTCAAATTTCCTTATCTCTTGAGATTTGAGGTTATTTTGGATCACTAAATTCCATTTATTGTGGGAGGGCCATTGGGTTAGAAATAATTTTTAGATATCTATTCTTACACACCAGTCAACTGAGAGGATCTCAGAAGAAGAAGGGAGACGATGAGCAGACCTTTGCTTGTCAATCAAAACTGGTTTGCTAACAAAGGGGAAAATAATAAGAGTCTGAAATTCTTATGAAAAATGCCTTCAGCCCTTGTTAGTGCCTGATCCACACGGGGCAAAGCCCCTCCGTTTAATGATACTCCATGGTAGTCTTCTTGCCATCAGTATGACCTCCAGTGGCTGAGGGGCTTCTCGGGAGAAGGCGGCGCTTCTCTGGGTATGTGGTACTGAAGGTAGAGTCTGCTTCTGTCCTGTTGAACCCGTTTTTCTAGGCCAGTCACGCCTGTCCATGCACCTTTGCTCCGGCTCATCCCTCTGCCTGGAACGCTCTCCCTCTAGCTGTGCCCACAGCCTGTTCCCTCACATCCTGGTGAGAGCCCCAAACGCCACCACCCACCCAGTGAGGGCTTCCCTGACCACCCTCCCTAAAACTTCAGTCCCTCCCATTTACAGCCTCTCCCTCTTACCTGTTTCATTTTTCCTTAACATTCATCCCTTTCTAACACACGTAATTGACTCCTTCATCTTACGTATGATCAGTCTGCCCCCTGGAATGCAAGCTCCTCGGCAACCAGGATCTTTGTTTGTTTTGCTCATTCCCATATCCCCAGAGCCTAGGACAATGCCTGGCACATAGTAGCTGTTGAATAAATATTTGCAGAATAATTGAATGATGAGTGACAGGTTGCTCTGCTTTTCTTCCTCTAGTACCTGACTTCCTCTAAATGCCCAAATAGGGTTCGGGAATAGTCTATCAGAGTGAAATAGTCCAATCAGAGTGTCCTCTCTGGTGAGAAATCATGAAAGGATGGAACCAGCAAAGTTTCTCTACAGATACAAAATGCTCCTTGGCCTCATCGCCATTTGTCCTCAAAGGAGAGTTCTCGGATGATGGCAGAGGTGTTTTTCCATCCTCACGTAGAGATAGGAATGCTGACTGACCCAGTCCACGGAGAAGGCAGGAATGTTCGGCAAAGGGGCACTGGCCTTCCCAAGGGGCCTCACTGAGCAAGTCAGAAAGACCCCAGATTGGAGGGAAAGAGGATCCACCCACATGTGCTTGTGGCAGAAGCTGTGAGCCGTGGCCAGCAGTTGCTGGAGGTTTTACTGCACTGACTTTGAAGACAAGCGGTGCGCTGGTGAAGTCAGGCCGTGTGGCGTGAGCCCCGGATCTGTGCTGTCTGTGAGCAACCCTGAGAAAGGACCTGTTTCAGTGTCAGCAAATTCATCAAGGCCGCATTTGGCTTCTGAGGAGAACATTGCTGCTTTGTTGTTAAAATGGAGACACCTCAAGGAATTAATGCCTGGACATAGTTCCTTGCAGCAAGGTTAAAAACCTGTGAATTAAAGATGAATATTATGCATGCATTAAATGAAAGAAAATTTTAAAAGCATTTGGGGTTTGTCCTTCAACAGAATAGGAAAAAGTTAAGAGAAATAGAAATTTATTGTTACACAGATGACTACCTTCTATCTGACAATAGCTCACACAGACACACAACTGTGGTTTTGCCAACAATGACTTGATCTCTTCTCCTCTCCCAAACATTCCAGAGTTTAAATCCTGGACTTAAACTGATCTCCTTCATCTTGGTTCTATCCCTTTTCTTTAATGTCAACCCCCCCAAAAGCCCAAACTGTATTTGTTATTTTGAAAGACCGCGAGCTGGAGGGCCTGTCGGAGCCGTGACCGGAGCTGGTCTCGGCCATCTGGTCCCTGGACACTGGTGGACATTCTCTGCTCACTTGTGAAGCGGGGTGATTCATACCATGCTTTCATCAGGCTTCTCTCAACTACTGTTGTTGTTGCTATAAACCCTTCCCGAGGCTTACAATTTATCCTGGTGTCTTTCCTAATTAACTGTTAACAAATTCTGGAAATTAATTCCTTTCCAGAACAAACTGGTAAGAGTTCATCACAACACCAGTTGCCTATCATTGAGTGAGAATGAGGTTTAGTCTCCCGGATCGGGCCCTGAGATACACGCATGTGTCCTAGGAAAACGCCCGCACAGCGAAGAAGGTCTGATCTATGCCTGGATGAAGTTGTTTCTTTGCAAAGAGAAGAACCGCTCTCAATTCCCTGTGTAATGTACCGTCGTCTTTCAATACAAAGCCCTTCTAAATTGATAAAATTATAATTTTTCTTGTGGATCATCATTTGAAGCTATAAAGCATCATTTTCATACCAGGAATAATCAATCTGTCTGCCCAGGAAAGCTATAAAGACTTCAAAAGGGACTTTGTTGCAGCGCTACAAATAAGTCCTGCCTTTGCATCCAAGAGCAGGACTTGCATTTATTAATTTAGTTGTAGATTAGAATTACACTCCAGAGTTAATAACCTGAGATTGATAGAAAACACTTGGGGAGGATAAGACAGTGTTACCAGTTTGGCCATGAAAATCATCACAGTCTTGAAATATTGCCAAACTTTATCATCAAATGGTAGCTAGTCTGCCATCTTCAGGGAAACGTAGCAGCCTGCATTGGTTTGACCAGTTGATTAGGATCTGATTATAATGTCATCCTGTAAATGGCTATGTGCCGAGAAGGTGCTTGGGCTGGCTTCAGCAGGTCCTGCTTCCTCACTAAGTCATAAAACTTTCTGTGTTTCCTGCATGCTTGTCCCTTATAATTCTTGCTACCTCAAGACATGGGAAAATGCATTGGTAAAAAAGAGTGAGACACCCTATATATGTTGGGTAACATCAGCTGATGTAGGAAACAAAGCCCCAATTTTCCGTAGCTTACCTTAATAGAGGTATGTTTCTTTCCATATGACACCCTGGGGCTCCATCTGCAGGTGGCTTCCCTCCCTACAGTGAGTCAGGACCAGGTGCTGTGTCTGGCTCCTCCGTCGCCTAGGACATTAGAATACCTGTTGGAGCTCGGTTGACAGAAGGGGAAAGAAAGGACATAAAGAGGAACAGTCACTTAACCACCTTAAACAGGAAGTGACCCACATCACTTCACTTCTGCTCGTGTTCTGTTGCCAAGAATTAGTCACAGAGCCCACCCAGTGCAAGGGGAATGAGCAGCCCCTTGAGACCAAGGAAGGAGGAGCGTGAACTTTGTGGGGAAGTTGGCCAACTCTGCCACATCCCTTTGTAGCCCTGGTATTTCAAGGCGAGAATCGGACCTGCATTTCTGGCCACCTCCATTCTCTAATAGCTGTGCTTGGGTAAGACAGCGATTTGCCCTTCATAGATCCAAATGCCAGCATCGGCCGGACCTGGCCCACAGTGGGGGTTGCGTCCATGGACCCATGGAATTGATAAGCACTGTCATTTGTACTTCTTTCTTCTTCGTGCTTTCCAATAAGGACATCAGTATGTGTTCATATTACAAGCTGCAGAGCCTAAGAATTCATTTCCATTGTATCATTTCACACAGAACTATTAATAATGTCTGTAATGTGACTCTGTCTAAACTTGCTGATTTGAAAGCCATCAAAAGATCATTTCCTTTTTGATAAAGCACTTCTCATTGGTGGTGCTGGCACCGTACAGGAATGGATTTCAGCAGGTAGCTGAATGTGCCTCATTTTCCACTGAATAGTTAAGCTTTTGTCCACTGAGACTAACAGTGGACAGCTGGGCAGCTGTTGGCAGCGGGTAGCATGAAGTGCTGACCATTGCCCGCCCCAACCCTGACTGTCGGGGCTCTTCTCCACAGGTACCCGTTCCCCATGGTGTTCAGCAGCTGCAGCAGGAAGGACCTGGAGGCCAGCCTGGAGAAAGGCATGGGGATGTGCCTCTTTAACTTGCCAGAAGTCAAGCAGTCTTTCGGGGGCCAGAAGTGTGGGAATGGATACGTGGAAGAAGGCGAGGAGTGTGACTGCGGGGAACCGGAGGTAAGAGAGCCGTTTCCAGAACATTCGCCTCACGTTCATGGCTGGGCAAAGAAGTGAGAATTTGGAGGAATTGTGTAGCAGAATGAAAGTGCCAGAAATTCAGGATGGAAAAGTCCTACATGGCCATCTTGAACATGCCTCACAGGCCAGGGTGGCCTTCTTGAATTTTAACCATTGCACGGAATAAGTTGTATCTGGTTTAAAGAGATAAAGCATGTTCTCTATTGAAGGACGTGGTATTCTCGGCAAGATGCAGACAAGAACAATGAAAAGGCATTTAGCTTTGAGTTTGACGGGGAAAAAGGCCTTGGAATGCTAGCTTAAAATGGCTAATAAGCACCATTTCTTTCTCTTTGTAAGGCAGGCAGGCAGAGGGGAATTTGAATAAGCATCGTTCGTTTTTAACCCAGCTTCTTCCCAGTTGAAATTCCGCTGTTGCTGCCCCAGCCTCTTCTGTATGCACGACCTGCGGCTCACAGCTCTGCCTCTCTGCTCGTTAGCTTTCAGAAGCAATGAGTGAAAGCAGGGACCATTTTTATCCAGAAAAGGCTTATTTAACCCTGTTTCCTAGCCAATGTCAGGAAATTTTCTGTAGGGTCCAAGATATGGTTAATCAACATAAAAATTATAACAGCCACTTTTTTAAATCTCTGAATAATCTTGAGAAGGATAGAAAAAGACAGGACACAGGGAGACTTTCTGGTGGAACAAGGGGCCCCTGGAAGCTTGGAGGAGGCTGTGTTTAGAATAAATCAAAGCAAGTAGTTTGTGTGGCAGGCACTCTCCATGTGGGATTCCCTCCCCGAGAACTTAGGCAAGCTGCAATGGGAGACAGGTTCAAGGCGGGTTTAGCTAAATTCACAGACAGGCTTAATGCGGGCTTAGGATGAGCGTGTCTGGGAGGGCTGCTCTGAAAGGGGGATTCTGGGGTGGAAGGAAAATTGTGCCGAGACTCTGGGACATCCCTCAAACTCAGGTTCATCAGACAAACAACTGGCTACAGAATCTGCATTGTGTCCCAATCTCCAAGTCGCTGAGGTTTCCCATACCAGCAGGAAGGATCTTGGTCTCGGTCTGACCATTTCTGCAGAAATGTTGGGCGTGAATACGTACTGGGGGATAGGAGTTGTAGAGGTGGTTTTATCGAATGTTTTTGTGCCTTTCCCAAACTCAGGATCCATCAGTGATAGTGGTGCCGGCCATAGCAGTGTTTAATTTTGCTCACAATGTGCAGGGAGTGGATGCTGTGCAGGAGAAGGTCCTAATTATGACGTTACAGAAACTCTTTAAGACGAGTGGAGGAACACTTGAAACTGTCATGGGATGGGGTATGCAGAAGGGAAATTCCTTGATGACTTTGTTAATTACTTCAAGAAATCAATTAGTTTACCCATATTTCTCAGGAGAGGCCATGTTGACTCAAAATAGTTTGTCTTTTATTTGAACTCCTTGTAATTGTTAATTAATCTAAATAAATTTGACAGCTCTTCATGGAGCCATGAACTCTCAGGTTTGGAATGACTCTATTAGCAGTCTTTTATTTTATATACCAGCACCACCCCACCAGCGTCACTGCCACCCTCACCCTCACTGTTAACATTACGACTGTTACCATCTCCACCTCCATCACCATCACCACTACCCCCCCCACCCTTATCACCACTACCATCATCTCCACTGCTACCACCACCATCACCATCAGCACCACCATCATTATCATCATCATAACCACCACTACCGTGCCTGCATCACCGTCACCACCATCGTCATCACCCCCACAACCATCATACCATCCCCACCATCCCCACCACCAATGTTACCACTGCCACCATCATGTCAGCAAATGCTTGAGTGCCTGAAATGTGCCAGCCACTGATGTTGTAATTCTCTCTTTTATCTGCATCCTGGAGTCATTCAGCTTCGGCAAGGTGCATACTCTCTCTCCAGCCGGCACACTGCATTGCAGGGATGTTTTGATTAAATGTAACTCCTTCCTTAGGTAGAGCCAAATTCTACTTGCATATAATTCTCAACTTTATACTTCTGTGGTTTGGTTCCTTATTTCACAGGATAAGTTCTTGATATTTGAAGGGAACTCTCATTCTCCTCATCCAAAGTTCTTTCTTCCAATAAATCTTTTGAAGTTACAGGCAAGCCTTTTACCTCACTTTTTTTTGTTTTTCATGTTTTGCTTTTCAAGTTTCAAGCTGAAACTGTGTCTAGCAGTGTGACAGCCCGTTTCCAGTTTCTAAACTGCTTTGACCAAAACCTTTAGTCAGATCTGTCACCCTGGGCTCTTTTTCCCCTACCTAGTGTTCAGCTCTGGAAATGTTCACCGTGCCTTGGATTCATATTGGCCCGTGCATCCCCGGCCCATATAGGGACTCAGCACGTCACCACATCAGTAAGTGAATGAGGTCAGAACAGCTTCCCCAGCTCACAACCAGAACCAGCTTCTGTTCCCCTGCTCCCAGAAATAATCCCCCTTATTTTCAAGAAGTTGCATGACAGTCTTATCTTAGTTCCTTGTGATTAAGAATCTGTGTCTACGACCTACAACACGAGTATGACAATTAGGGCATTTGCAGGGAATTCTCTAATGGCTTCATTATTCTTTCTTCTTTGGAGACTTAGTGTTCATCGGCTCTGTTGAACTTCTCTATTGAGTACTAAAACAAATATATCAACAGATGAAGAATTTGTCTCTTCTGATAAATACAGTGCTGCAGGAGAAATAGATTCTGGATAGTTAAAAAGGCAAGTGACTGCTGACAGCTTCCCGTACAGGGCATTGGATTTACATCAACCGTAAGGCTATCCTGACAACTCACTCATTCTTCCAGCTAACAGGCTTGGGAAAGCAGCCTTATCTCCATGTTTAAAGTCAATAAGATGCCAGTAGCTTGCAAATATCTTTTAAACTTAGTTATGTTTCTCACATTATCAATCCCCTTTGAAGTCAAAGCCATTCTACTTGGCTGCGTTTCCATTTGAGCTGCTGCTGATATTATTTAGTGATTTGGTGGGGGGTGGGGAGGTAGTTCTTAAAGGATCTTGGGACCCAGTTTTAGGATGGCTGATTTTCCTTAGAAGTTCAAGGAAATCTGTAATTTGGTTAATGGGTTATAAGTAGAGCCACTTAGACCATAGAGAACAGGACGACATTGCTGTACATTTGATGACGCTGATCGGGAATGCAATTGAGGGACTGCTTTTCAAAACACAAAGCAAATTCCTAAACTTTCTAGGATTGTAAGCCCATGAGTTAAAAACTCTTACTGTCATGAAAGTTACAGCTATGACTTCTGGCTGGCAGTTTTATCTTATTGTATATATTATACACTCCGGATGTTTATAAAGTCCTTGAACAAATGTAAAATTTAATCACTTTGGCTATATGTATAATAGGAGAAAATGGTAAGCACCAAATGAGAGCACAATTCACAGAGTTTTACACAGGATGCAGCTCAGATATCTGGGTTAGCCATAAATCTTCCAGATTATTGACAACATTTTATTAATTACATGTATGATACTAATGACAAATTCATTCACAAAAGATGGTTTTCAGGAATAAATTATTATAGAATTAAGCTAGGACATGATTGGCTTCAGGCTAGCCAATAGTGTATAAATTCTTCAGCACATATGATATATTGGATAAAATAAAAGGACTTTGATAAATTAATTAGTACTAAAGACTCTATGAACTCGTCCTTCTTCTAACAATTCAATTTCTTCCAAAATATGTAAGCTCCAAGTTACTGCAATGTTCTAAAGTATAAGGACTTCATAAATATACTAGATAAATGTGTATAGGCCTTTTGTTGAGAGCTAAGCAAAAGGCGTCAATCTCTTATTTCTTTTTGTTGGGAAAAATAGGGTACTTGAAAGCACAGGATAATAAAGGAGTGAACTTCCTTTCTCACCTTTGTTTCAGAGAGGACAGTACCTCTAATATTCCATCTGTCTGTTTAAGTCCCTTGCAAACCAGTAGGCACGGCCCGTAGACTTCCTTCTGGGCTCTTGGTCATTCCAGGAGGCCTAGTCAGGTCAGACAGCCCACGTGTGCTGAGTAAGGGTCTCACCTACAGCATTTGGTTGAATTTCAGGGAAATGTGGTTCAAACACAATTAACTTGACATCATCACCTGCCAGCACTCTAGATCAAAAGGGCCAGTCTTTGAAGGGTAAAGTTAGTACGCTGCTATGTATATTTTTAAATAAGTAAGTTCAAAATACCCCAGTGATCCTGATCCAATTCATTGCAGTAAGACTTGCAGTCCTTGGAGACCCCCTTACGGAGCCCCAACATCCTGCTGACTTGAATGAACATGCTAGCCAGCCCGCCTGGCCAGGTCCCTCACCCCTTCCTGAAAGGCTTCATGAAAGGCACTCGAGTGCTGCTGACTTTTCCCAGGGCTTCGCAGACCCAGTCAGTTCATAAACACTTAACAGAAGCTTTGCTTTCTTACAGATGAAGATAATCCTCGGTCAGGCTGGTTTTCAGCTCAAGAGCCAGGCCTTCTGGTTCTTTCTTCCCTTTGGCAGTCACTTAAGGTGCAACGTTTGCCTCCAGTGAGCAGTTGCACCATATGACCCTGTCAAACAAATTCCCCTCTCCAGGAATGTACGAATCTCTGCTGCAATGCCACCACCTGTACCCTGAAGCCGGACGCTGTGTGCGCACATGGGCTGTGCTGTAAAGACTGCCAGGTGAGTTCACCTGGTCCCAAGGCCACCCACGGGCTCAAGAGGGTCAACACCAACGCGGGGCAAGCAATATGTCAGGATGATTTCCCAACACTCACTGCTGTGGAAACTGTAACTCCTTATCACGAAAGCTGGTATTATCCACCATCTGTTTTTATTATCTTCCAATCTTCATGTGAAATGCATATTTTAACTGCTAAGTCATCTGTGATAATTTATTTATGGAGTGAAAAGTAATCAGACCAAAAAACTCAAGCTGGATGTTAAATGTCCCAGTTGTGCTGTTGGATGTGCAGTCCTGTTACCATAACAAGAAGGCTTCAAGGGCAGGTCCCCACTCCCATCACTCAGCTTCACGCTGGGTCCCTTGGCTTGATCCTAAGACCATCTGCCTCCTGGGCTGAGAAGCCATACAGGTTGCTCCAGGGGTTTGTGTAAACATCTTGACCTTGATGTCCTCCTAACAGGAGGTGCTGGCCCACCCACCCCAGCCAAGAGTGGCCGTTTTATGCTTTTGCCATTTCTGCTGCCTCGACTGCATTTGTTTTGGCAATTCTATTGTTTGCCTCCTTATTCAGAGCTGAGATCTGACGGAGTGGAAGCCTGAGCTTTTGATTCCAGGGTTGCAAGGGTAGAGTTTTATTTCTTTTTAAGTAAGCGATTGATCTTGGCATTCTGCTAGCAGGAACTCCCTCTTAGCTGCCCCACGAGAGCATGGTGATTTAGAAGTGCATTACATGTCACATTCAGCCTCACAATATTCTTCATCCCCTTCCTACTCGTGACTAACTTATGGGGAACGTTAAAAGAAGCTGGCCCCATGTGGGTACCCAGCAGCGGGAGGTGGAAGGTGCCTGGAGTGAGGCTGGGTGGGGGGTGGTCACTGGCTGTGTAGCTTCAGACAAGCCACTCCGAACCTTAAACTTCTTCAGCTGCAAAAAGATGAGGCATTGGTCGGATGGTTCCTAACATCCTTTACTGCTCGCTTGCTTTGCTTCTCTCTCTCTCCCTATGAACTCCTACAGACAGGTTTCCACTTCTATGATTTGATGACAAAGTAAAATTGCTGTTGTGATTGTGGCTTTGGTATTATTTTTGTCAACTTGCCCACAAATGCTAGAGCTGTAAGTGCACACATCATCTCAAAACCCACGATGGTGTTGGCGACCAAAGATCTTAAGAACCAATGAGCCCAGCAGCAATGTACCTGCCTCCTTTTCTGAGGTGACAGGTGCCAGCAACCAGCTTATCTGCTCATCAAAAAACCCTAATGTTGCATGAAATTAAAAAGAGGCTGCTCTTGGTTGCCCCCGCATAGCGGAAAGGGGAACCCCAAGCGAGACTTTGTTTATTTAGTGAGCTCTGTCTGCTGTAAGAGGGCTTCCTCTGCAATCCTCGCCCCTCTACGTGAGGCCCTCTGAGGATGGCCTTGCTCCGGTCCACCCGAGGAGTGCTGCCGGGAACCTGCTTCCCCCCCTCCCTCGGCACACATGCTATAAACGCCCTCTCCTTTCAGCTGAAGCCTGCAGGAACAGCATGCAGGGACTCCAGCAACTCCTGCGACCTTCCGGAGTTCTGCACAGGGGCCAGCCCCCACTGCCCAGCCAACGTGTACCTGCATGACGGGCACCCGTGTCAGGGGGTGGACGGCTACTGCTACAACGGCATCTGTCAGACCCACGAGCAGCAATGTGTCACGCTCTGGGGACCAGGTAGGTGGCTGCCGCCAGCGAGGTGCAGAGCAGTGGGGCTGGGCACTCCCTCTCCGTCAGCATCACTCCTGGATGGTGCTTTCTGAACAGCTGCCTTCTGTTCAGCCGGGTGACTGGCTCCCTGGTAGGGCTGGGGCCGTGCCCACTGGGACTGCAGGAATGGGCGCTGCCCGGAGCTCACGCTGCCCGGAGCTCACGCTGAGGAGTTCAGTGTGGTCCAGCGAGAGATGTGTGAGCGCTGCCTGTGTGCCCCATGGGGTGACAGGGATGAATCAGCCATGACCCCTGCCTTCAGTTTAACAGGTAGTTAGGCAGACAGATGGACAGAATTTCCCACTGCCACTCTGACAGTGTAAGGACTTCTTCGTGCTCAAACGAGGAGCCCAACCAAGAGCTGAGGCTGCTGGAGGGGAAGTCCCTGCAGCTGGCAGGGCCCCTGCAGCGGGAAGGCCCCGAGCAGCCTTGATGCATGAGTCCTCTGTGACCGGGAAGGACAAGGAGAGGTGACTCCTGATACAGGGAGCAGTGAGCCAGCATTCGGACAGGAAAGCACAGGAAAGGGACAACCAGCTGAGAGGCCTGGCCACCAGAGCTGGGAGGAGGAGCGTGGAGTCAGTGTTTGAGGGCCGTGAGTGCCATTTTGGTTGCGAAGGCAAAGTGACGGACTCGTGTGTTCCAGAGAAAGTGCCTGGATGTGAGTGAGGGTGGCCAGGAAGCGGCTGCCCGTGCCCCGCTTCCTGTGTGGGATGCTGGGCTGGCTGCTTGGTGTGTTTTGTCCCTTCTAACCCTCCAACGACCGCTGAGGTAGGGACAATGACTACAGTTTTACAAAAGGCAAAGGTCAAACTCGGAGGCTGGAAGTCAGTTTCCCAAGGTCGTGAGGCTGGGATTTGAACCCAGGCCCTTGCGAGCCAAGGCGCATGCGTAACCCCCACGCTATGCAGTCACCCGAAGAGCCAGGTCTTGAACCAAAGTTCCACAGACGCTCTAAAATTAAACAGATGCTCAGACGCGAAAGGGGGAGGAACCGGGCGCATGTTGTGTCTCTCCTCTGTTGCCCGGTCTTCTGGGGCCAGAGGTCCAGGGCCCCGGAGGGCAGCCCAGAGCCCTGTGGGCTCATCACCCCAGGATCTGCTGCCTGTCCCCAACTCCTCGGGTTCCCACAGTGAGCCCTGCGGAGAGTACTTCCCAAGGGCACGGCCCCAGCCCGCCTTGTCATTCTCCTCCCTCCTCCTGCCGGCTGCAGGGCTGACCTCAGTTCTGGCCGGAGACCCCAGCTGTGGGAAGGCCACTATAGTCAGCCAGGCAGAGAGCCAGGCAAGCCCAGGCATGTCTCTAGGGGGAAGGGAGGTTCCATATGTTCCTTTGTCAGACTTTGTGGTGAGGTTTTGGTTTTGGGAGAGATGAGGGAAGTAAACTAAAGCAAAAAATGATGACTAAACATCAAAGCTTGGGTTTGCAATGTCATGTGAAAGCAACGACCCAAACCTGGCAAACAAGGACAGATGTTTCTAGGGGCCGTGTCCTGTCGTGGAGCCCACTACTCCTGCCCACCAAAGATGCCCCTCTGCACATGGAACTTTCCGAGGGAAAAGGAAGAGCAGCCTGGCTGCAGCAATAAGGGGCTAAGGCAGCCTCCATTTTCCTCACCCTCTGAGGACGTCTTCCAGCGCTCCTCAGACTTCCTTGATGCACCTGAGCTGGCAGAAGGAAGAGGCCTGTGGTGCCTGGGGCCCTTGTGCTTCATCTGACCAGCCCTGAGCCTTAACCTCCTTGCCTGCTGGGGCTGGAGGGCCCCCAGGCAAGGGTGGGGTCTTGTGGTCTCAAGGTGAATGGCTTGCAATGACAAGCACAAAGTGGGCACTCACTATGCGTGTGTCAAATGGCCGGATGCACTCTGACTGGTTTAATGACCTCAGACGCCTTTCAGCCAAGTGAGGTCACTTTGGGACAGTGGCTACTGCTACAGACCAAATCTTCATGGCCTGAGGCATCCCTAGTGGCCATCCGTCCCCAGCCTTTCTCCGGGCTCTGTAATCTCCCCTCCTTGAGTTACAAGACGGCACAAGGCTCCCTCCCAAGGAACATTCCGCGGCCAGAGCACACAGAGCGCCTGGAGCTTTGCGAGTGAAATGTGCTCCTCGGTGCCCTGCTGTGTTAGAACGTCTGGCCCCGTTTCCAAAGTGAGGTCAGATGGAGCTCCACGGCTCTCTCTGAGCCACCGCCACTGTGTGACTCAGCTGGCTGCGTGCCTTTGGTTCATGGTGACCAAGACTGGTATTTATTATCTCATCGCGTTAGTCCTTCTCAAGCTGCCTGACCAGAGAGAAGGCCAGACAGGCAGACAGACTGACGACCTGACTCATGGACTGAGCTTTTCAAAAGCAAGAGCAATAGGACGTCACCCGCTTTGAACTCTCAACATCCTTGTGTCTGAGGATGGGGCTGAGGCCTGGCTGCCGGGGTCCTGCCCCGTCTCCTGAGGTGGGGCTGCTTCCCTGGGGGTCCCACTTGCCTCTCCTCTCCACACCCTCACCCTGGGGGCTGAGGAGGCCTTTGTCTGGGCAGTGGTGGGTTTGTGGAAGGCGTCCTTGCACATCTGCTAGACATCTCTGGCATCAGGGATGCTCAGAGTTCCTGGAAACGACAAGCATGGGAACCAGGTTTCGGGAGCCACCTCAGGCTTGTGACTTCCTGGGGTTCAGTTTGCCTTGGCCAACCCCTTCTTAGTACTTCAAATCACCACACAAAGTTCCTCAGGCAAGCAGAGAACACGTGGTTCAGGACCCGCTCTGACCCTCTGTACCTGGGGGCTTCTTAGAAGAGTCTTTACCCCCTTTGCAAATGCTTTTTCTTCCATATCGGTGTGGCTGCCTTGCTGTCTAGTTCAAGGGTGCTGTATGAGTTTCCTGTGGATGCTGTAACCAATTGCCACACACTTAGTGGCTTAGGGCAATACAAATTTATCGTCTTATAGTTCTGGGGTCACAAGTCCTAAAATCAAGATGTTGGCAGGACAGTGTTCCTTCTAGAGACTCTAGGGAGGGAATCCATTTCCTTCCTTTTCCAGTTTTCAGGGTCTGCCTGCATCTCTTGGCTCATGGCCACGTCCTCCATGTTCAAGGCCAGCAGCATAGCATCTTCAAATCTCTGCCTCTGTCCAACCTCTCCTTCTTTAGTCACATTTCCTTCTCTGGCTCTGACGCTCCTCCCTCCCTCTTATAAGGACCCTTGTGATTATACTGGACCAGATCATCCAGGATAACCTCCTCATCTCAAGTTCCTTAACTTCGTCACATCTTCAAAGTCCCTTTTGCCATGTATGGTGACATATTCACATTAGGATTAGAACATGGGCCTCTTTGGGGGCCATTCTTCTGCCTCCCACAGGCATTGAACAGACCACTTACTAGCAGGGTGACCTGTAGCAGATTATTCAATCTCGGTGAACCTCATCTGTAAAAAGGGGATAGGAATATGCCTACCCCATGGGTATACTGTCCTCTAACATAGTCTATTATCTATTTCATGTAATACATCACATGCACCAACAGGCTAGATGCTCAGTGCCTAGGAAACTGAAACCCTATAAATGTCACTGAGCTCGCAGGAAGCTCACAGACTAGCGAGCAAGATGCTTAAGTCCTGGGGCTGCAGTAAAAGGGCTGTGATATGGTGGGGCATGGAAGAGAGAAGCGACTTAGCCTGCAGGGTGGAGCCAGCCAGGAAGGCATCACGGATGAGGTTACCCTGGAGTAGTCATTTGCCAGGGGTAGGAAAGGAAGGGTATTTCCCACAGACGAAAGGGGTCAAGGTGCACAGGAACAGTGGGGCCGTTCCAGGGAACTGCAGGCAGTTCTGCTAGTCTAGAGCTTGGCCTGTGACCTGGAGGGCAGAGATCCTCTTCTGTCACTCTGTTCTCTCATTTATTAAATATTCATCGGTGTCCTGCTATTGTAAGATGCTGACTCAAGAGCACAGACTCTGCCAGAGTGACATACTTCCCACAGTCCTGTGTGCTCTTGCCGGACCTGGAGTAGAGTCAGGATGTGACTGTCACAATCCCGGGGGCGGAGGTAACTTCCTCGGCCAGGCCCCTGGCCAGCTAGATGCACTGGGCTGAGAGCATTTTACGGCGGTTGGCTTCAATCAGCTTTTCATGACGCAGAGAAGGAAAACTTACTGTCAAGGACGCATTTGCAGTATTTCATGTCCCCACCCATCAGCAAATGCTCTGGGATCTGGACCACGTTTGCTTTGGGGTTACTTTAGGCCTCCTACGAAGCACGGAACTCAGAACTCTAGGAGTCATGAGTTCTTGCTCTGCTGGCCCATGCCATCTGCACCCCGGTGACCTGGCCGAGTTATTGAGTCACCCAGAATCCTCTGGTTACAGTCAGGAAATCAGCTACTCACACTCCAGATCTGGCTACCCAGACACCGACCGGATGAAGCCCTTCCTTCCAGCTAACTATTCCCTTTCGAAATGGACTTTTCTCAATCCAGCATTATATTTCAATAAAATAGTCCTGCTTCCAAATCTTTCTACAAGTGAAATGATGGAAAATTCAAAACATATGCCTTCAACTCCTAACTGGCAAAGCAATACAGTTTGAGAATACCTTTTGGGGTTTTGTTCATTTGTTTTCCTAATTATTATTGTTGATGATGATCTTTGTTGGCTAGGAGTTTAAATTTTTTTCTCACTGGTTTTTCTCCCACAAATCTTGTCTCTCAAGACTTTATATGTTGGTGTCAAACACATAAACGTTATCTGCCGTTCAAACTGTGGCCTGTATTTAGCTCTTTGTCCAGTTTAGTCTTAATAGTCACAAAGATTTTCGGTCACTGTGACATGACCTTTATTCCTCCTGAAATACAGCTGGATATTTTTCTCCAGGCAGAAAATTTACTTTTGCCAATGTTGTTTATCCAAACCACTAGCATGGTTACTGAAAGCGTCACTTGGAAATTAATCTTAGAGATAACTCCATGTCTAAGCCACAAACTATCTGCATCAGGGAAGTCCTGAAACATGTTCATTTTATCTATTTTACCACTCACCAGAAAATTGTGTCACTTGATTTATGCAGTGTCAGCTGGCCAGACAATTTTTATGGGCTGGTAAATATTCAGTGTTTATCTGCAAGGCTGGGTTAAATGGGTTTGCTTTATTATGATACACCTGGGGCAGTACATTTACTAATCATCTACGACTCCAGTGGCTACAGATGGGAGGAAAAGACATTTTTGCCAACAGTCATGTTGTTTAGGGGTGAGGAAAGTCTCTCTTTTGTCTCATTGTATGAGAAGGAAATGATAGAACTTTTTCATTTGGGCTTCATTTTCCGATGAATGCAAAGGTCAGTTTGGAGAAGAGAGACCAGGGAGACATACGGGAGAACATGACAGCCTTCAGTTGTTTATAAAAATACTGTTGTCTGCGGATGTCGGTGACCGGGGTCAGGGAGATTAGTGGCAAGGAGGGAGGAGCTGATCTGACGGAATTGGAGAAGTGTATTTGCATGACGGAGTCATTTTAAGAAAAAGGTTAGATCAAGTAAATTGCGGGCTTAACTGGAGATGTCATCATCTCTCTTTCGAAAGACATAATGACATTGGGAACTTCCAAACCACAATTATAAATATAAGTTATATCGCTCTGAAGATAGACCTGGTAATTAAAATCCATCACTGCCTGGATAATTATAAGATACAGTATGATGTTGAATTCCCTCCGAAAGGCTAAATTTTCTCTTTTGATAATGGCAAAACATCTAAGTGTTCCGTTATTAAGAATTCAAAGGGTGTGAATTGATGTAATATCACAGCGATAAGAAAACCATTGTTATTTTTTCCAAGAGACAGACATGAAGTCTCTTGTCTTCATAGAAACATGAAGACAGACATTTTTAAGTGCAGCAACTTTAACCCAAATCTGTGCCATTCTAACATCTGACGAATGGATAGAAGTCATTTACACTTTTTAAATTATTGACCATTCTGTCTCTAAGATGAATGCCAGATGGCCATTAACACACAAAAGCCGCGTGGACACTTTGCTGGACCCGCCTGCATTGTGCTACCCGGCATGGGCAGGCTCTGGACAGCCAGGCTGCTCAGGGGGTTGTCTCTGGGGTTTGTTCTCCTAGTCTGTTTCCTTTAACGATGTTTTCTTTTAATGCAAGAGCTGTATCTGCTCCCAAGGTCAGCACTAAACCCGCTTTCTGGTTTCTCTGCTTATAAGTTTTCTTATTTTGCCCAAACGTTGAGGGAATGACAGTTTCTCTCTCCAGGAAGTAAAATGTCTGTCTTTTCATGACCTTGTATCTTCTTTCCTCATAGGACAGCACAGTAATACTTGATTTGATGTAAATGAATAAGTGAAAATCCAGAGTCACAGAAAAGATGAACCAGGAGACAGTGTTCATTTACCCGAGATGCTTTGTTCTGCACAAATCACAATTGACGTCCTCTGGGGAGGCCAGTTGAGATGTGATGTACTTTCCCCAACTGCTTTCCCAGTGGCTTGTCACTCATTCATTCTTGGAACACGCCTGCTCTGCACAGGCCTGAGGCACCATCCCTGTCCGCAGGGGTTTTTACAGTGCGGCAGGAGCCTTGGGACATCACAGGAGGCAAAAGCAAGTGTGGTAAATACAAGGAGGGGACACCCTACAAGATGAATGAGAGAAGGACCCCAGCCTCGGGGGAAGATGTGATGGAGGAGGCCCTGAAGACACAGTCAGTGATGTTGAGCAACATGGCAGCTCAGGACCCTCGTCCACAGCTTCCAGCAGTCAGGTTCCAAGGAAGATGATGATTTACTTGCCTTTGGTCATATGCCAGCATTGACACAGTCTTAGGCATGGAGCATTCTGATTGTCCCGACCTGAATCTCATGCTTGTCCCTTTGGCATTGGGCAGGAAAGTTAGCCCCACCTGAACCTTATAAAATGGATTTCCCATAAGAAAAGCATTTTGTTCCTAGAAAAAGGGATATGGGAAAGGTGTTACACCAAGTAAACAATTGAACAGCCCCATGCCTCCTACCTTACAATTCATTTTCACAAACCCCTAAAGTTGCTCCAAACCATCAGAGGAAAGCTCTGCCACTGCACAGATTCTCCCAGAAAGAGAGATTACTCCCTAGGAGGGGCGTGGCCAGCATGCAGCTGGTAGTACCAGAAGACGTGGTGCTGAGCAGTGCCCCGCCTCCAGCTGGGAGCTTGCTGGCCCCACAAATGGACCTGGAACCTGGCATGGCACCGTCCTACAGCCTGAAATTGGAGGTTGGGCAGCAGCAGGCCGTGTTGTGAACTGGATCAAGTGTCGACTGCTTATATACTTCCACAATCAGTTTCACTCATTTTAAACCCCTTGGCCTTTAAATGTCCATGTTTCTCATGCAAGATTTCTCATCCCAACGTGGAGACTCCAGGGTAGGAAACGCTAGCCAACCGGATGAGAACAGGCATTGTAAACAGGGTTCTACCCCATCCTCCGCCCACCTTCTGCCAAATTAAAACAGCAGCTGTTTCAAAGCATTGATGAAAGTTGATCAAAGTTGCTGAAAGTTGTCAGTCCCTAAGTGCTTGTGGATGAAGAATGCAAAAGATCTTATCCGTCAATGTTGGCCATGAATTACTTATCAGAGTATACTTTCCTTTAATTCTCCAGATGAAGGAATGAAGAAAGTGTGTGACAAGGGATTGGTATGCGTTCTGATCTTTGATTTCACAGAGAGAGATCTATCCATCCTACCCCCCAAGTTTATGCAGCTGATGAAATCATGACCTATTTCTCTTCTAAATGTGAGTTCTCTTTGCCACGTTGTAGTGAGCTGTGTCTTTGCCATGTGCCGTTGATGATGACATGTCCTGCCATACATCAACGGTAAAGTGTGACATGGCATCTCCTGTTCCCTCGAGTTTAGGGTGAGAGCTAAAATGAATAAAACTCTTGGAAACAGACATTTTTGGTTTCCTGGGAGAGACAGAATGTTAACATTTAGAACTCTGCATTGTTCAAGCCACTGGGCAAATGAATACCAGAGTGGAGTAAATTTTCCTGATCAAACCCCACCTAGCTTTGTTTCTTTATGGACTGACTTCTCCCCTCAGAAGTTCTCAAGTTATTATATTCAGAATTTTTCATTTCTTTTCCTGATCAATAGAGATTCAACAAAAAGGCATGAAAATGTTTACTGCCTCTCTCCATCACCCTCCTCTTGGAGAGAGACCCCACTGGGTGCGCTCAGACTCAAGGGCCTGTCACTCAATTTGGTTGACACCTGAGAATAAGCATGGAGTGGCGAGTATCACAGCCTGTCAAGTTATTCTCTGGAAAAGGATTTGTTGGAGATGGAGTCAAGCCCAAAATCACACGGATCGCAGGAGCCTATTGGTGCTTCTGGAGAGAAAGGAATGGCAGAGACAGAAGTCTGTTGCCAGTTAGGTTTCTTCTAAGAGGGTGGCAGCACAGGATTGCAGCTGGATAGAAAGATCGTGGACTTTGGCTTTAGATCCATGAGTCAGGCCTGACTTTACTACTTATTCACATCGTGATCAGCAAGTTGCTAAAACACTTAGCCTTAGTGTTTAAGTGTGAGAAATGGGATATGTAGACCCTACAAGGTGGTTATAAGGATCAAAGATGATACTGCATGCTGTAACCAGCACAATGCCTAAGAGTAGGGTGCCCAATAAATGGCATGTTGGTGATCTCAAATGTGCCAGTTCATTTAAAGTGTGTGTTGGTTTGCTTAAGGGCAAGGAATTACAGGGAAGAGGACCTTTGTTCCCAAGGCTCAATGGAATAAAGAGGAGTCAAACCCCAGTGTCTTTACTCAAGGTCTCCTGCTGCCTCTTTCAAAACGGCACTCGGTGCCTCTGCAGTGAGATGAGGTTCTGGAGGCCCAGCCAGAGCAGGCTGGAAGGGTGCCCAGAGTAAATGCAGGACTCAGGGCAGTGGGGAGCCTTACTCCTGGAATGAGTAAGAAGGAGAGGGGTGCAGGGAAGTTGAAATCTTTGAGCTATGACTATAGTTTTTATTTAATATGCAAAGTATGTACAAAACCTCCCAGGGTTTCAGATAAGGAGAATGTCTGTCTTCTTCATTTCCTGAGGTGGGTTCAGGAATTACTTATTCAAGAGTCTTCATGGTTTTCTATGATGTGCTAAGCACTGGGGACAATCATCTCTTAAGGAGACAGGTATATAGTCCCTATTGACATGATCGTGAGCTATGACAAATATGGTAAGTGTAAGGTCAGGTAACAGGAGCTCTCTTCTCCCCTACATGTCCTCCCATCCTTAATATCCAGGAGCCAAGCCATCGCCTTCCCCATGATCAATGGCAGTCCTCATTATAATTCAGTTTACTGACAGCCTGCCATGTGTCAGGGACTCACTGAGCATCCCAGCACCTTTGAGTCAGATGACGTCCTTGTCCTCATTTTACAGATGAAGGAACAGAGTCTCCGGAGCTTACACAACCTGACCAGGGTCTCATGATATGTAGGGTTGACACCAGATCAGCCCTCATTGTTCTGAGTCACAAGTCCTTCTTCTTCCAACACAGTCACCAATTATAGAGATCAGATGGAAGGAGGCCTTCCAAAAGGAATTGAGACTTGATAAACATTTTTTGTTGTTTTTCTTAGATCCTGTACGTGCCCAAATATAAAACACAGTCTCCCCCCAAAAACTATCCATCAGAAAGAACAACTTGTTGCTGATCTCTGAATCTCTCAGCTGCGTCTTTGGAACATCATAGTCCAATCGAGGGGGCACGTTGAACCTCACGAACCTCTATCAATGCTGTTTTAGGAGGCTAATTGAGGTCAACTGACAACATTGGGTTTTAAAAAAAGACAAGGATGTTCATCGTATGTTTAGTTATTCATGCCTGCTCTTGACTTCATGACTTGACACATGACTTCACGCCTGCATTTGTTTTATTCTGGTGAAAGAGCTTTCAGAAGTTCATTTTGACAAGCACCAAGATGGGTGGTTAGGTTGCGGAGATCAGGAATAGACACCCGCTGAGCAAATTTAAAACAGTAAAGTCAGAAGACTTACTGTTGGGCAAGTGGATTCATGTGCCTAAAAAAATCTTTGTGTCACTAAAGATGTCCAGTGACAGCATCCCAACAGAATAAAAAGGTCAGCATCAAAAGAAGCTAGAAATGCAGGGGATGTGCTGTAGAAAACAGACTTTTTTTAACCACTTTATTGAGATATGATTGACATACGAAAAGCTGTACGTATTTAATGTGTACAACCTGATGAGTTTGGAGATAAATATACACTTGTGAAACCATCACCACAATCTATGCCATAAACATATCCCTCCACTCCAAAAGAGTCCTCTCACCCTCATTTATTATTATTTGTATGTGTGTGTGTGTGATAAGAACACTTAACATAAGACCTACCCTCTTAGCAAAATTTTCAGTATACAACACTGTGGGCTCTATGCTGTACAGTAGGTCTCTAGGACTTATTCATCTCAGATAACTGAACTTTATACCCTTTGACTATCATCTCCCCATTTCTCCCAGCCCCCAACCCCTGGAAACCACCATTCTGCTCTCTACTTCTATGAGTTTGACTTTTTTAGATTCCACATATAAGTGAGATCATGCAGGACTTATCTTTCTGTGTCTGACTTATTTCACTCAGCATAATGTCCTGCATGTTCATCCATGTTGTTGCAAATGGCAGGATTTCCTTCTTTTTCGAGGCTGAATAATTTTCAATTGTATGTATATACTACATCTTTATTCATTCATCTATCAGTGGACACTTAGGTTGCTTCCATGTTTTGGCTGTTGTGAATAATGCTGCAATGAACACGGGAGTGCAGATATCTCTTTGAGATCCCGATTTCAATTCATTTGGATATATACCCAGAAGTGGGACTGCTGATCATACGGTAGTTCTATTTTTGACTTTTTGAGGAACTTCCATACTGTTTTCTGCAATGACCGTATTAGTTTACATTCCCACCAACAATGTACAAGGGTTCTGTTTTCTTCACATCCTTGTCAACACTTGCTATCTTCTGTTTATTTAGTAATAGCCATTCTGACAGGTGTGAGGTGATATCACATGGTAGTTTTGATTTGCATTTCCCTGATGATTAGTAACCTTGAGCACCTTTTAATGTACCTGTTGGCCATTTGTATGTCTTCTTTGGAGAAATGTCTATCAGTTCCTTTCCCCATTTTTTTAATCTGGTTATTTGGGGGCTTTTTGCTATTGAGTTATAGGAGTTCCCCATATATTTTGGGTTTAAACCCTTTGTCAGATATATTGTTTGCAAATATTTTCTCCCATTCTCTGAGTTGCCTTTCATTTTGTTGATGATTTCTCCTTTGCTGTGCAGAAGCTTTTTAGCTTGATGTAGTCCCACTTGTCTATTTTTGCTTTTGTTGCCTTGCTTTTGGTGTCATCTCCAGAAATCATTGCCAAGACCCATATGAAGGAACTTTTCACCTATGTTTTCTTCTAGGAGTTTCATGGTTTCAGGTCTTATATTTAAATCTTTTATCTATTTTAAGTTAATTTTGTGTGTGGTATAAGATAAGGGTCCAATTTCATTCTTTTGCGTGTAGATATCTGGTTTTCCCAGCACTGTTTATTGAAGTAACTATCCTTTTCTCCTTATGTATTCTCGGCACCTTTGTTGAAGATCAGTTGACCAAAGAGAAGTGTAAAGAATCTGCGTAATATTGTTTTATGATATAGGCGAGTTTTATAAAAAAGCAATATTTCTTAATTAAAATGTGACTTTGCAGGGGCAGCCTGGTGGCATAGTGGTTAAGTTCACACACACTGCTTTGGCAGCCTGGGGTTCGCGGGTTTGGATCCCAGGTGCAGACCTACACGCTGCTCATCAAGCCTTGCTGTGGCGGCATCCCACATACAAAATAGAGGAAGATTGGCACATATGTTAGCTCAGGGACAATCTTCCTCAAGCAAAAAGAGGAAGATTGGCAACAGATGTTAGCTCAGGGCTATTCTTCCTCACCAAAAAAAAAAAAAGTGACTTTCCAATATTTCTCATCATTAAGTTAATTGACAACATATTATAAGATTCTCAACAATGTCATCCATGTTGCTAAAAATTCACATATTGAAGTTGGCCATCAATCTTTCTGTGGGATTTTCTTATTAGGAAAATGGCAGCTCTCCTTAAATGTGGGGTAGCCTTCTACTTGGATGCGCACAGTACTTCAGAGTTATCAGGAAACCCTTGTATTGTTTTATAACCTCTAGTGACGTTACAAGTCATTGCATTGTACCTACACCTGGCTTTCTAAGCCATGCTGCCCCGTTGGCATTTGGGGCATTAAAGTCCCAAGCACAGCCTGACCCAGAAGGTCCGTACGTTCTAGGTTTGGATTCCTAAGCAGCGATCCAGCATTTGTTTTCTCTTCCAAGATGCTTTCATACTTGTTTAAACACTGTTCATGTTCCTTTACTTGATTTCCTGTCGTAATTTTAGCCCCTTTATTTGGTATTGATATATCAGGCTTCCCTTTGTTTTCCCAATACATTGCCAGTGTTTTAGATCCCTGTGGAAGCCAGCCTCTTTCTCTGCTTTCCTTTCTCTCTCTTTCTCCCTTCTGTGCACCCCAGTCCAACCCTCGTCTGATCCTGCCTCTGAGCTGTCTGCGAGCTCACATGTCTAAAACTGCTCAGAAATCTCGCTTTACAGCTCCCTATAAGGAAAACAAATCTATCAGTTAACACATTTGAATTGCAGCACAGTATATATATTTTTTAAGTGGCCACATTTCCAAGGAGAGAAATTACTTGAAAATACTAAGAGTGACAGAATCTATGTAGCATCAAATCGCGTCATGGTCAATGGAAGGGTGGTATCAACTCTGCCTGCCCAGTTCCAGGAGCTTAGCATCCACTAGAAACCACTGGTATTCCCTTTTCCTGGTCTTCTGAGAGGGGAAAGAGGGAAGAAGGGTGCATTTTGTGAGCTCTCCTGTGAGCCGCAGTGGCACTGCGCCCATATCCACCTGAATCTGGGATCCCTCGGGCGGCATGGTGGCAGATGTCATGGCTCTTGCCCTGTTCCCCATGGTGCACCCCAGGGTGCAATGAGAGCCCACTCATCTGCCTGTCTCCCCACTCAGCAGTGGGGGACCAGTGCGGACCAGGTCCTGTTCTGGTCTCTGTCTCCAAGGCCTATGCAGGCTTGGCACATGTGAGGCCTCGATGAACATTGGGGCACTGGAGAGAACAAGGGGGACTTCACCCTCAGGTGGTCCTGCCCTTGATGGCTCTGTGACTTCAAGTAACATATTTCACCTTCCAAGTCCTAGTTTTCTTGTCCATCAGTTGGGATAATGAGACCTCTCTCGAAAGATTCGTTATCCTACGTTAAATACTGTTTGTATTCTTTGCTTGATTTCTTGTCTTAATTTTAATCCTTTATTTGATACTCATGTGTCAGGCGTCCTCTTTGTTTTGCCATTCCATTTACAGTGGTGAATGCAGGACTACCACATTACCTGGTAAGACTCAGCTTGTGGCCCCTCCTCCAAGTGGTTTCCCTGACCGGTCTGCCTAAAACAACAGCCCCTGGATCACTTACTCTGCAGCTTCCTGCATCACACTCCCCACCTCTGAGCTTCAGAGGAACATTTTCCATTTCTCCTTGAAATTTGCAAGCAAGCAGGACTTTTGTCCAAATTGGCCACCACTATACCCCCAGAGCCTGGCAGATAGTAAGCGCTGGATAGATGTGTGTGTGATTGAAGTCTGCAACATGATGCAAGGATGGAAGGAGGCATGGATGGATGGATGGATGGGTGGGTGGATGGGAGGGAGGGAGGGGAGAAGAGACAGAAAAATAAAGCCAGACAGGCAAGCAGTAAGTACAGGGTCTGGGCAAGTACACAACCATCAAATTGTTGGTATTCTAGATGCCAGTTTCTCCAAACCATTTGATCAATTGGACCCACGCACTGTGAGCAAAGTACCATCAAACAGGATTAATTTAAGTACAAAGTGCAGGCTCGATACCAAGACTCACCCTCCCCATGCCTCCCCCCTGCAGTAGGTAGATGAAAAAGAAGAAGAGGGCAGAATGTGGAAGAAATGGGTCTATAACAGGCAGAAGCTGAGTATGTAAGTGATGTAATCACACTGTGCGCAAGGATGTGAATCTGGGGTACAGTAAAGGAATGTGATGCTGAAGAGCCAGAGACCTCATCTCGCTGGAGAATTGTGCCCAGTTTGGGGTAATGCCCTTAAAAAGGAGTTTGGGAAACCTCTTTTAAATGGTTTAAAAAAACAGAGAATAGGAAAATGAAAGTTCCAGGACTGGTGTGGCTTAGTGCAAAGGCCAATGGCTGAACCCATTACTGATCTCAACTGTTGCAAGGGTTTTGCTTGGTTTGATTTGTCTGGTTTAGTTATTTTTTGTTTTCTTTAATAAGATGCTGACCATGTCTGCTTGTAGCTGATGAAGAGGAATCAGGTACAGGTTGAAGAAAGATGGACATTTTTAGTAATAAGAACATCTTCTGTTTGCTGGGAGGTGGGGAGCCTTGCCTTCATTGGATTGGTATCTTTAATAAGTCAACAGTCACCTTGGGAGGCACATGGAGCCTCTCCAGGGTTGGGAGCAGAGAAATGCAAGGGGCAGAGCTGGGTCCTGGGAAGCTGGCATCCTGGCGGTTGGAAGGAATATGAGAGGAGGCACCCAGCCAGGCACCCAGTGTGGGAGAGAAGGCAGGCCAAGGTCACACCACAGACGCAGTTTATTCTGAAGAATGTGGAACACTTTCCTGAATTTCTCTTGTAATCTTCAACAGATAGCACTATTCATAGGATTCGAGAGCCCTCCAAAGCTTTGGTAACACAAACCCCAATTATATGTTCTTTCTTTCCCTGGCCGGAAGATAGGCTAAAAATGGCCATTTCCTGAGCTCTCTGGCTCCCACGTCCTCTCTACTGGGCGCTGTCGTGCTGTATAAAATGACGATCAGGTTTCATGCCTCCATGGCCTCTGAGAATCGTCGCTGCCTTGCAAACACAGACATTAACTTGAAGCCAGTGCTTGCTCTTAGAGGGAGCTTTATGGGACTGAAGATGTTGTATAAGATCTCAGCTTTGTTCGTTGGTTCTCTCTTGCCCTCTCTCTCGCTCCCTCTCTTTCTTTCATTACTTCCCTGCATTAGTCATCATTACTCTTTGGAGCCTGCTTTAGCTTGCATTTCTCTCCGGAATTGTGTGGGATGTTGTTAAAGAGAGCAAGCTTCCCCCTTTCCCTGCAGCCAGCCAGCCACCTCCTCTCTGTGCTGGATCAGGTCTGGCCCCACAGCCAGGCCTCATCTCCTGAGAGGCTGCACATGCCACGGGCCTGGACAGCAGCCCTGAAAAAGAGTGAGCTATGAAATGCGTGCTTTGCTGCATGTGAGCTGAGCCGAGAGAGGATGCTAGCTGTTGACACTCTGAGCTTCTGCTGGCCAGCTCTATCATGAGTCAGCCGAGATTTCTCTGGACACAGAACACATTTCCTCTTAACCTGAAAGCGCAGTACTGTTCAAAGAAAAATACTAAAACGCTCGCGGGAGGTGACGGTACTGCTTTGCTTCTGTTTCAGGTGCTAAACCTGCCCCTGGGATCTGCTTTGAGAGAGTCAACTCGGCAGGTGACCCTTATGGCAACTGTGGCAAAGACTCCAAGAGTTCCTTTGCCAAATGTGAGACGAGGTATGGAATCTGCATCCTGACCACACCATGGCTTTGAACTTCCCACGTCGCTTAGGGCCTGTTTCAAACTTTCCCTCTTTGGGGACTGTCTGTTCTTGCCATTCCAGAGATGCCAAATGTGGAAAAATCCAGTGTCAAGGAGGTGCCAGCCGGCCAGTCATTGGTACCAATGCAGTTTCCATAGAAACGAATATCCCACTGCAGGAAGGAGGCCGGATTCTGTGCCGTGGGACCCACGTGTACTTGGGCGATGACATGCCGGACCCAGGGCTTGTGCTTGCCGGCACAAAATGTGCAGATGGAAAAGTAAGACCCAAATGCTCACTTGCATCGTTAATGTAAGTCTGGAAGGGGGCCCACTGAGAAACGTGCTGTCCAGAACTGAGTTACGAGGTTTGTTTGTTTTCCTAAAGCCACTTCTCAGAACTTTGTCTCTGGAATCCAATTCTTTGCACCTAGAAGAAAATGTTAATAAATCCTAGGTTCTGGTCTGACCACTGAGATGCAGATTTGGGAAAATCAAGCTTGTTTTCTCGGCCCTTTAGTGTTAATAAGTCATTTCTACACTCTGGGTGTCATGAGGGTTTCCAGCCAGGAAATTACTTTGGAAAGAAACGCAGTAGCATATGATATTGTTTTTGGAAATGTGGCCCTGGTTTCTGGCACAGTGGGGGCTTGTTCCCACCTGGATAGAATGGGAAGTCAGATGTATTTTCAGAGAACCCCGTAGAGAGAATAGCAGAGGGGCAAGAGATAGGATAAGCTGAAGGCCAAAAGGGAGTTCTTTTAGAGACCAGGGGGTAAGGTAGACTGAGATGTTTTGGGTTTAGAAATAAAGAAATTGAGATTTTTATATTCTTGACATTGATTTTTATCACCAGACTTGCTCATCAGATGGATAATAGCAATTTAATAAAATGTTTTAGGAAAAAAAGGTGAATCAACTCTCACATGCTTCTTTTAGGACCCCGTTTTCAAAACGGTTATGAAATCACTCACACAGAGGTTGCAGAGTAGAAAGGAAAGAGAGAGACTCAGCTCCTCTAGCAGAGTCCCCAGGGCAGGAATTCCCTCCACGCACCCCCTTTCCTCCACACACCCTGAGCCACAGATGCTTTACCCTTAAGGAAATAGGATGATCTGTGGAACGTGTTATACATTCTAGGTGTCTCCTCAACCACACACGTTAGCTTATATTCAGGCCTTGACATTAGAATGACACCCATTTTTCTAAACTGTAGTCTGAACAGCCAGGGCCAGGTGCATCTGAACACTGAAATTCCAAGGACTCAATTTATCAATGATTTTTTCCCTATGTGCAAGATTAAATGTGCTTTGATCTCCATTTCTGCAGAACACTCACTCGTTGAAAGCCGTCTTTAGCCTTGCCCATGGATTGGGAGGGGGCAGCACCTCCACGCTGTGATTCTGACTAGGGTCCTACTGTGTTAATTGCAATCCTGGACAATTTCTTTTATCAGCTGGAATGGGACAGTGCCCTTGGCCAAGATTCCCTCCGGCCCTCAGAGCTGCCTGGGCAGCACTTTTGTCAAAGGGCGTCCATCTTGCCTTACGCAAGCTGTCGGGGTTGGATGGCGAACTTCCCATAAGAAGGTTCTACTTGATTAAACATGCTTCTGCAATCTAAAAATTAGACTTTTCTTCCTTTGACTCCACTAATTTGTAATATCTTATGGGAGATAAAGGGCCAGATCCCTTGAGTCTGGAGTATATTATGCACCTTTGAAATGAGACTAAGCTCTTTCAACCAGCCCAGTATCATTTAACAAATTACTGCCCCTACATAGGATTGATAAATACAAGGGAACCATCGTTTTCCTCTGCTGAGCATTTTTGTTGATGGTTTGTGTCATCAACGATAGTACTTGTCAGTCAGTATTTTGGAAAATTTCCCATATTTCCATACCTGCCTTAAAAGACTCTTGGACTGTGGATTCTTAGTCTGTACAGGCCCCAGGTTAAGGACTCATCCATTTCACCCTCTCTTATGTCTTTTAATGGAGGGTAAAAATGCTCCAATGCATAAAGTTCATTGCAAGCTCTAAACAAAAATCATGAAAAAATCAGTTATCATCATTTCAGGATCGACTGAAACTGTATAACATACCATAAAGTATAAAAGAATTCAGTAGTGTTCACATTAATCTGACTCTTGAAATGTGCTGAGTTTGGAGTCAGGCGTCAGGATCTATGTCTGAGTCAAATGAAAAATGTATCATTATGAAGCGTCCATATTTACTGAAAGAATATCATCTTCCTGAAGCTTTCCTTTGCTTCTCTTTTTAAATACCCAGATGTCTGCATGTGTATCTGCTTGTAGAAGCAGTGAGATATTGGCTGTGTTTTCCTCCTACAGGTCTGCCTCAACCGTCGATGTCAAAATGTCAGCGTCTTCGGTGTTCACGAGTGCGCCCTACAGTGCCACGGCCGAGGGGTGAGCAGGCTGCGTGGCCTTTTTAGAGCCAGTCCCTAACGAGTTAAGCATGAACTCGTTCATTTGTAAAGGATTTTGCCATCCATAACTTTTAAAAAAATATAGCAGTCAGTGTGTCCTCAATATTTTCTTCCAAAGACATTAATTTTCTTTGACCTTTGCATAGCATAAGAAATTTGATTTTTATTTAACAAGGAAAATCAGATTGAGCAGTAATTATCTTTTAAGTTAACATTCTGTGATTTTAAAAAAAAAAAGGACTTTGTCATCTTCAAAGTAATTTTAAAACTAACCTTCTTTCATGAAGAGTTTTGCATTAACATTTCAAACAGAGCTGTCCCTCTTACAACCAAGATTCAGAATATGTGACTGAACTGAGATACTTCCAGAAGGCATTAAAACTAAGACAGACGTACTGACCACATGTCCTCGAAATCACATACAGTGGGTTTTGACTGAAGAAGTCTGTTATTTTAGCTCAGGGAATGTTTAAGGCAGAAGAGGACTCTAATTATTTAAAATACAATTTGTTTTTCCTGTTGGGCTTAATTATTTCCATTGCAATCATACTAATCTTGATTAGCCATGCCAGTGATCCATTTGTTTTTCTGAAAACCTTTCTACAGAAATCATCTTCCAAATTCTGTTTTTAAAACTTACAGACACTCGCCAATGATTCTAACATAGAATTATGCGAGTTTTTGTAAAATTCTGTTGTGCTGTAATCCAAGAATTAGGGTGCCACCTCAGAGGGCTTGTGGACTGGGAGTGTCACTGACTCAGTGTAAAAAAGAATCTTTTTATGTCTTCATTGGATCATAGATTTCTTTCTAATGACGGTAAGAGATGCCCTAGTGCAGTCTTCTTATTTTACTGACAGAAGCCCAGGCCAAGTTCACATGACCTGTTAGTGGCAATGCTAGGTCGTACCCTCGACTCCTCGCTTTCCAACCTCCCTCGGGTCCCATCCACACATCGGAGAGGAAAGGCCCACATTTTCTGGGTAGGCAGAGAAGCTGCCGTGACTCAGGGACAAGCAGTTTGATCACAGTCCCCCCGAGTGAGACCAGGCTCACCAGCAGCACCTCCAAGTGACGTGTGAGCGCACAGTCTCTCTGCTGCAAGCTGCAGGTAGGGCACATGCCTGTGAGCTGCACTGGGAGACTGTGCCAAACAGGATGGGTGGGACTGTGCCTGAATCTGAGCGGGTAGGACATCAGCAGCAGCATCTTTGAGGCAAGACACCCAGATTCAGCATAGGCTGTGCTACCCGGGAATTAATTCTGCTTCGTTTTAGCTTCACAGAAATATACTTTCCAACTTATCACAGGCCATCTTCACAGTCGGCCTTCTTGTTTGAGGCAATCGGGGCAGGTGGTTGACGCATCCAAAGCAAGCCAGTGAAAGCAGGGAAACATCGCAAAGGAGACATATACTGGAAACACTTTATTTCGCCTTAAAACGTGAAAATGTGTATTTGGCAGCAGTATTTTGGTGCAGGGCTGAGGCCTTTGGGATGAGCGCACTGACTGTACCTCTGTGTTGACCTCCTTATAGAAACCCCTCAAAATGCATCAGCCACAGCCACAGCGCACAGCTTGTTTCTTTAAGTGGAGGGGAAGTGTGGCTTCCCAGAAGCGATCTGAGGACAGAATCCACGTCTCGGGCCACTTTTCCCAATCATTTTGCAGTTGTCCCACCCGTTGCAAATTTCTCAGAAACTCCTTTTAGTGACTTGCCCTTATCCAGTGCTCCCAAAGCAGTCAGCCTCATTTTCATGGAAACCATCCCCTCTTGTTTTCATGCTCACATTCCATTGGTTTCTGTCGTAGTTCAGTAAATTACACAGGTAACAGTAACGAGGGTCACTGGCCGACACAGGTGGAGGAACGGCCATCATGGTGTCCCTTGGGAACCAGGTGACTGGGAGCCTCTCCCTCCACACAGTGCTCTGGCCTCCAAGCTGGGTTCCTTGTTCAGGGCCCTCCTCATGCTTCCTTGGGCACCCTTTCCTATCACACCAGAGCCTTCTTTTTATTTCACTGTTGCCTGTGCCCACTGTGCAGGACTGGGAGCCGAGGAACGGCCCCTAGAGACTCTGCAAGAAGGAAGTGGGCATTTCGGGCACAGGATATTGGAGCAGGTTTAGAAAAGTGTCAGCGCACATCTGTGTATCTGTGTGGGCATCAGCAAATGGGAGGCGGCTGTAGGCCTGCTGGGGGGCCCCGGGTTCCCTGGCCTCTCCCAGCCTCCTGTCTGAAGGAGACAGGGGTGTCCCAGTGGTCGTCAGGCCTGCAATGCTCGAAGGCTCGATTCCACATCCCTGAAACAGGGTCCCCCCTCACTGCCGAGAGGCTTCAATCCTGGCCGGATAGGGAGGGTTTCCTGGATTTACGAGGAGGGCATGGAGACTGACTGAGAAGAGGAAGGTGTGGAAGGGAATGGGGCACCCCTGATAATCTCCATCATTCTCCATACAGCCGCTAACACAGATTAGGCCCCATGTCAGCCTCGGGCTCTGCTCTCACCTATGAGCCATTTTGGCCTTGCTCTCACTGACATTTCTGAGTCTGGCTGTACCTGTGCTGCTCGGGGCTCTGACCACAGGACCTTTGCTTTGCTATGGCACCCAATCAAAGACTTAGCGCCACCCCAGGTGGAGGGTGTGCCCTAATGCTGCTTCCCTCTCATGTCTTTCCCCCTGCTGCCCTGAAAGGTGTGTAACAACAGGAAGAACTGCCACTGCGAGGCCCACTGGGCGCCTCCCTTCTGTGACAAGTTTGGCTTTGGAGGAAGCACAGACAGCGGACCCATCCGGCAAGCAGGTTGGTGAGGACAGCACATCCCATGGAGGGGGCGTGGAGCTCCTGGGGGGAGCAGGAAGCCAGGTGGGAGGCCTTCCAAACAAGACAGAGGGCTCCCCAGCCATCAGTGCGGGTGCAGGTGTAGCCACGAGGGCAGGAAGCGTGGTGGGACCCCCGAGGGCTGACGCAGCCTGAGGGTTCGACTTGCCTGGTCTCTGCGAGGCCCCTGGCTCGGCTGTGACCGCAAGGCTGAGTTTGCGGGGTTCCGCTGCGACACTGGTCTTAGCTGAGTCATGTCTACAGCAGCCGCCCCCTGGGGTATGAGCTCCATGTCAGATCAGAGGGCTCTGTAAAGTCCAGGAAGAGGTGTGAAGTGTAAGGCCCTTTAAATCTGCTACTAGAAAGAGCCCTCCTCCTAATAAAGGTAATGGTCCCCCAGCAGCAGGAGGAGCAGGTGGTACGTGTGGGGTCCATGCCGAGGGTGTTTTAGGCATTATCTCATCTAATCCTTACAGATGCCGAAGTGGGGATTATTATTCCTCTTTACATAGAAAAGGACCTGAGGCTCAGGGACATTAAGTACCTTCTAAAGTCACACAGCTAAGATTGAAACAAAAGTCTGTCTATCCCCAAAGAAGCTCCTAGCAGACGCTGGGCTCGAACCCTCAGTTCTTTTCTCCTCAGGCAACCTTTAGCAGTGTCTCCTGGTGCAGTTCTGTGCGCTCTGAGCACTTGTCAGGCAGGTAAGGGACAAGTCTGAATGATGTCTCTTTTAAAGTGCAAGAGGCAAAACAAAAAGGTGCAGAGAGCCCACACCGAGCGCAGCTCGGGGGGCCGGGAGCAGCGAGAACTCACCAAGCCCACCTGCCTTGTCACCTCGGTGCTCACCTGTGCCCCCGTGACACTCAGACGTGGCCGGTGCTGCTGCAGAGGACACCACGCGTCCCCACGTCCTGCTGGGACTGGCAGTGCTGAATCTGTGGCTTTGCCATCGTAACCATGACAGCAGACACAACAGGGCTGTGCAGGGCCAGGCGGTGAGGCAGCTCTCTGGAGGGAAGGACCCGCCCGGCAGGCACATGTGTAGAGACATCGTGCTGAGGAAGGGCAGCAAGCTCCAGTCATCCTTCTGTAGACTGTGGGCGTGGCTCAGCATTGTTCCCAGAGCTCAGGTTACCTCTCTCTGGGGCCAGGCCAGGCAGCCAGTAGAAAACGGACCAGCACACGTTGCCTTTTAGTGAGCATCCATTCCAGGGAAGAAACCAGGGCCTGGCCCAGCGTCCCCTTTCCTCACTGACCTCTCAGGCTTGACGACTGGGCTCTTGCAGCAACTGAGTTAATTTCTGACAGAACTTTAAGCATTTGTTGTCCAAAAATAGCAGAGTTTTAGTTTTTCATCCACAGGGACCCTGCCACCCATTCCATTCGCATTCAGGTAAACCAGATGGTGTGGGAAGGAATTGGGGAAGATGGCAGGAGAGGGGCAGCCACTCTGGGTCTCTCTGGTGTGGACACGCATGACTAGTGGTACTCAGGTTTGGGGGTTTCAAAACAGCTGGGGAATCCACAGGCGCCAACTCTTCGTTATAGCAAGTAAGAATACTTTAAAAAATGGAAACAACTGAAGAGCCCAACCCCATCCACCACCGCCATCATTTCATAAAAGACAGGATGTTTAACACCTCCCCCGAAACACATGCAAAAGACAGCTGTGAGCAGCCAGCTGACAGCTGTGCCTGGCAGAGCCATGCCCTGGCCCCCCCTGTCCCCATGGCCTGGGCCTCCCTGCCCCCATGGCCTGGACCTCCCTGCCCCCATGGCCTGGACCTCCCTGCCCCCATGGCCTGGGCCTCCCTGCCCCATGACCCTCCACTCCCCAGCCTGACTATGGCTCAGTTGCTCGTGAAGCAAGTACTTCTCAAGTATCTGCCACACGCCAGCCACTCTTCCGGAACCTGGGGAGCCATTTAGCAAGCACAGTGGGGCATGATAAGCACTGTGATGGGAGGGGGTAACAGTGGGACTCAGAGAGGGGGGCTGTTGGGAGGGGACGTAGCCCCACAGGACACAGTGCTTACACCAGACATGGGGACAGTGAAGTCACAACACTGCCCAGGTTCCTGGCTTGAGCAGCTCGATGGAAGGAGCTGCCGTTTATGGAGATGGGTGACCTGGGGTGTGGGAAGTCCAGTTTGTGCGCCCAGTAAATGTTCAATTGGATAAACTGATCAGTTTAAGACTTAGGGGTTGATTTTAAGGAACTAGAAATTATGGGCTCAAGACTCTTGCTGCTCACTTTTTAATTAGCTTTGTTAAGAGACAACAGAACTCCAGCCAGAGCCCCCTGTGACGGCCAGCTCACAGTCTGAAAAGAATGATGGTTTGGCCAGGAAACCAGAAGCACTGCTTTTCCAGTAACACTCACAAGTGAATCAAGACTGTCATATGTTGATTGTCTTACTGAGGCTAAGACACGTCCCTGATAGGGCTTGTCAGCTGGGGACGAAGTCCAGAAATGCAGAGAGTGTGAAGGCATTCTTCCCAGAGTGGAGTGGCTGCCGCTCTGGTGCGTAGCCAGCGGAACCCCCGGTCGGAGGCAG